>NC_036246.1:20339703-20397276 GCF_002742605.1 Olea europaea var. sylvestris
TTAATTATAGAAACAGATGGAAGTATGACAGGATGGGGAGCTATTTTAATATGCAAATCCAATAAATACACTGATAAAAGTACAGAAAGAATTTGTAGGTATAATAGTGGAAATTATAAGGAAAAAGGAAATTTAAGTAGTATAGATGTAGAATTATTAGCTATTAATTATGCATTAGATAGTTTTGAATTATTCATTATATCTAAAAAAGAAATAACTATAAGAACAGACTGTGTAGCCATAGTTTCTTTTGTTAATAAAATGAAAATAGATTCAAAAAGAAGTAGCAGAAGAAGATGGTTAAACTTTATAGATAGAATCACAAACACAGGAATTAATATAAAATTTGAACATATTAAAGGTAGTGATAATAAGGCAATAGATATATTAAGTAGAATAATAATAGATAGAAATTATTAAATTTGTTTCTTTATACAGATGATAAGGCCAAGGCCTATAAGACCAGGAATTCCACCAGGGAATTCATTTGCATCAAGACTATTACCACAGACTCCATTTAACTAGAACAGATCAATGTTACAAGACAGACTAAGGTTTGGAAACCAAGAACTCATAGTCTTTCCCAATAGTAATATTTCTTTTAAAATTTTACCGCATATTTCTTTATCTAGAGAAGAGAAATGTATCTTAGACAATTTATGGATTTCTTATAATAAGAATCCAAAAGACCAAAAATATTTTCTTGCATGCATGAATGCATTGTCAGAACATTTTAGTCAGAACAAGCAAAGGTTTAAATTTTATATTGTTATTAAAGGAAGAACTCCAGGAATTTTTCATTCTTGGTTAGAAGTTTTAGATTGCATTAAAAATTTTCCAGAACCCCTTTACAAAGGTTTTACAAATTTTCAAGAAGTATTAGAGGTTGCAAGACAACAGATAGGAATAAATTTTTATTTATCTCCTTCTTTGAAGAATTACTCAGACCCTCCATTAGACTTTTCTCCAAGCAAAGACCAGAATATTTTCTGCCAACATTGTGAATGTATGCAGAGAAATTTCAAAGTTATCAATGAAGCCAACCAGAATCTTTCATTAGAAAGAACTCAACTTCAAAAGAAAGTGGCCCAATTAGAAAAAGAGATCTTGGATTTAAAAGTCCATTATCCAACAGGTACTATGGAGCCCAAGAAGTCCATAGCTAGTCCAGCCCAAACGGTAGCTGGTAAAGACTCATCAAATCCGTTAAAGGTTGTGGACTTACCAAAAGCCCAACAGACTCAGGGGACTGTTGATTCCTCTACTAAATTAGACAATCAGACTCAGCAGACTGATAAATCTGCTACAGAAAAAGGTAAAGAAATTTGGGATCTCTTAGGACAGCCCAGTGGAAAATTTGATTATTTAGTCAAATATAGTCCACCAGAACATTTTTCCTCAGAACATTTTTCAAATAACCCAGAACTTTCACAAGCCCAAGAATTTCAATCTAGTAAGGGAAAAGAAAAAATGGTAGTCCAAGATAGTCAAGAATTTTTATTTTTTCAAGAATCACAAGATCCTAATCCAGATACCGCTTCCTTAGAAAAGATCCTTGAGAAAATTGAAGAACTCCAAAAACAATCTAAAAAAGATGAAGGGACTTCTTCTAGAAAAAAGAAAAAGATTAAGAAGAAGAAAAATGATGAAGGACTAAAAGAACAAATAAGAGAAGCAGTTAACCAAGCATTTGAGACAATATTAAAAAAGAGCCACGAAGAAGAAAAAGAAATTGCAGAAGGTCCAGGTCAGAAAGAAAAAGATGAAGCCAGTAACTCCAGAATTTCAGATGAAGACGAAGACCCACAAGAAGAAGGATACAATAATTCAGACAGTGGAATGTCATTTTCATCAGTGGCACGCCATAATCTCAGTACATAATCAGATCTTCAATAATGCAGAACAAGACAAAAGTGACAGAAGAAAAGAAGAAAAAGCTGAAGATTCTTATCACAATACTGTAGAACTTTTGATTTTTGATAAAAGATATCAAATATTTTTAGACTTTTTTGTAAATTGGTAGAAATTTCAAGATTCCTAAACTGTAGACTTTTAGACTTTTGTAAAAGTAGGATATTTTCTTTTCACTTGTTAGATCTATCTTGAATTAGCCAGAAGTTTCTCGGTGAAACGTGTGCTTTTTTCAAGGTTATTTTAGACTTTTTGCTCCCAAGAATTTTTCTATTTAAGGAACAAGTTTCATTCAGGTTTAGGCAGAAGTTTACAACCTGTGTACTCTCTGCTATCCAAAAACCTTTTGAAACCTTTCTCAGAAAAATTCTCAATCCAAAAAATCATTGTATAGCTGAATCATCCTTGTGAATACTTAAGGTATTTTTATACTTCTTCAAGTTTATTTTAGAACTTTAGGGACTTCCCGAAAGGGAAATCCTTAGTTGTAAATCTTTTTAAAGATGAATTTATAAATCCCTGCTTTAGGTTTTATCTAGTTTATTTTCATATTTTTTGCATTTATGTTTCAACTAAATACATGTTATGTTTCTCATTTCATCCTATGCATATAATAAAAGCATAACTTGATTTCTAGAAGCCATACTGTTTTTAGGTTAATCCCGAGTGACCCAGATGAATGAAAACTTTTGGCCGGAGTGAGCCTTTTTGATGTTTTCTAGAAATGCTGGGGAAAGGGAAAAAATTAATCTAAGAATTTTATAAGGGAGTGCCACGGGTAACCTTATAAAAAGAAATCAGGTTCAAGTTTATATATCATAGGTGGTGAAAATTTAAATGGTAAAAAAAAAAAAAAGGGATTTATATATGATTCTCAAGAAAGATTTATAGAAAACTAAGGAGAGTACTGAGTAGGATTAAAGCTATTAAAAGTTAAACAGCCATTTTTAAACAGCCATTTTAAAACAGCATACCTGAATTTTCTGAATCATTATCTTTTTTAGTGGTTCCTATTCTTATGTTCTTTTCTTGATCATAATATAAATATTCAGATTCTGTAATTGTTTTATTAAGGTACATTTGATCTTCTAGTTCTAATAATTCTTTATTATCTAAATTCATTCCTAATTCTTTTGGATAAATTATTCTATCATGTTCTTCATCTATTAATTCTAAATGAACTTGATTTTGAAATGGTTCATTTTGTTCTTCTTCAAGATTGGTTTCTTCTTCAAAATCATTCTGTCTTTGTACATGATTATAGTCTAAAAATCTTAAACTAGTTCTTCCATGAATATCTTTATAAGTTAATGCTTCTTGTGGTGCTATAATTGTTTCTTGATTTTCTAAAAATCTATCCATATCCCATTCTAATCCTGCTAATTGTTCTGATGAATATTCTTTAGGTTTAACCATATTAATTCCTTTACTACTCATTAAATTTACTACTTTATCTATGTAAATTTTATATTTTGTCTGTGAATTATTTGAACATCTTCCTAAAAATCCTATACTAATTAATAGATTATCTCCACTTTCTACCTCTTCATATCCTTTTGTTTGAATTCCTATTTTAATTTTATCTGAAAAATCTTTAATAGTTAATAAAAAATCTGGATTACAATAAATTATTCAATTATTATTGTTCATATCTACTTCTGTACTTGCAATCATACTCTTATCTATATTATTAATTCTTTCGTCATATATAGTGACTAAAACCTTGCATCCTAAATTTTTTCTCATTAATCCTTTTATTCCTATAACTATTAATCCTAGGTGCATAAATCTAAAGTTTTTCTTTTTTAATTCTCTTTTAGAATCTTCTGATATTAAGTTTAATTTTCTTACTTGGTTTCCTATACATTGGACAGATACTTCTCTACTATGTCTAAAAAATTGTGTTCTTGTTTCAAAAATTCCTCTATTATATAATATTTCTGGATTAAGAATTCTTAAACCATTAGTTTGAAATCTTTGGAAATCTTGTTGAGGATCTATGATTTCTTCTATATTTTGATTATATTGTACTGGTCTATTTAATACTCTTTCTATTATATTTCTGCTTATACTTGAAGTACTACGTCTAGATGTAGATGGTTCTTCATTTATCGTTCTAGACCTTCCTAAGAAGGAATTGGTATTCATCTTGAAAATTTATATTCTTTAGGTAATTTCCTAGTTACCTTTTCTTTTCCTGTATCTCTGAAACTTAATTTTTCTAATGTAGTTGTTAAAGATTTTAAGTCTTTTTCTACACTTGATGTAGTTCCTATTTCTATTTCTTTAGATTTATTAGAATCTAAAATTCTTTTTATTTCTGTTAAATCTACCTTAGTTGGTATTTTTTCTAATTTAACAAGTTTTTCTAAAATACTTGAATTTTGATTTTTAATATAATCTAAAGATTCTTTTATATTCTTAATCTCTTGGTCTCTGGCTGTAATGTTTTCTTTTATAATTTCTAAGTAACTATTTTGCTTTTTATTTTCTAATTCTAAATTTCTTGATAAATTTATAATTAAGTCTATTATACAATTCTGACTTGGATCTTCTGAAAATAAACTATGTAATTTATGTTTATTATCTAAATTACACTTAATTGTACTATTATCAACTGTTTGTACTTTTTTACTAGTACTTCTTAAAATTTCTAAATCTAAGAATTCAAGCTTTCTATTAATATCCAGTTTAATATTCTAATCTGAATAATAAAAAGAATCTAATGAAAAGTTTGTATGATCTGATAAATAATTATTATCTATATTATTTAATTCAATACTTAATTCTAAATCTGTTAAGAATATCTGGTCAAAATTATTTATAAAATATTCTTCTCTAAATTCTGAAATTAAAGATCTATATAAAATCTGTTCTTTTAATTCTGGATTTAAATCTTTAGTTACTTGTAAGATAGCAAATAAATAGTCTATAGATTTATATTTTTCAAAAGAAATTAATTCTATGCCGTATTCCAAAATCTCTTATATTTCTTTATAAAATGTAAAACTATAGAATATTTTTTCTAAGTCTACAAGTAAAATTCTAAAATTAAGTGTAATTTAGATAATAAACATAAATTACATAGTTTATTTTCAGAAGATCCAGGTCAGAATTGTATAATAGACTTAATTATAAATTTATCAAGAAATTTAGAATTAGAAAATAAAAAGCAAAATAGTTACTTAGAAATTATAAAAGAAAACATTACAGCCAGAGACCAAGAGATTAAGAATATAAAAGAATCTTTAGATTATATTAAAAATCAAAATTCAAGTATTTTAGAAAAACTTGTTAAATTAGAAAAAATACTAACTAAGGTAGATTTAACAGAAATAAAAAGAATTTTAGATTCTAATAAATCTAAAGAAATAGAAATAGGAACTACATCAAGTGTAGAAAAAGACTTAAAATCTTTAACAACTACATCCTGAGTCTATTAATCCTAAACATTTTATTTCATATTGTCCTATTCTTATATAACATTTTACCTTAATACTTTTAAGTTTTTCTGGATTACATATTACTTGAACATATTCTTTTTCTTTATATTCTAAACCTTGACTATGTTCTTCTATTTCTATTGCTTTTCCTTTATTATTATATTCTAACATTTCTATCTTATTTATTATAAATTTCTGCATTTCTTCTAAACTTTCAATTCTTTTCCTAAGAATTTTTATTTCTGATATTTCAATTTTTTCTTTTAAAATTTCTGAATTAACTTCTTCTTTTTCAATAAGATTTTTTTCTTCTAAGCATTTTATACATGCTTCTTTATAACATTCTAAACATTTGGCTCTAAGCTTTCTTACTGGGTACCAATTACATAAATAACAAGCTATATTATCTGCTCCTTTATATTTTTGCCAATTATGTAAACATTCTATAGTTATATATATATCATTCCAAACTGTAAAGTTGGGTAAAAATTGTCTTCTTCAAAGATTATATAATCAAAGGAAATTGTTGGATAATTGTGTTTAATAAAGGCTGCATCGTATTTGGGACCATGTTTAAGGAAGTATCTGTTTTTATTATGATAGTAACTTTAAATTTGAGCAAAATTTATAATTTCCTGTACAACGAAATTCTTTATAGAACTTCAAACAATACTGGCGGAATCACCAATTTTCTGTTATAATTCGTATAAAGTCTTTTCTTATCCTGCAGCTGTAGAATCTGTTAGTTCAATAAGTCTTTCTATTTTATCAAAATAATTTCTACTTGTAGAGGCGATGTCTTTAGAAATTAGCTTTTCAAGTGTATCTCTAGAACTAAGTCTGTCTAAACTATTATACAATTTAAGAATCTCATTTTGATATTTACTAATAATTTGTTGGGATGAGGAAATTTGATCTTCAAGAAGTTGTAGTCTTTTTTCTAAAAAATGCTTTCCAAGATTTAAATTTCTAACAACTTTGATCATAGTTTCACAACCATCACAGAGTTGTATTGATGAAGATAATGACGAAGTTTGAGAGGCAGTTTGCATGCTCTGTCTAATCTTTCGGATATATGAAAATTAAATCTTATCAATTTTCTACACAAAATTTAAAGCTTCTTCAAGCGTATAAAATTATTTGAAAAGGGGGTCGGGAAATCTTTCTACTTGTTGTAGTACTTCTGACCAATAATTATATATACCAGGCTTTCTACCTTTAATTAATGCAAAGAAACTAAAATTTTTGCTTTCTGCTTGATTATGAATCTGTCTAAAATGGTTAGCCAGGGCATTTATGCTGTCTAATTTTTGTTTAGAGTCTCGTGCCATTCAAAGATTATCCAATAGACAATGTTCCTTTTCTGGTAGTCTTTCTAAATTATTTCCTCTGAATCAAAGATTAGATCCTTGAGGGGTCACTCTCAGAGTGATATTCCCAAAGTTCATCATCCTTTCATCCATCTGCACTGTGAAAATAATGAGTTAGAAAATTAATAACTTTCCTACTTAAATTATCCGCTAAAATATTATTTTTCCGTTAATATGTTCTATATTAATTTTATAGCTGCTTAATCTCTTATATAATTTCAACTATCTTTTATGTCTTATCTTATCAAAATTTGTCTTTTTAATAAATTTTACTATAACTTCACAATCTGTTATAGTTGTAAGTTTAGTGTTTAAAAATAATTTAAAACTCTTTATACTATGTATGATGACCATTATTTATAATCTAAACTAGTTAAATATTTTCATTTTATCTTGTATTTTTGGCTAGCATATCTACAAATTTTGCCTTCTTTTTTATCACCATATTTATTTGGTTTGGAATATAAAACTCATCTTCATCCTAATTCACATTCATCTGTTTATATTATTTTATAGTTACTATCTAATAGTAATTCTAATGGTGGTAAATTTTTAACTTTTGCTTTTATCTTTTTAACTAATTCTATATTTGATTGATTAAAATATTTTTGTCATTTGCTAGACAATTTACTATACAATGATCCTACTTTTCTTCCTAAATCTTTAATAAAATGTCTAACATAATTTAATATTCCTAAAAAGGCTTGTAATTTCTTGATTTCTTCAATTTTGTCTGAAAATTGTAAAAATTGTTTGTACTATATGTGACTATAACTGAATCTTTCATTCTCCTAAAATTATTCTTAAAAATTCAATTTTATGTTTATTTATTTTCATCTTCTTTTTAATTATAATTAAACCATTTTCTATAAATTTATTCAAGGTTATCTCTAAATGTTTCATATGTTATTTATAATTTTTACTATGTACTAGAATATCATCTATATATATACAACCAAATGAAAGAGAATTAAATATACTATCCATCTTTTTTTTGAAAAATAGAGGGTGCATTTTTTTAATCTAAAAGGCATGACTAACCATTCAAAGTGTCATAATGGAGTAGTAAAAGATGTCCAAGGAGTAGAATCATTTGTCATTTTTATTTGTCAAAATTCAAATTTACAATCAAATTTAGAAAATATCTTACTATTTTGTATTTTTTATTTATTAGCATATCTTTATTTGGTATCTTATGTCCATCTTCTATAGTATTATCACTTAATCTTTTATAGTTTATAATCATTCTTGCTTTTCCTCTTTTTATTTCACTATGATTTCTAACCATAAAAGTTGCTGAACTGTGTTGACTATTAGATGATTTTATTACTTTTATAGCTAATGATTTTTTAATCTGTATATTAAACTCTTCCATAACTTGATTCCCATGTTTTATTTCTACTGTTCTAATTTTTATATTTTCATTTATTATTTATAATTTAGCTTCAATTTTATTTTTATCCCAATATTTTATAGTGTCTTCTTCTATTATTTGAATCTGTTCAACTAGTTCTAAAGTTTTTTCTATACTATCTATCTTAGAAGAAGTTTTGTTAAAAATTATTAATTCTTTATTTTTTGGTATTAAAATAAATTATCTAAAAATTCTAAATTTTCTTCAATTTCAAAATTTGAGCATTTCAAAGTTTAGGCCCCGCTTGGTAGGGATTTTTTGTCCCAAAAAATTGATTTTTTTGATCGTTATTTTACTATTCAAATCGTAATTTTTGACTTCTTCTCTCACATGTGGACCCCACTTTTCTTCTAAAGATCAAAAAATCAGTTCTCAAAATTTTTACCAAATAGACTCTTAGAAAACTAAAAAAGATATTTTTCAAAATTTAGTGTTTAAAATTCTTCTATCTCAAAGTTTAACGGTGTAATGGAAAGTCAAATATCCACTTCATCAGTCATGTCACCAATTTGTCAGATGTCAGTGAAAAACGTACAATATTTTTTTAAAATTAACTAGTGTTTTTTGATAAGTTGGAACGATTAACTTGTGTTTCTTTTACCCAATCACTAGTGCAGTAATAAAAACAGCAAATATACATCCTTCTTCCCCCGTAAATCCTTCTCGATCCCTCCAACTCCCCGGGTGCATAAATATATCTGCGTATACGGTGGAATTCATTCATCAAGAAGGGTTATCATGATCTAATCCGGAATCAGTAAGGGATCGATTCCTTTTCCTTCTCTCAAAATTTCATGTAATTTCACCTTTTTGTATTCTTTGTTATGGGTTTTGTTTTGTTTTCAACTTATTTTATTGCATCATCTTCATATACTCAATAAATTATATTATTGCATGATCTTTATGTAAATAAAGATTCATTTTTTATTAGTATCACTGTATGCAAGTATGCATTAGGGTTAATTAGATTTCGGTTAATACTTTCGTGCAATTAAGTAGGGGATCAGAAGTGATAAGTGAAAACTACTCATAGACGAAGAGTGATTGTCGATGGCAAGCACCGCGTGTTTCATGATTGTCAGCAGAAACGATATTCCAATTTATGAAGCTGAAGTCGGCAGTGTCCCTAAAGTATGCCTTATTTACGCCTTTGATTTTCAATTAAATTACTTTTTAACTTTATTTTTATTTTATTTTATCACACATTATTGCAGAAAGAGGATGCCGCGCATCAGCACCAGTTTATTTTACATGCTGCTTTGGATATTGTCCAAGATCTCGCGTGGACTACTAGTGCTATGTTAGTATTGAACCTTAATTAACTCCGTGCATATGGTGTGTGTTAGTTTATTGATTGCCCTTTGTTGTACTAGTCCTAATTATCGTTTGCCTCTTTTGTGAACCAGGTTTTTGAAAGCAATTGACAGATTCAATGATTTGGTAGTTTCTGTATATGTGACTGCAGGTCATATCCTTTACTTGTTCTTTTTTAATCTAATATATTGCTCTCTTTTTTAAATTTTAGAAGAATAAAACACAAGTTATTGATGGAGCATTTAGCAATGTGCTTTTATTTTTCCAGTTTGTATGCAACTGCAGTTCGCTGCACTCCTTCAAAGTTGATATTGCTTCTTTCCCTTAATACTTCACTCAGTAGCTTACTTTTTTCCTTAACTTAAAGAATCACATAAAAGTGGAAGTTAAAAGGAACTTGTTTACCACCACCCCTCATGGTTGTTTTGATTCCTATGCTGCTTTTAGATTGACATATACATCCTTAAATCTATTTTTGGATGACAATGGAGTTTGGCAATGGATTTGGAGTCATAAATTTTCGAAGTTGTCAAATGCTATTTTCCTGTATATTATTTCCTACTTTGGTGGAATCTTGAAGAATATTTCATCTCTGAGGAAACTTTGTTTTGTTTATCAATCTACTATTGTGTGCTAGTCCTGAAAGAATTGACTAATTTTGAGATCATTGCTGAATTTTCTTGTCTGGGCTGTAAAGTCGAGACGAAAGACTATTATTCTGATTTAAATCCATGCTTGAGCTATTGCTAAAGTCTGGATACTTTGGATACTTTTCCTTCGTATAAATTATTTCACAAAATTTGTGCAAAATATTATATTTTATCTGCGTGCTCTGTTCTATATGTAGTAAGTCTTCAAGCAACTTAAATTGATTTATGATTTCATTATGAGTTTTTTTTCTTTAACCAATTAATCATACATACACGGTTGATGCTGCTTCATGATTCTCGTAATGATGATGGAATCAAGAGCTTCTTCCAAGAGGTCCATGAGCTATATATAAAGGTAATCTTTATTATGCTTGCCAAAATGTATTCCTACCCTATTGAAGTTACTTAGATTGGGCTTGTTTGATATCCTCCCCCCCCCCCCCCCCCCTCCCCGGGGCTGTGGCAGAATAAGTACTGAAAACTATACTGGCTTGTTCCTTTCTTGGCATTAAAATATTTCGCTTCAAAGATTCAAGAATTATCTCGAGGAATTCTTATTGTTAAAATTTTTCATGACCCTTGTTGAGGGGTTTCCTTAAATGAAAATTCATTTCCACTGCTGGATGCAGAACCAGAGTTTTCCACTATCAGGCTTTACTTTGGACACTTTTCTCTTCCCATAATTGCCCTTTGCTCGATATTTAATGTCACATTTATCCTGTTAATTTATTTTCAAGATGAACAAAGCTTCCCGTGTGTTATTTAGCCTCCTCTGTTGATTTGTAGGCACTTCTCTATTTCATCTCCAGGATTCTCTCGAAACCTCCCCTACAACCTTCCATATTTTCTCCACAAAATGGAACTTTTAGAAATAAACTCTTCCTTTCTCACAATGCGTGAGATTGGCTACACAAAATTGCTGTCTTCATGTCTGGGATGTTCTTGATTTGTAACTATAACTGGGGGATAGCTTCTCTGTCATTATACTTTTTGTACAAAAATGATGATTGAATTTATTTGATAATTGCAACTGAGTTTGAAATAGGCTTATATACTGTTTTAAGGAAACTGATGATTTATAAAAAGGCAGGAGCAGTCCAAATTGCTTGGTTGATCCATAAGAATGAGAGTTTTACCAAATATACGAGAGTTGTTTTTCTCAGATTATTTTCATGAACGTAAATAGGAGTTCATGAACAGAGTAGGTGTTTCAACTCTTTGTATTGGTCTCAGACTCGATATTATTCAGTCTACTGCTGCAGGATAAAGAAGATATGTGTTAAACCTTTGGTGAGAGGGAAACAAAGTTGGTAGACGGAGCTACAAAAAAGAAGCATAAGATGAGGAATAACATTGTGTTCAGATAGACTTGGGGGGGGGGGGGGGGGGGGGGGGATGTGCGCATGTGTGTTTTGCTGACTGGAAACGCGAAACCATAATTATCATTATTTTTACCATTGAAAACAAAGAACATAATCGGTGATCTTAGATTAAAGGCAATATTATTTGTGATGTAAACTCGCGGAGGCAAACGCTACGGAACCCATGAACAAGATGAAAATCTTCCCAAAAAAGCCAAAGCAAGGTTTTGAATTTGAATTCGATATTCTGGAACCAAGCAACCTGAATCATGCGGGCCTCTTGTTTACAAAAAATTATAGAATCTCACCCGATTGATTTGAACGCCACAAGAATTAGATCTTGATAAATTTGAAAGTTGTTCAATTGGAAAAACAAAGAAAAAGCAATTAAAGCCTTTCAATTAATCAATATGTCAAAGGTTCTTTACAATGAAGGAATACACTTGTATTTATACTAAATCTTAGAATAGAAGTCCAAAAGGAATAAAATGCTAATAATCTAGTAGAATCTAGAAAATAACCAACCAATATCATAAGAATTTGACTAGGAATAAAATTCTAACAAAAATATGGAAAAAACCTGGATAAAGGAAATTTTGTCCCCGAAATAACATTATGGGACCGCAAGCCCCGTTCTACTATGCGGTGGCATGGTAGACCAGTTTGCCTTTGTTTTCGTCGGCTTGTATTGAGTTGATCCAATTTGATTCGACTCTTGACCCGAACATGAAAGTTGCCTCGTTTTGCGTTCCGAACATCGTTCCATCAATGGTTTCTTGAACGAGCAATCTCATCGCCTCTTTTACTCGCTTCGTCCTCACTCGAGTCATCGGACCACCCTCGACTATCAACAGATCTTTTTTCAGGCTTGACGTTAGACTTGACCTTGACGCTTGCAGCTCCTAGATCACATCATCCCCTTCCTCTTTGAAATGATTCGTTCTCGAATCTGTACCTACATCAAAGAGAGAAAGATCAGATACATTAAAAGTTGTTGAAACGTTATACTCATCTGGAAGATCTAATTTGTATGCGTTGTCATTGATCTTCTCAAGCACTTGAAACGGTCCAGCTCCCTGTGGCAACAACTTTGATTTTCTTTGTTTTGGAAATCGCTCTTTCCTGAAATGCATCCAAACCCAATGTCTTGGTCCGAATGTAACAATTTTTCTGCCCTTGTTTGCTTGCTCTGCATAGTGCTTACTCTTCTTCTCAATTTGCTCTCACACCTTTTCATGGAGTGACTTCACCAGCTCGGCCTTTCTCTTTTCATCCAAGCTACCTCGTTCATTCACAGGCAAAAGTATTAAATCCATAGGTGTTATAGGATTAAAACCATAAACAATTTCAAATGGAGAAAATGATGTAGTGGAGTGTGTGGCCCTATTATATGCAAACTCTATGAAAGGTAAGCACTCTTCTCAATTCTTCAAATTCTTATTAACCAGAGTGCGCAATAGTTGTGTCATAGTCCTATTCACTACTTCAGTTTGTCCATCGGTTTGTGGGTGACAAGTTGTAGAAAATAGTAATTTCGTACCTAACTTATTTCACAAGACCCTCCAAAAGTGACTAAGAAATTTGGCATCCCTATCTGACACAATACTTTTAGGTGCTCCATGCAAGCGCACAATTTCTTTAAAGAACAAGTCTGCAATGTTAGTAACGTCAAATGTGTCATCTTACTAAACTTATCTACTACTACAAAAATCGAATCCCGGCCCTTTTTAGTCCTAGACAAACCTAACACGAAATCCATTGAGATGTCTACCCAAGGTTCACTAAGTACTGACAAAAGTGTATAAAGCCCATGAGGTAAGACCCTAAATTTAGCTTGTTTACAAGTTATGCATCGACTACAAATTCATTCTACATCAACTTTCATTTTAGGCCAATAAAAATGCTCAGTTAATATTTCTAAAGTCTTTACTACCCCAAAGTGACCCATTAGACTCTCACCATGTGCTTCTCTAACCAATAATTCACTCATAGAGCAATTAGGAACACATAATTTGTTTTTTCGAAACAAGTACCCTTCATGTTTAAAGAACCTATCTACAGCCCTCTTATGACATGAATTGTAAATGTTGGAAAATTCAGAATCATTAGCATACATGTCCTTAATATATTCAAAACCAAGCAATTTTGCACTTAAAGTAATTAAAAGCACATACCTTCGCAACAATGCATTTGCTACTACATTTTCCTTACCTTGTTTATAACGAATGACATATGAAAAAGTTTCTATGAATTCCATCTAGCGTGCATGTAGTTTGTTTAACTTACCTTGATCCCGCATATATTTCAGTGATTCATGATCAGAATGAATTACAAACTCCTTTGCCCACAGGTAATGCTGCCATATCTCCAAGGTTCGAACAAATGAATAGAGCTCCTTGTCATACGTAGGATAGTTGAGAGCTGCACCACTTAGCTTCTCACTAAAGTAGGCTATAGGTCTCTTATTCTGCATTAAGACTGCTCCAATACCTATTCCTGATGCATCACATTCAATCTCAAAAGTTTTTGTCAAAGTAAGTTCTAAAACCGGTGCTTTACACAAACAATCTTTGATGGTGTTGAATGCATGTTCTTGTTCTACCCCCATTGAAACCCCACATTTTTCTTGACAATCTCATTTAATGGTGTGGTGATTGTGCTAAAATCCCTGACAAAATGCCTATAAAAACTAGCCAATCTATGAAAACTCCTAACCTCGGTTATGTTTTTAGGTGTCGGCTAATCTTTAATAGCTTTTATTTTCTCTTCATCTACCTCTACACCATTAGCACTAACCACAAAGCCTAGAAACACAACTCTATCCATGCAAAAAGTACACTTCTTAAAATTTGCATAAAGTTGTTTATTTTTCAAAACCACAAGCACACATCTTAGGTGTCTTACATGCTCATCAAGATTCTTGCTATAGATTAAAATGTCATCAAAATAAATTACAACAAATTTTCTAATGAAAGGGCGCAAAACATGGTTTATCAACCGCATAAAAATACTTGGTGCATTTGTGAGTCCAAACGGCATGACTAACCATTCATACAATCCATATTTAGTTTTAAAAGTCGTTTTCCATTCATCACCCTTCCTCACGCGAATTTGATGTTATCCACTTTTAAGATCAATTTTACTGAAAATACATGCACCATGTACCTCATCTAGCATATCATCTAGTCTAGGAATTAGGTGACGATACTTTACCGTAATGTTGTTGATGGCTCTGCAATCTACGCACATTCTCCAAATTCCAACTTTCTTTGGCACCAGCAACACAGGTACTGCACATGAACTCATGTTTTCCCGTACATATCCTTTGTTCATCAATTCCTCAATTTGCCTCTGAAGCTCCTTTGTCTTCTCTAGAGCACTTCGATAAGTCGGTCGATTTGGAATGACAGCGCTAGGTATGAAATCAATTTGGTGCTCAATTCTTCTAATGGGTGGTAGCCCACTAGGCACGTCCTCCGAAAACACGTCTTCAAATTCTTGAAACAAAGAAATAGCCAAACTAGGGAAGGATGTGTAATGCTTCTCATAGTTGAGGAGTGATTCCTTGTAAACCAACAGTATCATTTGTTGCCTCTCAACTATTGCCTTCTTCAATTCACTCCCTCTCATAAAGAAATTTTGTTTCGGCTTTTCTCTCCTCTTGGAGGACTGTCTTTCTTTCCTTTTATGTGGCTCCACTCTCTTTTCCTCTCTATTAGTCACCTCATTATTTTCTCTCTTTTTCCCTAACTCTTTCACTCTCGCTTCTTCTTCATTTTTCAATTGAATTTGGTCCTCATATACTTGTGTCGGTGTTAATGGCGCAAGAGTGATAGACCTCCCATTTTTCACAAAGCTATACTTATTTTTATACCCATCATGCATTGCTTTCCTATCGTACTGCCATGGTCTCCCCAACAATATATGCCCGGCATACATATGTACAACATCGCTTATTACCTCATCATGATATCTACCAATGGAAAAATTAATCAACACCATTTTTTGTCACCTTAACTTCCCCACATTTATTTAGCCATTGTAATTTATAAGGCCTAGTAGGGGTGGACGCGGGTCGGTTCGGTTCGGTTCGGTTCTCTTTAGAACCGAACCGAACCAAACTTTTCGGGTCTCTAGTAAATGGAACCGTCGGGTCCAAATATAATTATGGAACCGTTCGGGTTCGGTTCCATTCGGTTCCGTTCGGATCGGTTCGGTTCCGTTCGGTTCTGTACTATAATTAAATTTTTTAACATTTATAACAACGTTATATAAATACGACTAATGATACATTCAATAGTTTTGGAATGTCAGAGATTAGTAAACTATTTTGTTCAAATAATCGCTACGATCAAAGTTTCAGTCGGGGAAAGTCACGGCTTCGATCGGAGGTCAGAGTGTCGACCGACGATTGTATAGGTTTTGGAATATTAGATAGGCTGCGAGAGTCGAGACAACGTTATGCACTTTATTGTAGGTGTTTAGGATTATTTAGTATATTTGATCTTGTTTGGCTAAGAAATGAAATAATAAAATGAGTAATTGGGCCAAAAATTAAAAAATTAGAAATGAAACAAATTATTGGGCCAAAAATTTGGATTTAGAAATCATTAATTTGTTAATTTGTTTAGAAAAAATTAAAATTAAAATAATTTGATTTAATCAATATAAAAAAAAAGAAAGATTCGGTTCTTATTCGGTTCTTCGGTTCTTGGTCTAGAACCGAGAACCGAACCGTACCCGTCGGTTCTCAATTCAGATACCCGTTCGGGTATTTAATTTGACAAGAACCGTCGGGTTCGGATCGGTTCGGTTCGGGTTCGGTTCGGTCGGTTCGGTTCGGGAGATTTGCCCAGCCCTAAGGCCTAGGATGTGTTAATACTGTCAAACCCAATTTTTCCTCCATGTTAGTGCTAGCCACATTAGTACAACTACCGTCATCTATTATCACACTACATACCTTACCATTGACGTGACATCACGTGTGGAATATGTTTTCTCGCTGTTGCTCCAAGTCATCCGCCTTGATTTGAGCACTAAGAGCTTGACTCGTGACCAACAACTTACTGTTAATTGCATACTCTGCTGTATCTTCTTCATCAACATCCTCCAATCCTGGCATGTCTGCATAATCACTCTCACTTTCAGTTTCCACTTTCCCGTTGTCCCGCAGAATCATGGTTCTCTTGTTTGGACATTGAGAAGCAATGTGCCCCACTCCCAAGCAACGAAAATATTTGATGTCTCTGTTTCTTGATGACTGTGACTTCCCCTTTGGCACGGGCCTGCTAGCACTCTCCTCCTTGCCTTTTGGTACCTCATTTCTTCCTCTTACAACAGTTCCTTCTCCTTTTTTATTGTCCCACTTTGGTTTCCTAGAAGAATTAGAACCCGAAGATCCCGATTGGTACCTTACTGTCCCCTTTTGCTTTAACTACCTCTTGACCTTCATTGTCACATGTAACATGTCTTTAATTTTCACATAGTGCTGCAATTCCACTGTATTTGCAATGTCCCTATTCAATCAGCGTAGAAACCGAGCCATGGTAGCATCACTATCCTTCTCCACATTTGCTCTAATCATTAGTGTTTCCATCTCTTTATGGTAATTTTCCACACTCCTGCGGCCTTGATATAAATTTTGTAATCTTTGATGAAGCTTTCGGTAGTAGTGAGTAGGTACAAACTTGTTCCACATCATATTTTTCAATTCCTCCCATGTATTGATAGGTCGCTCTCTACTTCTCCGCCTCAAAGTCACCACTTGATCCCGCAAAGTGATTGCATAATTCGTGAATTCAAGAACTGCAATTTTCACCTTCTTCTCTCCCGGGTAATTGTGGCAATGAAAGATTAACTCAATTTTCTTCTCCCAGTCCAAGTAAGCCTCCAGATCACTCCTACCTTTGAATGAAGGAATGGTCATTTTAATATTACTCAAATTCTCATCCACCTCGTCTCTATCGAGATTCCTACCTCTCCTTTCTTGCCCAACTCCTCTATTTCTACCCCTTCCAATATCCGCATTCACAATCGCATCTTCATCCATCCCACTATCAACCTCAAATTCACTAAACTCCTCCATCCTAGGTTTCTATCTACCCTGTTTCCGTGCATTAAGACCTCCCCTTCGTGTATTGGCAGGCAATGGATTATGCCTTTCCCCTTGTGCATCCTGCCTATCCATCTGATCCCTCATATCTACACATATCCGCTCAATCCTTTGCACCGAGTCCTCTAGCATGGAAACCCGATCATCAATTCTACCTAAACTCGATCCTTCCCTGTCAAACATCTTAAATCTAAGTTATTTTTTCTGCCTCACAATTGTTCACTTGAAATTTCACTTAATATGGCTTTTTCCCTCGATTGTTCTCACCACTGCCTTTTACCACTCGCTGCTTTCACCAAGTCCCCAAAAGAACAATTTTGGAACTCAATAAAAAATTTAATCACGTGAAATTCAAACTGGTGTAAATGAGATTACAAGACCAAGGAATTTAGAACAATTTGTCTGGCAATTCAAACTAGACAAGTAAAGAAATTGACTTAAGAAGGCAAAACAAGAAAAGAAATTACTAACTGAAAATTTAAACTAGGCACAAAATAATAAATTGACTCAAGAAATAGGTAATTCCCAAGATCAACAATAATAATAACAAATTTATTTATTTATTTATTTTTAAATTTGGATTTTTCTTTTTGGAATTCTTTTTACTGTACGGATGAATAGTAATTTTTTTTTTTTACTCTTGGGATAAAAAAATCAAAAACAAAATTGAAGCAACAAACGGAAGTTGATTTGGATGCAAATTGAATCCAAAAACAACTTTTGAAATTTTTTTATAACTTTTTTGGATTAAAGACTTGAAAATACTAACTGACTCGAAGAATAGTAAAGAAAAGGAATAACTGACTCAACAAGAATTAAAAGGAAATATAACCTTGGATTGGAGCCAATCTCTGATACTAACTGATGTGAATTTGCGTAGGCAAACGCTACAAAACCCACGAACAAGATGGAAATCTTCCCAAGAAAGCCAAAGCTAGGTTTTGGATTTGAATTCGATAAATCTAGAACCAAGCAACCCGAATCGCCGACGATATGCGAACCTCTTGATTACGCAAAATTATGGAATCTCACCTGGTTGATTTGAACGCCACAAGAATTAGATCTTGATAAGTTCGAAAATTGTTCAATTGGAAGAACAAAGAGAAAGCAGTTAAAGCTTTTCAATTAATCAATATGTCAAAGGTTCTTTACAATGAAAGAATAAACTTCTATTTATACTAAATCCTAGAATAGAAGTCTAAAAGGAATAAAATACTAATAATTTAGAAGAATCTCGAAAATAACCAACCAATATCATAAGAATTTGACTAGGAATAAAATTCAAACAAAAATATGGAAAAAAACCAGGAAAAAGGAAATTTCGTCCCGAAAATAACATTATGCGACCACAAGCCTCGTTCTATTATGCGGTCTCATGGTAGACCAGTTTGCCTCCATTTTCGCCGGCTTGTATTAGTTGATCCAATTTGATTTGGCTCTTGACCCGAACATGAAAGTTGCCTCGTTTTGTGTCCCAAACATCGTTCCATTAATGGTTTCTTGAATGAATAATTTCATCGCCTCTTTTACTCGCTTCGTCCTCGCTAAGTCATCGGACCGTTCTCGACTATCAACGGATCTTTCTTCGGGCTTGATGTTGGACTTGACCTTGACGCTTGCGGCTCCTGGATCACATCAATTTGCTATCTTATCCCACCTGTTCATAAGTGTAATTCGAAATTTTGTTTGACAGAATAGGATTATTCCGCTTCAAATGGTTAGGTTACCACGTGAAATAAGTGAATATTTCTATTGGGTTTGGGAGATTTTCCTCTTTTGTCGTTTGCATCTTTCCGTCTCCACCTTGCCTACCAGTCTCTTCTTTAGACTTGTCTTTCTTTTTTCTAATGAAAGTATTTGGAAACCCGCAATATTAACATGGGTTTGGGTAATAATAAATCCTAAATCAAGGAAATGCACTAGTTAGTGATTTGAATGTTTGATCAACTAAAGAATAACCTTCCCGATGGATTGTCCCATACTGAGAGGAAATTTTACAAATTCTTGAAAATTTGTCTATATGTATTTGAAAAAATTTGACATATCTATTAGGCACTGTCATATTTGGTTTAGAAATGAAAGAAAATAAACATGTTATTGGGTGTACTCATACAGAATTATACAATTTGGAGTTTTTATTTTTTTATTTATTTTTTCACCGATAAGACTCTTGTATGAAGACGTACAACATATAAAATCCAATCCTTGACTCCTTTAACTTCTACAACCTAATTCTTTCAACCTGGTTAATTGATTGTTCCTCTGCACTTCTTTTTCCTCAGCAAAAATAACATATTAGCACTGCAAATAATTGTGTAACTGACTGTAGGATTTTTATATGTTTTTTGATGGCTCAAAGTTCTGCATTTTTCTTGGGTAAGATAGTACATTGGTTTGAAATTTATTTCAAAATTTGATTGCAGACTCTTCTTAATCCCCTTTATCTACCTGGAAGTCGTATTACATCATCTCATTTTGACACAAAAGTTCGAGCTCTTGCCAGAAAATATTTGTGAAGCAATCATTTGATTTGATGGTGTCTGGAGCTTGCTGTTATTTTTCTGCCAGCTGTGCTATGTTATCATGTTAATTGGCTGCCAGTGTTGCTATGTTATCAGGACATTTTGTTTCAGTCAAAGTACACTTTTCATGCATGTCAAGAGGGGTTTATCTATTTTTTGATATATTTTATTGACTAATTGTAGCTTAGATCTTTTATAGCTTCATTTAGTTATGGTTCTTCTTTTTAACCTGTTTAATCTCAGTTCATGAATATTTGTTCAAAAGCTTTAGTGCAGTTCACTTTTTCTTTCATCGTTATCTATCAACATGCACATAGAACAATTTCTTTTTTATGTGCACTTCCAATTCCCATCAGATCTGATTGAACTGCGTACCACCTCAGGCCAACTGGGTTTCAGACATCTGGAACTTGGTTTTGAAGAAAATGGTTAAAGTTCCTATGGTCATAAATAGCTTATGGGATGAATCATTTTTTGTTTTCTCAATAGTTCAGAATTGCCTCTGATCATTATATGTCATGTATGATGTGCATTAGAAAAAAATTCAAGTCTAAGGTCTCATGTCTGGTTGTAGTTTGCCAATTATATTTTAAATTTTTTTTAATTTCAACTTGTTTTCTAAATAATCTATAAGACTAGACATTTATATGTATTAGGCCTTGTCCTTGAATGAGGACCATATAGTTGGTGTGGCTGCTGCAGCAAGGAATTTTTTGAATAAATGCACTGCACACCAAGGTAGACAAACTATTTTTGTAATGCGAGATCATCTCTTTCAACTTTATTGTTAATATTGGAGATTGTTAATGTAATAATCCGAACTTGTTCAAGGTGGACATCATCAGAAACATGTTGGTAGCCATGAGCTAGTTGTTGTCTTATTATGGTATATGGTATATGTATGATGTCATGTTATAGGGATTTATAGAAGTCTGTAATTTGAAGATGATGTTTGCCCACTATGGGTGTGGTAACATGTGGTGTTGCTACTCAGCTGTGTGGGTATGATGTAGCAACATCACATGTTGTCACACTGACATTGGGCATTATAACTCTGGGCAGAAGATCAAACCCATTTGCAATAGAGCTTTTATTAGCAATGAAGCTGGAATCTCTGAGCAGACATACAGCCAGGCCATCATGTGGCAGATTTATTAGTATTTTGCAAGGTTTCTTGACAGCCTCATTTATTGATAAAGGAAATTGAGAAATTTGAGTCTCGAGTTAAAAGAAAATAACTGTAGTTTTAGCATCTTGCTGACTGCATGGAAGACAAGCTGTGCGGTAGGAATCCAACTGTAGGTGGTATTGGTTAAAAATCTTTTCACACCATTCAATTTACACCTCTGTCAATTAACATGTTACATGGTTTAAAAGATCCCTGGACATAGCTAGTTGCCCATGACACATCAAACGTCTTGTCTAACATAAAAAGACTTGTCGCCATTATGCTTGTTTTACCTTTTTCGATGTGAAAATACTCGACCAGAACTACATGGATTGTGTGTTAGAAACCATATGCGGTTGTGTAATGCATGTAATGTGATTCAAAGACTTCATGTGCATGTTTGTTACTTCTTACTAATGTAAGAATGAAAAGCAAAAGATTTTAGCCTTTTTTTCCTAATGCATTGCTATTAAGTTTACTCTATCAAACATGCTGGCGTCCCAACTCACAAATCAGCTCGGACACGCAGAACTTGTGGAGATACTATTGTCGATTTAGAGGACATATTAGTGAGTCTCCAGGTCGGTTTAGCCTAAAATTGATGCCATCTAAAAACATCATCATTACAATTTTGAGCATGTCTCCTAAGTGATGTCATTGTTACGTGGATAGTCATTCATAAAACAACAAGTGGCAATCTTTTAGGAATTTGTCTAGCTGATAGGTCATCATAATCTAAGTCACAACTACGACCAAGGAATCAGCAATGATTGGGCGGCCAATATGTTCATTGTAGAGTTCTATAAATAGAACAAATGGTCTCTTCCAATGGATCAAACTCAATGTACTCTTTCATACATTCTAAATTTCAATCAATGCAATTAACCTTCTATTTTTCTTCCAACAATTACTCCACTAAAATTTTGTTAAGTTGATCTATCGACCACATCATTTCTAGTCATCAACAAAACATGCCATAAAATGTCACGAATCTATTCAAAAATTGTGCGGAATGAAAGGGGCTATAGAAACACGAGGCTCTTACTTTCAATGCAAGGACAAGTGACGTTAAGGGGAGATTTTGAGTTTCAATATGTAGTTTTACCATAGGACAAACGGAGAAAAAGTGATGTACTAACCGGAATGACTATTAACAAACAAAACCCCATTGATCATACCAAGTTTGGTCAAGTTTAATATCACTTCTTTGTTTTTACATTTTTGATAGCATCATCTCACGTGCTGTCAAAGAAAGATACTTTTAAGCTTAGTTGAACATACTTTTAAATGTTGAAATTTAATTATGATGTTAACTCAGTGATAAACTTGATCTTATTGGCATCAGTTTGTTGAAATTTACATAAAAAAATAAAAATAAAAATAAAAAGTACAGAAATCAGAAATCGTGAACTAATGTGGGCGTCAATGGATTAGTTTATGTTTTGGTAGGCTAGGAAACGGGTTAGTTGAGTGACCTAACCATTAAACGGCAATGCGCCCCCCCCCCCCCTCTCTCTCTCTCTCTCACACACACACACAACCCCACCCACCCATGCATCCCTAGATGAAGGATCCTTGATTTTGTTAATACCCTTTATTTCATTGCCCCCATTCTCTCTCCCACGGGAGAAAAATTTAAGTGGGGCAAGCAATTTTTTATACGCGTGATAGAACTCGTTTATTTAAATTACGATATCTTGAACGAACCTTGAACCGCTAAATGACGATATAGAGTCTCAAAAGTCTCAACAGTCTTGTATGCACATGTTATAAGACTCGTTTATTCACATTAAGACAGCTCGAACTCCAAACTATTAAAGCCAAGAAGGAAAGACCCTTAATATTTTGTACATTTCCTAATCTCTTAAGTAGGGCAAGAAATCATACATACACTTAATAAAACTCGTCTACTAAAAGCACGATACCTTGGACGAACCTTGAACCACTCAAGTTACGATGTAGAGTCTCATCGATCTTGTCTGCGCACGTTATATAGGGCTCGTCCATTCATATTACGACACCTCAAACTCCTAACTACTAAAATCACAGCATAAGGTGGAAAGATCCTAAATTTTTGTTCATTCCCTAATCCCTCTATTTCAGTGCCTCTCTCACACATGAAAAATTCTCAAGTTTGTTCATGCCATGTATTTCTATTTAGGTGAAATCCTGGGAATTCACAAGAATTTTGTGGCTATTGCTGCAAGAAACAGGAAAAACTATTGGAGCATGAAAATTCCTAAGCTAAAATTAGTTTTGTACATTGAAAACATCGAAAACCTTAAAATCTGTAAAAATCTCCAAGATAACAACATTATGCACATATATATTAACCCAAACTGATTAAAATTCATAGATCTATTCCTAAATCCTATAAATGAAAGATAACAAAGAGAAAAAAGAAAGATAAATAACAAGAGCAGCATCAAAATATGACAATTTGATCACCGGGAAGCACCATCTTTTGCATAAATTTTACATCTTACGCTTGCCGGACTTGAGCGGCCGGCGGCGGTTCTTGTCCTTTTTCGCGAAAGCGCTGCAACACCCACAAGCCGAAACCTTGGGGGAAGGAGGCTCTATCGCCGGAGACACTCTGCCGGTACGGTATCCCCTTCCTCCGCCGTTGGATCGGCTCCTTTCGATAGTCAATCCGGCGGTTCTGGATGAATTCCTAGATGGTGTTGCTGCTGCTGCTGCTGGTGGTTCTTCATTGACTTCTTGTTGTTCTTGTTGAGCTTTGTTTTCAGTTTCATCTTTTTGATTAGCCATTTGCGTCAATTCATTCAAGAATTTGTCTTCCCATACTAATCCCGAGGATCCCTGTCGCCTGAATGACACTGCAGATCTCTGTAATCCAGCCATTCAAGATTTGCACACACCCAAATCTCTCTCTCTCTCTCTCTCTCTCTCTCTCTCTCTCTAGATGTTTCAGTTTTGAATGCCTCTTTAGACTTTTCTTACAATGGGTAGTGTGTGTTTGTATCTATGGGTTGTTTGTATGTATATGTTGCGTGGGGTGGGTTGGCGTGGGGTGGGGTGAGGTGGGGTGGGGTGGAGTGGGGGGCGAGGATAAGATATCACGATGAAATTATGGCTGGCTATAGAAGTGGTCACAAGGAGGCAACTTAGTCAATGCCTTTAGTTAATTTTGTTACAAAATTATTTCACATTTCATGTTTTAATCATTGGTAGTAGACGACAATAAAACAACATTGATTGCAACTAATTAGTTTTGGTGCATGGCTGGTGATAAGATCGTTCAATCAAATTACGACACCTTAAATGATTCAAATCATGAAACTTCGACATTCAATAGATTCAAATATCCATTACGTTTCTATCTTTTACCACTTTGAATATCAAGACATAATGATTTGCAAGATTCAATGTCTGAGATGTCATAATTTGAATAGCAATCCAACATAGCATGATTGTATGATCGTCCATTAAATTTTTTCTCTGGTCATCATCAATGATAATTTTCATTCATTTAATCGTTAAAATTAACATTGACAAGACAATTAAATCAGTGTTATTTAATTGGGACCAAAGATGCATCGAAATTAATATGTTTGGGACAATTTGCTAAGAAAAATATGTTGGAGTTGAAGTTACGATAAATCAATATATAGGTTGGGGTCCAAAGCTGCAAATTTCTTCTAATCTTTTTGAAAAAGTTCCATGGTAGCTTTGATCAATGTCAAAGAAGTCCGTTACGTACAGAATTCAAACTCTGTCAATTTCAGTTAGGAAAAACGAAAAATGCAAGAGGATCAAATAAATGAATATAATATTTACTTAAATCTAGAAAATTCTAGTTTTATTATTTTAAGTTTTGTGTGAGGTACAGATGTACAACTTAAGAAAACGTTCAAATATATTTCGACAAGAAGTAAATTACTTATACACCCATTGTGGATTTCGACAGGAATCAAATTAGTTGTACACAGTTTGACATTATTTGATGTGGCAAAATCGAAATCATTGATTATTTTTAAGTATTGTTTAATTTAATGATAAAATTGTGTGTCATATCATGAAATGTAAGCAAAGCTGTCGACTCAAACTTGAAAGTGTAGCAAAACTGTTTTGACAAGGACCCAAGAGATTGTTGTAATGATGGTTAAATGTGAAAGAAATTAAATTATTATCTATCCGTTGAATTTGTAATAATAAATGACAAAATATTATTATCATTTTAAAACATAACAAAGATAGTCGAGTGCAATCATTACAAGATGTGCTTGTTTGTGCCCTATTATTTGTGAGTAATGTATTATGAAATAGTGATTGATATTGAAATGTGTGGTTAAAAAAGAAGGAAATTTTTTGTATTTACGTGTAATTTTATTTTAATGAAGAATGTGTGATTAAAAATGAGTAC
Source organism: Olea europaea var. sylvestris (assembly GCF_002742605.1). NCBI lineage: Eukaryota > Viridiplantae > Streptophyta > Magnoliopsida > Lamiales > Oleaceae > Olea > Olea europaea. The sequence goes on from NC_036246.1 coordinate 20,365,356, forward strand.
TGTAGAAAAAATAATGTAATAGAATATGAAAAAATGGTAGACAAACAAAGCCTAAGTGCTTGTTTGTGTCCCATTATTTGTGAATAATGTATTATGAAATAGTGATTGATGTTGAAATATGTGGTTAAAAAAAGAAAGAATTTTTTTTATTTATGTATAACATTATTTTAATGAAAAATGTGTGGTTGAAAATGAGTACTGTAAAAAAATAATGCGATAGAATATGGTAAAATGAAAGACCAACAAAGCCTAAATATTGTTTTTTCATTGAAATTTCATCATGTTATGTTGATAGTATTGTCAACGTAGAAATAGCGAAAGAGATCAGGAGGGACGGAAACGAATTCGAGAATTTAGAGTTACAAATGTAGAGTTGGAGCATATTCGAATTTAAAAATATTTTGTGATGAACGTACACAAAAATTTTACTAAAATCTTTGAAACTCGTTTATTACTCTTTGGTTTCGATACACTTTATCGGGCAGGCTTGCATGGTTCTAACATATGGATGGCCGTTCAACTCATTAGAAATTGTGTGGCTAAAAAGAGAGGGGAAAGAGAAAAATGCATTTTGGATAAAAATAAAATAAAGCTTAAACATTGACTTACTTATTGTAATGTTTATATCCTCAACTTTTTATATCAATATTATTTTCAAACTTTCATTAATTAACACATTTTATTCTTGATAACAATTTTAGTCCAAAAATTATTATATGAAGCATAAAAAGATTTATTTATCCCTTCGTATTTTTAAATCGACAAAAAGTTACATATACAAAAAGTGCAACTACATATACGCTCCTTATTTAGAAAAATGCTAATATAATTTTTCTGATGAAAGTCGTCATTAAGGATAATGTGCTAATTAATGAAATGTTGATTATTGGAATGTGATGAAAATATTGAAGATGTAATGTAACAATAATTAAGGTTTATGAACAAGGGTTATTAGCACAAAATGCCCTTATGTATGGAGTTCATTGTGCAAAACGTGTCCAAGTTGCTTTTTTTCATCCCTATTTCAACATTTTATTGTGAAAATATCCTTTTCATCTATTTTTATCCAATTTCTCAATAAAAAATTGTAAAATGATGAATATAACCTCATATTTAAATAAAAAAAGGAAAGGAAAAGAAATCAATTTTTTTATATAAAAAAAATGCAAACAGGTCCCAAAAAAATTATTAAAAAAAAAACATTTCTTTCTCTCCCTCCCCCTTTTTTTTTTTTTTTGGTACTCTCTTCCTCCTCCTCCTCCTCCTCCTCCATTTTCGGCAGCACCACTACTCAATCAACCCACCTCACTCAAGAAAGGGAATGAATTTATTGTATAATGGTTTGAAAATCCTTCGGTTTTCATTCTTCATTTTCATGCATACTTCAAAAGAAATAGGAAAATGCAAATTTCAAGTTGCAACATTTTTTTAAACAAATTAATGTATGAAGTATTAGATGAAACAGTGAACAATATTTTTACTTGTTTGATACTAGGTGTTTATTTAAAAATACTATTTACTAAAATGTAAGGCTTAGCATGTCTAAAAGGACAAATAGTTTAAAATGTAATTATTATGAGAAATACACATCCAGTATTCTTCTAATTTCTCCTCTATAAGAGGCCCTTTAATTCAACTCCGGCCTACACTGTGTCATTCTTCCATATCTTTAATCACTCGACCAACCCACCTCATTGAGGGGGTTTCTTGAGTGACTGGGTTGGTTAAGTGGTGGACAAAAAAGAAGAAGAGAGATAAGAGAATTTGTTTTTTGTTTTTAATTTTTTAATAATTTATTTGGGACTCCTTTGCATTTTTTAAAAAAATTAGGAATATGGTTGCAATTATTTTTTATTTTTCTTTACTTTTCTTTTTGTTTTATTTAAATACGAAAGTATATTCGTCACATCACAACTTTTTATTAAGAAATTGAATTAAAATGATGATCTCTTCAATGAAAAGTTGAAATAAGGGTGAAAGTGCAAAAATAATAAAATAATAAAAAATACGACGTTGGGACATTTTGCACATTGAACTCCATGCATAGTGATGTTTTGTGCTAATAACCCAATTAATGCAATTAAAAAAGCATATTTATAAAAATAAAAAATAAATATATAAAACTATGATGGTGTCCATACAACTTATAAAATAATATTGAATAATTAAAATCTTATCTATGATGTTATAAGCCCCCTATTTGAAAGGGATTAAAATTTAGCACTTGCTAATTAATATTACAAGAGTTTGGTATTGGAAATTTACTTAATTATGTACAGTGAAAAATAAAATTAATTTCAGTTCTCATAAGGAATCTACTTTATATTTAAATAAAATATTGTAATTGGAATTATAAATTTGTTGAATTCTTCAAACTCCTTCACTTATCTTGAAAACTTTCAATCACGATCTACAATCCACAAATATCCAATTTGTCTAACTTTTGTTGACTTCTACAAACTCCTTTACTTCTCTTGAACACATTCAATCACGATTTACAATCAACAATTGTCCAATTGTCAAACCTCCAATAAAAATTTACATAGGCGACAAGAGTGAGAAAATTAGTGTTTCTCTTTTCATATGCTAGTAGAATAATAATTGTATTGTGTTATGATTTCTCAAATCCTAGCAGCCTATTGATAAAAGTCCAAGAGGGCTTAGTCCGTCCCTTAAACCCTAGAAATAACCTAAACAATGGAAACTAGGTCAAAATATTCTTGCACGATGCTGCCACTCAGCGGTGTCTAGCGCCAGGTGAGCAACATCCATGTCGGTCAAGCAGGAGCTGAGAGACAGGTCGTCGACAGCTTTTTGCTCTAAAAGTTCGCCTTCTATTTGAGCGGTAGGCTAGCGACAGTCTAGCATCGAAAATCTAACTTTTTCCACTTTGGACCCTATTTTCACATCTTCAAGCCCAATACTCTAAATCAAACAACCCTAAACTAAATTTGGGTCACAAACCCAAAAATCTCCACCTTGACACAAAATTACGGTTTAATGAATGAAGCTCTAAAATTTCTCCACTTTAAACTAAGTCCGACAGCAATGAAACAAAATGACCTCTTCAACCCAAACCAAACTTCTCTAATCACACAAAAATACACTTCCTCTTCTCCAATATCTATCACAGATAAACAAACCGAAACATTGGGTTCTCAAAAAAATTCACAAAGAATTTAGAAATTACCAAATAAGATCAAAACATACCTTGTAGCAGAATCAATTCTTAATGCTTTCATCGAAAGGCCTTGCTAGTCTCGACACCTTCAAAAAAACCCAAAAAACATGCACAACCAAATCACCATCCTCGTATCTATCTCTAATGGTTCTATCCCTAGCAATTGAATACGATGAAACCGCGATAATAGTGGAAAGTGGAATTATCCATATCCTCCAGACTCGACTGAGTAGTATTCTTCAATATAGACCGAGAGTACTATACCATACAAAATATCCACCAAGGTACTAAACATGTGCTGACTTTTCTTCACCGATTCTGCCCAACCTTGCAAGATGTATAATCGGGACCTCTTATACCCCTCCAATACAACACAAACACCCTTTCAGACCTTTAAGACACCACTAGCACCAAAGAAGGTGTACTCCGCGAATCAAGAATACTCAAAAAAATGAGATTATTCTTCAAAACTAGAATATGTCGAATGTGAACAAGTGTCTACACTTTCCATCTATCAACTTCAATTTGACTTTCCCAATATCAACTCCCCGACAAGATTCGCTACTATCCATGACAACACCTTGAGTCACTGTTTCATATGTTTCAAACGAATTCCAATTGGGACACATATGAAACGCACAAGTTGTATCCAAAATTCACTCCTTATCAGGTTTAAATTCCACGTCAGAATTCTTCAAGAGATCTCCATCACTTAAATAGTCATCAACTATGTTGGCCTTGTCCAAAGTGTTTGATTGTTTCCCATAATTTGTAGTTGAATTACCTTTGTTCCGTAATTTCTCGCAATCTTTCTTGATGTGTCATTTCTTTTTACAATAAAGACAAACCTGATTGCTGAAAGTCAACTTTGACTTACCCTTTCATCGATCACCATGAAACACAAGACATTCTCCATCTCTGGACTTAGATTCAACCAAATGCTTCATATTCTCCTTTGAGAACAGGGCACATACGTGGCTTCAATGGTGAGAGTATCACAACTATACAAAATCGTGTCCCTAAACAAAGTAAAAGGCAGCAAGCACAACAGGATTAAAACCAAATCTTCTTCATCATACTTTACTTTCAATGTCTCCAAATTAGAGACGACTCCTTGAATATAACCAGGTGATTAATATTCACATTCTACCATGCGATGAGAATACAACCTCTACTTCAGATGCAATTTACTTGTCAGACTTTTGGTAATGCACAATTGAACCAATTTTGACCATAATGCAGTTGCTGTTTTCTCATTCAAAATGTCCTCAAAAATATTATTTTAGAAATGGAGATAAAGTTGTGAAAGTGCCTTCTGACCTTTCATTGTTTCTCCTCTATTGTCCAAGTTGTAGGCATTTTGTCGAATCCCAATAACACATCATCCAAATCTATTTGCACCAATATAGCTCGTATCTTCACTTGTCACAACGAAAATCTTGTATTGGATTCAAAAATAAAATTTTATACTTCATGACTGCCATCAATAATCGAAACCTTGAACAAAATCACAACCAATAGCTCTTATACCATTTGTTATTAAACGGAGAGGCGAATATGACAAAATATGAAGTATATGATCGCACACGGAAAACAAGACTAAATGCAAGAAATAGATTGGTAGAGGAACTGAGTATTTTATTCAATAACTAATGGAGAAAATAATATTGTTACAATAATCTCAGTTATACCTGAGCTGAATGAAGAGCTACTATTTATAGGGAACATGTCAAAACCCTAGAAATAGGAAACTAGGTCAAAATACACATGAAAACAAAAAAAGAAAAAAAAATCTCGCACAATGATGTTGCTCGAGCACTAGTCCCTTCTCGTATCCATTGTACTCGTAATGTTAGATGCTTAAGAAAGAATGGTGCAATAATTTATTGATTCAGGAATTATTTGGCCCCAGCACTAGTCCCTTCTCATCTCCATTGTTATTGGTCAATAAAGTGGACAGAACTTGAAAGGTTTTGTGTTGATTACAAGGCGCTTAATAGTGTTACAATTAAAGACAAGTCTAGTCATTGACGAGCTTTTAGATGAACTATATGGTGATAAAGTTTTCTCAAAATGGATCTTCGCTTTGGCTACCATCAAATCCAAGACAGGGATGAAGACATTCATAAAATTGCCTTTTACACTCATGAAGACCACTACAAATTCATAGTGATGGTCACAAAAGTCACTCTACCCGAGCTCGACTTTAGATAGCCCTGATCTTGCCTCCAGCATTTCTCCTCCACGTTCTAGAAGATGTGAATCCTACTTCAAATATAATTCCCCATGAACCTTATCCTCATTATTTACTTATCATAGTCCGATTCAAACTCAAACGAAATACATTCAATATAACAAAAAAACCTTACATGATAAGGATAAAGATTACTGGTGGTTGAATCCTTCTACAACTCCACCACCAACTCTATAAATACATGACCAAAGCTTATTATTCAGGTTTTTTTTCATTGTTTTTCCAATTTATAGCCTCACACATAAATTATCTCTTTGACTTAAGCATCCAAGGGACAACGAAGACACATCTCGACGCCTTTGTTTCAAGTACCAAAAGATCTTGTTTGCACTCGATTTTAGCCAACAAGTATGAAAATCGATAACTACGATTTTCGGTAGCATCATTAGCATCATCTGTGGAAACCGTTATCAAAAGTCATGGTTAAAAAAAATTCAAGACATCTCATGACAAACTCATCCGTCCTTAGTCAGACCCCTGCCGGAGATCCTTCAGTTCCATAGAAGGAATCATTAGGAGATCCAACACCTCCACCAGTAGTCATTACTCCTGAAGCATTTGAGGAACTCTGCCAATAGGTTGTCATGCTAACTCAGTTGCTGAGTCACAGAAATTCATACCCAGCGCCACCGTCGCAGGATGGTGTTATGGCTGGTGCTCGAGCTCAGACCCCACGTCCCGACAATGGTGATGCAGCAACTTCGGGCGTACCTTATGAGGCCTCGGGCTCGTGATCACTTAAATGGACTCTACTGAACTCGCCAGGATTATTCAGGAAGGGATAGTGGCGGGTATGCAATAGAATAACTAAGTAGCAACAGGGTTCACTTCCTAACACACCTTTTACTCCTCGACGAATAAATTTAAGTATCCCTGGATAAAGGAGTACGATGGGACAACTGACCCCATCAACTAATTTAACGTATAGCAGATATCATGAATTTAAATGTTGCACTTGATGCTGTAATGTACAAGGTCTTTCCTCAGACCCTTACAAACACGACTAAAGATTGGTTTTCCACATTGGAACCTAGTTCTATACCTTCATTCTCAGACTTGACCAATAAATTCTCCATTTTCTTTGCAAGCAACAAGCAAATTAGGAAGACAGTCGCATCACTCATGTGAATGCATTAAGGGACCAATGAAACACTTTGTAATTTCACAACCAGGTTCAATAAAGAAAGGCTTCAGATTCTCAATCTACATATCACAGCTGCAGTATCATCTCTAGCATACGCCATAAGGTGTGAAGTATTTAAAATGTCCTTATCCAAAACCCCTCCAAAGATAGCAACGACTTACTTACTCGAGTTGAGAAATACATTAACATAGAGAAAACCATGGTCGCAAGGAGAGATACCCCGTCATCGAGTAGCCCTGATCACAAAAGGCTGCATAAGTTTAATGCACAACAGGATCTTTCTCGGGTCAAGCCAAGGCAAAACCACCTTTCAACATCTTTTACTCACTTGAACACCTTGGGATCTAATATTTTGGTGGAGATCAAGGACCTCAAGGAACTCAAATGTCCGTCTAGGTTGCGATCTCCACCAGACACCCATGATAAGAGCAAGTACCGTGATTTTTATCGAGATCACGGCATACGATTAAGGAATGCTTTGCTTTGAAGCTTGAAATTGAAGCTCTCATCAAGAGAGGATTTTTAGACTCTTATAACAACCATGACAAGTACTCAAGGAAAAATCAGAACAATGACAAGGCCCTAGAGGGTCAAGCAAACAAGCAGCCTACTGCAGATACTATTAATGTTAAGGAAACAATATGCAAGGCATTTTTCGACCATCTCACGGACATATCTTGGATGTACGGAAGACATTACCTTCAGATTAAAGGATTTAGAAGGTATATCTTTTCCTCATGATGATGCCTTGCTTATATCAACCATCATTACCAACTTCGAGGTTAAGAGAAATCTAGCGGATAATAGAAACGCGGCTAATGTAGTCTTATAAGGCTTTCATTCAGATGGATCCCCATTCAGGAGTTCAGAGGCAGGGTCATTACCTCGAAAGGCATTGTTGGGTTGCCCCTAACCTTAGGATAAGAAGGTAAATAGGTAAGACAGATCACAAACTTTGAAGTTGTCCGTACTCCAATAACCTACAACACCATACTTGGGCTGCCATTAATAGAATCAGGGCTACTGTGTCAACTTTTCACCTGGCAATGAAATTTCCTACAAGCAATGAAGTTAAGTGTGATTCGAGGAAGCCAAACAATGTTATGTGACTAGTGTTCGAAAAACCAAAGGTGATATTTTCCTTCCAGGCTCGACCTTCGCCAACTTTTTCCAATGGGAAAGTCTCTCGTGATGCTCACGATCGAGCTTGAGCTCTGAAAGTTGCATGACCTGTCAAACAAATGAAGAGACAATTTACATCGGAACATTGAGAGGTTATACGGAAAGAAATTGCTAAGCTAATTAATGCAAAATTTATCCAGGAAGTACATTAACTAGACTAGCTCGCCAATGTGGTTCTTCTCAAAAAAGCCAGCGAAAAGTGACGGGTCTGCATTAATTTTATTGATATGAACAAAACATGTCCGAAAGATAGCTATCTCCTATCTCGGATTGATAATCATGTAGACATCACATCAGGCCACAGATTGTACAGTTTCTTGGATCCTTTCTCCGATTATCACCAAATATTCATGGTCGAAGAAGATCAAGAGAAAACCTCTCATGGCTGACTCGACTATATACTGTTATAAAGTTATGCCTTTCAGACTGAAAAATGTAAGGGCAACATATTAGAGGTTTATCAACAAGGTCTGTGCTAATTTGATTGGGAAAAGCATCGAAGCATATGTGGACACATGGTGGTTAAAAGAAAACAAGTAAATTAACATGTCTTTGACCTCCAAAAGGTGTTTGCTACACTACGGAAATACAATATGAAGCTTAACCCTACAAAATGTGCATTTGGAATGGCATTTGGCAAGTTCTTAGGCCTCACGATCACGCACAGAGAAATAGAGGCCAATCCTGACAAGATCTAAGCTTGGAAATCTATAGAACCTTCTAAGAACAAAAGGGATATTTAGAAATTAAGCAGCTTTGAAGAGATTTGTGTCTTGAGCAGTAGACAGATGCTTCTCATTTTTCAAGTTTTCTTAGAGGCAACCAAAATTTTTATTGGAATGAGAAATGTGAATCAACCTTTCGATAGCTTAAACAAATATTGGCAACACCTCCAATTCTTAGGAAGTCAAAGCCAAGCGATACTTTTTTATTATATTTGGTCATTTCTTAGAACGTGATGAGTGGGCTATTAGTGAAAGAAAGAGGAAAAGTCTAGAAACCCATCTATTATGTGAGTAATGTACTTTTTGATGTAGAAACTTGGTACACTTTAGCCAAACAGCTTGCTCTTGCTTTGGTGGTAGCTACCAGAAAGTTACAACAATACTTCCAATCTCATTCAATTGTTGAACTCACTGATCGATGTCTCGGGCAGATTGTTGAAGTGGGCGATTAAACTTGGTGAATTTAATATAAAGTTAAAGCCGTGCCTCACTATTAAAGTCAGCCCTTGGCCGACTTCATAGCAAAACTCATCCCAAGACCTCAGGGGCTAGATGATAATGACCCGAGCATGACCTTGAGAATTTGGAAAATCTTCATGGATGGAGAATCTAACAGTTCGGGTTCAAGAGCTGGGGTCATCATCACTAATCAGACAAAAATACAAAAATACAATGTGCATTCAAATTCGAATTCGAAGCCACAAATAATGAAGCAAAGTATGAAGCTGTTGTCATCACTTTAGAACTTATAAATAGTCTTGAGCTGGAACATGTCAAAGTCTTTAGCGACTCATAACTAGTGGTTGGACAGATTGAGAGGTGCTTTTGAAAGAAAAGACGAGAAAATTAGCTTATATTGTTGAAGGGTGCATGATCTTTAGAGTCCAAGAGTTGTGAAATTTTGAAAATTGCCAAAGCTAACAATTGCAAAGACGATGCATTATCTAGGCTCATCTTCATAGAAGTAAATGGGCTTAACAAAACAGTACATATCAACATGGTGACGGAACCTAGCATAAGTCAGAAGCTAAGTATCATGGATATTGACCATAAGCCCTCTTGTATTAACCCGATAATTGAATACATAAATATTGGGAACCTACTACTGACCTCGAGCTGCGACAAGCATTAGATCTCGACCACCAAGGTACTGTATCATTAAAGAAGTTTTGTTTCGTAAAAGTTTCACACTCCTCTACCTGAGATGTCTTAGGCCTTCTGAATCTCTCCAAGCCTTGACTAAAGTTCAGGGAAGATATGTGTGGAAATCATCAGGGAGCTCAAGCTCTTGCCTACAAATTGGTGAGGTATGGGTATTACTAGCCAAGCATGAAGAAAGATACACTAGACTACATTAGGAAGTGTGACAAATGCCGAAAATTTGGTAATATCATACATGGGCCCGTCGAAGAGCTAACCTCCGTTCATTACTTAGCACCTTTCGAGCAATAGGAAGTTGATATTCTTGGACCTTTTTCTTTGACCAAAGGACAGTTGAAATTTGTTGTGGTAGCAATGGAATATTTCGTAAAGTGGGTAGAAGCCAAACCCCTGCCAACAATCTCATATCCCAAGCTCAGATCTTTCATGTGTAAATCAATTGTGTATAGGTTTGGGATACCGAAGGTGCTCATAACAAATAATGGAAGGCAGTTTGACAATTCACAATTTAGAAGTTTTTGTACTAAGCTCAAGATTGATCATCGCCTAACCTCGATTTCACACCCTCAGAGCAATGGCCTCACCATATTAACTAATCAAATCATATTGCAAAATATTCGAACATGGATTAAGGATGCTAAAGGTAGTTGGCCAGAGGAATTGCCCTCCATAGTTTAGGCATATAGGACTTCCTATAAAACAGAAACTGGTGAGATTCTTTTCATGTTAACCTTTGTCTTGAAGGCTACAATTCCAATTGAAGTCAACCTTCTTACATTCACGAGACTCAAGCCAACCTCGGAAGAGCGAATGATCGAACATTTTGACCTACTTGAAGAAGTAAGAGAATAAGCTTCACTTAGAGCTGCAAGTTATCATAATAAAACAGCAAGGTATTTCAACAACAAGGTTAAGTCAAAGAAGTTCAAAGTTAGGACTTTGGTCCTTAAAAAGGCGGAAGTTGCCGATCATTCTCTTTAAAAAACTTGGGCTAGTATGGAAAGGGCTCTTCGAGGTCATACGAAGATTAAAATACGAATCTTACAACCTCAAAAACACTTTGAGAAAGCCATTTCCAAGGCCTTGGAACATCGATAATCTAAAAATTTATTAAAATAGCTTGCCATAGTTATAGGTATTTATTTCTTAGATTTTTTTAGGAGGGTTGGCATGCCTATAGGCAGTTTGCTTTCACTTTTCGGGTTTGCATGCCCTCAGAGTTTTTGTTTTCAACAGCTCGTGCCTAAGGCGATTAAGCAGTTACTTTATTATTATTTAGGAGTTTTGCTTTTACGTCATTGTTTTTCCCTAATACTTCAAATTAGCATAAGATCGTGTCCCATGCATGCAACTATTACTTCTATTTAACATAAGGTCATGCCTTGCCCATGCAACCAATACTTCAAATTAGCATAAGGTCATGCCCTGTACATGCAACTAATACTTCAAATTAGCATAAGGTCGTGTTCCACTCATGCAGTTAATACTTCAAATTAGCATTAGGTCTTGCCTTGCACATGTAGCTAAAACTTCAAGTAAACATGAAACCGTGCCTCGAGCATGCAGCTAAAAATCCATAATAAGGTCGAGCTTAGATACATCTAAGCTAGTAGGTCCTACCCTCGACCTTGATCTACCATAATAGTGAAGAATATCGAGCTCTAGTTCGGGCAGCTCTGTATCACACCAAAAGCTATCGCAAAAGCTCGAGCAACTTGTAAAGGACATAAAGTAGCGCGTTTGGGCTAAAACATTCAAGTTTAGAATTTACAGATTACAATAGCTCAAGCTACTTATCAAAAATAAAGACAAAGTAACACACTCGAGCTATTCATTAAAAGATCAGTTATTATAATACTCGAGCTCTTCATGCACTCGAACTATACCATTAAAATAACGTCAAATTAGAATGCTCGAGCTCTTCTTGTTGAGATTTACAAAATTTACAACTCACACTACATAATGACCAATGCTCGAGCCTTACCTTTGAAAGTTTGCAGTATCACAGAACTCGAACTATATGTCAAGAAATAAAGATAAGTAACATGCTCGATCTACATTTATATTTGAACCTTGGGTTTGATACATAAGTACAAAATAAAGCATGAACAAAACAAAGAAAAATTGATTGTACGAAATATCGAACTATAAACATTCATTTCAATAAAAAATTGGCCCAAATCGGGCAATGTACTTGTACATTTTTTAGCAAAACTAACAATCAAAGTTCAGAAAAAGAGGCTTAATCTAGGTTGGTAGCATCAATCCTAATCAGAAGTCCCAGGTTCATCCCATCGTCTTTCTCATCATCGACCTCCGAGGCAAACAGCTCAAGCTCATTTTCTAGCTCGTTGATCATTTTCAGCTCCTTGATTGTCTTATTCAAGTCCTTCGGAAGCTTGGTCCATAGAAACGAATGAACAAGCTTCAGGTCATAGTGGTAAAAGTCGGACATGTACTATCCTAGCAATGTCCTGAACTCATCAAATTTTTTGAAGTCCTCGATGGCTTGAGCTTGAGCCTTGGCCAGTTCGTTCTTGAAGCCTTTTTTAGCCTCCAAAAGCCCGAGCTTTGCCTCCTCAACCTCGTCCATAGCCACCCTGATCTCGTCCTGGTCTTTCCTAAACTATGTCCTTAGCTATATCCTGCTCCATCTCAAGTTCGAGAGCTTCTTTTTGTTCAATTCATTCTTCCTCCAGCTTGCTCGAGATGTTGAGGCCATTTAGAGTCAGGTACCGAGCAATGCTCAAAGTTAGCAAAATGTACAGTAACTCAAACATGAGATCGATCACAAAAGATGAAAAAATGGGTAATGTCGAGATTGAGATCATACTTTCAACGTCAGAATCTCAAAGTTCTAACCTCTTCATGGAGATCGACCTTTTTCTCATACTTGTTCACAATGCTTGAGACTAGAGAGCATTCAGCATACTCCTCCATTAAGCTTTGAGGAATGACGTCGTCATCCAAATCTATGATCTGGAGCGTAGCCCAAGAAGTCGAAGCCGAGTTTGTTGCTTAAGAGTTGGCTGAGATAGAGAAAACATGTTTTTTGTCCTCGAGGTCTGTCCTGTCCTACTTAGGATAGACCTTGGTGCGGCCTTCCTCACCTTTTTATTCCCTTTATACTAGGCAAGTACCTTCGGCTTTGAGCCTTTGGCCTTGTAGTAAACATTCACGAGAAGTTTTAGGGGTCGAAAGATATTTCCAATTCTACAAAAATAAAATCACAAAGCATTAGCTTGATCCCCAGTTCAAGATTAATACAATAAAACACAAGGAAGTAAAGATCGTACCCTTAAGACCTCTCACATTTGCAAGGTCAAAGGTGTCGTCCTCGAGTAGATAATCAATTTTTGCTACAAAAGGGTCGTGATTCACTAACCTTAACCTATCCCTCTCTAGAACCTCGAAGTAAACCTGAGCCTCATTGAATCTATCCTTGACAAAGATTTCCCAGTTCAGCTAAATAGAAGGTCCGAGTCTTGAGGTTTTACAAAGAAGAAGCGTTCTTTCCAACCCCTAAGTGAGCTCAGGGTTTCTGATGTCCTAAATCCCTTTGGTAGATAAATACAGGAAGCAGTTGTCTCCCGACGAGAACTTCATATCAAAGGCCTTCTTCAAGAAGTCGAGTCTAAGCTCAACCTTGAGGCATCTGCATAGGATTAAGAAGTAAATCAAAAGCCTCCATCTGTTAGGGACCAATTAGCCTAGGCACAAGAAGTAAGAGGTAAGAAAATGGATAAAGAATGGGTGTAGTGGCCACCTAATCTTGGCCTTAAGGGCATCCTGAAAAATGTCATCTCCCGTCACGAGCATCTAGTATGGTCTCAGTAGGCTTGGGAGCCCTTATATCACATAAAGGCATGACCTCCAACTCCCTGGCCGTCTTAATAAATACATGTTCTTTATACTTAGTTTTTTTAGGTAGGTTAGGATGGCCTTATCCTCAAGGTGCGAGCTAACAGGTATGGCCATGGAAATAAGGGACATACCTAAGCCCTCTAGATTACTACTGGTGTTCGAGCTCCTAGAGGAATGGCTACTACCACTACTACTCAACCCCTTACTATTGCTACCACTCGAAATGATACTTTTCAAATAGTATTTAACAACTTAAAAGCTCGAACTCTTACCTCTTTTGATGGTCGCTCACAAAAACACTATCCGTGAACTCAAACTTCTGAAAAGTGAGAGTAAAAGGTAGGGGTCTTTGGGAGGTCAACGGTCTTAGAATCTTTGCCTTTAGATCACGACATGTGGCAACCATCTAAGATCAAGTCCTATCAGCTCAACGCGTGTCTAACACGTGTCAAACAACCATTTTTAACCTCCTACCAAGGATGAAGTTCGACTTCAAGCTATTGAACCTCCTTGTATCTCACCTCCCAGCTAAAGCATGACAAGATGTTGCCTCCGGCATTTTTCCCACCACTGAGGTCGAGCCTCCATATCAAGGTTGAGCCACGTGTTCTTTAACATAATTTTTTCCCTACCTTCTAGGAGACTTTAATCCTAATTCGAATATAATTCTTCATGACCCTTATCCTCATTATTTACTTATCACGGTCCGGTTCGAACTTAAATGGAACACTTTCAATATAACATAAATATCTTACATGATGGGGGTAAGATTACTGGTGGTTGAATCCTTCTACAACTCCACCACCAACGTCTATAAATACAAGGCCAAAGCTCATTATTTAGGTACATTTTCCATTATTTTTCCATTTTATAGCCTCTTGCATAAATTATCTTTCAGACTTAGGCATCAGAGGAATGACGAGAACATACTTTGACGCCTTTGTTTCAGGTACCAGAAGATCTTGTTCGTGCTCAATTTCAGTCATCAAGTTCGAAAATCAGCATGCACGATTTTTGGTAGTACAACATATCTAATCAATGCTCCATTAATCTCTTAGAGTTTGATGAATGACATATTTAGACCTTTCCTTCTTGAGGTTTTTCTTGTTTTTTATGATATTCTGGTTTATAGCATGAAATGGATAAGCCTTTTACAACATATTAGTGTAGTCTTCACGATTTTATCAGTTCATTAGTTGACAACAAAACAATCCAAATGTCGATTTGGCACCTTTCTAGTAGAATCCCCTAGCCTATTATCACTTTTGAGGGTGTTTCGATGGACCCAACAAAAATTTAAGCCATTCGGGATTGGCCAGTACTAACTTGAAGGAAAGGTGTGCAAGCATTCTTTGGCTTTATCGAGTACTATCGTAAATTCATCATTGGCTTTGGAAGCATTAAACTACCCCATGTACCTAGTGAACTTCCCAAGTCGGATTTCATAGAACTCTATGGCATAACAAGCATTCTTACAACTTAAAAAAGAACTGACAACTATCCTAAATCTGCAACTTCCAAGATTATAGTGGAGTATGATGCATACGAAATTGGAATAGGAGCAATTTTTTCTCAACAAAGTCGACCCAGTGCATTTTTCAGCGAGGCATTGAAGGGTACGATGTTGACATTATCAACTTATGACCAAGGAAATGTTGGCCATTATTAAAGCTATTAGTAAGTGGAGACCGTATCTTTTTGGCAGACTTTTGTAGTGTGAATGGATTAGCAAATTTTGAAGTGCCTCCTAGAGTAGCATATCACCGTAGCCATATGCTGCATTGGTTACCAATGATTGTGAGGTACGATTATGAGATAAAGTATAAAAAGGGGGTTGACAACAAAAGAACGGATGCTCTACCTTGAATTACCAAATTCGAGTTCCATGCTATCTCGCTGCCAAATCCAGATTGGTAGACCAATCTCAAGGATGAGGTTTTATCTAATCCCTTTCTATGAGTAGGTTAAGTTACATCAAGATAAAACTCCCGCCTTTTATCTTCAGAGAAATATTGCTTAAGAAGGGCAGAATTTTTTGAGTCCTATTTCAACTCTAATTCCGGCAATATTGACAGATAATCATTCATCACAAGCATGGGACATTTTAGGGTTCAAAAGAATTAAAGCCGTATTCAATCTATGTTTATTTGGTACGTACTGCAATCAAGCAATTGATCCAATAGTGTGATACCTATCAACATTGTAAAATTGAGATTTTGCGTCCAGTGGTACTTCAACATTTGGTGGGAGACCGTTTATCAAAGTGTGCTCACTTTGTTCCTGATGGTTTTGTAGAACAAAGAGGAAGAGAGATAGAGAGATTTTTTCAGTGAAAATGATCAATAAAAAAATGACACAAGAACCAGCTGCTATGCAATGTAATTTACAAAGGTCTTCTACCATGCTTCCAGTCAACCACTCCTACCAACTACAACCTTAACTGTTGACAGGATAACCCAGCTGTGATAGACATTTTAATCACAAAAAATAAACACAAAATGGACTGATTTTAATACATATAATTGTTACAAAAAGTCACAGCAAAAGTGACAAATAAACTTCAACAATCCTCCTTGACACTTTTGCTGGAAATACCAAGACTTTTCCTTAATGTTTCAAACCTTCCTTTGGATAATGACTTGGTTAGAATGTCTGCATATTGGTCTTCAGCTTTGCAATGCACCAACTTCATTTCACAATTCTCTTGTGCTTCCCTAATTGCATGATACCTGATTTTGATATGTTTTGTTCTTGCATGGAACATCGAATTTTTTTACCATGGCTACAACAGATTGGTTATCACAGAAGATCACAGTTGTATCAGCTTGTTTGTGGTTTAGATCCTCCAAAACTTTCCTTAACCAAACAGCTTAATTGGTAGATTTTGAAGCAGCTACATACTCTACCTCAGCTATTGATTGAGCTATAATTTTCTGCTTTACTGAGTTCCAGAAAATCACACTTGAACCAGCATAAAATACATAACTAGAGGTGCTCTTCATGTCATCGAGAGATCCAGCGTAATCACTATCAGTAAAACCAATTAAAATTAATTTTTCTGACTTCTTGAACCAGATTCCCAGTTCCACATTCCCTTTTATGTATGTTAGCACCCTTTTCGTAGCTTGGAAATAGATTTCACTTGGTTCTTGTCTAAACCTGGAAAGCATATTTACAGCATATGTAATATCTAGCCTTGTGATGGTTAGATACAACAAACATCCAACCAAACTCCTATAGATTTTTTCATCAGTTTTCTTGGCTCCATCTTCCTTCATCAGCTTTGAATTTTGTACCAAAAGAGTGCTAACTGATTTACAATTCTTCATATTGAATTTCTTCAATACTTCCATGGCATACCTTCTTTGGCAAAAAAAAAATCCCTTGTTGTGTCTGATCAATTTCCATGCCAGGAAAATATTGCATCTTTCCCATATCAGTCAAGTCAAAACCTTTCTTCAATTCTTCCTTCACATTTTTTATGAAAGTACAATTGCTGCCGATTATCAAAAGGTCATCAAATACAAGGAAATGATGATCATTTTATCCTCAACCTGCTTTATATACAATGTTTGTTCATTCATACTTTTGCTGAACCCAAAGCTGGTTAAGTGATCATCAATCCTACAATACCAGACTCTTGGAGCCTATTTTAAACCATACAAAGCTTTCTTTAGTAAATACACCTTGTCTTCATTTCCTTATACCAAAAAACCTTCAGGTTGCTCAATGAAAATTTCTTCATTTAGGTAACCATTTAGGAAAGCAGACTTCACATTCAACTGGTGTATTTTCCATCTTCTTTGGGCAGCAATAGCAAACAATAATCTAATTGTCTCATATCTGGAAACTGGAGCAAATGTATCAGAAAAATCAACTCCATATTGCTGTGCATAACCTTTCACAACTAATCTGGCTTTGAGCTTGTTGACAGATCCATGAGGATTTAATTTAGTTTTGAACACCAATTTAACTCCAATCACATTTTTATCCTTTGGTCTATCAACCAGCATCCAAGTTTCATTCTTTTCAATCATATTTAGCTCCTCCTTCATTGCAGCCATACAACCATGTGAATTCACTACCTCATTGAAATTTTAAGGCTCCAACACGGCTGAATTACATCTGGCATAAATATCAGCAAAAGGCCTAGTCCTTAGTACTTCATTTTCTGAGTCAGAGTTACTGTCCTATTCAGGTTCATCCTCATTGATGATGTCTTCATTTTCTTGAGTTACCAACCTTGGAATTTGAAGTTTATCCAAGATATTTGCTTCCTATTCCATAAAGAATCTTCATCCACTTTAATATCCCTGCTGGACATCATCTTCTTGGTTTGAGGATTATAGACCCTATATCCTTTGGCATTGTCACAATAGCCAACTAAAACTCCAAGCTTTGCCTTCGGACTCAATTTATCCCTTTTTACATCAGGTATATGAGTGTAACATATACTCCCAAACACCTTTAAATGTGAAACATTTGGCTTAATTTCATACCAAGCTTCATAAGGTGTTTGCTTGTTCAAAGCTTTTGTTGGTAATCTGTTAGGAAGATACGCTGCTGTATTTACAGCTTCAGCCCAAAATTCATTTGGAACTTTCTTCTCAAGCGTCAAACATCTTGCCATTTCCATCACTATCCTATTCTTCCTTTCACAAACTCTGTTTTGTTGTGGTGAATATGGCATTGTCCACTGGTGTCTGATCCCCACAGCATCACAAAACTTATCATACTTGTCACATTTGTTTTCAGTTCCATTGTCTATCTTGATGGCCTTTATCTTGCAATTACTCTCATTTCCACCAGATTTTTGAACCTTTGAAATACATCGCAACCTTGGACTTCTTTTTCAAAAAATACACCCAACACATCCTTGTTAAATCATCAATGAAGAGTATAAAATATCTACTGCCATTCAGTGTTTGTGTTCTCATTGGACCACAAACATCAGAGTGGATTAATTCCAACTTTTTTGTGGCTCTTCTTGACTGATTTTTAGGAAATGGTAGTCTTGTTTGGTTCCCAAGTTGACAGATATCACACACACAACTATCATCACATATGTCAGGCAAATTTTCAACAAGTTCCATCTTATGCATTTGTTTAAGTGAAGTGAAGTTTCCATGACCAAACCATTCGTGCCAAAGTGAAGATTTCACATCAGTACAAGTGTATGCATGAGAGATCAAATTTTTCCACTCTAAAGGGAAGCTTCTTTACTTCATTTCAACTTCCATTAATTCATTTCCACTTGGATCAAATATAGTGCAACCACTATTTTTAAATACCAAAGTGTAATTCTTCTCAATCAATTGACCCACACTTACTAAATTTTGATCAATATCTGGTACATAAAGTACATCAGGATTATGTTTGATACCTGTTGAAGTTTGGACAGCAATTACACCAATTCCTTCTATTTTCACATAATCACCATTTCCAACCTTCACCTTTGATTTGTACGAATTGTTTAACTCAAGAAAGATGCTAGCATCTGAAGCCATATGGTGTGTACAACCACTATCCAGTAGCCAAGTTCCAATTCCACTGGTCATTTTGTGATTTTCAGCTATGAATAGGTGCTCTTCATTCAGGTCTGGTTGCTAATTTTCAGCAACCTGTGCTTGCTGCTGTAGTAACTTCTCCTTCCAATTTTTACACACTTTTTGAACATGTCCAAACTCCTTACATGCTCTGCATTGAACATCAGGTCTATACCAACATCATTTTGGTGAGTGACCTGATTTTTTGCAATGAGAATAGGAAGGATAATCATCACTCTTACTAGCATTCTTGTTGAACTCGTCCTTCTTCTTTTCAGGTAGTTGCTTCTTCACTCCATAACTTGTTTGAGCTTTATATTTTCGTTTGACAAATAAGGCTCCTTCAACTTGTTCTTCCTGCCTTATTAACCTTCTTTGTTCAGTAGCTTGCAAGGCATTAATCAACTCTGATA
This sequence comes from Olea europaea var. sylvestris, assembly GCF_002742605.1. NCBI lineage: Eukaryota > Viridiplantae > Streptophyta > Magnoliopsida > Lamiales > Oleaceae > Olea > Olea europaea. Next base: position 20,384,826 of record NC_036246.1, read on the forward strand.
AAGTTATAGAAGACAAATCTCTAGAGTCTTCAAGTGAGGAGATCTTTGCCTCAAATTTTTCTGGCAAGCTGATCAAAACTTACTCTCCAATCCTCCTATCAAGTAAGCCATCTCCCAAGAGTCTTATTTTATTTACCACCTTCAACAGCCTGTCAGCATATTCTTTAACAGCTTTTGAGTCCTTCATCTTTAAGGTTTCATACTCCATTCTCAAGTTTAAAACTTGCATCTGCCTTGTTCTTGCATTTTCCCTAAATTCTTCTTGTAATCTATCCCAAGCTTCATTGGCTATCTGACATGTTATTATTTTGAAAAAAATTGCATCAGCAACAGCAAATTGGATGCAAGACAAAACCTTGAATTTCTTTGCTTCCTCCTCACTGTGTTGCTTCAACTGTGCTATGGTAGGATTTGCCCTTAAAGGTGGTGGTTCTATACTTGTTTCTGTGATTTCCCACAGGTCATATGCTTTCAGGTATGCCTTCATCTTTGCTGCCCAAAAGTCATAATTTTCTCCTATAAACACAGATGGTAATGGAGCTAAAAAAACCACTTGAAGCCATCCTTATTAGGTCTGATTTTTTGGCTGATATGATGAAGGTTTTGGTAGAAGTTTCCTCACTTGTTTTCTCTCTTTTTCTGTCTCACAACCTTGCCATTTTCCTCTAAGATCCTTTTGCTCTGATACCACTGATGGTTTTGTAGAACAAAAAGAAAGAGAAAGAAAGATTTTTCAGTGAAAATGATCAGTAAAAAAAACGACACAAGAACCAGCTGCTAAGCAATGTAATTTACAAAGGTCTTATACCATGCTTCTAGTCAACCACTCCTACCAACTACAACCTTAACTGTTGACAAGATAACCCATGCTTGAAAGACATTTTAATCACAAAAAATAAACACTACATGGACTGATTTTAATACATATAATTGTTACAAAAAGTCACAACAAAAGTGACAAATAAACATCAACAGTTCCCTTGAAGAATCCATTTACAGCTTTAACAGTTTCTAAGGCTTTTCTAAGTCATGTTAAATTACACGAGGTGCCAAGTTTCGTTACCAATGATCGTGACAACAAAGTTTTTATTAGTATCTTTTGGAAAGTTTTGTTTCGAATTCAAGGTACTTTTGTCTATATGAGCTCGAGTTCGAAGTGGTCAATCTCACCCTCGAGTAGTACCTTTGTTGCTTTGCACATGATTAGCCTAGGAAATTGTTAGATTGGCTTGCTTAGGTAGAATAAAGTTTCAATACGATGGTCCATTCTGCTACTCGTCTCACTCCTTTTGAAGCAGTTTATGGTATTTTTCCATCAAATTTGCTCTCATATGCCCCAGGTAGTAATTGGATGATAAACGTTTACAAGATCGGGATGTGATTTTGAAGACACTATGTCATCACTTGTCAATGGCTCAGAATCATCTAAAGGTTTAGGCAGACCAACATAAGCATGAGGTAACATTCAACATATGTGACCATGTCTATTTACATTTGCAGACGTATCATCAACTATCAGTTGCTTTTTGAAAAAAAAAAAACAAAAAAAAAAAAACTTAAACTGTCACCTAGGTATTATGGATCATACAAAATTTTAGCTCGCGTTGGTCATGTTACTTATCGTTTGGAGCTGCCAGAGAGGTCCCTAATTCACAATATATTTCACATTAGCCTACTTAAGAAATGTAAGGGATCTTCAGTAAGTGTAATGCCTGAACTACCACCCGTTGTGGAGGACTCCACTTTGCAGCCTTAACCAAAAGCAATGCTTGATAGCTGTATAATTCAGAAGGGAAGTTACTGACCAAAAGAAGAAAATCTTGTAAAATGGATTGGTCCTCCTACTAAAGATGCTACATGAAATGGAAAAATTAGTGAAGGTTCCTTCATTGGTATCCTGATTTTCGTCCTTGAGGACAAGGAAAAAGATAGGAGGATGATATGATACAACTACTATGGTTGCAAGCCATCCAGAGCATGCAATGACGCGGAGGAAGGATGGGATCAAATTTCTTTTGTTGGTTGTTAGTTATTTGACTTAGTCCAAATAAATTGTAGATGTGGTGGCATGTATTTGATGTTTGCTATCTATGTTATCGTTATGGGTCGTTATGTTTCTATTTTCTAGTTTAGTGGTTTGTTATACAAGTCTATTTGAGAGGAGATTTGCTACACAAATGGGGGGGGGGGGGGGGGGGGGGGGGAGCCACACAAGTACTACCAACAATGCATCTATCAAAAGCCCTGTCCCCAAACCCTATTCAAGCAGCATAAGTAATTTAAAAGATCTTTTCGGACTAGTGTGGATTCATTCAGAAGTAATAAAATCATCATTCCTTGTCCTATCCTACTTCTTTCCTCCTCTTCTTTTGTGATTATGCATTTAGTACTAAAAAAATTTTACTGCACATTTTCATACGAGTGCATAACATTTTAATTGCAATCAAATGTCCCTAATTTACTTTATTATAATATTTATATCCTCAACTTTGTTTTCTTATATTGTTATCATCAAACTTTCATTAGTGAGACATCCTGTCTATGAGGATGATTTTTGTCCAAAAGTTCTTAGAAGAAACATAAAAAGACTTTATCCATAAACATAAATAGAAATACTGATAACTTAGGATCCATTTCCTCCGCTGTCACTTGTATCCATAAACTTTACTATTTCAGTTGGATTAGGGAACACATTCTATCATCTGTAATCTTCCAACCCAACGGAAATTTTTGTAGGTTGTATTTTTGAGAAATGATTACAAATTGTTCAAATTCTAAATAGATAGAAATGAGCAGTGAATAAATGAACAATACTAATGGATTTCTCGAAATATATGAATAAAATGTGACTTGAGTATTTATAAATGATTTATAAATATGAACCAAACATAGACTTAGTCTTCCACGTAATCGTCATGTGGCACCTTCGAAACTAAAGTGATGAGCTGAAGGTCATGGAAATGTCTCCAATTATAGGCTATAGCCCTTGTTTGTCATTCATTTTCTCTCAATCTTTCCCATTATTTTTTTCTACAGCACTCATTTTCAACCATACATTTTTCATTAAAATAATATTACACGTAAATCAAAAACTTTTCCTTCTTTTTTAACCACACATTTCAATATCAATCATTATTCCATAATACATTCTTCTCAAATAATGGGTGACAGACACACCGATAATGTCAGTGACGAACATTTTTAATTTTTTTACTTTAACAGTGATAATTTGGCATTTGGCATGTCGCACATTAAGTACATGCAAGATGTGTTTGCAGTATTAATTAACTTTTGTCAATTTGAAAGATGGTAGGGGACGAAGTGGTGAATTTGAAACTAAACTTTTATCTGGGACCTAATTATTATATATTACTAAAAGAACACTTGTCGCTGATGAAAGTGGCTCAAAATTTTTCATTTCTTCCTTCAAAAATGGCAACTTAATTGATTATGTTCAATGACAAGGAAATATGATCACTCACTCGTCACATTAATGATTGGTTTATACCTTGTAATTTAAGCATTATTGGGCCTTTGAATTCAATGATAAAGTCCTTCAATATATCATTGTCGCCAACAAAATAGGTGAACGTCACATCATTCAAGTAAGAATAAGAATAATAGAATAGAATGGAATAGATTTAATTCTAATAAGGAAAATATATATATTATATTAATTGTTGTTTTATGATAACGATTCAATTTACCATTTCTTTTGGAACAACACAGGAATGACGTCAACAATAAATGGGTTCTTTCTATTATAAATTGAAATTATGGTCGGCTATAGACGTGGTCACAAGGAGGCAACTTAGTCAATGCTTTTAGTTAATTTGGTTACAAAATTATTTAATATTTGAAAAAAAATGCTTTTGTTGTTGTGGAATAAGAAACCTTCGTATCTTAATGTAGGTATTTAATTTATTCGGAGCTTGCGCCACGGAATGAATTGAGGAACTAAGGACATTTCCAATACCGACAGCAGCTCCTACTGAAGCAATTGTAGCAGCTCCGGCACCAATTGATTTTGTACCTTCTAGTAGAGATGGCCATCGAAAGGTTCTTGGAAGTTTGGCTTTCCATATTTTTAAATAAAGCCTCATCCTTGTAGATAGATCAAGATTTGGATATCAAAGCGTAGGATTTCTAAATTCTGAAAGGCCCCCTGGAATTCCTTCCAGCTAGTGGAGGAAGACCTCCTAGGGATTTTTTTTTCAATGATAGTAGGTGATGATAAAACAACATTGACGGAAACGAATTAGTTTTGGTGCACAGCTGGTCATCATGCACAAGTAATAAGATCGTTCAATTAAATCACGACACCTTGACTGATTCAAATCACGAAACCTCAATATCCGACAGGTTCAAATACTACTATGTTTCTATTTCTTACCACCTTGAATGCCAAGCTATCATAATTTGCGATATTCAAGTTCCGAAGTATCGTGATTTGAGTAGAGATTCTACCGTGTGACCATCCATTAAAAATTTTCTCTAATCATTAATGATAAATTTCATTCATTTGATCGTTAAAGCTAACGTTGAAAAAACAATTAAATTGGTGTTACTAATTTACGCTGTTGGAGGAGCATGAGTCTGTTTAACGGTTAAATTAATGGAAAGTTTCAAATTGAGATTAAAGATGCATCGAAACTAATACGTTTTTGGACAATGTTGCAAAGAAAAATATGTTGGAGATTAAGTTATAATAAATCTATATAGGTTGGGGTCCAAAGCTGCAAATTTCTCCTAATATTTAATTTTCTTTTTGAAAAAGTTCCATGGCAGCTTTGATCAATGTCAAAGAAGTCCGTTACGTTCAAAGTTCAAACTCTGTCGATTTCAGACAGAAAAAAAAATGGCAAGAAGAATCAAATAAATAAATAAAATATTTACTTAAATCTAGAAATTTCCACGGTTTTATTATTTTATGTTTTGTGGAAAGTACAAATATACAACTTTAGAAAACATTCAAATATATCTCGACAAATACCCTATAGATTGTTGTGATGAAGCTCAACTGTACCAAAAATTAAATTATTATCTATCTGTCGATTTGTAATAATAAACGACAAAATATTATTATCATTTTAATAACAAGATGATAAGATAAACAAAAGGGATATTGTTTTTCGTTGAAATTTCATCATATATTATGTGTTATGGTGGTAATATTGTCTATGTAGAAATAGCGAGAAAGTTCAAGACAGGGACGGACGTAGAAATTTTTAATTAGGGGGCACAATCAAATTCTGTACAAATCAAATACTTTGTTCTTGATTTTTGAATGATTTATGCTCAACCCCAAAAAATACATATTTACATTTAAAAAACATTCCTTCATTAATATTTTGCTTTATCATTTTCATCCATTTGATTTCGAACAATCATTTTATTAATATTTTGCTCATCACAAGAAAATTGATATTTATATTTAAAAAATTTATAGTGTATTTAATTCAAGCAATCAATTCAAGTGATCGAAAGGAAAAACATATAACCAATATTCAATCAAATAAATACAATTCGTTAAATATAAGTTAAATTGAATATAATCAGTTCAGACACATTCTATGTACACAAATAGGATAGAAGAAAATGTAAATTTATGTTCTAATTAATTGAAAATTTGATTGGAAAGTGAAAATTTATAGTAGATGCGATAATTTGTAAAAAAAAATTAAATAAATTTTAAAAAATTAGAAGGGTTAAAGTTTTGATAAAAGGTGCGAGAGAGGATGCAAGATAAAGTAAGAGAAAAGGAGAAAAATAAAATAAAATTTATTGTGATTTTACCTCTATTTGGGGGAAGTTAAAATAAGATTTTTAGTATATTTTGATAAAATTTAAAGATTCCATAAAATATGTTATTTAAATTATTTGTTGACTTTTATTTAAATTAAAATTTTGATTTCAATCGATACTAAATAGGATTTAAACCACACAAAAAAATAATAATAATAAAATAAAATAAGTTGGGCGTCATATGACCCCATGACCCCCCTTGGATCCTCCCATGGTTCAGGATAGAATTAAGAGTTACAAAAATATAATTGGGGCATATTCGAATTTAAAAAATATTTTATGCTGAATGTACATAAAAATCTTCTTTGGATTTTACTAAATTCTTTGAAATTTATTTATTACTCTTTGGTTTCGATACATTTCATTTAACAAGTTTGTATGGTTCTAAAATATTGATGACGATCCTTTTGAATTGACGGTACCCAATGATGAGTTAATGAATATAATTCCACATCGAATAAAGGTTAATCTTGTTAATACCTTTTAAGATGAAATTTCAAATTTTAACATGATATCAGAGCCCATTAAATTTCAATGAGTAATTTGATCCGATTAAAACTCAATAAATAAGTATACAGATTTCAAAATTAGTCTGCTCAAACGAGCCATTATCTTGCGGGGATATGTTAAAAGATATAATTTCACATTAAATAAAGATAAAAATATAGACTAACTTATAAGGTTTTGAGCTACCCCTCTTAACAAAGTTAAGTTTTTAAGATAGAACCAAAATCTTAACATGATGTAACGCAAAATTCAAGACTTGCGTAGGAATATATATAATGCATGTTCAAAGGCAAATGGTCGATCAAATGACCTACTCTTTACTAGGGAATCGGCAAATAAGTTGCAATTCGTAAACCAACAAGCTTCGTATTCAAAAAAAAGAAATTAAAATTTTATTCATTGTTAAGTAGAATCATGTCCAATACCAATTGTTTAGTAGAATCATGTCCAATACCACGTATTGAACATGCTTTAAGCATTCAAATTATTATATTTTTATTATCCTCATTACAATTAATATATGTTACAGTGTGTGCTTGTTTTGGAAAGTTTAAAAAGTTGCTAAAAAATGAGATCAAAGTCGATAGGTGGTTTTAATTACATATTTCATAGAATCTACAACTTTTATCACCTTTTTAACTATACATTTTATCAATTTTTATTAAAATATGCTAAATTTTTTTTATCAAACAAACCCTGTATTTTACAATTGTTTTCTAAGAGATAGCTTCATTTTGCTAAAAGAGAACCAAAAACAGATATAACGAGCAAAACGAGACCTTATTTGGCTTATACTTTTTCAAAAATTTAGTATAGGTGGATCCATAGAATTAAATGTTTATTCGTCGTTGAACATATACTTTCATTATGCTTTAATCACAAAATTTTATAATACTTCTAAGTGATCATTGAACTTTAACATGTTGCACTATATCACTCACTTATCATGTTTCATTAGTTGAACTTTTAAAATGCTTTCAAGTAATCACTAAAATTTAACATATTGCATTACATCACTCACTCACAAAATTCCATTAGTCACCGAACTTATACCTCCGTCATGTTTTACACACTGAACTTTAAAATGCTCATGAGTAGTCACTAAACTTTGTCACTAATCCAACGGTTCAAAATTTGAAAATGTTGCAGTATAAAATACAATACTAAAGATGGTGTCATTCTTCCCTCTTGAATTATCTTATGACAACTCTACAAATTATATCTTGTTAATTTTAATTAACATTATTGATTTTAAATAAATAAAAAAATTCACTGTCTGTTTGACCTATAATTTTTTTCTTGATTTGGTCTACGATCTCAATCAAAATAAAGAAATAATTTCTCTATTTTACTTTCTCGACATCAATTTGAAGCTAGTATTGTTATATCCTCTTGAACATAGCTCTTGATGATTAGAAAAATTGTATGTTATTGATTTATATAAATATTCTCATCTTAGATTGAGAGTCTCATTATTTATTCAATATATATGTTATTTTATTTGTTTGATATAGGTTGAATTTCCTAAAGAGTCATCTTTACTTGAAAACATTACGAAGTTTAGTATTCATTTTAAAGTTCAATAACTAATGAAACATTTAATTCCGAATCCATACCTGCTATCATTGTCTCATTATTGTCTTTCAAATCAAATTTTGACACATGATTACAATTTTGAGGTGTCAAACTTTTAGTGAAACAAATTTATTTATTTTTCATTTTCCTTATAGGTAGAAATTAGAATTCTCATACTAAATTTTAACTATTAAAAATTATAATTATATGTCAAATTTTAATTGGGAAAATAGCAAATGTGACCAACAAGATGGGGATAACAGATCTAAACTAAGTGGAGGTATCGAGTTTTTATTCTTTAAAAAAAAAAAAAAAAAAATTCTAAAATGACAATATAATGGGAAAAACTAAGGCCCTGTTCTCTTTACCGTTTTCGGGCCGTTTTCTGTTTTCGATTTTTCAAAACGGTGAAAACGTGTTCTCTTTCCCGTTTTTGAAAACGAATTTTCGAAAACGAAAAAAAATTTGTGAAGAAAACACAAAACGACTTTTTTGTCGTTTTGGGCGTTTTCAGTGTAAAACTTGAAAAAATTGAAAATGCGGGAAACAACTACTTTTTTTTTTTTTTTTTTTTTTTTTGGGGGGGGGGGGGGTTTTGTTGAATTTTGTGGTAGTGTTTGTTTTTTTATTTTTTTTTTTTTTTTTTTTTTTTTTTTTTTTTTTTTTTTTTGTNNNNGGGGGTGTTTTCAAAAATTTTAAAAAAAAAAAATTTAAAATTAATTTTTTTTTTTTTTTTTTTAGGTGGTGTTGTGGTGATTCTCAAAATTCAAAAAAAAAAAATCATTTTTTTTGTTTTGAGAAACTAACAAAAAGAACGCATTTTCAATAATTTCAAAACAAACACTCAAAACACAAAACTCAAAATGAATTCAAAACTCAAAACACAAAACTGAAACACAAAGAGAACACCCCCTAACCTTCGTAATTTTTAAAAAGAGGAAGTACGTACTTATCGAATTAAAATAACGGTGTTTTGTATTTATCATTCATTTAATATTTATTTTAATAATAGAAAAATGTGATTGCATTGACATTACATTTTCATAAAAGTGCATCTATTTTTACTTGTAATTAAAGGTCCCTAATTTAGAACCTGTTCGGGATCTACTGAAATGTGTTTTGGAGGAAAATTATATTTTGGAATACTGATTTTTTGAAAAATGCGTGGTTAAAAAAGAAGAAAAGGTTTTGAATTTTCGTTTAATATTATTTTATTAAAGATTGTGCGGTTAAAAAGATGAGAGAGAAAAATACATTTTGGATAAAATGAAGCTTAAACAGTGACTTACTTATTGTAATGTTTATATCCTCAACTTTTTAATATCAATATTTGTAAGTATTATGCCCTAGGTCCAATCAACTTTGGACATAAATACTTTTATTTATAATTCATGCAATTAAATGGCAGATCTATTATTTAATTAATAGATAATTAAATAAATAATAGAGTCCGTAGATTCAAATATTTGTAATTTGTTAATCATAAGGAGTTGTGATTGTGAGATACAAATTACATCTGATTGAATCTTAAATCATCCGTGGTCATAAGTAATAACGAGATACGGATATCGTTATTACGGATAGACCATCACGTGTGTCATTTCTTACTTGTGAAGTAAGTAGCTGATCTCACAAGTTAAAGTGTGGTGACACTTAAATGAACACGTGGATGTTTGTTACAGAACAAAACATTGGAGACCCGTCGAGAGATTCCACATGGATAACTATCTGAGTGTCGGTGGTTAATCTCTAACGTTCGGTAGTGAAATTGGTCCTTTTACTTGAGGTCGTCATGGTACTTTATATGAGGACAGTCATACTTTGGCGGTGTTGGATGTTGCTCTGAAAAGGGCCGCTAATACGACATCGTTCGGGTACGTCAAGAATCGTATGAAAGTTGTGATTGATCAATAAAAAATTCGTCACTCTTAGATAGTAGGAGATTATGATCTGCGTTTCATTCAATTAAGTCAATGATGAAATTCTTGGCCAAGGTGTACTCATAAGTCGAAAAGGAGTTTTCGATTTATATTGACTTAATAGTAGAGTGAAAGCTATGATCGATGATCGAGATTGACACAATTTCATATCTCGTAATTTTTGAACATGCAAGATTAGTCGTGATTTTGTGAATGGACTGTCCTTCTAAGAATCACGCAACTATTTTGTGTTTTGAACAAGAAGTGGTATTTAAGCATTCTAGAGATATAGAACAAACGTCTTTTAGTAACCAAGGTAAATCCCTACTGCATATCATTTCAGCATTGAATGCTAGGAAACTCTTGAAGTTAGAAGGTTGTAGTGGGTTTTTGATGTCAATAGTAGCTAAGGAAGATGAAAAACTAAAAGTGAGTAATGTTAAGGTGGTACGGGTAGTTTTCAAAACTATTTCCCAATGATTTCAATGAAAAACGCCGGAACAAAAAGTGGAGCTTGCATTTGATCTGATTCTTGGTTCTCTGCCCATTTCTAAGGCTCTTTACAGGATGACACCTAATAAGTTACAGGAACTGAAGGCCTAAATAAAGGAAATGTTGGGAAATGATTCATCCGACCCAATGTATCACCTTAGAGAGTACTAGTGTTGTTCATCAAGAAGATGGGACAATAAAGATGTGTATCGACTATCAGGAATTGAATAGAATCACCATTAAAAATAAGTATCCACTCCCTAGAATCAAAGACATATTTGACTAACTACAAGAGGCCGGTGTACTTTCAAAGAGTCCTGAAAAAGAACTCCGTAAATGGAATTGAAAAAAAAAAAAAAAAAATTGGATCGTATGGTTTTTGCCGATTTTCGTAACAGTGGCGGGGAAGAGGTGGAGCCGGCGGCAAGCGAAAGCGGCGCTCGTCGCTTGGGCAGCGGCGAGCGCCGCTGCTGGTATTTTTGCAGCAGCAGCTGCTTGCTGCGGGCGGCAGGAAGCTGTTACTGCTGGACAGCGGCGGCCTCCGCCGCAGGGGCTGTTTGGGCGGCGCCATTACCGGCGCCGCCAGCCAAGAGAACAAAAAAAAAATTTATATTTTAGGGTTTTCAGAAATCGTTTCGGACGGGAGCTGCCTTTGCAATTTATGAAATTTAAGGGGCCTGCCTGCAATTTTCTTTAAGGGGTCAAGTTTGCAATTTTAAATGAAGGGCCTACTTACAATTTTCGGAATTGGGAGGTCTTGATTATAATTTTAAATTTGGGTCAAGATGCAATTTTCAAAAGATTTTTGAATTTGAATTTTAAAAGGATTTTAAAATTGTATTTTAAATGGGTTTGACCGATAATTTTAATTTTGACCTAAATTAATATTTTATTTAAAAATTGACGACTTTCATATTTTATTAAAATTAGATTTTAACTTAAATATTAAATTTGACCCTAAATTGAATTTTATTTTATTTAGGAGTTTCATCTTAAATTAAAATATTAATTCAATTTAAATTAGAGTTGAACTCTAATTTAATACTTGATTGAAATTTGATTTTAATCATTATTCACCCGATTATATTTTTAAGATTAGAATTTGATTCTAATAACACATTTAAATAAAATCTGATTTTAATTAAATTGTGTTGCCCCAAAATTTTATTTAAGATTAGAGTTAGACTCCAATTTGTGTTTAATTAAAATTTGATTTTAATTAACATGTTCGCCCTAATTTCTTCTTGAATTTAGAGTTGGACTCTAATTTGGCATTTAATTAAAATTTTGATTTTAATTAAATTAATTCGCCCTTAATTATTAGAATTAGAGTTAGACTCTAACTTTGTTATTTAATTAAAATTTGATTTTAATTAAATACCACCTCCTTAAATTGTGAAATTAGAGTTTGACTCTAATTTGACTTTTAATTAAAATTTGATTTTAATTAAATAATCCCGTCATATAATTGTTGAATTAGAGTTGGACTTTAATTCGGTATTTAATTAAAATTTGATTTTAATTAAACATGCCCGCTTATTGAATAATCGATTAATATGATTAATTGATTATTTATTTATTCCGATCCATTTGTCTAAAAGAGTTTAGACGACTTAATTGCTTGAAACTTGGAACTTATTTGCATATAATATTAGATATTATATAGGTATACATTTATGTGATGAATGTATTATTAGTGGACGATTATGGACTCGACCATATGGATGTGTTGAATGGTTAATTTTTAATTTTGTCGTTTTATGGGCCTGCGAGCTCTTAATTGTTTTGGGCCTGCGAGCCCGTTATTATTGTTATTATAATGGACCTGCTAGTCCATTATTATTATTATTACTATGGGCCTGCGAGTCCAATTTCATTTAGGCCTGCGTGCCAACTAGTATAGGATACATGTTGGAATTGGACTAATTGAAGAGATAAGAAGAGGTGGAGACCATGGAGATAGTGCATTGACACTGTTCAATGCTATACCCCCTAGGAATTGATCAACTAGTCTTCCTTATGGCTCGGGAAGATTAGATAGTAAAAGTCCATTATCGTCCACACTATTATATTATGCATAGTAGATGTATAATAATGATATATATATGATTTTATTATTGTTGATGAGACTCATAAATACAAAATCCCTCCAT
>NC_036246.1:20397496-20406020 GCF_002742605.1 Olea europaea var. sylvestris
AGATAAATTTTAGAGGCATGTTAAGCTAACACATAAGATGTGTGAAAACAAAGAGTTGTCAGCTTAATGATCTGGGAGTTGTATGGAGATACAATTGATAATAGTATCTACCCAAATATTGTATTAGGGCTTGTTGAGTACACTCAAGGTCTTAATATAATAGATGGGATCCCAGCCCACTGGGAGTGAAGCATGGACTCCATAAATTTATGTGAGAGGGTCATAAATTTTATTTAAACAGTGGGAGTATAATTAATTTAATAAAAGTCCATGTTAAATTAATTAATGCATTTTTATATTTTATTCTTTTCCTTTTCGTCGTTTACATTTATATTGAATCTGAGTAACCATATGTTTTGAATGGCATACTAGATGCCAACAACCAAATTATTTTTTCTTTATTGACACTGCAATTTGAGAATTGTTCTTATGCATGAGAAAATTGGTCACGTCCTTGAATAGCCCTTTCCAGAGACACCTGCTGATGACTCGATTAAAGAAGAGGTGGCTACTATAGTAAACGCAGTGATGATAATAGTACTGCAACGTATGTGATACTTGCATCTATGTCACTGAGTTACAAAAGCAACTTGAGAGTATAGATGTTAACACATAATTTTTCACTACAAAGAGTTGTATGATAATAATCATGTGTGGAAGGATATGAGACTTCCAAACAACTATACCGGTGCAAAATGACAGAGTAATCTTCAATCGATGCTTAGACACTGAAGATGATTGACGTTGAGAAATGTCTCAATTGTATTCAATCATAAACCATGAACTAAGTAGTGACTTGGTCCTATAATCTCTATCAGCTAAAGCTATTCACAACTAATTATGAATTTAACGTGAATAAGCTCGAATGCAAAAATATTGAATTGCTTAACATGCTTAGGACTGTTAACNCGCAGGCCCATAGTAACAATAATAATAATGGACTCGCAGGTCCAAAATAATAACAATAATAACGGGCTCGCAGGCCCAAAACACGACAAAATTAAAAATTAACCATTCAGCACATCCATATGGTCGAATCCATAATCGTCCACTAATAATACATTTATCACATAAATGTATACCTATATAATATCTAATATTATATGCAAATAAGTTTCAAGTTTCTAGCAATTAAGTCGTCTAAACTCTTTTGGACAAATGGATTGGGATAATTAAATAATTAATTAATCATATTAATCGATTATTTAATTAGCGAGAATATTTAATTAAAATCTAATTTTAATTAAATATCAAATTAGAGTTCAACTCTAATTCAACAATTATATGGCAGGATTATCCAATTAAAATCAAATTTTAATTAAAAATCAAATTAGAGTCAAACTCTAATTTCACAATTTAAGGTGGTGGAAGTTAATTAAAATCAAATTTTAATTAAATAACAAAATTAGAGTCTAACTCCAATTCCAATATTTAAGGGCGAATGAATTTAATTAAAATCAAATTTTAATTAAATGGTAAAATTAGAGTCCAACTCTAAATCTAAGATTTTTAGGGCCAATTCGTTTAATTAAAATCAAATTTTAATCAAACACCAAATTAGAGTCTAACTCTAATCTAAATAAAAGTTTAGGGCGAAACAATTTAATTTAAAATCAAATTTTAATTAAACGTCAAATTAGAATCCAATTCTAATTTCTAAAATATCTTTGGGTGAAAAATTAATTAAAATCGAATTTTAATTAAGTCCTAAATTAGAGTCCAACTTTAATTTAAATTGAATCAATATTTTAAATTAGAATAACACTCATAAATAAAATAAAATTCAATTGGGGTCAAAATTTAATATTTAAGTCAAAATCCAATTTTAACGAAAATAAAAAATGTCGTTAATTTTAAATAAAATTTTAATTTGGGTCAAAATTAAATTATGGGTCAAACCCATTTAATATATAATTTTAAAACTATTTTAAAGTTCAAATTCAAATCATTTTTCAATTTGCAAATAGACCCAAAATTGAAATTAAAAGGTAGTCCTTCAATTACTTTAATTGCATGACAGGCCCTTCATTTAAAATTGCATATTGACCCCTAGAAAGTAATTGCAGACAGTGGCCTCGAGATTACAAATTTGCACAGAAGCCCTTCTTTAAAATTTACATATTTTTACATAATTGCACCAGGGCCCCCACAATTACACTAATTGCAGAGTAACCCCCGTCTCCACCATATTCACCCAGTTTTTGGAAACCCTAAACTGTCGCCTCTTCCCCTTCCGTTTGTAGGCACCGCCGACTTCATTCACGATGACGGACACCGCGGCATCTCGCGCACTCGACCTTCGGGGCTTCGCCGCTGCAAGAGTGGCGTTTCTTGCGTGTTGCAGCAGCGCGAGGTCGCGCTGCTGCTGTTGCAGTGGCACCTTGCCGCTGTAACAGCAGCCCCACTTCGCCGCTGCAAAGTGCCGCGGCGGTTAGAGCAGCAGCAGCGTGCCACCAACACGCTGCTGCGCCTGCGCATGGAGTGGCCGCCGCCGCTCCCTCCGGTTCTGAGTCCCATCGTTTTTTTTTTCTTTTTTTTTTTTTTTTTTAATTTTATTTCAAAAAAAATAAAAAACAAATTTTCATTAATCGCTAGAAACAAGAAAAAAATATAACAATCAACTATTGACTGCACAAATATGTTAAACAATTTCTAACAAACACAAAGAAGGCTCTGATACCACTGTTGGGAATCTACTTATACATGCACAACGGAATTTAAAATAATTTTCGATTCCCAACAAGAATCGCCTTTGTGTTTAGATAGAAATTGTGATAAGATTGTACCTTTTCCAGATCTTCAATCTTTTTGCTTTTCTTTTCGTTCCATCAACCTTGATTCGCCACCACAGCTGTCCAATTGTCTAGCCTCCAACGGTGATCCACACAGAGAATATGATTGCAGCCTCTAGGGTTTTCTCTTGTGCCAGCAAGAATAATGAAAACCTTATGGACCTCAAACCCTAGTTATGTATTTATATAAACCCAAATAGGTTCGGCCCGGTCCGGTCCAATAATTAATTAATCCAATTAATTAAACCCGGTCCGTGAATTAATTAATCCAATTAATTAATTCAAAAATATAAATAACAAATCCAATTAATTAATTTATCCAACGATTGTTAAATTAACCAATTGGCAATTTGCAATCTTTTAATTCTCTTTTGTGTATGACCCATTAGGTTCCCAACCACGATGCCTAACGATGTGAAATATTATTTTGATCTAATCAAAATTGATAAATTAAAACACCCTTTTAATTTATCGTCAATTCACATTCGCCGTCCCTGATTGACATCTAGCAATGTGTCAGGGCAATGCATGTGACGGGAAATGTCACGTGGTATGACAAAACCAAATTCGTTCGTCTACCGTAAAACTATAATTCCTTCGTCAATATGATATGATCAATTACGAGATATGGAGTTGTGTCAATCTCGATTATCGATCATATCTTTCACTCCACTATTAAATCAATATAAGTCGAAAACTCCTTTTCGACTTATGAGTACACCTTGGCCAAGGATTTCATCATCGACTTAATTGAATGAAACGCAGATCATAATCTCCTACTATCTAAGAGTGACGAATCCTTTATTGATCAATCACAACCTTCATACGATTCTTGACATACCCGAACGATATCGTATTAGCGGCCCTTTTCAGAGCAACATCCAACACCGGTATAGCTGGGCGCACGACAGCATGGTGCTGCCGCGCGGTGCGAAAGCGGCGCTCGCCGTTTGGGCAGCGGCGAGCACCGCTGCTGGTATTTTTGCAGCAGCAGCTGCTGCTGCTGCTTGCTGCGGGCGGCAGGAAGCCGCTGCTGCTGGACAGTGGCGGCCTCCGCCGTAGGGGCTGTTTGGGCCGCGCTGGTGAGAACAAAAAAAAAATTTATATTTTAGGGTTTTCAGAAATCGTTTGGGACAGGGGCCGCCTTTGCAATTTATGAAATTTAAGGGGCTTGCCTGCAATTTTCTTTAAGGGGTCAAGTTTGCAATTTTAAATGAAGGGCCTACTTACAATTTTCGGAATTGGGAGGTCTTGATTATAATTTTAAATTTGGGTCAAGATGCAATTTTCAAAAGATTTTTGAATTTGAATTTTAAAAGGATTTTAAAATTATATTTTAAATGGGTTTGGCCTATAATTTTAATTTTGACCTAAATTAATATTTTATTTAAAAATTGACGACTTTCATATTTTGTTAAAATTAGATTTTAACTTAAATATTAAATTTGACCCTAAATTGAATTTTATTTTATTTAGGAGTTTCATCTTAAATTAAAATATTAATTCAATTTAAATTAGAGTTGAACTCTAATTTAATACTTGATTGAAATTTGATTTTAATCATTATTCACCCGATTATATTTTTGAGATTAGAATTTGATTCTAATAACACATTTAAATAAAATCTGATTTTAATTAAATTGTGTTGCCCCAAAATTTTATTTAAGATTAGAGTTAGACTCCAATTTGTGTTTAATTAAAATTTGATTTTAATTAACATGTTCGCCGCAATTTCTTCTTGAATTTAGAGTTGGACTCTAATTTGGTATTTAATTAAAATTTTGATTTTAATTAAATTAATGCGCCCTTAATTATTAGAATTAGAGTTAGACTCTAACTTTGTTATTTAATTAAAATTTGATTTTAATTAAATACCATCGCCTTAAATTGTGAAATTAGAGTTTGACTCTAATTTGACTTTTAATTAAAATTTGACTTTTAATTAAATAATCCCGCCATATAATTGTTGAATTAGAGTTGGACTTTAATTCGGTATTTAATTAAAATTTGATTTTAATTAAACATGCCCGCTTATTGAATAATCGATTAATATGATTAATTGATTATTTAATTATTCCGATCCATTTGTCTAAAAGAGTTTAGACGACTTAATTGTTAGAAACTTGAAACTTATTTGCATATAATATTAGATATTATATAGGTATACATTTATGTGATGAATGTATTATTAGTGGACGATTATGGACTCGACCATATGGATGTGTTGAATGGTTAATTTTTAATTTTGTCGTTTTATGGGCCTGCGAGCTCTTAATTGTTTTGGGCCTGCGAGCTCGTTATTATTGTTATTATTTTGGACCTGCGAGTCCATTATTATTATTATTACTATGGGCCTGCGAGTCCAATTTCATTTAGGCCTGCGTGCCAACTAGTATAGGATACATGTTGGAATTGGACTAATTGAAGAGATAAGAAGAGGTGGAGACCATGGAGATAGTGCATTGACACTGTTCAATGCTATACCCCCTAGGAATTGATCAACTAGTCTTCCTTATGGCTCGGGAAGATTAGATAGTAAAAGTCCATTATCGTCCACACTATTATATTATGCATAGTAGATGTATAATAATGATATATATATATATGATTTTATTATTGTTGATGAGACTCATAAATACAAAATCCCTCCATAAAATATTAAGTCACATTTGTAATCGCCTTCCATCATTATAGTGAAAAATCAGAGTTCCAAATCGTCTCAGCTTGTTGAGTACACTCAAGGCTGGTCCATTAGGGATATGTTTGACACTATGAAATATTTGATATTTCTGAATGATGGGTTTGACTTAACTAAAATTTATCTTTTGTTGAGTACACTCAAGGAGATAAATTTTAGAGGTATGTTAAGCTAACACATAAGATGTGTGAAAACAAAGAGTTGTCAGCTTAATGATCTGGGAGTTGTATAGAGATACAATTGATAATAGTATCTACCCAAATACTGTATTAGGGCTTGTTGAGTACACTCAAGGTCTTAATATAATAGATGGGATCCCAGCCCACTGGGAGTAAAGCATGGACTCCATAAATTTATGTGATAGGGTCATAAATTTTATTTAAACAGTGGGAGCATAATTAATTTAATAAAAGTCCATGTTAAATTAATTAATGCATTTTTATATTTTATTCTTTTCCTTTTCGTCGTTTACATTTTTATTGAATCTGAGTAACCATATGTTTTAAATGGCATACTAGATGCCAACAACCAAATTATTTTTGCTTTATTGACACTGCAATTTGAGAATTGTTCTTATGCATGAGAAAATTGGTCACGTCCTTGAGTAGCCCTTTCCAGAGACACCTGCTGATGACTCGATTAAAGAAGAGGTGGCTACTATAGTAAACGCAGTGATGATAACAGTACTGCAACGTATGTGATACTTGCATCTATGTCACTGAGTTACAAAAGCAACTTGAGAGTATAGATGTTAGCACATAATTCTTCACTACAAAGAGTTGTATGATAATAATCATGTGTGGAAGGATATGAGACTTCCAAACAACTATACCGGTGCAAAATGACAAAGTAATCTTCAATCGATGCTTAGACACTGAAGATGATTGACGTTGAGAAATGTCTCAATTGTATTCAATCATAAACCATGAACTAAGTAGTGACTTGGTCCTGTAATCTCTGTCAGCTAAAGCTATTCACAACTAATTATGAATTTAACGTGAATAAGCTCGAATGCAAAAATATTGAATTGCTTAACATGCTTAGGACTGTTAACCCCTTTATCGAAGTTGGTAGTGGGGAAACCATTGATTTTTTTAAAGATATTAAGAGGAAGTCTAAAGGGGCTTTGTGAAAGCACCCAATATGGTTAAGACAGTATAAGCGAAAGGACAAATACCAAATCTGATGACCCTTGGTTTCATTATAGAATGAAAGGTCATTGGAAGGAATATTGTATGGCTTACGAGTTTCTTAGGTATATGATACCAGGTGTAAATATCGTATTTATACAAATATGGAGAAACTTAAAAGAAGTAGACCACTGCGAAAGGGAGAAGTTGACATACACGTTGGAGATGAGCAAAGGTTGCTACATTACCTGTATGAATATACTTCTTACCATTGCCTTTTGGTTTAGTATTGAAATGTCATTTTATGCCAACTATAGTTGGAACATTAAAATGAATTTCATGTTCAGACATGAACTATTTTAATATTAAGGACAATTGTTGTTCTTCTTTATCTTGTTAAAGATCCTAATGGCTATAGTAAATTAGATCTAATGGCTATAGTAAATTATAAAACGACATTTATATTCTTTAATACTAAAGATTCTATAATAAGTATAGAAATTATAAGGCATAAATACTATAATCTAATTATTACCAAAATCTGGCATGAGAGACTTTGCCATTTAGATTAAATGTAATTCCAAAGTTACATAAAGATGTATACTTGGGATTAATTGATTTTGACAAGAAAGAATTATGCATGTCTGGCACAATAACCAAATCTTCTTTTACTTGAAAAGAAGAAATGTCAGCATAATTACCAGTCTAATGCATAGTGATGCATATGGATTCATGTCAATCAATGTCAGGTAATGTTTCTCTTATTTCATCAATGATCAAGTATACTTGATGAAAACTCAAACATGAAACTCTTGAAAAGTTCAAGGGATTCATACTAGAATTAGAGAAACAAAGAGGTAAAGATACCTTCACATTAAGATTCGATCAAGTGAGAGTATCTTAAAGATAAAATTTAGATTATCTAAGAGAGAATGAGATTCTCGTGCAGTGGACTCCTTCATATGCACTGCAGCAAGGTGATGTATCTAAAAAGAGGAATCGTTAATTATTACATATAATGCGATTAATAACAAACCATGCAAATTTCTCAAAATTGTTTTGAGGTCACGCATTGATTGCAGTGTGCAACGCACTAAACCATGTCCCATCTAAATTGGTTAACAGAATTTCATATGAGTTATGGAAAGACAATAGTCCCAATTTATCTTATATGAAAGATTGGGGCCATGACGCTTATTTGAAACACCTTAAATCGGATAAGTTTGAGACCGAATCCGATAAATACATATCTGTGTGATATTCAAAGGAGACATTTGAATATAAATTCTATTATCATGAAGAAAGTCTTCGTCTCACGACACATCGTCTTCCGACACATCGTCTTCTTAGAGAAAATATTTACTATAAGAGGGGACAGTGGGAGTAAAATAGAATTTTGAAATAGTTCAAGAGTCCACAGATATAGTTAATCAAGTAGATAAATTCGAGTTTGATCCCATATCTGATATGGGACATACTTTGGATCAGGAAGTAAAGACTCCTGAGAACATGACAGCTCTATGTGAATCTAGTAGGCTCATTCGACCTTCAAGAAGGTGCGAATCATTAATCAGTGATCCAGGATAATGAACCTGCTAGTTGCAACAAAATAAAGTCAAGTGTTGACTTAAAAGAGACAACAAGAGGCCATGAAACTCGAGATGAAACTCGACGCAAGTGAACAAGGTTTGGACCTTGGTCAAGCCTCCTAATAGAATAAAGCCCATAAACTTTTGTAAATAGTTTACAAAAGAAAAGGTCGATATGGATATGAATATCCATATATACAAAGCAATGCTAGAAGCAAAGGTTAAATGTTGACCTTGGTGAAATATTTCTCCTGTAGCCTTGCTTAAGTCCATTCGGGTTTTGTTTGCAACAGTTGCATACCGTGACTATAGGTT
>NC_036246.1:20406888-20407050 GCF_002742605.1 Olea europaea var. sylvestris
ATCATCAATGATCCAAACATGTATTAAAACGGTATAATCTCATCAGAGAGATAATACATAGAAATGACGTAAGGAGAAAAGCAAATTTCCACATTTAATAAAATTGTAGATCCACTGACAAAGAGTTGTCGTAGTATAAACATGATCGTCATGTAGACTTAT
>NC_036246.1:20407460-20416012 GCF_002742605.1 Olea europaea var. sylvestris
TTTCATTCAATTAAGTCAATGATGAAATCCTTGGCCAAGGTGTACTCATAAGTCGAAAAGGAGTTTTCGATTTATAT
Organism: Olea europaea var. sylvestris; assembly: GCF_002742605.1. Taxonomy (NCBI): domain Eukaryota; kingdom Viridiplantae; phylum Streptophyta; class Magnoliopsida; order Lamiales; family Oleaceae; genus Olea; species Olea europaea. The sequence goes on from NC_036246.1 coordinate 20,407,538, forward strand.
TGACTTAATAGTGGAGTGAAAGATATGATCGATAATCGAGATTGACATAATTCCATATCTCGTAATTGATCGGATCATATTGACGAAGGGATTATAGTTTCACGGTAAACGAACGAATTTGGTTTTGTCATACCACGTGACATTTCCCGTCACATGTATTGCCCTGACACATTGCTAGATGTCAATCAGGGATGGCGAGTGTGAATTGACGATAAATTAAAATGGTATTTTAATTTATCAATTTTGATTAGATCAAAATAATATTTCACGTCGTTAGGCATCGTGGTCGGGAACCTAATGGGTCGCACACAAAAGAGAATTGGAAGATTGCAAATTGCCAATTGGTTAATTTAACAATCGTTGGATAAATTAATTAATTGGATTTGTTATTTATATTTTCGAATTAATTAATTGGATTAATTAATTCACGGACCGGGTTTAATTAATTGGATTAATTAATTATTGGACCGGACCGGGCCGAGCCTGTTTGGGTTTATATAAATACATAACTAGGGTTTGAGGTCCATAAAGGTTTTCATTATTCTTGCTGGCACAAGAGAAAACCCTAGAGGCTGCAATCATATTCTCTGTGTGGATCACCGTTGGAGGCTGGACAATTGGACAGTTGTGGTGGCAAATCAAGGTTGATGGAACGAAAAGAAAAGCAAAAAGATTGCAGATCTGAAAATGTACAATCTTATCACAATTTCTATCTAAACACAAAGGCGATTCTTGGTGGGAATCGAAAATTATTTTAAATTCCGCTGTGCATGTATAAGTAGATTCCCAACAATATTATCATCAAACTTTCATTAATTAGCACATTTTATTGTTGATGATAGTTTTCGCCCAAAAATACTTAAATGGAGCATAAAAAAAATTATTTATCCCTTCGCATTTTTAAATCATCAAAAAGTTACATATACAAAAGTGCAACTACATATATGCTTCTTATTTAGATAAAAAAAAATGCTAATATAATTTTTCTGATGAAAATCGTCATTAAGGATAATATGCTAATAAATGAAAGGTTGATGATTGGAATGCGATCAAAATATTGGAGATGTAATGTAACAATAAGTAAGGGTTACTAGGACAAAAACGTCATTATGTACGTAGTTCATTGTGCAAAATGTCTCAAAGTTTTTTTTTTCTTTTTTTTCTTTTTTTTTGTATTTTCATCCCTATTTCAACATTTCATTGTGAAAAATCATCATTTTCATATATTTTTATCCAATTTCTCAATAAAAAATTGTGAAATGATGAATACAATCTCATATTTAAATAAAAAAAGAAAAGAAAAGAAAAGAATACAATAAATAATTGCAACCATACTCCAAATTTTTTTAAATGCAAAAAGTCCCAAATAAATTATTTAAAAAATTAAAAATAAAAAAAACAATTTTTTTTTTCTGTTCTCTGTCTTCCTTATCCTCCTTCTCCACCTCCAACACCACCACCACTCAATCAACCCACCTCACTCAAGAAAGGGAAAGAATTTATTGTATAACGGCTAGAAAATCCTTCTGTTTTCATGCATACTTCGAAAGAAATAGGAAAATGCAAATTTCAAGTTGGAAACATATTTTGAAAAAATTAAAGTATGATGAATTGGACGAAACAGTGAACAATATTTTAACTTGTTTGATACTTGGTGTTTATTTAAAAATACTAGTTGCTAAAATGCAAGGCTTAGTAGATGTCTTAAAGGACAAATAATTAAAAACTATTTATTTTGAGAAATACACATCCAATAGTCTTCTAATTTCTCCTCAATAAGAGGCCCTTTCATTTAAGTCCACCTACTTTATGCCATTCTCCCATATCTTTAATCACTCAACCAACCCACATCATTGAGGGGGTTTCTTGAGTGAGGTTGGTTAGGTGGTGGTAGTGGTGGGGGTAGATGAAGAAGAAGAGAAAGATAAGAGAATTGTTTTTGTTTTTAAATTTTTAATAATTCAATTTGGACTCTCTTTTTTTTATATTTAAATATGGAAGTCTATTCGTTATTTCACAACTTTTTATTAAGAAATTGAATGAAAATGATGATTTTTTTCAATGAAAAGTTGAAATAAGGTTGAAAGTGCAAAAAAAAAAAAAAAATGCAACGTTAGGACTTTTTCATAATGAACTTCATACATAATGACATTTTGTGCTAATAATCCAATTAATACAATTAAAAAATAGTATATTTATTTAAAAAGGAAAAAAACACCATGATGGTGTGCACACAACATACTTATGAAATAATATTGAACAATTAAAATCTTATCTATGATTTATAAGCCTCTATTTGGAAGGGATTAAAATTTAGATTTTAATCTATATCATAGTCAACAATTAATTTTAACCACATATTTCATGAAACTCATAATTTTTAACCACATAGTTTATCAACTCTTATAAAAATTTAATTTTAATCTACACCGAACATGCCTTTCGTACAATTATTTGACAAATTTCCCATTAATGTTGTTGCATGCATAATCATCTTGTGAGGCTCTCTATTTAGATCTTGCCTAATTAATTAATTAATATTATAGGAGTTTGATGTTGGAGATTTACAGTGAAAATAAAATTAATTTCATTCCCCTTAAGGATTTGTTTTGTGTTTAGATAAAAATTGTTATATGAATTATACATTTATTGAATTCTTCAAACTCTTTTACTTATCTTGAACACATTCAATCACGATTGACAATCCACAAATATCCAATTGTCTAACTTTTGTTAAATTCTGCAAACTCCTCTACTGATTTTGAACACATTCAATCACAATTTGTATAAGTGGCTGTTTGAAAATCCACACACAGAACAAGAATGGGAGAATTAGAATTTCTCTTTTCTTGTGCTAGCAAGATAATAATTGTGTTATGTTATGATTTCTCAAATCCTAGCAATCTATTAATAGAAGTCAAGGTGGGCTTAGCCCATCCCTTAAACTTTACCTGGTACAATATATAATTGATAAATTTAATCAAATTTGGTCATAAATTGATTAATTCAATTAATTAACTTAGGCATATTAACAAGCAATCCAATTAATTATACAAAATGTCCAATGTTTGTCAATTAATTAATTGGTGACATTATTCTTCTGGTTCTCATTTTGAGTATGATCCTTAGGTTTTCGACCACAATGTCTAACGACGTGAATTATTATTTTGATCTAATCAAAATAAGATAAATCAAAATACTGTTTTTAATTTATCATTAATTCACCAAGATTAATTAATACACATTCGTTGTCCCAAATTGATATCTAACAATATATCAGGGAAATTCATGTAATGAAAAATGTTACGTGATATGACAAAATCAAACTTATTCGTTTATCGTGAAACCATGATCTCTTCGTCAATATGGTCCGATCAATTACGAGATTTGAAGTGTGTCAATCTCGATGTCAAAAACTCGCTTTGATTTATGAGTACAGCTTAATCAAGGATTTTTTTTTATCAATTTAACTAAACGAAATGTAGATCATAATCTCTTATTAACTAAGTGTGATGAATTCTCTATTAATCATTCACAATCTTCTTATCATTCTTGACATATCCAAACAATACCTTATTAGTGACTTTTGGTACAACAACATTCAATATCACTCAGTTATTTAATTTATTGGAATATAAATTCAATTAAATAATAAATCTGCCATAAAATAAAATTATCAATTATTTATTAAAAGTATTTATGTTCAAAGTTGACTGGACATGAGGCATAACACTTATATTTGGTACTATTGTAATTATCACCAGATAGAAATACTAATGACCTAGGACAAATTGCATCCATGTTCACTTGTAGTTATAAACTTTACTATTTCAATTGGATTTCAATTTAATTTTAAAATTTACTATTCTTAACACATTATTTCTAACTTCTTATAAAAAGGGGAACGGAGAACTACTGTTGATGCAACAGTAAATTAATCCAATTTTACTGTGCATGATGTCATTTTTTTAATTTTCCATTTTGTTTATGGTCAGTTCTTCCACACATCATGCAATTAGCATTAAAAAAATAATAATAATTTTAATATATATAAACTGCCATGAGCCAAAAAAAATTATACACAGTGAAGAGAGTTGGCAAACTTTTCGCATAGTGCAAAGTATATAAAAAAAGAAAAAATAAACTTTCCACACAGTTCGAAGAGAGTTGAACCATGTGCGGAGTAAAAAAAAAGATGCGGAGAGAAAAAAACCTCTTCGCATGGTGCGGAGAGAGTTGAACCATGTGCAGAGGGTTGGCAAACTCTCTGCACCATGGCAAAACTCTTCGCACATTACGGGGAAAAAACTCTGCGAAAAGAGTTGAACCATGTGAGGAGTAAAAAAAGTGCGGAGAGAAAAATAAAACCTCTTCGCACAGTGTGGAATAAAAAATAAATAAAATTTCGCACAGTACAGAGAGATGACAAACCTACTCTCTGCACAGTGCGGAGAGCTTTTTTTCTCTCCGCACTGGGCAGAGAGAGTTAATCACACTGTGTGGAGAGATTTTCTTTTTTTATCAGTAATTTTTTTCTTTTTTTCCTTCTCTGCTTTCCTATTTTTCTCCATTTCTTTACGCAATATCTATTTTTCCTTACTTTTTTACGCCATTTATCTCTCTTCTCTCATACAACCCCATTTCTTTTTCTCTCAAACTCCTTTCTCTCAACTAAATTGTAAATTTTTTGTTAAATTCATATTTTATCTCTCAAACACCTTAATATTTTTATTGTTCAAGTCAAACTTTAATATTGTGTTGAAACTCATCAAGAAATCTAGTCGATCATCCTTTTAGATACTTTGATGAAACTTACTTACTTGTTCAAACTCTAAATACTAACCTTTGTTTTACGGTCTTGTTACAATTTCTTGTGAACTCTACTAGCAAGTTATCAAAATAATGTATCTAAAGCTCATTCATATCTTGTTTCTGGTCAAATTAAATATTTCTTGGATTTGTAAGATTGCTCGATTTTACAATGTACATAAATGTATACAATATCATAATCAAAAAATGGAGAAAAAAGCAAAAGAGGAAAACATTAAAAAAGGAGAAGAAAAAGATACAAAATTATAACTCAAGATGATTGGAAAGATAAATTTTTTTTTTGAAAAGCATAATCTTTACTATGTAAAATTATAATTTGCACAAAATTGAGTAGAAAGTTTTCTAAAGTGATTTACAAAAATTTATCTAACAGGTCCCCTTCTTATGACTAGCATAAATACAAGACTATGTTCCATATGTCATACAATAACAAAATATATTTTTCTTAATACTCCAACACTATATTTCCCAATTCTCTACACAACACAAAAATGCAAGGCTTACCTTTGGAGCAAATGGTAACATTTTTCTTAAAAGTTTGTTACTTTGTGTTTTTACCTTATATGACTTATGATAATGTCTGATTGTTAATATAGATACATTTTACTACTAACTAATTAATGTTAATCCTTATTGCTTATTAAATAATCTTGCGTTACATGAAAAATAATCATAAATTCGACCAGACTACTAGCACTAATGATTTTACTTCTGACCTGACTTCCCTTTCTGATTGAACCGATTGGAAAATCTTCCTCCCCCGACAAAGTAATTCCGCTTCATTGTCCAACTAACTGAGATTCTTTCAAGAGAGCAATATATAATAAGTCTTTAAAAGAGAAAATAATATATACAGGATACAAAAACTCTCGTCAAGCTCTAAATCTAATTTCATTGTAATCTCATATATGTAACAATTCTCCACCAAAATTCTAATTCATTCGCATAAATTCTCAATATGAAAGATAATATACGGTTAATTATTTTAGTCGATAGATAATAAAGCATGGTAAAAATATTGGCCCAAAAAAAACTTTAGTCCATCCCAAGTGAAAACTTTATCTCTACTTGCGAAGAGATCAACTCTCTCCACATAATGCGGAGAGATGGTCCTTTTTTTATTGGTAATTTTTTTTTCTTTTTTCTCCTCTCTGTTATCCCTACTTTTCTCAGATGTATATTCCTCTTGAAGGTTTTTTACCAGGATTCTTGACAAAGGTATCTAAGTTTTTCATCTTTTACCTCAAACCTTACAAGATTGTTTCTAATATGATTTTTATCTATTTTTCGCTTGTATAAAATACAGATCATAATGAACGTGTTTACTATTTTCCTCATTTAATCTACTTTGTTTAGTGAGCAATGCTTTTCATTTGTTAGGATGACTTTAAAATGGGAAAGTCACTTGGAAAAAAATTAGCAATTTCATAACCATCCTTCTTCTTTTTTTTTTTTTTTAAATTTCCGAAAATACGATTATATAAAAAGAAAACAATATTGAATTACAACATACTTAAGAAACTCAATATTAAATAAATTTTATACATTTATAACAAATTATAAATCCGTATACGCAGCTTACCGTATATGCAACTTACCGTATTTGCAGGCAACTTACCGTATTTGCTACCTATCGTATTTGCAACTTATTATATTTTCATATACCGATTTTTACACTTATAAATATCGAGAATGCAAAATATCGCACATTCACTTACCAAATCGAATGTGAAAAAAATTTCAGATTTTTATTTTTCCAACATAAGCAGAAAATAAATATTAAAATACATGAAGTACAAAATATAAACGCATATGAATATGCAAGTCGATTTATAACTTTGTACTCAATCCTCAATTTTTCAATATTGAATTATACAAAATTTAGAAATATAATCTTCACATTTAAATGAGAAAATAATCTATACAGGATACAAAAACTCTCGTCAAGCTCTAAATTTAATTTCATTGTAATCTCATATATGTAACAATTCTCCACCAAAATTCTAATTTATTCACATAAATTTTCAATGTGAAAAATAATATGCATTTGTAGGTTAATTATTTTAGTCGAGGTAAAAAGGTTGTCCCCAAAAAAAGTTTTTGTCCACCCAAAGTGGAAACATTATCTCTACTTGCGGAGAGATCAACTCTCTCTGCACTGTGCGAAGAGATGATCCTTTTTTTATTTGTAATTTTTTTTTCGCTTTCTCTACTTTTTTCAAATGTATATTCCTCTCGAAGATAGTTTTTGACCATAGATTCTTGACAAAATATCTAAGTTAGTTTTTCATCTTTTACCTCAAACCTTAAAAGATTGTTTCTAATATGATTTTTATCTATTTTCACTTGTATAAATTACAAATCATAATGAACGTGTTTACTATTTTCCTCATTTAATCTACTTTATTTAGTCAACAATGCTTTTTCATTTGTTAGGATGGCTTGAAAATGGGAAAGTCACTATGAGAAAATTTAGCAATTTCATAATCAGCCTTTTTTTTTTTTTAAAATTCTCGAAAAAAGAAGACAATATTGAATCACAACATTTAGTTCTTAAAAATTAGAAATTCAATATTAAATAAATTTTATACATTTATAACAAATTATAAATCCCTAAATGCAGTCTGCCGTGTTTGCAGGCAGCTTACCGTATATACTGCCTATCGTATTTACAGGCAACTCACCATATTTACACCTTACCGCATTTGTAACTTGCCGTATATACTGTCTACTGTATTTGCAGCTTACCATATTTTCATATGCCAGGTTTTGCACTTATAAATACCGAAAATGCAGAACAGTGTACATTCACTTACCAAAACGAATGTAAAAAAAAAAAAAAAAAATTCCAAATTTTTATTTTTCATCATAAGCAGAAAATAAATATTAAAATATATGAAGCACAAATATAAACGCATATGAATATGCAAATCGATTATAACTTTGTGCTCAATCTTCAATTTTCCAATATTGAATTACATAAAATTTAGAAATATAATATTCATATTCAACTCAATCATATCAACACTGTGAAAGCATATAGACAAAATAGTTTGTATAATCTCGTATATTTTTTATTCAAACATGAAATATAAAAGCATATTTTTTCTAGATGATACAATGTAAAAATAATTTGCAATTATTTTCTTATATTATGAAAATATTTTTAGATATTGCTTCAAAAACATTTCAAAAAACTAAAATTTATACGTTAATAAAAATACGATAAATATAAAATTCGTGCAACGCACGTGACAATGACTAGTTATTTATAATTTTCCAAGCAAATGTAAATTTATGGGGAAAATTTTTGATGAAGCCAACATGGATGGCTGCTATGGCTCATCGATTGTGGGTTTGCAACTGGTCATACAATTAAAGCATGTTTAGAAAGTCTTGTTGAACGATTTAAATTATAAATAGATATAAATGATTGTTGAATAAATGAGTAGTACTTGTGGATTCATTAAAATGTATAGATAAAAAGTAATTTTAATATTATAAAAATAAGTCAAAGCAAATACATAGCCTCTACCCGAACACAATTCTTAAAAACCATTTTTTTTCAATTTATTTTTCACCACATTCTTTCAATAAATTTTTTTTTACATGTAAATGTAGAATCTTTTATTACTTTTAACTCCC
>NC_036246.1:20416032-20472300 GCF_002742605.1 Olea europaea var. sylvestris
TTTTTTCCTTTTACCCCCCCCCCCCCCCCCACACACACACACATATTAAAAAAATCAATATTACTAAATTTATTCTTCTAAAAAATTGGCTCAAACAAGCCTTTGCCCTTCAACGTAATTGTTTTATGGAACTTTAGAAAACAATAGTTGATAAAATGAAGGTTATGAGAACGTCTCTAATTATAATGTTAAATGCCATGTTTCTTTATTTTTATTTCAATATTTTCATAACTTGACATAATGTTTAGTTGACATATCGTACGTCAATTCCTAGTAAGATGTGTTTTAAGTATTAGTTATTTTTTACCCAATTAAATAGCTAAAAGTTCACTTATTTCTGACGAAATTTACCCCCCAAAAAAAATAATAAATAAATAAAAATCATTCCTCCTTTCAAAAGTGGCGACTTTTGTCTTGAGTGAAAATGAAATATGATCACCCACTCGTCACATTAATTATTGGTTTACACCTTTTAATTTAAGCATTATTAGGCCTTTGAATTCAATGATAAAGTCCATCACCCTATCATTGACAAACAAGATAGGTTAATTTCATATCATTCATATTATTTCAAGAAAAATAAAATAGATTAAATTCTGATAATGGAAAATAGTTATATTATATCAATTGTTGTTTTATGATTACGTTTCAATTTATTTTGTAAGGTCACATGATATGGGACCGTTCTTTTGGAACAAGGTAGAAATAATGTCAACAATAAATGGATTCATTCTATTATAAATTGAAGGAGTGAAATTAAATAAACCTTTTGTCTATGCTCACTGGGAAAATTGTAGCATTATCGCAACCTTTTCGTATAACTTGTTCTTCAATTTTTACTAGTTACTTGATATTGTGGTCTTTAACTTCGATTTTATTCTATTATATTTATAAATGTTAATTCTTGTCCAAGTATCTCTTAAAATGTTATGTGAGAGGAGCTATCTATTTTTTGGAGGGTTAAAATTGATAGGGATGACAAATTCTCCGTCCTCTTTCGTCATGAATTGTCCTATTTCGAAAGATAAAATGATTGGAGATGGCGGATACGCTCCTTGCCTCGAAATTTTGAATGTTGCAAATCTTTTTATGGTTTTCAATTTAAATCGTATTTAAAAAAAATGATAGGGTTAATTTCACAAGTGATCATTAAAATGTTTGAAATTTCTGAATGATAATTAAATTATTTTTTTAACTCATTAAAGGTTAATAATAGTTAATGGTCATACAGTTTCACCATTGATCACCCATATTTACATGACTTCTAAAGAAAATTGCAGTTGAGGTTTTTAACATTTGCAAACGTGAAAATGGAACTCTAACCCTCATATCTTGACACGACGATCCTCAACCTTCTATTAATTTAGCAGACCAAGTCATTGAAGACTAAATCTGGCTGAATAAATGCTAAAACGGCATGTGCATTGCACTATTCTAACTTTGTTAAGGGAAAAACAAGTCAAAAATTGATTTTAATTGAAGTTATTAAAATACATTAAAAAACGAAAGAATTTAAAAAGGAAGAAAAATAGTCATCTTTCATGATATACATCCTACCCATCTCATATCCCACCTTGAACCTATAAAACCGCACATGGTATGATGATAGAATCATGCTGTGCTGCCATACCCTCCTTGATAGCACGCTCACATGGAAGGGGGGGGGAGCATTTCTTTGGCATTTTGAATTCACACGAGTCCCACGCTCTTTGAGGGTAAGTTAAACAAGACGCTCTTTGAGGGTAAGTCAAACAAGAGGTTAAATTCTTTGTGGCAAAAGAGTTTACAATAATGCTTCTTGTACATTAGTTTGATATAGCTTTGTATTCAACATTTCAAAAATGCTGACGTGACCACTTCAAAATCTTCACCTTTTTAAAACGTGGAAAAGAAGAGCCGTAGCAACTCTCTTTAAAAAACATAAAAGAAGAATCGGCCCCAAATCCTTTCATTTGAAATACCCTCCACCATGGAAATACAATTTGGCAGTGAGATTCGATGACTTCTGCGAATTCTTGCAGTGGATGAACACCTCTAGATTTTTGACCAACACACATACATCTAGCCATTGTTAACCTCAAACGTGAGATCTCCAATTTACCCAAAGATAGAATGCAACCGCCACTTGAACGTCCAACAGAAATCAGAGTTTTGGTGCCAACTGAAGGTTATTTACCTACTAAAGAAGTGATTACGGTGTCATAGGTCCGTTTTACCCCAGTATAGGGGACGATCACCACTGCGACTCCACACATCCAATAGAAATCAGGTTGTTGGTGTCAACCGAAGGGAAATTCACCTACTTGAGAAGTAATTACGGTGTCTTGGGAGTGACAGAGAAAGGTGATTTCCATAATATTTTGAATTTGTAGTTTCTGATAATCTAAGCAATTTTAGTATGATTCTGAAATTTCATATTGATGAACATGTTACATCGTTTTCTAATGTTTCTAAAATAAGATATTCATTAACTTATTCATAATACCCTAAATTTAATTTTGTTTTAGTGCTTAGTACGTTTCCCGTCAATACGTTGTAGGAAAAGAACTAATGGACCTATCAGATGATGAAGTTTTTAGAATCTAATAATGAGAACAATATGGACAATATAATGACGTGGAAGATGACATCTTTGGAGGAAATAGTGCGATTGTGCCTGAGGTGGGTATAAAATTCAAAGATGAAAAAGAGCTGTTTGAATTTTACAAGAGGTACGCATATAAGGTAGGCTTTTCGGTTAGGAGAAGGAATTCTGGAAATGGAGGATGGAGTATTGAGATACATTATGTTGACATGTTGCCGTGAGGGATGAAGAAGCAGTGATACAAGCTCTTCTTTGAAACTGCAACCAACAATTCAAATAGGTTGCAAAGCAAGTTTGATTGCTTCTTCAAATATTCGTGGAATATGAAAAATTTGTATTGTCTATCTCAAACACAATCATAAAACAAGTTCTTCAAAGTCCAGGTTATATTGATGCAATTGAGTGCAAATGTTAAACGCAAGCTTGAAGTGAATGATGTGGCCGAAATTTCTTTGTATAAGAGCTATAATTCTACAGTTGTTGAAGCGGGTGGATACGAGAATATGACTTGCGTGGAAAGGGATTTGAGCAAGTGAGGTGATTGAGACTTGGTCAGGGAAATGTCGCGGCAATACAATCTTACTTTTCACAAATGCAAGAATGATGCTTGGGATTTTTCTTTTGTATGGACTTAGATGAAGAGTCATGACTTAAGAATTTTTTTTTGGCAAATAATAGGTGTAGACAAGCATATAAAGAGTTTGGAAATGCAGTGACGTTTGATACGACTTATCTCACTAATAAATATGACATGCCTTTTACATCTTTTGTCGGAGTAAATCATTACGGACAGTCAACACTTCTTAGTTTTGGCTTGTTATCAAATGATAAAGCATATACACTTGTCAGCCAGAACATGGATGCAGTGCAAGCATGGTCAAGCTCCCAATGAAATTATTACCGATCAAGACAAGGCTATGCAAAATGCAATTCAGATAATCTTTCCATATACGAGGTATAGATGGTGTCTTTGTCACTTATTGAAGAAGTTGCCTAAAAAATTTGGGTACCATGTCGACAAGAGCTCAATTTTTCATGTATACACGAATTAGTGTATGATACACAACTTGTCGAAGAATTTGAAGGTTGGAGAATTATGCTTGATACATATAACTTATATGATAATGAATGGCTGTCGAGGTCGTATAAGACTAGGGGTCCTTGGGTGCCGTGTTTTTTGAAAATCACTTTTTGGGTAGAGATGCTAACAACTCAACGAAGTGAGAGTATGAATACATTCTTCGATGGGTATGTGCACTCTAAGACATCATTGAAGTAATTCGTTGAATAGTATGAACGAACATTACGAAATAAAGTTGAAAAGGAATTCCAAACAGATTTTAAGTCTTACTTACAGATGGTGCCTTGTGCAACAAAATATGAAATAGAAAAGTAATTTCAAGCAGTTTATACTATTTCGAAGTTTCAATAATTTCAGGATGAGATAACTGGGAAGGTGTATTGTGATATGATATCTAATTTGGATAATTGTTCAGAGAAGACCTATGAGGTTGAAAATGATGTCATTCACGAAAAAAGGTTAGGAAGAAAACGTTTCGTGCAGAGGGTTGTATTATTATTTGTAATTGTCACCTATTCGAGTTTTGTGGAATTTTATGCAGACATGCCATATTAGTGTTGATGCGTAATGACATCACATCATTACCAATATATATCGAGGAGATGGAGAATGGATGTTAGTAGAGCCCACACGAGGGTTGCTGTGAATTATGATAGTTTGGTTAGCACTTCTAGCCAGCTGAGGTACGATAGAATGTGTGAAGTATTTTCGTCATTGGTAAACATTGCCGCAGATGATGAAGAGTGAACTCGTGCGATAATAGATTGGGTTCGATTGCAATCTAAAGACATAATGTCTATAAAGTCGAGTTATGGAAGCAATACCATTTCCCAGCCTAGTTTGCATTTAGGCTCCCAATCTAGATCATCACAAGACACAGACAATGGGAGAATACAAGATCCTCAAAGCTTGAAAAAGAAGGGTACGCCAAAGAAACTGCGTAATAAAAGCCCGTTGGAGTGCAGCTCGAAGAAATCAAAGGTAATTTCTATTGCAAAATATTTTTTTAGCTATGTTTTACATTCGTCCGTCACAACATTAAATATAAATTATTTCCATGTCATGCAAGCTAGCAATGTCTTCAAGCAAAGGACAGAGATTGAAAGTGATGAAAAAAGGCTCGGACAGGATGCATCTATTGGCCAGACCAACCAATAAGCACAAAACTTGATGCAAATAATATTTGTAAGTAATTTTATTGCTCAATGTATATTAAGCATTTTTCTAATTCAATTTTCATGACATGTAGGGTGACGACGAAAGTCATGCACTAACATAACAACTTTCAACTTCAAATGTCTTTGTCAATCACCAAGGTGTGTGTATGGTTTCAACTGCAGATTTAGCACGTTCTGATGTTAACAGTTGCCATTTTTAAATATTTATGCTAGGTAATGCAATGCCATACTACTATCTCAATTTTCGATACAACAATGGAACACAATGTGGAGTCATCAAGGAGATACTTAGAACATCTGCAATGGGCTTTTTTCTATCGAATTTCACGGTGTGAGTTGCCTTTTCTTTTTCTTTTTTTTTTTCACCCAAACAGTTAATTTCATTTTTCATCTTCAATTTACTTGCTATATATCATTTTGAATGTAATAATTCCAGCCATTGCCTCCTCCGAGTGCTATAGCAAGTTGGATGTCAAGTGTCACCAATTCCATTCCCTAGGCTGCTATTGCTAGAGGTCCATCGAGTGTTGTTTAGATACCTGGCTCCGGAATGGCCTATCAAGCTGCTGAAAGTGGTATTGGAATGGTATCCCAAAATGCTTGATCATCAAGGAGGGCAGAATTTAATCCTTCCAATGCATCTTAACAAGCGGGGTATGAAAAAAAATGTGGGAGGATATAGTAAAAACGCATGGTGCGATGGCCGGATGGACAATGCTTGTCCTGTGTTCCTTTGACCGATGTATAACAATTTTTTCTATAACATTCAGCACTAAGCATTTTTGTAGTTCATTTGGAAGACGTGTTGTTATCTTTTATGTTACAGAATTGATTCATGTGGTTTGATTATTTGTGTGACCCATATGTCCCAAAGAAAATCAATTTGATAACTTGTAGCGGGCTAGTTAAAAATGCTTCAAGTTTCTGTTGTAATTGAGTGTGTATAGTTGCAAGGGGAAGCATTTATAACAGCACCACATTGCTGCAATTTTTTTTCATTTTTTCGATTTTCTAATTTTTGGTTCTTTCTTACTAAACCAGGAGCATGGATCTAATTTTTGGTTCTTTTTTTCGATTTCCTATTAATATCATCACATGATCTTATCTCAATTTTATAGAAGCAGAAATTTTTATCACCATTCACCTGATTGCGCAAGGAAAAAAAATGTAGTAGATAGTATTCTTGAAGTTTTTCTGCATCCACCCCTTCGAGAGAAGCAATCATTTATAAATTTTATACAAGAAAAATATAAAAGTAACCAAACACAACATACTATATGTTTTGCAGATAACAAAACATACTCATCAGCACGCCCACACTGTCCAGGGCATGAAGAGATTGAAGCTAATAAACGGCCACTACAATATCCCATATAAGACAATCTAACTAATGCAAAATACAATCTAACATATACAATGTGAGATATGAAGAAAAGAAATAAAAGTGTATCATCACATGATCTTATCTCAATTTTATAGAAGCAGAAATTTTTATCACCATTCACCTGATTGCGCAAGGAAAAAAAATGTAGTAGATAGTATTCTTGAAGTTTTTCTGCATCCACCCCTTCGAGAGAAGCAATCATTTATAAATTTTATACAAGAAAAATATAAAAGTAACCAAACACAACATACTATATGTTTTGCAGATAACAAAACATACTCATCAGCACGCCCACACTGTCCAGGGCATGAAGAGATTGAAGCTAATAAACGGCCACTACAATATCCCATATAAGACAATCTAACTAATGCAAAATACAATCTAACATATACAATGTGAGATATGAAGAAAAGAAATAAAAGTGGCAAAAATTACAACACATATAGGTAAGTGGGCTGGAATCTGTTACTGTCAGCTTAATTCCAGAACTTCAATACAACAATTTAGTTCCAGAAAGACTCCCTAAACCACATATTAAGTCATACAACACACTTTATCTAAAGTTGCTGAATAAATATTCAGTTCACTAGCTGACAACTCGAAATGATCACCAAGTACAAACCATTAAATCACCATTCTAATACATCTTCGGTTTCTAATTACATGTTATGAAACTCCTTTCCCCTTGCGTATATTTATTTTTAGAGAAATCTCCAATTCTTTTTCCTCTCATAGCGTTGCAAGTGTTTTCAACATGTGGGACAATTCATCGACTTGTTCACCTCCATTTGTGATGCCACTTGATTCACCATTATTATGTTGTGGACATTCTTTGTTGAGGGATTTGTTACACCACTTGAAGTACCTACAGTCACGGGTACAACAATGAAACAACAGCCATTTATGGTCGTCGTTCTTTTCGACCTCCAACCACTTGACGAAACCCTCACCACAATTTGGATATCTTTTCTTCTTCGGACATTCTGACAGCATATGTCTCCTTTGTCTACAACAATGACATATTTCCTTGTTCTTACTTGCCATCGAACTAATCTAATTCAATTGAATTAAACGACCACATCCGTTAATAATCAGAGGGAGTGAGAAAGCTCTCATTATCATCGAGCTTTTATTCCTCACTCCACTGGTTTGTTACTTCATATGAGTGGATGGAAAAGAGAACATTCTAAATCTTTAACAAATCAAGGTAGGAGGGGAGAATACTTCTTTATTATTGCATATTTCTTTCAATACATATTCCTTTCGGCTATGTATTGCCATACTTGAGTATCATGTTCAATATGATAGAAATCATTTTTTATGTCATTAACATTTGGTCACTCATTAGCACGCATTTGTCTATAATATGGATGAGTGCAAAAATGACTATGCAAAATTTGAGTTCCAATTGGAGCAATCATGAGAATGGGGTAGAGTACAAGCGGTGAGAGAATGAGATAAAGGCTCGGCTGGGGGTTTATGGTCCCTAAATGAAAATAGCTGGTGACAAATAGATAAAGTCATCCTTTAACAGAGCGATGCTAATATTCAAATTTAAAATGAACAATACAAATAAAGAAGGGGGAGAATATCAGAAAAACCCATCAACCACATCGTCAATTCTTTCTATTTTCTTATCATACGCGGTTACTTAGGTTGTCGTCTAGAAATTAAGGCCGTCTCTTCGTCGTTCTCTACAAATGGGAAACAATGACTTAACTTGGGCCTGATAGGGAGGAATTACTTAGATTGTCGACGATCGGAGGTGGCGATTGCTTGGGTTGTCATCCGAAAATTACGGCGTTCTTCTCGTCATTCAATGCAAATGGGGAAGCGGGAGTTTACTTGGGGAGAAATTAGGGCTTTAATCGGGTCACTAGATGCAAAAACTGGGAATTTTCCTTTTCTATTTTGCAATTTTCCCTCTCAATTTTCCAGCTCAGCACTATATGGCAAGCTGTACAGCAAACTGTGCGTGTAGCGGGACCGAAGAGTCTTAAGCACTTGTTTGAGCCCCATTTTTGAGGTGAAAATGAATTTTTAAATAATGTATTGATGGAAAATGTGTGGTTAAAAAATAAGTAAAAGTTTTAAATTTGCGTTTAATATTATTTTATTAAAGAATTTGTGGTTGAAATAATGTCAAAACATTATTTAAAAATATATTTTTTGAAAAGAATGGGGTTCAAACAAGGGCTAATTCACGATGATAACTATATAGAGAAATCAATGTACTTGTGATATGTTGAGGAGGGCAACGATTGACCATTAATGGTGAGGTAGAGAGACTGAAATTTTTCTTACAATTTCCCCACTTTTATTAAATGATAAATGAGACATCATTAGTGGAACATTAATCCTTATTTGTCTACAATTATTTAAAACCCCACCCCCCTCCCCGCCCCCTTTTTCCTCTAGATCATTTTCAACCACACATCTCTAAAATTTCACTATCCAAAACTCATTTTCATTGAATGATGGTAGATAAACAGAGGGCTAATTAACTTTAGTGATCATATAGGTAAGAGAAATATTTTCATAATCATTCTGAAATTTCACACGTACTTTAGTGGCCATATAGCACACTTACCCATCTATTACCATAAGCTCAATCCGAACTTTGCTATTTCTGGCAAGATTAACCATCCCCAATATCTAAATCTTCGGACGCAATTCTACACACCAGATGTACGTGAATAAGATCCACCTGTCGAATATGATCGCAATCGTGGCCGGGTTGCTTTTTCGGTCACTTAGCCAACTTTTAGATTAAATAAAGTTTCTAAGCTAGTCATCCAGCCTCAACAGATTTACAATTTGTCGCTTTTGAACATTCGGTCACTCTCCCCTTTCCCAGCCAAACCCCCTTTCAATGGGTTCATTTTTGTTCTTCGTTTGGCTTTTTTGGGCCCAGCCTTGTTTCGTAGTGAATCTATGAATTTCTATTACTAGTCAAGATGAAAACAGGATTGAATCGAATACTGAAAGCTCATGTTTGCTAAAGATGAAGGGCGAAAGGTGTCGACCTTTTT
Source organism: Olea europaea var. sylvestris (assembly GCF_002742605.1). Lineage (NCBI taxonomy): Eukaryota > Viridiplantae > Streptophyta > Magnoliopsida > Lamiales > Oleaceae > Olea > Olea europaea. The sequence goes on from NC_036246.1 coordinate 20,425,292, forward strand.
CTCCGTCTACAGATGCTAACTCAGATGCTTTTCTGTTGAAGCATATACTCAGGGGTGGTTGCAGGGCAAATGATTTCAAAGCGTGAAAATAAACAAAAATTTAAAAAAATATTAGAAAATAAATTAATTAAACGTGATAATAAATGTCTCCAAAAAAAATCCGAGGAGAAATTGTAAAAACACAACTCTATTTTTGAAAAGCAGAAAGAGAAGAATGTGAAGACATCTAGGAGTCCTTAGTTACACAAGAAAGGGGAGAGGGGTGTGCGTTTGTTTTTTGGTTTAATTTTATTTTTCCTTGCATAACTTCCAAAATTTAACTTTGTTTAACGTATATTAAAATCAAAATTTTAATATATTTTGATAAAAGTTGATACAATACGTGGTTGAAAGTTGTAGACCCAATGAAATATATTATTAAATTAGTTATTGATTTTGACTTAAAAATTTCGTCAACTTTTAATTTATATAAAATATGGACTTAAGAGTACAATAATCATTTTACTTAAAATTTGACGATGATAAAATAATGATTTTCATCTCAAAAGGACCTCAGAAGCAACTATTCGAAAATTGTAGAGACTCCACTCTCCAGTACTATTATTCAAAGAAAAATGTAGTAAATATAACAGGGAAATAAACACACAAATACACAAACAACGAATAAAGGTAACATTTTTAATTAATATATTTTTATTTTTATTTTTGTGATGATACTTATCCAAAGAATTTATCAGTATTCTTTAAATCGAGATATAAATATTTTATTTTTCCTTCTTACTAAATGTTTTGAATAAAAATTAGGCCCTTGTTTGATCTCTATTATTTTCAGAATACATATTTTTCTCTCTTTATCAACCACGTATTCTTTAATAAGATAATATTAGACGTAAATTCAAATTTTTTTCTTATTTATTAACCACACATTCTCGTTCAATCTACTATTACGCAATGTATTCTTCTCTTAAAATGGGGCTCAAGTAGATCATGTATTATTTGACTAAAAGACAAAGATAAAAATAAATACAAATAGAATTGTTCTCTTGCTCACAAAGAACACGAGATTATAATGCCCACCCTACATCGAGGATGGAGGGATAAAAAAAAAAAAAAAAAAAATCGCCAATGTGGCAATGCCACTAATTGTCAATCAGCGGTAGGTGGGAGATCAATCCCAAATACAAAATTATTAGTGCACCTATACATGTAGTTGAACATAACTTGAGTTTAGGGCTGTGTATGGTCCGATTCGGTTCGATTATAACAAAAATCAAAACGAACTCGAAAATTTTGAGTATTTAGTAAGTGGAACTGTCGGATCCGAATTTAATTATGGAACCGTACGTGTTCAATTTTATTCGGTTCCATTTATTCTCACGTTCTATTCTATAATCAATTTTTTTAATATTTACAAAGTTACATTAATTCTACTAATAACATGTTCAATCTTAACTCTTACAAAATAACTTAGTTCAATTTTATGTGTCTTTTGTGTCTCCCCTTGCTAAGTTCTTCATATTTTTTATTGTTAAAATTACAGAAAGGGGAAGATAATGAGCTCACAATAATAAAGAGATGCGCTGTTGAACTTCAATTCAATTTCTCAAGAATAGTAGAAACGCTACTACGACAGAATAACAGATTTGGGTTTTACCTTATGTCCATTTGATTAAATTGGGCTTGGACTAAAAATTAGAAATATGAAAATCATATTTTTGGGTTGAGCTATATTAACTAGTTAGAAAGTTTATTTACAGAAAAATAAAATAATTTGGTTTATTTTAAATAAATAAATTAAAAAATTACGAAGATTCGATTCTTATTCAATTCTTCGATTCTTGATCCAGTACCCATTCGAATATTTAACTTAAAAAGAATCACTCGATTCGGTTCGGTTCCGATTCTGTTCGACACATACATGCCCCAGTTTGTCGAGTTACAAAAAAATCCATTATAATTGTTTCGGTTTCAAGACATATATGCCCCAGTTTGTTGGAAATTAAAATTAAGATTGTAACTTAAGTTATAGTCAATAATTAATTTTAACATCATATTTTACATTATCCAACTTTTAAAACATATATTTTATCAACTTTTGATTATAATGCCCAATATATATATTTGATTTGTTATAAAAAATTTTGAAATGTATGATTAAAAAATTGTGAATCTCGTTAAAGATGTAGTTAAAATTTAACATTACTTTGAATTGAGGCTATATATAAAAGCTTGGCCAATCCAAGTCAGATTATGAATTTAAGCGCTTAGTTTTGAATTCTCCGAACACTCTCCCGCCAAAAATTTTCTGTCGCAATATTCTTATCAAATTTCCTTCATCTTTATTTTGTCAATCTCTTGTGTTGATTTTTGTTCTGGGGATTTCCAGTTCGGACATGTATGCATACATTTCTTTTAGTTATTGAATTACCTGTATTTGTATCGTAATTTACTTGTTCGCCTACGCGAACGCTGACACGCAATGATGTGTATTTCGCATATGTACTGATATATATGTCTCGATTATATTTGTGAACCGGTTTGAGGGATTAGATGTGTACGTCATTTCTGAATTTTTACGTACTTGTTTTGTAGATAAGCTGTTTGATGAATTGCTTCTGATGAATTGCAGTAATAAGAGGACTACTGTTTGAGATTTAAGGAAAATGTACGGTAAAAAAGCAAGTGAGTTAGTGAAAGAATTTGTGAGCTGCGAACCTGGGCAGCTTACCACTTTCAATGTAAGTTTTTCTAACTTTTTTTATTTATAGAGGATATTGTCTTGTTTTATGGTGCAATACTTGATAACTAAAAAAAAATAAAATTGTCTATTCTATATTTTGTAATTTATTTATCTCATGTAGCTTATATGTAGAAGATAGGACCTACAAAAATCTTTTAGATACAATCAGATTTGGCCCAAGAGAAGGGGAAAAAATGAAGAAAAAATATTCAAATGAATGGGGGATGGAAAAAAAAAATTGATGTACATGGAATGAAGATTTAAAGCATGTTTGGAAAGTGTTGAAAAACAGTTTAAATTATAAATAGATGTAAATGAATGGTGGATAAGTATGTAGTACTTATGTGTCTTTCTAAATACGTGGCTACAAAGTGACTTGAGTGTTTATAAACCGCCCTTAAAGTCACTTCAATTTTCAAGCATTCCATTTTCAAAATGAATGATTTGACTAGCTATCCTCTAACACTGCATGATTTGCTTGATAATGAATTAAAGCACTTTTGAGTTCCTTTAGTTGTGTTAAGTTGAAAACTATAGTACAAGCAGTAGATGAGCATTTTGTAGACAGCCAATGATATATTACGAGATAAATATACTTATGAAATACACATTTACAAGATTCCAAAACATGATTTTGTGCCTGATTTTGCATTGCATATCATTTTAGGATTCTCATCTTACTGAGAACTTGAATAACTGAACTAGGTAGATTGCTAAGATGAAAGACCTTTTCAGGAGCCCAGCTGCCCAGGACATAACATTTACAAAGAATTCCGTAAAACCTGGTTTTCAAGGATTTGCATTTGGTAATTACTGTGTTCACAATGGAAATGATAAAACGATATAATTGTGCATTTTTTTTCCTTTTATTTGTGGAAAAGGTGGGGGAGGGGGATGAAGTGGAGACAAAAGGGGAGGTTCTTTTATGCGAAGGAATCTGAATTCTAAGAAGTTAAATTCCTGTTATTCATTTCTATAGTCAATATTCACCTCTTTCGTTGGATGCATTATTGTTCACATTTGAAGTAGAAACGACCTTTACTCTTCAAAATGAAGAAAATAAATATCAGAACTATATATTCTGATATGTTCCGTCTACCTGGATGTATGGATTTCCACAGCATTTTCAATGTGTCACTCCTACTAAAATCCTGTCAATTTTTGTTCTTTTACAATATTTATGAGTCTTTGTGTGCTCAAACTTTGGGCTGGTCTAGTTATATTACTTGACATCACTGGTCTTTTTCCGTGCACAGAATGTCCTATTTGCTCAAGTGATTGAAGAGTGTAATGGTCATCTCCTTCACCTACAGCCCTTAATGAGGTAATTCTCTTCCTAATGTTCTCTGTATGCTCCATTCAACCTCCCTTTCTCTTCTTTCATTTAGCTTATTTTCTTTTCCGCACTCTTTTCTCAGCATTTGCTTCTAACACTGTTTGTTGTGAGACTTATAACAAACTTATTTTTTCCCGTTTGTTAACCAGTCATTTTATAGGAAATCGGTAATTGTCTAGCATGGTTTTTGTTGGGTGGTAGCACCTCTCTGTTATTAATACTTGAACTAGCAACACTAAATGACAAGTCATTGCCCAGTGTCGACAATTCGATTTGAGATTTATTCACTGCCTTGCAGTTCATTTTGTTGGGCAAAAGTTTGCAAATGTGATGTTTACTAGAGTATATCATTTGACGATCAAATTTTCTTTGTCCAAGAATGACTGAGCCCACTGTAGGCATTTCGTCTCTGTTATCTTTAAAGTATCTAAATTTGACCAATTATTGAAGATATGCGTCGCTCCATTTTTTCTTTAGGGTTAAAGTTATTTAGCCTTAGTTTGGTGGGGTTAAAATCAGGTTTTTAGTAGATTTAGATAAAAGTTGATATATTGTGTGGTTAAAAAGTTGTAGATCCCATAAAATGTGTTGTTAAAATTAGTTGTTGACTTTGATGTAAATTAAAATTTGGATTTTAATTTTACCAAACAGGGGCTTAATCTTATCTTGACTTCTATGATCATCTAAACATCATATTTACTTTGTCCAGTCATGATGGAGCCTAGGGCAAGCATTTCATTTCTATTATTCCGGTATCTCGATGTTATGTACCATCAACCCTTGTATTGGTTATTTGATGCCACTTTTCTGCTGCCAGAAGCCTTTCTGTTGGTTGTCGTACTATATATTGAATATGGTTAGTAGGTGTGTGGGCTGGGGATGGCTTTGAGTTTGGCTGTTAGTTCCAGGTCAATGTTTATTATGATTTTATGTTGAACTCATTCAACTTGAAATATGACAGGAAAATACAAGAGCATGAAAATAAGTTGAAAGATAATAGGAGGTCAGAAGATGAAATGGCAATATCAGAGGATGAGAAGAGGAAATCAGAAGCTGAAAAGATACTCATCCAGACAGCTATGAAATCAGATCAGTTTGGTGCACTGATCCATCACCTGTCATTGGTCCGCAATAAGCGCTGTCTCATGGCTTACGTGTAACCAACATCTGCTCCAACCTTTTTTTCTCTCTAAAGTAAAATCTTTTTTACTATGGCTTGGCTCTGATTATTTCTTCATCGTGACTCTGTTCTGTCGTTCTTTTGATTTTATAGATATAATCGAGCAGAAGTTATCAGAAGTTTGGGATGGGTGGTTGACTGTGTTCTTCCAGAAGAAATTGAAGAGAAACTCAATAGCTCAGAGAAAGAATATTTCAAGAATCATGCTGCGACTCTACAATCATATATGTCAGAACTTGATCTTGATTTGACAGTGGTAATTAATTCTCTTCTCGCTTAATTTTCAGTCGTCATGTTTTAAATTTGATCAGCGTGCCAATTTTGATACTAGGTCATTTTGATTCAAGAGATATGTATGTTACTAATACAATGTAGATCCCATAAACGATTCTGAAACTAGATTCTACTTGTATACTTCTGTTGAAGTTTGATATACTTATCGGCTAGATGACGTTGGAATTTTGTACGCAAGCTGAATTGATAATGCAGGATGTAATATATAAAATAAATCAGTAGTTTATTTTATCTAAATCTCACTGGACCTAGTTCATTGCCATGAAGCAAATCATTTCAATTTTAGTTTTTCCTTTAAAGAAAAATTTGTTGAGGACGTGATTCTTTTTCTAACATCCACGAAAAGATGTAATTATCAGAAGGAACTTCTGGTATTATTAGGTTGTGTGTCTTAGAATGACCCACAACGTGCACTTAGAGGTTTTATCTTCCTTTATCCTTTGAAGTCCAACGAGGCTTACAGCTTTAATAGCAAGCATTTTACTATTTCGAGAACTTGATGGGGATGTAAGTTTCCTGACATGGCCTCCATTATAATCTTCTGGTTCAGGTAAGGAAATTAGCTCATTCCTTTGAACATTTTCATACTTATGACTTTATTTTGGGGGAATCACCTCGTTGAATCTTATCCAACTTTAGTCCTGCAACCTTAAAGCGGGGTGGATGGGTTCATTCTTGTGCTCTTCCACCAATATCTGCCATTTCTTTACCGAGGAACAAAGCTCTCTCTCCCCCCACCCCCCCACCCACACACACCCCTGTCCACGAATTCATACAACCTTCTTTTTTTGTTGGAATTCAGTTGCTGAAGCCTGAAGTGTATAATTGATGCATAAAGGCGATAATTGGAGACATAAATGTACTGAATTTTTTCCTGAAGATCTAGGAACAGTCTTCCACTTTGACTTGATGTTTATCTAGGTCAATCGCATTATTGATCTGGGATAGAGTCATTGCCAACAATGACTTGCTTAATAGAAAAATTAATAAAGCATTTTTGGCTGATGGCTGGTAACTACGGTTATATATTATGATAGGATTCTGAGGGCAAATGGGGTAGATCAAGCAGAAGGAAGAAAAGGATATTCAAACCACTGATTCACATGGGGATAATTTGAGAACCTTCTATAATCAATTGCAGCCTGAATATAAATCAAGGGGGAGGGTAGCGTAGGATCCATTGAGGATTACAGAAAAATATGGGGAGAGAGACGTATTTCGAAAACCTGCCAAACTTGTATTTTCTTTCCATTTCGTCCAGTTATTCAGCAAATTATATATTGATCTGTATGTGTTTCTTTCAGATTACTTGCTGACTGAAGTCTGTTGAATTTCATTTAGGCATCAACTAATATATAACTTTGCTCTATTGTTACAAGTCTTAGGGCTGGTTTGGTAGGGCTTCTGCTTCTTGTAGAAGAGTTTCATGAGGAAGTTACATTAATTAGTGTTGAAAAACTAAAAGAACTTTATCTTTCGGAAGACTTTTAGAGGAAGCTGAGCTCTTGTAACCAGAAGAAACATTTTTATATAATTAACCAAAAGAAAGCAGCTTTTGGGTCTCAAAAATTTGTTTCGGCTTCTCAAGAGTCATGCCAAATGGCCCTTATTGTTAATGGGAAAGTTCCAAGTGTTCGTCTTTCAATGTGAATTCTGCTTCTCTTGTTTCTGAAGTAACTTTTGTAGGCTTTTAATTTTCTCCTATGAATACTAGCAGTTTTAAAGTTCAATTTGCATACTTTTAGCTTGCAATGACTAGGAATGTATTGGCACAACTGCCAGATAAGATATTTATTGATAGAAACCTGAGAAGAATCAATTCGAGTTTTCTCTCTTCTTCACTCAACATTTCTTTGAAATTCAACTTTTGAACTTGATCTTTATTGCCTTGAGGTAGGCACAATTCCATAACTTTAGTGGTTGTTGGGAGCATTAGGTAGCTGATCTGCAGATCAAGAACAAGATAGAATCAATGCCTAAGTTTTAGAATATGTAGTATGAAAGGGATGCCGCAACACAATATTAGATAATTAAAATACACGGGTATAAATTGTATGACATTGTAAAATTTGTTAACTTAAAGTATGTATAGTGAATGGTTAACTCAAATTTATTGATTAAAAGAGCTTTGAAGAAGTTCACAATCTATTATGCAGGAACATTCAGAATAAAATTATTCTATTTATTTCACTCTCTCTTCATAGTTTCAGCGGCCAATTACCAGGTAGATGATTGATTGTTCCCCACCTCACCCTTAGGATATGGAAGTTCCATTTTGCTCAGTTAGTACCCTCGAGCGATGACTGAGTGATCTTTGTGGTAGTAGGGGTAGAATTTGGAAGGCTGGCCGAGGTTGTGTGCTTGAGAGCAGACGAGTTCAGCTCGGTGACTGAGGGCCTCTAAAAAACAAATGACTTCTGGATATGTTTTCCCCCTTGCTTTTGTTAATTTCATGCAACCTCATCTAAAATTTCTCTAAGCTTGTTGATGCTTGTAAGCTAGCTATTCATTTGCCCTTCGGAAACAAAATCATGAGAAGTATCTTGGAGAAAGCATTAACAGAAACTGAGAACACTGGTGACTGGGTTTCTAGTGGAGACTTTGCACTTCAGCTTTTGTGTGTTGCTTGCTTATTTGTTATGTTCTTGCCTATATTTAAAATTACCATCCCACATCGATTATACAGATTACCTGTAGGTGTCAGAGAAGGTATGGTCTATATTGAGTCTTAAATTGCATCAAACCTATGGTTTGATGTCCACGGAATTCAAAATTTGCGCTATGGGGTGCTAATTACATCAGATATTTACTCCAAAAAAAACAAAAAAACAAAAAACAAAAAACAAAGATATTTTTAGGGATATATATTTTTAGTACTTGACATGAGGTTCATATGTTATAGACACATTTTTTTGCCAAGTTCTGAAGCATTTTATCTTGCCCTGTTTTAAAACATTATGCTCGAGAAGGACATCTAAGCATCTTATGCTTTACACACGGGACACTATTTACTTGTTTGCTTTTTCTCAACATTATCGACATATTTGTTTCTTTTACATGTTTCTTAAAATGGGAAAACAATCACTCCATTTATTTTCCAATACTAGGTTCAATTGTCAGAAAACAAAAAAATTGAGTTCAAGAATGCTTCCAAGCTGGAATTACCACTTTGATTAGATAGGAATTTAACTTTTTGCTGGTTTGTTAATTTGATGTTATGAACCTTTTCATTAGAATTGTTTTCCTTGTTTTTCTTTTGGAAGGGTGTTTTTATGCATGTCTGCCTAGGAGTTTAAATACTTTTTGCTGGTGCGTTAATTTGATGTTATGAACCTTTGCATTATAATTGTTTTCCTTTTCTTGTTTTTCTTTTGGAAGGGTGTTTTTATGAACCTTTGCATTAGAATTGTTTTCCTTTTCTTGTTTTTCTTTTGGAAGGGTGTTTTTATGCATATCTGCCTTCCTTTTCTTGTTTTTCTTTTGGAAGGGTGTTTTTATGCATATCTGCCAAGAGTTATAATGGTTTACAACTGAATTAATGCCATTCTAAGAAATCCCAATGGTACTGATAATTAGCATAAATGTCCTCGCAATTTTACTCTATTCACGTCTTTCCCAGGATATGGTTCCTCCCAAAGATCCATACGTCAAGGTGAGGGTTCTTGATGACATTGGTGAAGTTGTGCTTAGTGATCAGGTAGCCAACCTAGCTCGCCATGCAATGTTATTCCTGCGGAGAACCGATGCTGAGCAGTACATCTCTCAGGTTTTGACGCTCCCCTTTCTACATGTAACAAATTCTTTTATTAGTCCCCGGCTTTTGACATCTTCCTTGCTTTTTATTACCCCCAGGGCTTAATGGAAGAACTAACTGGTTGACTGGAACGTTGGAGTGTCCGGTGTGGCTGTAATAATTGCAGTCGAAAAGGTTCAATATTTATACAACTATTACGCACGAATAAACTGGTTATTTAAAGAAAGCATAATGGGCATCCAAGAATGCATCCTTTCCATGTTCTACTAGGTTTGATCATGAGAATACAGTTAGTTGAGAGGAAGACATGTCTCGTCCCTGAGTTCTTGTTTTAGAGAGCACTGTTAGAGAAGTTACTGTTGAAGAATCAAATTTGGGTGCCAAGTATTTGTAATATTGTCAAAAGTATAACTAAATTTGATAACTCATGCAAGAAGCAGAAGAATTTGATAACTGATGGGCTACCATTGGGTGATCTTCAAGTTAAATAAAGCAAGCAGAGTGAAGCAATGGTACATCAGATAATTGGATTTGACGGAGTCACTTGCGTGTGTTCAATCCAATTCGGTGGTGGCTCTTTTGGAGATTCAGAGAAAAACCAAGTAAAAATGCCCAAAATTTTCCTATACTTTGCCCCTGGAAAATATTTTTATGAAATTAAAAGGATTATTATTTTAAAAATAAATAAATGAAGCAGTAATAAATACATGTTAGTTCTCTCGAAATTTGCAATTGAGGTGCGTGTGAAAGGAATGTTATTGGGATCTAAGAAGTCTTACCTCTTTGGTCAACAAAAATAACCTTGAACATGTCCAATGAATATCGACGAGGAAACTAATCGGCAAAGGGATAGTGATCACGTTCATCTCAGTATCATGGGACTAGGGCTATGCATAGATAAATCTTGAAGTAATTTTTTAAAGCTTAGAAAAGCCTGTACTTCTTTCATTCCCAGCCTTCATCATTTCATGAAACTATCTAACATCCATTAGAGCCTGAACTAGAGTAACAAGAAACGAGACAGTCAATTGTATTCCCCTCGACATGAGGCCATCCAAAAGAATGAAGTTACTAGAAGAGCGATGCCCTAGGACTAGGCTCGAGGGAAGGAGAAGCTACCTAACTTAGCGAGTTAGTAGGGACTAGAAGGTAGGAGGTACCTCCACGCGGCAGGCTTTCGCCCATTGAGGAAAATTTCCCATAGTGGGTTTGGGTTCCTAGTCTTGTCTTCCTTCCGAGAATCAGTCCATGAAATTTTAATGAATTTAAAAGAAATTGTATTGAGAGAAGTAATCACGCCGGTTCTTTCCTGAAACATAACCTAGGATCAGCTTAGCAACAGTCGGACAAGTGGGGAATGTTGGGGCGTAAAAAAATTCCTAGTCTTGGTTTCGGTTTTTCGAGATGTATCAGAACTTTTTCGATTTATTTCGTATAATAAAAGTTACTACAAAAATTAATTACTCCAGTTTCTAAGTCCTAACAATGTCATCAATTGAAAGAGAATCAAGATGCATTTTCATACTGCAACTCACACTATATAAGTTCTGTTTCTCACATCTACAATAGAGAAGCTTGAACCAGAAAGAAAAGCCAAACACCAAGTCATTGGTCATTCAGGTAACTTCTGAATTTGACCGAATTGCCAACAGTAAAGATCAACACTCTCATTATCCTCCCAAAGGAAAATGAAGCAACAGATTATCAATGCAGACTTGAATTCAGCTTTCAATCCAATCAGCATAGATATGACCAATCTTCTCAACATTCCACTCTATGAAGCACCTTTTCCCTCGTAGTCTCAGCCCACGAGCATTCTTCATTGGATTGCATAACAACAGCTTCTGCGTTGGAAGAATTTGCACGTTCCATCTCAGCAAAGGAGCCAGGCCTTCGCGGTTCTGTTGATCCAATTAACCGGAATCAGTCGAACATTTATCTTCCCATCTTCCCCCGAGAGAGGGGAAAACCAAGAAAGGGACAGAAGCAGATAAATGGAAAGTCACAATGGCTATCCAGTGAGTGCCTCTTGCATTTCAACTACGTGTATCGCGATAACTCAGCTTCTGTTAAGGTATGTAAAAGACAAAATAAGAGATCCTCGCTTGACTTACATGTTTCGAAGAACAAAGGATTTGCTTTTGGTTATCATTCTAAACCAAAGTGAAGCGGAATGTCACGGGCCTAGTTTCGTTACACCCGAACAAACTAGAATCGTGCGGCCTTAATATTCTACAATTCCCGCACCTCACGAGAAAACGTTAAATCAGCCTTTCCACGCTCACAAATAATTTAACCAATGAGGTTAAATTATACCCACGTTGAGAAGAGAATTTTGAAGTAAGTAATGTATGGAAAACAAGTAAGGATGGGGGAACTTTCTTTTTATAAATGAAAGGAAAAACTTTACAATATCTCTAAAGAATAAATTCACTTCACTCTACATCCTCTACCATCTACTACATACCATTTACAAATGAGACTACCTCTCTATTTATAGGCAAACTTAAACCTCCTTAACATTCCACTTTACAACTCGTACTTAGTTGTCGTCACCTCGTGCTTAGTTGTCTTCAAGTGGATTGTTTTACAACTTGCCTTGCAAGTTGTCGCCAGCTCATGCTTAGCTTGCATACAACTCGCACTTAGCTTGCATCATTGATATTTATCCTTGCCAACTCGTACTTAGCTTGCATACAACTCGCGCTTGGCTTGCAAGTGGCACAAGTGGATCAAAATATCTCGCTGCAGGTCCATGTATTTTTCCTCCCAAAATGGCTAGGTCGAGACTTAGAAAAACCTCATTAACGCCCTGAAAAACTGCATAATTTAGGCAGCCTGCATTTTGCCCCAAAATCAATCTATGCATCCCCAGCCCGAATCTACCTGCGACCTTTGCCGAATCTGTCTGCGTCCCCTATCGCAAGCTGTTCCATCCTTCTGTAACGCGTTACCCGCGTTGTCTTGCGATCGCTACCGAGACGGATTGGTCGCGACCGAGTGAGCGTAAGTCACTCCCCCACTGAATTTGGCGACGCACTCATCGCCATATATTGCCGAAGCATAGATCTTATTTGCGATAAGTCTATCTCATTTTCCCACCTTGTGCCATGACATTCCCGTGTCATGCCAAGCCTTAAGTCATGATCTTGCGATCCGTAACAGGAAGCTAGGATCGTAGAATGAAGCCATTTTAATCCTTAAAATGACAGATAACAATGAACAACTTCCAGCACTTATCCCTTACTACACATGCCTTCCATAGAATGTTAACAGTACCCCCTCCACCCAAGTAAAGCTATGAAATTACTGCTCAGCTCTGTGTTCATCAAATATAATCTGTAAATAGTTGCACTTCCATTCTTCAACCATAAAACCTCAGGAAAATATGCACATAAAACGGCCAAAATGGAAAAGCAAGCAATATAATCAGCAAAAGACACTGCAGAATAACAAAGATCTCGAGGCTTGGGTAAACTAGACGATGTAAGATATATGACACTACATAAATGTAATCATAAAATGTCCTGCACCGTGTACTACTGGATGACCTCTCAATTTCATCCACTCTCTCAAGAACATCAATTTCCTTAAATGTTGCTTCTGCCGAGTTCTTTTAGACACATCCAAAACCTAGTGACTTCAAAGAAATGAACCGAAATATTTACTTAAGATAAAATAGCTAATTAATTATGTCATGCAGGGCTGAAAGACGATGTTCCAAAATGTTGTAGCTGTGATCCACGTACCCATTAACTCAACTGAAAAGAGGTCACCAGGGTTGAAATTGTGTTTATCCTCATTGTGATTGGATATAGAAAACTTGAGAAGATATTAAGTACCACCACTCAATGTAGTTAAATAACCAGGCCATTTTCTTACATATGAAAAACTGGGGTGGATAATCAACATTCATTTTCCTACACGAGAACTCAGAGCAATGAAGAAACTTCCCCTTCAAAATTTTATTCAAGCGGGTTCATGAAACAAAGTTTGGTTAAACAAGATTCATTTTGAACCGTTATAAGCACAGAAAAATGATAGGCAGCCCGCAAGTTTCTTCCAGTAGATTGTTAGTTTTTAGGGTTATTATGGGGTTTCGTAGAGAAAAAAGGTGGAGGCATCTAACTATAAAATAGGGTAGGGCGTTCATTTGTTTTATAGGCAGAAATTAGGTAATAGTTTCTGAGAGAGTTGAGCCTCTGAAATGCTCAACAACACTTTGTGATTCATTTCATTCTGCAATATAATTTTACATTCTGTTTTCAGCATCATATATGAGAGTTCTGCCACAAAATAAATTACTAAACATAAAATTCCTTGTGAATGTTCACGCAAGAACTCTCTCAAGGATGGAGACAAGAAGAACCAATTACTTATATTTCTTATCTAGCCTATGCGATCAAAATGGATTGACATTTTCAAGCATGCAAATAAATTTTTTTCTTAACTCAGCAATACCAGGGCAGATAAGAACTACTTGTACTAAACAGCATAGTTTCAGGTATGCCCCTTATCTCACACAAGAAACAAGTTTTACATCAAGTAGCTTTTCTTTCTCTAAACAGCTCAAAATAATTATCCTCCTATAGGAATATTTAGAACTAAGATTTATTTATTACATTAGATGTCATATCTGCAGCAGAACATACAATGTAAACAATGACTAAAGAAATTGAATGAGTGAACGAATTTAGAACAAAAGAAACGAATAGCAGTAAAAACTAGAAAAGCAATGATATACCTTCTTGTCCATGAGCATAGAGACAATTTTCCCCATGATAACAGCTTCCACATTTCTCCCACTTGTTGCAGAGCCTTGTCTTGCGAAATTCCGCCTCTGATATTCTTGACCTGCATTCAATCTGATAGATCTATTCACAATTCTTATAGCAGAACTCTCCCTATATTCACCCACACGTGTAAAGAAATTGGCATTTATCGCCATCAGGACAATATTTCTCACTGGAAAGCCTAAAGCACCTTTTCCATTTATTCATTGTATTTCTTTGATACCTGATGTGATCACTTTTCGCATATCCTCGAGGTGTTCTTCCCGAGGATTCACATGTGCCTGCTCATCACATATTGGTCATAGAGTCCTTGGGCTAAGGGTGTCCTTGGGATGAAATCCCAGAGCACTAGTACCACACCTCCATGAGATTTGATTGGCAAGGTCCTCAAGATTAGTCCTTGGGAAGGTCCTCTTGACGCCCAAGGCATGCAAATGCTCGAGTACTTTCCTTCACTTAGTTTCAGACACCTTCTTGCTTGCTCTCAAAAGAAGTCCCACTCATCAAGGACTCTAATCTGACTCAAACACCTCAACCTAAGACTCCTACATTTAGGGGACTCTGTCTTAACTATATTACCTAAATTATGATTGGTCTTGTAATTGTAGTACGAATCAAATACTCCTTCCAGATAGCACTCTTTGAGAGAAGGATATCCAATTGATTTAGTCCTATCGGGAGTGCACTACTTAGTCCTACTAGGAATGCACTACCTACCTCTATAAATACAAATGTTTGGATCATTATTCAGGTACGCTTTACATACAATTTTACTATACATTCTCTCATATAAATTTCCTAATTTAAGTATCGAATGGGCGACGAGAACACACTTTGTTGCCTTTGTTTCAGGTACCGAAAGGCTCTATTCGTGTTCTTTCTCCATCCTCATCCTCGAGAAACCGACAGGTACTATTTTTGGTAACATCATTGGCGCGGTTTGTGGAAAACGCTACCAAAAGCCATAGTGAACACTGTCAACAGAAAGCAACATATCATGGCATAAATTCTGTGATTGACTCATCAATAGAAAGCAACATATCAGGGGCATAAATTCTGTAATTGACTCAATAATCTAGGCTGTAAATAGGAGAAGAGATTTAGCTTATCATATGTAAGTTACCAAATATAGCTCCCTAAAATCACTCTATGTAATTAGCATGTATAGTTTAAGTTTTCTTGTATACTGGTTAATTTTGCCTGTATAAATGAAAGACCTCAGAAGAGAAGACAATTCGAACCATTTTGATATGGTATCAGAGCCATAGTCTAAGAAATATTTTTTTTTTTCAGTCATAGCCTCGAGAATTATGGAGAAGTCAGATAATGTTTGTGTTAGATTCACTAGCAAAAATTATGCTGCTTGGGAGTTTCAACTGGAAACATTTCTCAAAGGTAAACAGCTCTGGGGTCATATAGATGGGAGCAACAATGGAGGTTCTACTGCTACTGACAAGGCAGCTTGGGCTGCCAAAGATAACCTGATCATGTCGTGGATTCTTAGTTCTATGGAACCACATCTGATTCTTGCTTTGCGTCCCCATAGGTCTGCAAAGGCTATGTGGGATTATCTCAAGCAAGTCTATAACCAAAACAACAATGCTAGGCGTTTCCAGCTTGAGTTGGCTATTGCTAACTATACCCAAGGATACCTATCTATTCAAGATTATTACTCTGGTTTCCTGACTTTGTGCAATGATTATTCAGACCTTGTTACAGCCAATGTCTCTGCAAACGGGTTGGGGGCAGTACAACACATACACAAAACTAGCCAAAGTGACCAATTTCTGATGAAATTAAGGTCTGATTTTGAATCTGTTCGTGCCTCTCTAGTAAATAGAGATTCTGTTCCAACTTTGGAGGCATGTTTTGGAGAACTCTTGCGTGTGGAACAACGTCTCAATACTTAAAATATTATGGAGCAGGCACGTGTTTCTTCTAATCCTATCTCAGTTGCCTATGTTGCTCATAGTAAGGGAAAGGGACGTGATATGAGCACCACACAGTGCTATAGTTGTAAGAAGTATGGCCATATTGCTCCTCACTGCCCTCAAAAAGTGTGTAACTACTGCAAGCAATCAGGGCACATTATTAAAAAGTGTCTTGTTCGGCCTTCGCGTTCCAATAAGGCTTATCATGTTGCTATTACTTCTGCTGGTTCACAACCAACCTTTACTACTGTGGATGCTGCAACATCTGCTGTTAGTTTACAGCCTCAGAGGTGCATGAAATGATTGTGAGTGCTTTTTCAGCATTTGGTCTTCAAGGTAATGGTTCTTCCTCTACTTCTTGGATCTTAGACTCGGGCGCCTCAAATCATATGACTAATACTCTCCATAGATTAAGTAATATCAGAAAGTATGTTGGCTCATCACATATTCAAACAGCCAATGGTAGTGCTCTACCCATTGAGGCAGTCGGTGATGTATCATCTAACTTTAATGATGTTCTCGTGTCACCAAATCTCTCTGTGAATTTGATATCTGTCGGCCAGCTTGTGGACCAAAACTATAATGTACATTTTACTAATGATGGTTGTATTGTACAGGATCACATGTCAGGGCAGGTGATAGCGAAGGGGCCTAAGCACGGACGTCTCTTTTCTTTGCAATTACCTGTTCCACGTAGCTTATCTTCCTCAGTCCTATCTTTACTTTGTAATGAGTCTGAAGTGTCAAATGAAGTCTGGCATAAGCGTCTTGGCCATCCTAATTCTAGGATTCTATCTTATTTATTGAAATCTGGTCTGTTATTTAATAAAGAGCATTCTTCTTCCACTATTTTTCCTGTGTGTACAACTTGTAAACTGGGCAAAAGTAAAATTTTACCTTTTCCTTCTGAAGGAAGTAGAGCAACTTACGCATTTGAAATAATTCATAATGATGTTTGGGGTATTAGTCCTATCATTTCTCATGGTCAATACAAATATTTTGTGACGCTTATCAATGACTACAGTAGATATACGTGGATTTACTTCTTGCAGCACAAATTAGAAGTTTGTTCTATGTTCAAACTATTCTTAGCTCTTGTTAACACCCAATTTTCAGCCACTATTAAAACTCTTCGATCTGACTCGGGTGGGAGAATATATGTGTCATGAGTTCCAATCTTTCTTGCAATCTAAAGGTATTATCTCTCAACGCTCTTGTCCATACACTCCACAACAAAATGGACTTGTCGAAAGAAAAAATCGCCATCTTTTAGATGTTGTAAGGACCTTGCTCATTGAGTCTTCTGTTCCTCCAAAATTTTGGGTAGAAGCACTTGCGACAGCAACTTTTCTTATCAATAGACTCCCTTCCCAAGTTCTGAATTTTCAGTCTCCATATTTCAAACTTCATCATCGCAATCCTACCTACTCAAATCTACACACTTTTGGGTGTGTGTGTTTTATGCATCTTCCTCCACCAGACAGGAACAAGCTTTCTGCTCAGTCCGTACATTGTGCATTCTTAGGATATAGTGTCACACAAAAAGGGTATTTATGCTATGATCCAAACTCTAATCGCGTTCGTGTTTCACGAAATGTGCTCTTTTGTGAAAATCAATGGTTCTTTCTTATGTCTTCATCACAGAATCCTTCTCTTTCTCTCTTACCTTCTTTTGATGACACCTCTAGTACTCCTAATAATCAGGTTGAAAGGTATAAGCCAGGTATGGTCTATGAGTGAAGACTTCAAGTGCTACCCCCTTCTGCTCCTGCCTTACCATCTGCTCCCTTGCGCCACTCCTCTAGAGTTTTTGGTCCTCCTGACCGTTATGGATGTGAGTCACTTATGGTATGTACCTACAATTCTGCACTCTCGGCCACTATATCCTCTATTGTTATTCCTACCAGTTACTCACATGTAGTTAAAGAAAAATATTGGCAGCAGGCCATGAAGGAGGAACTATGTGCTCTTGAAGCTAATAAGACTTGGGAGTTGGTAGATTGTCCAGCAGGTGTGACTCCACTTGGTTGTAAGTGGGTCTGTTCTATTAAGGTTAAATCTGATGGGAGTTTGGACAAATATAAGGCCTGCTTAGTAGCTCTTGGAAATAATCAAGAATATGGTGTAAATTACGATGAGACTTTTGCTCCGGTGGGTAAAATGACCACTATCCGCACTATATTGGTTATTGCTGCTTCTCAAAATTGGGGTTTACATCAAATGGATGTGAAGAATGCATTTCTTCACAGAGATCTCAAGGAAGATGTTTATATGCGTCCTCCAGCTGGTTTACTTTCCACTCCTGCTTCTGCTGTGTGCAAGTTACGTCGATCTTTGTACGGTCTTAAGTAGGCCCCCCGTGTTTGGTATGAGAAATTTGCCTCTACTCTACTCAAATTTGCTTTTCTCAAAAGCAAGTATGATGCATCTTTATTTCTTCGCAAAACTAAGTTTGGTATTGTGGTTATCTTAGTGTATGTGGACGATATAATTATCACGGGTACAGATTCAGTTCTGATTTCCCAATTAAAACAGCATTTAAAGGACTCATTTCACATGAAGGATCTCGGCTCTCTCACATATTTTCTTGGTCTAGAAATTATTGCTGATTCACGTGGTACTTTTCTGTCACAACATAAGTATGCCAAAGACTTGGTGGCTGCTGTTGGTCTCCAGGACTCTACACCTCTTGAAACTCCCATGGAAATTAATCTTAAGCTACGCAAAGATGAGGATGACCTATTATTAGACCCCACAACCTATCGCACGCTTGTTAGCAGCTTGGTATATCTGACAATCACTAGGCCCGATATCTCTTATGCAGTCCAACAGGTTAGTCAATACATGGCTTCTCCTCGACATCTCCATATGGCCGCAGTTCGAAGAATCATCATATATGTTCAAGGTACATCCTTGCGGCGACTTTTTTACCGTGCAGGTACCTCACTTTATCTTGCTGGATATAGTAATGCTGATTATACCGGATGTAGTGATACTCGACATTCTACCACTAGCTGGTGTATATTTCTTGGCCCTTCTCTTATTTCCTGGAAAAGCAAGAAACAAGACCGTGTCTCTAAGTCCTCTACTAAGTCCGAATATCGGGCTATGTCACAAGCTTGTGCTGAGATACATTGTCTCCGTGGTCTACTAGGTGAGCTTGGATTTCCTCCATGTGGTCCTACTCCTCTTAATGTGGATAATACCAGTGCCATCCACATTTCAGCCAATCCTATCTTTCATGAAAGCACTAAACATATCGAGGTGGTTTGTCACTTCATCCGTGAGGCGTTTGAGGCTCAGATTATTTCTCTCCCCCATGTGTCAAGCAATCTTCAAGTGGCAGATATTTTCACTAAGGCTCTTATGCAGCAACGGCATAATTTTCTTACAAACAAATTGATGCTGATTGATAAACCCGCATCAATTTGAGGGGGATGTCAACAGAAAGCAACATCTCAAGGCATAAATTCTGTGATTGACTCATCAATAGAAAGCAACATATCAGGGCATAAATTCTGTAATTAACTCATTAATCTAGGCTGTAAATAGGAGAAGAGATTTAGCTTACCATATGTAAGTTACCAGATATAGCTCCCTAAAATCACTCTATGTAATTAGCATGTATAGTTTAAGTTTCCTTGTATACTGGTTAATTTGGCCTATATAAATGAAAGACCTTCTCAGAAGAGAAAACAATTCAAACCATTTTGGTAAATACACGTTCAGGTCTTCTTCTAGGAAGCTCATCCGTTCTAGATCCTCCTCCTCCTGAAGGTCATTCTATCCCTCGAGAAGAATCATCAGAGATGCCAGTGCCTTAGCCAGCCTTCATTATCACTAGAGCTTTCGAAGAGCTTTGCCAACAAGTTGCTACATTAATTCAACTATTGAGCCAATGAAATTCTTACCCATTACATACACCTACTCCTAAAGATGGTTTTATAACAAATGCTCGAGCTCAGGCCCCACAACATATTCTTGACAATGGTGGGGCTGGAACCTCGAGCGTACCCCATATGGCTTCAACCTCGAGAAAAGTGACGAAGAGACTGGTGAACTGGCCAAGATCATTCAAGAGGGAGTCGTGGTGGGCCTAATGCAGAAGGCTAAGGGTGCAACATGCTTTACCCCTAACACTTCGTTCACTCCTCAGATATTATTATTTCCCTTATCAGACAAATTCAAGTATCCCCGTATAAAAGAGTGTGATGAAACTACCTATGAGTAGAGTATAATAATGTATAGGATCAATATTTCTCTATAATAGTTTTCCAATAGTATAGAATTATTTTCATTATTAGTTAATTGTGTAATTATTACACAATCTTTCCTTTTACAATTATTTCCTTTTAGAGTTAGTTACAACCCTATAAATAGGGTCTTTTACATTGTAATATTTACAAGAGTTTATTACATACAATTTATAAATTCTTGACATGGTATCAGAGCGAATTTAATCCTAAACAAATTAACCCTTGAATATTCGTCTCCGGCGAGGAGCCTTGTGCTACTCACACGGCCAACTTTTTTTAGAATAAACACAATCCTTTTCGATAGCCCTAGAATAAACACAATTCTTCTCGACAGCCCGGCCAATTTTTTTTTTTAAGAATAAGCACGACTTTTTTCTCAGTTAACTTGATTTTCAATCTGCAATTTTACAAGTGTGGAATCAAATACAATAATTGTGATATCACATGACCAAGGAGGAGCACTGGTGTTAGTTAATGCTATAGTCCCATCTTTTCAGTTGGTGAAAGATCCACATATCTGACGTACCGATTATTTTGTAGCTGTGATTGTTTGGAGGTATAAATTTTCCAAAGTCGACGTCAAAAAAATCGAACTTTATTTGGCGATTTCTATTCTTGCTCGAATAGCTCTCATGCTAATGGGCTCGTATCTAGTGTAAGACTGGGTGTACTGTACTAAATTCGAATCCAACCTAAACCAAGGCGGTACACGCAAATATTTTCGATGTTGGCCGTCGCGATGGAGGCAACAGAGGTAGACATAGCAGTGGATAGTGGATACTGTGGAGGTAGTGACCATATATATAGTGGTGATGATAGTCGTGAATATGGTGGTGATCGTGTTTACAAAAGAGGCGATGATTTCGATATCAACTGGAGGAATCAGATTTAGGGTAACAATGATGAAGACGGGAGGCGATGGGTAGTGTGACAGCATTGGGATGCAGGATGTCGAGTATGGAGGTAACGATCTGACATGGCAAGAAACTGGGTTCTTGGATGTGGCTAGAGTTTTGTGGTTTTCGATGAACGCAGGTGTAGATGACGAGCTCGATGATGTGATGGCTGCTAGTGGGAGGTGTGGTGCCGATGAGATGAGACGGTGATGAGTTAAATTTGGAGGAAACCTTAAGCATGAGCATCGGTTCATCTTCCGGGTACAATTGGGCTGTGATTTGTGAGATTTGGGCCTGTTTGTGTTCTTGACTTTTTTTGTGGGCTAGGTAATTTAATTGGTGTTGGAGCTTAGTTGGGTTGGCTGATTTAAGATATATGGGTTGTTTGTTATTGCTGCATATTGTTGGGCCTGCTGGGTTAGTGGTTATTGGGTCGGTCAATAAGTTGGATCTTCAACAATATGTGAGTTTTCTGGACTTATCTTGGGGTTTATAGGTTTAGAAATTTAAATTTGATGGAAATTAATTTTGCTTGTGGTAATTCGAGAAATTCAGTTCATTTGGTCATTTATTGAGTGTTGGGAATTTAATTTGGGTTGTAGCGATATGGTTTGGATTGTTTCCTCTTAGTTTAGTGTGGGCTTCATTGTGGGCCGATTTGGTTGTAATTGGGATGAAAATTTGGTTCAGTGTTTGTCCAGTATATCTGGAATTTAGAATTTGGCATAGTTGGATTTTGGAATTGGTATGTCAAGTTCAATTGAAATTTTTGGTGTAAGCTGTTTGGCTGGATTTCTTATAACTACAGCATCTTGATCAGCAATTATACTGAATTTTGGCCGGTGTATTGGCGTTAGAGTTTTTGTCGAAACACGAAATATGTGTCCGACCGAGTTCTCCTGACAAATAGAGCTCGCTATGTGGGTCGGCACACTTCGTGATTTCTTTTGGAAATTCTTCTTGGGGAGTGAGTTCTCTGAAGTATCTTTGAAGTGGTCGAATCTTCATTTCTCTTTGGTCATAACTCAGCCTTTTCGGTGAGTGTTTTTTGTCGAAACACGAAATATGTGTCCGACCGAGTTCTCCTGACAAATAGAGCTCACTATGTGGGTCGGCACACTTCGTGATTTCTTTTGGAAATTCTTCTTGGGGAGTGAGTTCTCTGAAGTATCTTTGAAGTGGTCGAATCTTCGTTTCTCTTTGGTCATAACTCAGCCTTTTCGGTGAGTGTTTTTTGTGGTGGTCCACGGTTAATAGAATTTTTGTTAACGTGTGTCTCTTTAATGCATTAAGTGTGGTGTGAACATTCAGCATTTTGGTGATGATTTGTTAGTATCATCAATTTCTGGTCGGACATTGATTCTTTGACGGGAATCATATCGAGTTTTGAATCAGTTCTTGGTTTGAAGTTCAGCAGCGTTGAGTTCTTGGTTTATGGGTTCTACGAAAATATTGACTCAACAGCACATCCAGTTTGCGATTGCAAATTGATGCTTTTACCAGCAACAATTTGAGGGGGATGTCAGTAGAGTATAATAATATGTAGAATAATATTTCTCTGTAATAGTTTTCCAATATTGTAGGATTATTTTCCTTATTAGTTGATTGTGTAATTATTACACAATCTTTCCTTTTACAATTATTTCCTTTTAGAGTTAGCTGCAATCCTATAAATAGGGTCTTCTACATTATAATATTTACAAGAGTTTATTATATACAATTTATAATTACTTGACACTACCGACCCTATCAACCATCTCAATATCTATACCAACGTCATGAATCTACAAGTTGTTCCAGATCCAGGTGATGTGCAAAGCTTTTCCTCAAATGTTGACCAACATAGCCAGGGACTAGAGACCAATTACATAGCCTCTTTCTCAAATTTGGCTAATAAGTTCTCTGTCTTCTTTGTCAATAGTAAACACACTAGAAAGACAACGGCTTCCCTCATGCAACTTCGTTAATAGCAGAATGAAACCCTACGTGACCTCATAAAGATGTTTAATAAAGAAAGACTTCAGATTCTCGATCTCCATATCACAGTAGCAATTTCCACCCTTACACATGCTATAAGATGTAAGCCATTTAATATGAGTTTATCAAAAACTCCCCCATGCAAAGTCAGTAATCGAGCTTTTGACTCGAGGAGAGAAATACATTAATATGGAAGAGACATTGAATCCAAGGAGAATTGGTCCGACTTATGATGTGGCCGAGCATAAAAGGCAGCATGAGCTGAATCTAAAACAAGACCTTACTAGAAGAAAGCAGAAGCAGGCCGCACCACCAATATTTACACATTTGAACACCTTTAGGTCGAACATATTGATGGAAATCAAAGATATGAAGGAGTTCAAGTGGCCACCAAGGTTGCAGTCTCCTCCTGAGGCCAAGGACAAGGACAAGAACAAGTATTGTGACAACCATCGTAACCATGGTCATACAATAGGGGATTGGATGACATTGCAACATGAGATTGAAGCTTTGATAAAAAGAGGATTCCTAAAGGAGCATATCAGGCATGACAAGCGTCCTAGAATTTGAGGGAGGTAACCAACCAACAGCTGTACCATCAATATTATAATCAGGGGGATTGCCTCACGAAGGAGATTCAAATAGTGGGCGCAAGCAATATGCCTGACGACACAATCTCACACCAATGACAGCTCCCAACGACATGGAAGATATCACATTTAGAAGACAATCATACCCCATGACGATGCCATCGTCGCCAATTTTGAAGTAAGGAGGGTTTGGTTGACAATGGGAGTGCGGCCAATGTGCTGTCTCAATAGGCCTTCATGAAGATGGGTATTTATGTTAACTAGCTCAAGGTAGTCAAAACATCGTTCCAGGGATTCGGTGGTGGAACTATCATCCTGGAAGGAATCTTTGATCTTCTCCTAGCATTGGGTTCAGGACAAAAGTAGGTGACAGAAGTCATTCCTTTCCATATAGTTCATGCTCCGATGTCCTACAACGTCATCCTTGGGAAACCACTGCTCAATAAAATCAGGGCCATTCTATCCACCTTCCATCTTTTTATGTAGTTTCCAATAAGTGACAGTATAGGGATCGTGCGTGATGATCAGAAAGCAACAAGGTAATTCTATGTTAATTGCGCTCGAAAAATGAGCACTGATGTCATGCAACTATTAACCCCTGAGCTCGAGCTCGAGAACCAGGGAAAATTTGCTCCAGAAGAAGAACTGATAGAGTTCGAGTTCGAGGTCAAGGTCGAGCATAGTGAAGATTGATGATCGGCTAGGATGTTTTTCTTTGTTGTTTCCATTTTTGGCTTGTTTAGTTTAGTTTACTTGGGCTTGAATGCCCTACGCCTTTTTAGCTAGTTTACCTTTAATCGGGCTTACACGCCCCCATTCATTTTCGTATTTACTTGGATAGTTATTTTATCAAGGCCTACGGGCCTATTTTATTTCTAAAAGATAGGAAAGTTTATATAAAGAGACTTGGGACCACACGACATATGTTTTCTTCTAGAAAGAATACATCAAAAAGACTTGTCACAAGCAGGCATCAAAAAGACCTATCACAAGTAGGCATCATCAAAAGTCCTGTCATGAGCAGGCACCAAAGAAGACCTATTACGAACAGGAGCCAAAAAAGACTTGTCACAAGCAAGTACTATCAAAAGAACTGCCACGAGCAGGTACCAAAAAAGACTCGTCACGAGCAAACACCAAAGAAGACATGTCACGAGCAGGCATCACAAAAAAACCTACCATGTCCAGACATCACAAATAGACCTCTAAGCCTTGCTCCGCG
Source organism: Olea europaea var. sylvestris (assembly GCF_002742605.1). Lineage (NCBI taxonomy): Eukaryota > Viridiplantae > Streptophyta > Magnoliopsida > Lamiales > Oleaceae > Olea > Olea europaea. The sequence continues at coordinate 20,450,261 of NC_036246.1, forward strand.
CAAGCACATCTAAGCTTTGTTCTTTTTAAGCCCCTCTAAGCCTAGCCCTATGCAAGCGCCTATGCTTTGCCCTGCACAAGCACACCTAAGCCTTATCCCGTGTAAGCAACACCTAAGCATTGCTCGCGCAAGCACAACTAAGCTTTGTCCCTTGTAAGCACCATCTAAGTCTTGCCCTATGCAAGTACCTAAGCTTACCCCACGCAAGCACCTCTAAGCCTTGTAATGTATCAAGTAAAAAACCCAACCATGGGTCTATCCTGAGCTTGTTGTGCTCAACTTATTCTCAAATTCATTAGAACAGGGCTCGGGATATTATTTCAAATTGCCCTTGAGGGTTGTCCTCAGGCTCAATACACTGTCAAATCCTAGCCACAACAACTTGGGATGATTCTCTCACATTGAACTCGGGCTATGTCCTCGAAAACTCAATTCATTGTCAAACCCTGCCACAATGGCTTTGGATAATCGTTCACATTGGGCTCCGGCTAGTCCTTAAGCTCAATATATTGTCAAATCCCAGACACAATGGCTAGGGATAATTGTTTCACATTAGTCTCGGGGTATGTCCTCGAGCTCAATTCAGTGTTAGACCCCAGCCAACGAGCTTGGGATAATTAAATTAGAATAGGATCGAGCTTTCGTTTAGTCTCTTATACAAACCTTTGTCTATTCATAGAGCTCATTCAATTTTTTTTCAAATAAAGCTATAGATCGAGCTCCTTTTCAACTTCTAAACAACGTAGGGGTCAAGCCCCTTACTTTCAAAGTTTTTAATAAAGCTTGAGGTTGAGTTGATTCTTTTCAAATTTTAGACAGGGTTGGAGTTCAACCCTTCCTTTCAAAATTTTTTACTTGGGTAGAGATTGAGCTCTTTCCTTTTAAATTGTTAAAACGGTTGAAACTTACTATCCTAGATCTATATGCTCGAGGGCTTTTCAACTTGCCATGAGCATGCTGATAAAACTCTAAGAGGACAATTTAAGAGCTGCTATGGAATAACACGCAATTGAGTATTGTAATTTTATTGAAGAGAAAAATCTAATTACTCGATTACAAGGAAATACAGTAAAGAAAAGGAAGCTACTTTACTCTAGACTTCATTTTACTTTCACCCTTCTCTCCCCATGCCTTTATAGAGGTACCTAATAACTGAATTCTGTTTGGGTGCCCTATTTGTAACATAATTTGTTATTCAACTCCACTACTTCCCGCCACTGGTCCACTAGGCTTCCTTCAACTTCTAAAATATGTATATGTAATTGGGGGCCTATCATTACCCCTGGCTACCACAGACACCTTGTCCCTGAGGTGGAAGGAAGGAAAGTGGTGGATGATTGATGCTGTAGTTTCCCAGGAAGCCTCAGATTCTGGCAGACCTTTCCATTGAATCAAAGCTTCATGCCCTGATTGTTGCACCCTAAGAACCTGCTCTGGTTCGACCACCCATTTCGAGGTAGCTGTTAAGTGTGGAGGTAACTGTTGGCACACTTCTGATGGGCCTAGTGCTTTCTTAAGTTGAGACACATGAAAGATAGGGTGAATAGATGTTTTAGGTGGCAGTTCCAGTTGATACGCAACGATGCCAATGTGTTTAGTGATCTTGAAAGGGCCAAAGTACTGTGTACCGAGTTTCTCATTAGGTTTCTTGGCCAGGGAATGAATGCGGTATGGCTTAAGCTTGACATAGACCAGATAATTCACATTGTACTGGACATCCCGTCTGTGCTTATCTGCTGCAGCCTTCACGATTGCATGTGCCTTCAAAAGGTATGCCTTTAAATTCATCTAGGATAGCATCCCCGTCAACTAGTGTTGTTCATATGTTGATTGAGATCCACAGCACAGCAAGGGTAGAGGGTCTCGTCCATAGACTGCTTGAAAAGGAGTGGTATTGGTAGAGCCATGATGTGTAGTATTGTACCAATACTCCGCCCAAGGTAGCTAAGTGCTCCAATTCTTTTGGTTTGTCATAAGCAAAACACCTCAAGTAGTTCTCAACAAAATGATTTACTGTCTCAGTCTGCCCATCAGTTTGTAGATGGTAAGCTGTACTTCGTTGGAGGTAAGTGCCTTGCAACCAAAAGATCTTGGTCCAGAATTGACTGAGAAAAATTGTCCCGATCTAACACAATGGAGTGTGGAACCCCATGGAGTTTGATTACTTCCTTGACAAAGATGGCTGCGATGCAAGCAGTAGTGAAGGGATGTTTCAGAGCTAAGAAATGACCATACTTACTCAAACGGTCCACCACTACTAAGATTTCATTGAACCATCCTAACTTTGGTAAACCTTCAATAAAGTCCATTGAAATATCCTCCCAAATCAAGTGTAGGACTGGTACAGGCTGTAGAAGGCGACAGAAGAAAGTGTAAGGCTTTTGTTTTTATGACAGATCGGACATTCCTCAATAAACTATTTGATAGCTTTCTTCATTCCCATCCAGTACATATTGTTGGTGACACACTTGCACGTTTGAAAAAACTCAAAATGACCTCCAATGGTGCTACTGTGAAATTCATCAGCAAGGTCAAAATTAAGGAATAAGAAGATGGCAATACTAATCTCCCCTTATACAGCAAATTGCCTTAAACTAGAGCATAAAGGGAGTGAGAGTCTGGGTTCGCTTGGAGGTCTTCCTTGATCTTAGAAAGCTAGGGGTCGGCTTCCACTCGAGACTGTACTGTTTGTATCTCCAAAATAGATAGATAAGTGATGGCCGACAACTCTATTGGAGGAGAAACTCGTGATAATGCATCTGCAGCCTTGTTTTCAATTCTTGGCATGTATTAGATTTCGAAGTCATACCCATTAGTTTGGTGACCCAACATTGGAACTCTCCTTGAATTACTCTTTGTTCCAAGATGTATTTCAAGCTCCGTTGGTCAGTCCGAATGATGAAGTGATGCCCAAAACATAATGCCTCCATTTCTGAATATCTAGTACAATGGCCATTAATTTTCTCTTGTAGACTGAATTAAGACAAAGAAATATTTGAGAGTACTTGTCTGAAATATGAAATTGGTCACTGATTTTGCATAAGAACTGCCCAAATACCATGACATGAAGCATCTACCTCGATAATAAACGGCTGGGAGAAATATGGAAGTGCTAAAACTGGTACAGTTGTCATTGCCCTTTTTAAGTGTTAGAAAGCTTTCTCGGCCTCCGGCGTCCAACCAAAGGCATCCTTCTTAAGATGTCGAGTAAGAAGCCATGCAATCTTTCCGTATCCTACTACAAACTAAAGTTAGTATCTTGGTAGCCCAATTAAAACCCCAAAGCTCCTTCAGATTTCGAGGGATAGGCCATTGTTCCATGGCTGCAATCTTATTTGGGTTTGCAGCACCCCATTTCTTGACACCAAGTGTCCTAAGTATTCAATTTAAGAACGTGCAAACACACACTTTTTGGCATTGGCACATAATTGGTGAGAGGCCAAAACCTTGAACACGGCTTCCAGATATTGTTCGTGTGCTGTAGAGTTCTCACTGTAGAACAATATGTCGTCAAAGAATTGATAATAGTGTAAAATATAATATTTTCTCCTCTTAATTATTACATTGGTGTGATTATTTGATACCAAAATGTACTTATTATACTTATGCTTTGATTCATGTTACATTTTGGTAGAAAAGGTGAAATTTAAACAAAAAAAAAGAGCGAAAAAGGACCAAAATGGAAGAAAGTGAAAGTTTAGGGACCAAGTTGTAAAAAATCTAAAGATAAGACGGGTGATAGAATGATGATTTGAGAAAGCTAGGAGTCCATTGGGTGCAATTAGAAGTCAAAAAAAAGTTAAATATGACCAGTAAACGTTTGAATTTGGAAAGAGATATTTCTAGAAAATTTTTATCTCTTTGTGTTATCTTTTCAAAGAACTTTGAATTTTCCTAATTGGACATCATGAGAGAAAGTTATGGTCAAAATACTGAAAGTAGTCACACAGAATATTCTAGCCGAAAATTTAGTTTCCTTATTCGGTTCAACCTCTTTTGGAAACAACTTGGCACACGGTTTTAAGCTTAGACCGGATAGAAAACGCCTGTTCTTCATCTCATATCAATTTTCTCTCAAGTTTGGCTCAAAAATTTCATGGAAAACTAAATTAATTGGTGAAGCCACGAAGGAATTCGGTTAGATTTATTTTTTTTCAACGTTCTTTCTTGCATGTAATTTGTTTTTTCATTGTTAAAAATTCTAGAATTAGATTTCTTATGTTTGTTGGGCATATTTGAGATTGGATTAATTCAGATTAGATTTTCATGAATTCAATCAAGTTTTTTTCATCGAATGACCGAAGTATTTATTGATTTTCAATTTTAAACCGTTTGTTGGTGTGATCTTTTACTATCATATGCTTGAGGTCTATGATCGATTTTGAATCCAATTTCAATAAACAATTGTGGAATTATGTTCTGCAAGAAATCTAGATTTGAAACTCTTAACTCTTAAGGAATTAAAGATGGCTTTGAATGTGTAAATCTTCCAATTAAAGTATTAGGATAAAAAAAACCTTTAATTGAGTATTTTCATGCAAAATTGACGTTGATTGATCCAATCTAATCAAGGGAATTCCGGCGCTTCACTGCTTCACACATTGATTTAAATTTCCTTAACTTATACATTGTTATTTGAATTCTATTTCAATTGACATGTAACATTTACATAAAATCACAACAAAACCCTAGCTTTTGAGCCTTTGGGCTATTTTCCCATCTCCCTGTGGATACGATACCCCGAAACTATACTACAACCTCCGCGTTGCACTTTGGGTATAATCAAGAATACTAATACGAACTTCCGTAAGTACTGTCGAAACAACTTGTTCATTAATGACTAAAAAATGGCTGGGGTGCTCGTAAGGCTGAAAGGCATTACTAGGAACTCGTAGTGACCTTCGTGTGTTCGAAAAGCAATTTTGTGGACATCTTCCTTACGCACCCTGATTTGGTGATATCCTGACTTCAAATCCAGTTTAGAGAATATTGTCAACCTATTGATGACTAGCCTTAACAGGCACTAGCGAGTTCTAAGGTGTTCGGGTGTTCTACATTCTCCGAACAAAACAATATTTGTTTAAAAAATCCTCGTGTTGTTCTGGCCATAGATTTCATCTAAGAGCTCATCAATCACCAGTTTGTTTGGTACAGTAACCTAGTTCGATGCTCGATAATTGATACAAAAAAGCCAGCTACCATCATTCTTTTTTACTAACAAAATTGGGCTAGCGAAGGGGCTTACGGTAGGCTATATAATTTTGGCAGTTAACATCTCCTTCACCAAACGTTCGATTTTATCTTTTTGGGAGTATACTGATAAGGACGCACGCTAAAGGGTTCAGTTTCCTCCCGTAAACGGATAGCATGATCTGTGTCAGGGCTAGGACGCATTGTTTTTAGTGGCTTAAACACGTGCTGGTGGTGTTGCAGGACTCTACACACCGCTACAGGTGACTTGGCATTACTCCACCATTCATGAGCAATTGCAGACTTGCTTCCTAGTTCCACCCACACTCCTTGTCCTTCATGATGCAAGGTCTTTACCATGGTTTTGAGTGACACGCTTGCTTTGTTGAGCCCCAGGTCTCTCTTCAGTGTTCTCACTAACTCGTCCATTCGAAACTTCATAGTCAATAATTTCCAATTAACCTCCATATTCCCTAAGGTGCCTAGCCAATGCATTCCCAGAATTACATCAGTACTTCCTAGCTCTAAGGTTTAAAAATCCTCTACAATAGTCGGTCCTTGCACTTCCACCACTACTCTTTTGCAAATTCCTTTCCATTTGACTGACAATTCCTCATCTTCTTGTACGAGTAGAACTCTTGATACTCAATTTTTGCATTGGTGTCCCAAGGTGTATTTCTTGTCCTACCAAAAGCATAACCCCTTCTCACGCTGAGCTTGCCACTCAGTGCCGAACATTCTTTTCCCAAGAAATTCTTTGTGTGGAATTGAAGGCTTCTCCCCAACTGTTATGGACCGAGTTGGAAAGGTGTCCCTTGAAGCCCAACGGTTTCTTACCTTTGGTCCCCAAAGAATCATTGGCTACCTTCATAGCCCAATTTTTGTCTTCTACTCCTTGGGCAACCTCTATTAATTGGCCCAACCCCTTGGGTTGTAGGAGTCGGACTTCAGCCCTTATGTGGGCTTTGAGCTTATTTATAAAGGTGCTCTCCATCACTTCCTCAGGTATTCCCATCAAGGGTGCAGCTAGCAACTCAAAGGTGCGTCTAAACTCAGCCATAGTTTTCTCTTGTCGAATCGCTAGAAATTTCTCACACAGACTTTCCTCCTGTGTTGGATGAAAATGAAGCAACAGCTGGCCTCGAAACTGTTCCCAACTCTGGAATGGCTTCCTAGCTTCCGCCCACTACAGCCATGAAAGTGCTTCACCATCCAGATTTATTCCTACGGCGTTTAATTTCTCCTTTTTAGTCAGCCCATTAACCTCGAAGTATCGTTTTGCATGGTATAGCCATCCGTCTGGATTTTCTCCACTAAATATAGGTATTTCCAATTTTCACACTCGTCGCAAATCGTATGATTCCTTAGTTTGCTCGATGTTAAAATGTTTTACAAACATAACTCTCTTCGCCTGGGACTTTCGGCTCCTTTCCCTTATCTACCATTTGCCTACCACTTAAAGGTTAACTTAGACCACGGTTTTATCCTTCCAGTATACTTCTCGACCCCTCTCCTGTCTAATTTTGGTTGGGTAACGCTTTGGGAAGAGAAAGAGCTACTACTGCCTTCTGGGTTGCCTCCAACGTTTGCATCATTCTGGCCATATTCTGGGTTAACTGTTCCACGGAATGCTCGAGACTTGGCAGACGTTAGTTTAGCTGCTCTATCTCTTTTTCTACCACCTCCACTCTGCTATCATTTTTCGTCTATGCCATCAATGCTTCTTGTTTCGATAGCACTTGATAAGACTCTAAGAGGACAATTTAAGAGCTGCTATGGAATAACACGCAATTGAGTACTGGAATTTTATTGAAGAGAAAAATCTAATTACTCAATTACAAGGAAATGTAATAATGATAGTAAAGAAAATAAAGCTACTTCATTCTAGACTTCATTTTGCTTTCACCCTTCTCCCCCTCACGCCTTTATATAGGCACCTAATAACTGAATTCTGTTTGGCTACCCCTTTTTACTAGAATTTGTTATTCAACTCCATTGCTTCCCGTCACTAGCCTACTAGGTTTCCTTTCCATTCTAGAATATGTGTATGTGATTGGGCGCCAATCACATGCCTACTCCTTAGCATGAGCATGCCAACTTTTAGATGTGAGCACGACCAATTCTTGGCATGAGCTCGCCAACCTCTCGGCACAAGTACTTCTATACCTTGACACGAGCTCGCCTACCTCTGGGCATGATCATGCCTAATCCTTAGCATTAGCATACCAACTTCTAGGTATGAGTATGACCAAATCTTGGCATAAGTTCGCCAACCTCTAGGCTTGTGAACGTCTATGCCTTGGCATGAGCCCGCTAACTTCTAGGCATGAGCACGTCTATCTCTAGGCATGAGCACGCCTATACCTTAGCGTGCTTACTTCTCTTGCCTACTTCTCGGTATGATCATGCCTAATCCTTAGCATCGGCGCGCCAAATTCTAGGCATGAGCATGACCAAATCTTAGCATGAGCTCACCTCCCTCTAGGTATGGCCATGCCTAATCCTTAGCATCAGCATGCCAACTTCTAGGTATGAGCTTGCCTATTTCTTGGCATAAGCATGCCTAACCTTGTCATGCGTATGCCTATTTTTGAACCCTACATACTTGTACATCTTATCCCAGAAACTTGTATGTCGTGCAAGCCTCTGACATGGATGCACGGGGGCCAGTGATGTGATCACTTTTTGCATATCCTCGAAGTGTTCTTCCTCGAGGACTCACATGTGCCTGCTCTTCACATGTTGGTCATAGAGTCCTCGGGCTAAGGATGTACTCGGGATGAAATCCCCGAGCACTAGTACCATGCTCCACGAGATTTGATTGGCAAGGTCCTAAAGATTAGTCCTCAGGAAGGTCCTCTTGACACTCGAGGCATGCAAATGCTCGAGTACTTTCCTTCACTTAGTTTCAGACACCTTCCTATTTGTGCCCAAAAGAAGTCCTACTCATTAAGGACTCTAATCTGACTCAAACACCTCAACCTAAGACTCCTACATCTAGAGGGCTCTGTCTCAACTATATTACCTAAATCATGATTGGTCTTGTAATTGTGGTACGAATCAAATACCCCTCCTAGGTAGGATTATTTGAGATAAGGATATCCAACTAATTGAGTCCTATCGGGAGTGCATTATTTACCTCTACCAAGAGTGCACTACCTACCTCTATAAGTACAAAGGTTTGGATCATTATTCAGGTATGCTTTACATACAATTTTATTATACATTCTCCATATAAATTCTCTGTCTGACTTAAGTATCAAAGGGGCGATAAGAACACACATCGTTGCTTTTGTTTCAGGGATTGGAAGGCTCTATTCGTGCTTTTCTTAGTGCTCATCCTCGAAAAATCGACAAGTACTATTTTTGGTAGCATCAATCCCCATTTTCAAGCCCTCTCAAACTTGGATTCCTAATGTCATTTATGCCATAGGCATAATGACAATTACCACCATAATAGCATTTTCCCTTTTGAAATAGCATGCACACATCTGATTTGAAGGGTTTAACCTGTTGATTGTTACGGAAACCCAAAATTTCTCGTTGCTTCAAAAAATCTAGGCTTTTTGAAATACCCAAACGTAGCATTTGTTTGAATAAAAAATAGTTTATTAGATGGATTGTTGACACCGTGAACAATTCGAGTATTATTTTGCATGAACACTTTCCATTACAACAAATTTTAGGGTTTTGAAAAATCAATAAAATTTTGAGAGATTGCTTCTTTTTTTCCTAGATGTTCAAAATTCAAACGGCCCAGATGAGCTTAGGATTTAGTTGAAATATGGAGAATGCCCAGTTGGGATTAAAGCCTAAAATCAGCAAAAATATCAATCAACAATCCCAAATATGAAACTTGGGCATGACTCTCCAATAATCAAAACTTTTAGTAGTTTGACAATCTAATAAAATCAAACTTGCAATAGCAAGAGTTTAGATTTGCATGCTCCACAGTGAAATTGAAGAATGGAATTATGAACACTGTAAATTCCAAAACCCTAGTACGAATACGATCATGATTCATGATTCATGCAAAGAGTAATGAATAAATGGTAAAATGACTTGAAACCGAAAATGGAAATGAAAAGAGCTTCTGGACTCTCAAGGAGTCCTTTGTGGAAATAGCGGAGGTCTTGGTCGAGTGCATGCTTTTCCAAGTTTAAAGAGTGCCTCACCTGGTCCCGTCCTATCCTGTCATGTCTTGTTCAGTCCTGTTATGCATGTCTCGTCCCAGCCTGCAATGTCTCACCCCGGTCCCATTCTGTCCCGTCCCATCCCTTCCCGTTCGAGTAAAATTGGAGAATATGGCCCACGGTAACTCAATCGAATCTTATTTTTTATTTTACTATGTACTGTACTTTTACCTATTTACTCTCTTCATTTATATCAAGTCAAAAGGTCATCGATGTAATTAAGATGCTCCCTAGTCCAAAACATAAGCTAAGAGCATGAAACTACAATTTTTTTCCAAGGTACAAACAACGCAGTTTACTTCTCGCCTCACAAAGGAATCAATTAAGTCCCTATTTTGCCCCATTTTTAATTTTTTTCTTCATATTCATTTTTAACCATAAATTTTTATCTACTTTTTAATCATATATTTTATTAACTTTTCTCAAAATTTTCTTAAAAACTAATTTTTTAGCAAAAATAAGCATGTCATAAGTTATGAAAAAAAATCTTCTCAAATATAAAATTCTGAATAAGATAGCTCCTTGCTTGCGAAAAGACGAGTTGGTTATTGCTCAAACCGAATTATAGCAATTAGACTCCACAGAAATATAGTACACTTGATACTAGAGCATCATTTTATGTGACATTATGTGATTTATTTAATTGTACAATTCATTTAATAACACTTAGTATCACATAGACCAATGTTAATAACATTACTTTAAGAGCATTAGTGTGAGCAAAATAAAGCCCTCCAAAATAGCCAAGCATCCTACAATCAAAAGACAAAACCATAACTTCAAATTTTATTTTTATTTTTAATTTTTATTTATTTATTTATTTATTTTTGATAAATCACTAATACTTTTGCCATCATGTTTTAAGTTTTAATTATATTTAAAAAGTAAAAGAATAAATATAAGTATATGGGAAACATGACAAAAAATAAAAATATTTTAACTTTGCAGGGCTTGAAAATCTTCGACAAGGCAGGGCCATCAACATCCGTCAAGAAATAAGAGCTTTGTTACATATACACTTAGGTGTACACGCCAAGTGATATTATGAACAAGTGACATTCTATCATTGACTAGTTTAAAAAAATTGTCATTGACTAGTCGACAATTTTTTTTCCACTAATCAATAACAGAATCACCTAGACATTATGTCACCCAACGTGTACACCTGAATGTACAAATAGAATAATCAAAGAAATAAAGAGTACTTTTAAAGTACATGATTTATTATTTAAAAGTGAATTAGATAATTTTTACATAAATGTCTAAAAAAAACTTAGATAATATATTTGAAAATTAATAATTAATTAAACTATTAAAAGGAATTCCCACCTTGCCTTTCAAATTGATATGGTTGTAAACTGACCCAATATTTTTTAAATGGACCCAAACTTAAAATTGAAATAGAAATGCTCTAATCTATTTGACAAAATTAGTATCTACTCATTTTAAATTTAAGATACACTAATTTAAGTAAAACAAAATTCAATGAACGATAACATATTAAGGCTTGGGTTTAGTATGAATTTAAAAACACCAAGTTTGAATATGTACTTATCTTTACTGCAAGTGCACTTGCTATTCCAACAAAAAATTATATCAAATATCAAGGTTTAACTAAGAGAAACCTAAAGGTCAATCTTTAGCAAGCTGTCCAAGCTCAAGTTTTGGAAGGGTTAAAATTTGAGATTATTGTTAAAGGAAGTGCTACATATACATAATTGTCTACTTAATATAGTCCATAATTATACGTGGTATTTAATTCAATCTTTAATTCAAATCTCACACTTGCACATCAACAATCGAATGATTGCCACATCACATTATGAAAACCATCATGTGCAATAATTATGTACAAGTAGAATTTGCTCATTGTTAAACTTGAAAGTTGACAATTTCAATCTCCTACTATGACAACAAGACTTTGGATTCATTTGGTATGACTTTTACTTTACTTTGACTTTATGTAAAAGAACTTTTGAAGCAAGTTACCTTAATTTTCATTTAGAAACTAATTTTTAAATAAGGTTTATACTCTAGTGGTGCTTTTAGATAAAACCATATTGGACTTTCTCTAGGAACCCTTCTAAGTAGAAAAATCACTTTCATAAAATTAATCAAACTGATCCAAAAGTAACTTTCTTTCGACTTTTCAAAAGTCATGCCAAACGAGTCCTTTAGATTGAAAGAATTGAATAATAGAGTTGCATGAGCTTTTCATCTCGACCCTACCTATATATTCACAAAGAAAGCACAATGAAATCATGCTATGCCATGGCAAAGAAACATATAAGAAGGCGGCACTGTGGTAATTCACAACATCTTATACAAACAGATTTTACAGGAATAGAAGGTACTTGTAAAAGCAACATCCAGTGCTAAAAAAAATAAAAAAATAAAATTATTCCCAAGACCACAGAGATTTGAATCTTCACCATACACATGTCAATGCAGACAAATTTATTCGATACACCCAATCATATCCTCAATGAAGATGGAGTTGGATCTCCACCAATGTGATTCCCCACCCCGCGAAAATAAATAAACAGGGAAAAGGGAAGTAAAGGAAATTACATAGAACTATCTACTGAAGCTTCTTTATTCCTGGAAAGGAAGGCAGCACTGCTATAAGAGCATCACCATACCCAACGGGATCTGTCCAGTTAAAGATCCATCGAAGTGATTAAACATAGAAGTCGAGACCAACATGAAATCTATTGTCAACAAAAGTTAAAGGGGCAAAAAAAGGATACATACCACCATCTTGTTGCAGTATCTTAACCACCTCTCCAGATATGTCCGACTGGAAAAACACAAAGGGAATGAAAAAATTAAGTCTTGTTCTTGGCATTAGACGTGAAAGTGAATTAGTATAGACAGAGCCATATTGGTAGTTATGGAGTCAAAGGAGCCCCATGAGAATTCGAAATTTGTAATTAATATTCCTAATTTGTTAGATAAAATCGAAAATAAATGTATCCATTGAAGGATCCCCTAAAACAAATGATGTCGAAGTGTTCCTAAGTTCTTCGATTTAGAAGTGGATAAGTTTCTGGAATTCCAATGCAAGGAGGTTCACCAGACATTGTTTTACATACATTTTTACCCGACAATTTGCACTTGAGGTGGACCCATAGTCATTTACAATCTCCGAAGAATTTAGGATTCAATCTTTTTATTTGACTGTTCTTTGAACCAAGACCAAAATTAATTCCATCAGATATCTTTTAGTGAATATTAAAATTAAACTACTACCTCCTCTCTGTTCGAATGAATAATGACTACTTTAGAATGTTAAATTTCTATAACTTTTATATTCTGTATTAAAAATGTTTTATGTAAAAGTTAGTTTTAGAAATATGTGCACATAATTATATACATGGTGTTTAGTGTGTCTGATAACTCGTATATATGTGAGTGACCCTAACCCTACCCCAAACCCAACCCCAACCCCAACCCCAATTTAAGTTTCTGGCTCCACCTGAGTGGGACTCTTCTAGTGATCAAAAGAGAAAACATCAAAGGGTATAAATTACACCAAACGTAAAATTTATTTCCATACGCTAATGCTAATCAAAGTCGGGCACTAACCTCAATCGGGATCTCACCACCTAGCTGTTCAATGTAGCAGAGCACCTGGCCCTCCTTCACTGTGTCTTTCTGTTAACCAGTAACATTAATCGTGTAAACAGAAGAAATAAACCATGACTTAGAGCTAAGCAATGTCACAGTAACAGGCAAGCCATGCAACAGTTGTAACATTTTGTCAACTAAACCAAAGCTATATGCGCAAAACAACATGATATTTCTCTCTATAAGAATAATCAAAGCTGCAAGTGCAAAACAACATGATATTTCTCTTTCCGTAAGACTAATTATGGGTTCATAAAATATTTAAAAACACAAAAAAAGATGATCGCTCTTGTTGAGAGAGAAAGAAAGAGAGAGTGAAGACATAACAAGATGCCCATTGCCCATCCATGCTAATCAAACTTTTATAAATTATCTACTATTTATATTTTTGGCAAATATAATATTGTTGTTATAAATGACATGAAATGAAAACTGAAGGTAAGTTGATAGAGAGTAAACGGATACCAGAATAACAAAATATAACTTATCAAGCATCTCAGAATCTGACATATACTTGATGAAGCATAGAGAATAACACATTTCATAATTTGTTCTTGCCTTACAGCTCAACAGGCCAATTTTTTCACGATTCTTTGAAGATGTTTCATTTTGTTGATAATGCAATAAAAGTAAAACATGCACAAGCCCAAAATCACATATATTTATTTTTTATTATTATTGTTTTTAAATCCAATAAGAGGGATTAACCAGAAATGAGAACAAGGTATAATCACAAATGTGAAAATAAAAATGATTTCTCAGGAAAAGGGCCCTTCACACCTCTTTAAAGAATAAAAAGAAAAATAAAAAATGATGCATTTTAAAGTCACACCACTATATGTCAGGTATCCCAAGAGATTAAATGAATAAAAACTTACTTCAAATTCATACATACAGACCGATAAGCAGTAACAAACTCATGAGAAACAGATACCTCTTTGCAAGATGGAGGAGCCCGCTTCCCTTTAATGGTTCGAGATCTCCTAAAATATCCAACCTGCATCAGATATAAAATAAGTGCCCTGAACATCCTGGAAAAGGTTTCCATTCAGTAAAGGAGATTCACCCTTGGAGATTGAAGTATCAACAGGCCTTCATCTGTTGCTTTATCCAGCAATGTCTGAACTCCACCTGAGGAAGGTACTGGTTTGGAGAGGGCCAATGATTGTGATGAGGCTGAACCATATGAATCAGGTGTCTCAACAACCGTACGGGCAGTAACTGGAGCGGAAACAGGTGGTTGTGGAGGTGCACTTTGCTCAGATAAGTCTCTTGTCACATGTAATCGAAATCCCCCAAGCTAAGTATAAGCAAGAAATATATAAAAAGAATGGATCAATAAAGATAGAAAGAGGCATAAAAGGATATGGAACTTTCAAATCTGCTAAATTCAAAAAACATTTGATGCAGGATAGTACTTCCTAGTGAAGTTGATATGATGTTTTTTGAGATTATGGAACAACCATCCTTGTTTCTTTTTCCTTTTTACAACCGAGGGTTGGAGCAAGAAAGAAAAAAATCACTCACTTTAAGTTCAAACTTAGCAATAGATGTTGTATCACATAATTCTGTCAGAAGATATTCCACCTGCAAAATGATATTCAAATAAGATGACTGTCTTTTGATTATAGAACCTGTAGTATATTCATAGCATTGACATGTTCAAGAGAAAGATTTGTTGTGCACAGGACTTTAAAGGCAAGAAATGCTTTCCTAGAACTTGGAAAAAGCAGTTGTCAAGACAAAAGAAAAAAGACATAATAGGATATAGAAAAGCTACTAACAAAAAAATCAGGAGAAAGAAAGACAATAAATAATAAATCAGGATATTTATAAAAATCATAATTAATCTCACGTAGAATGAATTTTTCAGGTTCGCTTCTCTTTCTTTTATCAGGTACCCTTCTACAGAAGGTAAAGAAAAAGCTATGCAAATTTATATGAAAACTTCTTTCTTTTTTCCAGATAAGAGGATATAGATTGCTGATGGTGTTAGCACTAGGTAATACCAGCTAAGTAGTGCACGTTGCTAAATAATTTATTAAGTTTGTACTGTTGCCTTTCAAAATTCTAGTAAAGGTTTTCCTCATTCTCCAATACAAGTAAAATAGCACTTCGAAACTAGAAAATCATGAGTCATACTATAAAATTTATATTAATTTTTGGTAGTGCTCCAGATTCTCTTAAGCAATCAGACCACAGAAAAGAAAACTCAACAAATAATTGAGATACTTAACAATTGCTGATGTATAGAATTAATAGCCATGCACATAACAGCAACTCACCTCAGATGATTTTGGAATAAGTTTGCTTACTGCATCGGATGATTTGGTTTCTTCACAAAAATCCTCGGTATTTACAGTAGTCGTTGCTAGTTGAAACAAACAGGTGAAAGTTGAGAAACTAGGAAAAGAAAAATTGTTGAAATTGTGGCTATGTTGTCGTCAGAAGATATATATTGGAGAATACTACACCCAAAATATACAAAAAATGCACCACACTCCTTTATTTTTCTTTTATTATTTGACCCTTTCCTTTTTCAGGTAGCGAGAGGAGGATTTTCTTCAGGCATACTAGTTCAATAAAAATCCTCTTCGAAGCACATTAGCATTTAATCAACTTCACATCCAAAAACAAAGAGAGTATATCGAACGAGATATTTCCAGCCAAAATAGTGGATGATCACATTTACAAAGGGAACCGCACAATATAAATTACAACCAAATTACTCAAAAGACTGATACAGCAAATATTAAGTAGTAGAAACAAGAAGATCAGTAGTGACCATAATTATCATTTTAACAAGCAAGCATGGGGTGGAGAATGAGAAGGAGACACATATAGATTAGAGGTCAACATTGACTTCCAACTTTCTCCCATATTTCATCAAGAGAAATATCTCTTTCAGAATCAATTTCCTGAGATGACATTTGATTTTGGCAATAAAGTAACCATATTCAATACATAAACATGGCTTATAATGTGCATCATATACTCTTGAAGCTTATTATATGCATAAAGTATCATCTTCATATGCTTGCCCAGAATTCCATCATTCAGATTGAGTTTCTTAGACGTGGCCAGTACATAAAAATGTCCCTCTTTTGGATGAACAATATTGTCCCATTTCTAACGCTTATAACTTTTAGACTAGTAAGTTCAACACTTCTCTTGTCAGTTGCACTGCATCTAGTTGGCCATCACCACATCAATGTTTCTTCATATATCACGAGCATAAAAACGAATAGACAAGAAACAATCAATAGATGCTGTTACCTTTACCCGATTCCTTCTAGTGGACCTTTATGATGTGCCACAAAACCACCTTATCAGAAACATGACAGATAACCTTAGCATAGTAGGAGTGACGCATAAAGTAAATGGCCAACTATCCATGTGCATTTTGCACACATTCAATATCATTTTTTCATAGAATACTTTCTTTAATGCTAAAAAGAAGACTGCCGCCGTAAAAGTTATAAAACACAAACAAAACCACAAAAAGCAACCAAACAAACAAAGGCAAATGCACATTAGCCAAATGAGAAAAATCAATATAAACAAACTTACAATCAGCATCGGAAGTCAAACTGCACCACCTAGTTAATGCCTTCTTTGATCTCTGGGACTGCACCAGACCATCAAATCGAACCGGATTTGGAGTCCTAAAATCAAGGAAAGGCTGCAATGTGCTCAATTTGGGTCTAACGTAACCCGAATCCAAGTTTGTTATCTTAGGACCTGAAGCCCCAATACCACCTGAAGCAAAAATCAGCTTTTTAACTTCTATGTAGTTATCAGCAATGCATAATTTATATAAAACAAGAAATCAATAAAAAAGAACCTATTACAGAAACATTCATAAAACATGATAAATCATCAAAAGATAATATTTTTAACAGAAAAGAAATCATTTTACACGCTTAAATTTGTAGGCACAAACAGGTGTGTGTACTGTGTACCTATGAACATATATAGATTGATGGAGAAGAGCTTACATGCAGCCATATGAAAGTGAAGAAGAGTTTTATGGCCGTTGTGGAGGAGCTGAAGAGGAATGGGAGGGTTTTTCGTAGAGCTTTGCTGCTTGACGATGTTAACGAAGAAATCGGAAATATAGGTAACACTATTTCCTTCCCCATCCACTTTTAAAAATTAAATTTTGTTATATTTTAAATCTCATGTAAATTTACTTAAATAGATATTAAATAAAAATACATAATTGATCCACTAATTTTTATTTTCATTTATACTTAACTAGGATCCTAATAGATAGAGAAAAATATATGAATATAATTATAGGTGATAGTGGCCCTAAATATGATTTCTGTGCCGAAAATCATTTCGGATTTCAAAGAATGCAAAATGAAATCTAATGCAATTTCATCATTTAATCAAGAAAGAAGAATATTGTAGCATTCAAAGTTAGTAAAATTCAACTTGTTTAATCGAACTTTCTTCTTCTTCTTTATTCCTTTAGCCTTTGTTATTTGAAGCATTCTAATACTCAGAATTTCAATAGACAAAGAATTTATTTCATGTTAATTTAATGTTAAATCAATTTGGCTTTGTTCTTATTTCATTCATTTGGTTAAAGAGTTTATGGTTTTAGGGATTGGGCGAATCTGTAGTGATAGAGATGTATTTAAAGTGTGATGAATGTATAAAATTCATGTGGATATATAGTATTTAAATGAATGGATTTAATAAGAACAAGATTAAAATATGACGTGAATGTAAATAGTATTTTTTTAAAATTTTAAAATTTTATTAGAGATAAACTTAGAATGGAATGTACTTATAAAAAATGTGGATGAAAATAACAGTACCCAAAATATATAGGATCCTCCATTTGATTTTGCTTTTTCCTCTGCGGTCCCCATAATTTTGCTTATCTTACAACTTTGTCCTTTTTCCTATTATTGTTTTGGATTTGGTTTTTGAGTTTTCACAAAAAGTGTAACGAAAATTACGGTCCTTACTCTATTTTGATTTTAATTCTTTAACAAGGTAGCTATAGGGATGACAATTTGAACCGTCAAAATTGAAAATCGCTGTTAACCGAATCGAATGGAGCGAAAAAAATCGAACCGATGGTGCAATGGGGTGGATATGGTATTTGATTTTAATGAACCGATTCGTGGCGGTGCGGGTATAGTATTTACGCCGTCGAACCGAAATCGAACCAATTACCCGCTAAAAAAAGAAGAGCAAAAAAAACACACAATAGGGATTAATTGTTGGGCTTTACACTACTTTTCTATCTAACCCAAAACAAAATCCCCCATTACATCTACTTGACTCAGCCGGCTAGCCCACTTACCATTAGCCCATAATAATAGCATTAGTATGATAGTATATAAATGCAAACCTACTCTCTACAAACCACACACTCACGCACGGCTCCACTACCTCCACGGTCCAAGTCGTCGTTGCTTCCGGAAATTTGTTACATTTGTTAGCTATTCTATTACTACTGATCATGTAAAAACAGAGTTCAATGTTTTTCTAGACGAGCCAGTATTGCCAAGGATGGTGGTTTTGATTCATTGACATGGTGGAAAGCAAATTCAATAAAATATCCGACTTTACAGAAGGTTGCAAGAGATTTATTAGCCATTCCAATATCTATTGTGGCATTCGAGTCAGCGTTTAGTACAAGTGGTAGATTTGTGAGTCCATAAAGAAATAAGCTTCACCCGAAAACTCTAGAAGCTTTACTGTGTGCTCAAGATTGGCTTTGGACTGATATTCATGATATGATTTATTGTTTTATATTTGTTATTTATACACTTCCTTTTCTATTGTTATTTTTTTTTCAATTGGAAATTGGGATAATGTTTGCATTTTCGTTTGGAATATTGTTTGATAATATTTGTATTTTCGTTTGGAATATTGTTTGTTAATGTTTGTATTTTTGTTTGGAATATTGTGTTTTTGTTTTCATTAACTTTTCATAAATTGTTTTATATCAATTTGACGGACGAACATATAAAAAATAATTTATTTTCTTGGTTGTTAATCGAACTGAACCATTTCGAACCGAAACACGAACCGAGCCGATTTACATGGTTCTGGTATAGTCAAAAAATTGGTGGTGCGACTATGGTTTTGGCTAGGGGTGTAAGTGGTCCGATTTTACCGATTTTTGACATATTTTCAAACCAAACCGTCTAAAACGGTTTGAGAAAAATCCAAACCTAAACCAAACCATTTTGAACGGTTTGAAAAAAAACTCAAACCTAAACCTAACGGTTTGGTCCGGTTTTAAACCACCGGTTTCACCATATATTTTTTTGCCCGTCTACTTTTATGTCATTAATTCATTAAATTTAATATATATTTATATCTCACTAGTAATAAATTTAAAACAAACTAAGCCCCTATTTGAACCAAATTTTTGAAACAAAAAAATGAAAATTTAGACCGTTATTCCAGAAGTCCAACCGCCTTTGTTGACCTGCTATTTCATGTGTGGGACCCAACCTCCTCTCCAATAGTCAATTTTCTCATTATGATGATATGGAAAATATGGATCAAACAGGGGCTAAATATATCTACTATAAATTTAAATATAAACTAAATCAAAGTGAAATCACAATAAATTAAAACATAATTTTTTTTTTCATTTTTGTTCACCTTTTTTAGGCTAATGACAATACAATAACGTTACAATACAAGTCTACAAAACTAGATATAAGGTCCAAAAAACATAATGATGTCCAACAAGACTTCGTGATCATCATATCTGAAAAACGAATACTGATTAAACAAAGAGAATAACCAACCACAATAATAAAACAATTGTTTATAATATCTAAACATAACAATTACACAACTTTAACTTTGAAGAGGCGTGAAAAATCTGAAAAAGAAGTGTGTGGTGCCGGTGGCTCAAAACTGTGTTGGGTATCGACTGGAGTTCATCTAAATTTTGAAAAGGAAAAGGGCTTTTGATAGATTATGTTAGTCTTGAAATTATTAAATATATATTAGGATTATTAGATAATAATAATAATAATAATATATCTGTATTAGAAAATTAGGAATTGACAAAAATACCCATAAATGACAAAACTATTGAATTTTACATATTTGGATCAATTTTCAAAAAATTTCATTTTTTCATTTTTTTATTTTTATATATTTTTAGCTGGTCCGGTTTGGTTTTAAACCATAATTAAAATTCTCAAACCTAAACCAAACCATTTTGACCGGTTTGGTTTGGGTCAAAACCATTTCGTTGACCGGGTCCACGTGGCACCAAATCGACGGTTTCTAAAATGCGATTTCGGTTTGGTTTTCCGATTTTGCGATTTTTGCTTACAGCCCTAGTTTTGGCCGAATCGACCTATAACCGAACCGTTGCCAATCCTAGGTAGTCCAACCCTACAATGTGACTGATTGAGTTTTTGTCATTTGTCAAATCTCATCATATGAGACTCTAAATACGGATCACGTGGCCAACAAATAGAAAATAAAATATGACTTACACTTCATATCACTAACTTACTTTGCCTAATTGAACCCCCATATAGAGGTTGAACCCTCATGAACATGGTGAGGGTTTTTTAGTAGTTGAAATGATGTGTTCCAAGGAATCCCCATGTAGAGGCCGAAACTCCATGGAAAAGGTTAGGCGAGGCGAAGCATTGCAGCACCAATCTGAGGGATGACCTCTAAGCATACAAGGCATGTTTTCCTAAAATAATTGATCACAAACGTTCTTTATTCCACACCACTCCATCACAATCAACACCAATCAAACGTCGTGTCACTTCATCACCAGCACCAGCACCAGCACCACCAGCAACCACCACCATTACCACCATCGCATCAACCACCACCATTTGCAAACTGCAAATAACCATCACAATTTGCAAACCACCAACAAAAACACCCCGAAAAACTTCGGTACTACTTTTACGTGCAGTAGTGATTAGCGTTGCTATGCGTAGCGCTGCACATGAGCTAGAGAAATGATCGACGCCGAAAAGGGCTAAACTTGAGTAGAAAAGAGGCCGAGGTCTATGACTTTTTTGTTTGGATAGCCGGATCTAGGAAATGAGCTGGAGCTTGTGGCTATTTTGTATGGATAAGAAATGGACTGGGGTTAGGGAGTGGGGCGAGTTAGGTGATAGGGTCTACTTGATTTTTGAAAGAGTAAACAAAAAAAAAATTGATATTTAAAATGATAAATTAGAAGTTAGGGCTGTGTACAATTTCCACTAAAATTAAAAATGAATTGTTACAAGAGGTTTCACCCACTTGGGTGCTTAGTTATGCCCCAAGCCAAATTTTTTTAAGGTCATGCCTTTAACCATATAAGGGTAGCAGGGTCGAGGACTCCAAGCCCTACATGGCATGGTTCTCTAGATGGGTAGTCTTAGAACAGGTCCCAACTAAATTCAGGGTCAAATATAGACGAGTCGACCCTATGGACATTCATCCCAATCGCCAACCAAAATATACACACTCACACACATACATGGTGCACAAGTCCAATTCTATACACTGGCAGCATCTTCCAAAAGACTATTTATTTTTAAAGAGTAAATTTTTTTAAGGTAGAATTTCAATGGGTCTCCCGTCTTTCCGTTTTTAAGAACTTCATTCACATTCATACCTTCTCTTATCCCAACCTTTCATTAATTTGCAAATGTCATCCTATATGATAGAATCCATCACAACATTCTCTTCAAGTGTTGTAAGAAGGCATTCTTGACCTTAAATTTAAAAATAAAAATAAAACAAGTACAAGAAAGCAATAGAAAAAGAAAAAGAATAAAAATAAAAATTTCATCTTCACCTATTGGGCACTCCCAAGTAGGAGTGTTAAAGTGGGGCGAAACATTCACCGCACATAAACCTTTTCCTTCTTCACCTATGTACATCCCCAGGTAGGGAGTGTTAAGTGGGACGAGCCACTCGCCTCACAAACTAGTCAGGCTATTAAGCTCGCAATCTAGCTTATAATTGGTGAGTAAAAATATAATTTTTGATAATAAAAAAATATAAGGCGAGCCC
>NC_036246.1:20472358-20529385 GCF_002742605.1 Olea europaea var. sylvestris
CACACCAAGGATCGAGTTGGAGGGGCAAACCAATTAATTTTTTTTAGACATGGGGTCGCTAATGCTCAACTCACCCCCTATGGGAGGGTGAACTTGCGTCCCCTAGGTTGCGGCCAATTCGTCCCAAACTAGGTCCGTGACAGGGAGCTAGATTGTATGGTTAGCTGAATTGAGCCCGACAATGGGCAAGCAAGCAGCTTGGTCCAGTCCTTTTAACATCCTTACCTCCAAGCCTAAGGATCCATCCCACTCATTGTCCCCAAACTTTAACCTAAACCTGTGCACTACAACACCGCTGCCATATTTTCATATATTGTCATTGACACGGCCATCTTCCATCGTGGACACCTGACAATTGCATGGGCTTCAATAAGAGAAAGTTAATTAGATAAAACTATTGAAAATGATTCAATAAACCAAGAGAATTCTTTTGGTTTATCACTCATCTTATTTTGGCCAATTTCTATACGATAACACTAGAAATGGAATCTCAATTGTGCTCCTACAGTGTGCCATGTTCAGATATCCTACTTATTCATAAGCTTTCTCTAGCACACTCACTGCTCAAAGAAAAATGACTTCTATGTTTCAAGGAAGACTTTTTGAAGAAAGATATTAGATTCAATTTATAATCTAGCATAATAAATATAGTGAAACCGTGAGTCTGCAATTGATATATCCTCTGCTATAATCTGCTCTTCGGTTGCAATTTCTCTTTAAGTTATCTCTTCTTTTTGGGTATTTCCACACTTCTAAAAGTTAGATCAAGATTCGTTTGTGGCTAATAACACATCATGAATAACATATTTGTTGTACCTTATCTGGGCCGCATTTGGGAGTGATTTTGAGAATTGATTTTATGACCGTTAGAAGAAAAGTATGGACTACCCGTGAGAGAAGAAGTCAAACTTTATTGCTGGAATAGTGAAATAACGATTCAAAAATCAATTTTTTAGGGTGAAAAATCACTTCCAAATAAGCTCCTAATGTTTTTTGCCATAGTTGAGCCTCAACCTCTATGCTTGAGTCATCACAAGATATAGGACTTGTTCGGTGATGATTTTGAGAATTGATTTTTTGATCGTTGGAGAGAAAAATGGGTCCTATCTGTGAGAGAAATGGTAAAAAATGATGGTTTAAATAGTGAAATACGATCAAAAAATTGATTTTTTTAGAAATCAATACCAAACACACCCATAGCCCCCGTTTTTATGGAAATGAAAATGGTTGGAATAGTATTTTTCTGAAAAATGAGTGGTTGAAAAAGAAAGAAAAATTTTCGATTTACGTGTAATATTATTTTATGAAAGATTGTGTGGTTGAAAATAAGATAAAGAGAAAATGAAATGTAATGGAATAAAAATTAATGGGACAAAACGAGGGGCATAATGTGAATGGCTAGTGCCTAGTTGGAATAGGGAAACTACTTATGATCGACAAGTGAGTCAATTTCTTCAATCCCACAAAATTTTCTCTACAATAATAATAGCAATATTCCTTTATCGGCCAATTATCAATATTCTTACTTGAACAAATCGAGAGTGTTCAATGGATTTAAAATGTTATCACTTGAAAGAAAATATACTGGTGTTTGGAGGTGCGGAAGCAAGTTGTTCTTCCTCTGATGGAACTGAAAAGTTGTAGGACAAGAAGAAATGGGTTATCTTTGTTGGAAAAATGAGTAAATAGGTTACTTTTGGCATAAGTTTGAGTGGGACTCATTGGTCCGATTTGGGAGATCAAAGTTGATTTGTGTTCTCCTCTGTGAGAGCATCAAAACCATATATTTACTTGCCAAATTTAAGTAACGGATGAATGAGAAATTGGAGTTCAAAGTTGGTAATTGGAAGATAGTTTATGTGGAAAAAGTGAAAAATCGACATTTGTCCCACATAGAAAAATGAAGAAAGCATGAACCACTTTATATATGCCTACATTTTGGAATAATGTAATCGTGTGTAGCATAGAGGCTCTCTCCACGTTCGCGCACAGGGGGTGCAAATCTCAGACTGAAATAGCCTTCGGGCCTTGAATTTGGGTGCGGGCGCAACCTACGCACACGAATGTCGGATCGAACAAGGCAAAATTCGCCCCTTCGGAGAGTCCACGTTTTGCAATTTTTTTTTTTGCTTTCTTCAATGACTTTTGAGTTTCTGAAACTGCAAAAACTCCAATGGACTCCCAATGGTCATAGTGTTAATGGGCAGTAACTCCAATAGACTCCCAATGGTCACAATGTTAATAGGTAGTATGCCTATAAAAAGGCTCATTATCTAGCAATCTAAAAAGTATGCCTATAAAAAGGCACATTCTCTAGCAATCTAACACACTCGAAAATCTCATCTACATTCCTGCATACACAGTTTCTTCTTTTCTGTATTCCTTGTCCAGTAAGATCTTGTTCTTGTAGTGATATTGTTCGGATACTAGATAAGTTCGCCAGAGTAGTACATACTGTGCTCAGATTCTACTATATACCGTTGTATTCTGGGAACAGACATTCGGATTAAAACTCAAGCACGTACGGTGAGAGGGCGAATTTGTTTTAAGGACACTGTGTTTACACGGGCCTCGGGTTAAAAATTTATATGAAATTATAAGCATGTCGTTAATTTTTTTTTTTGTTCTCTGAAATTTCTATTAATTTTCAGCTTTCCCGTTTAGATTTATTAAATTAAAGTGTTTTACATAATTTAATATAATTTAGTTCTAAATTAGATTAATATATTGTGGTTTATGATAATTTAGTTTATTGTGTAATTAACCAATATTATAAACCGGTATGAGAAAACCCCGTATTTAATTCTATTGTATGCGTAAAATCAAGTTTGTGCAAATTCGGTATATAATCTGTGCATATACGGTATGCTATATATACAGTATATTGCATATACGGTAAGTGCAATTTTGGTATCTAAAATGCATATACAGTACCCGTAAATTCGGTATCATTCCACCAACATAATTTCCAACAATCTTCAAAGACTCATGTCATTATCAGATACAAGAAAATCAAAAGTTCATTCTTAATTGTGGAAGTATTAATGGAGATAACAATGGTGACCCATTCCTCAAATTTACTAATCAAAAGCCAATGGGATTCTGGGTAACAACCACTCCGTCTAGTATGACATTAAGCAAGTTAAGCAACTTATTAGCTTTGGTAATGGTTTACGCAGTCATGACAATTAACACACAAGAAAAAGGATCTATCAATGCTACTGAATGAAAATTGATTGTATGTACCATAAAAATATTCGAAGGGGTCCGTGTGGCCCCCATTAAAACGAATTATAAATTTTGGAATAATAATTTTTTGGATGAAGTTTTTTGGTTTATATGTAATATTATTTTGTTGGAGAACGTGTTGTTAAAAAGAAGAGAGAGAAAAACGTATTATAAATTTAATGGGCTTAAATGGGGGCTTAGGGTGCCGATATTGGAAAATGTGCATGTGATGGTGGTGTCGACAGCTGTGGACAGAAATGAGGCGATGGTATTGTTGTGACGCATGTTTAGGAATGGGACGGGGTGGGAATTGGGGACTCTATTTATTTTAAATATTTTCTTTTTGTCTTCTTTTTTTCTTTTGCTTTTTATATTTGTATTTTTTTTTAATATTTTAAAGTTGAAGACAATAATATCTATCTACTGAACTATAACAAAATAATTTGAAGAATTCTGTCAGTGAGGAAGATATATTCGAATAAATGAAAGGTTGTGGATAGGAGGAGGGGTGAAAATTGAATAAGGACGAAATTGCCATAAATGGGAAGATTGGGAAAGAAAATGAAATTACTCAATTTTTTACACTCTAATAAATTCTTTACTTTTTACAACAACTTTACCCTTAGTTTTCAATTAATATATATTTTAACGTGAACTAGTCTCATTACTATCTCTACTTCTAGAAAGCTTAGTAAAACGTGATGGAGGAACAAGAGGGTGGATCACTTGAACATGGAGGAGGGCAAGGATAAAGGCAAAGGCAAATGTGATTGTTGGAAAAGGGGTGGACGGTTGGAATGAGAATGGGATAGGTTTGAGACGGGACGGTATGTCCTTTCATGTCCTGCCCTGTCTCATCGGGGATTTCTTTCCCCGTGCCTTTCTTTAGATAGGACGAGGCACCCATTTACCTTGTCTACCGTCTTGTATAATATATGTACAAATTTTTTTTAAGAGAGAAGAACACCAATTGCTTCAAATCAAACTTTTCTTCTTATTTTTTTAAGAGAAATAAAGAGTAATATTTCATATTGAACATATCTCATTTTTAAAGAGTCTCTTTGATCTTACATTCCCATGTACATATATAGACATGTTTGCCTAAACTTAAGGGTTTTGCCTAAACTTAAGGGCTCTTTTAATCCAACGAGATTCGAAGAGGAGGGCTGGGAATATACAACGAAATTCGAATGAAGGAAAGCCGTTGAAGACCTTTGTTTTAATTTTTGGCATTCTTATTTTGAAAATTACATTCCATATCAAAGGTACGAAACTAAACTATGAAAAGCTGGCTATCATCAAAGAGCAATTCTTGTGTTTCTTCTTCTTCTTCTCCTCTCTCTCTCTCTTTATTTATTTATTACTATTATTTTATTTTATTTTATTTTGGTAAGTTCCTTAAGGTCCAAAAAAGCCACTTTCAAGTAAAAACGACAACATACCTTCTTGACCTGCCCTTTTTGCTTGTCAAGAGTATTGAGGTTAGGATGGTGATCAGGAACATGATCTCGGGTCCGACTCTCTCTCTCTCTTCTTTCTTTTTCTTCTTAATTTTTATTATAGTTTACATTTTTAAATTTAGATCGAATTTTAAAAATTAAATTAATGAACATTAAAAAATAAATAGGTAAATGTCCAAATGAGTTGGAAATGGAGAATATTTTAATGTGAACTAGCCCCATTACTATCTCTACTTTTAGAGGGCTTAGCAAAACATGCTATACACATGGTGGAGGAACAAGACGATGCTCGAGCAAAAAGAAGGGAGACGGCAAGTGGGGAATGGGGTGGAAAGTAGGAATTAGAATGGGCTAGTTTGAGACGGGACAGGATGTCCTTCCTATCCCACTTCATCCAGTTAGGGGTTTCTCTCCTCGTGCCTTGTTTAAGAGGGGAAGAGGCATCCATTTATGTTGTTTACCTTCCTGTATAATATTTATATTTACATTTTTTTTGGTGAGAGGGATAAGAACACCAATTGCTTCAAATCGGACTTTTCTTTTTCTTCTATTTTTTACTTTTTCAAGAGAAAGGAAGAATAATATTTCAAATTTAACACATCAGTTTGATGGAATGGGAAAATGGAGAGGCAGTGATCATTGGGGTTGGTTGGGGGGGGGGTAGGGTTGGTAAATCAAAATTTTATTTTGGAATTTTTTTAATAATATCAAACGAGTGTGGGCACAAGGATTAACACGACTCGCAAAACTCGACGGGACGAGGAATTCTCACCCTGTTTGGGTGGATCGATCAAGTTTTTCGTCATCCTAGTAAACTGGTCTAGAAGAATGGGTCTACTCATTTTTTTTTCCTTTTTTTTTTCTCTTTTAATTTTTATCTGAAGTCTAAGGGGAAATAATCTCTTAACTAAAATAATCTTAGACTCTGTAATTAACTTTCCTTTCTTCGTAAGAATATATTGCATTTCAAGAGAATTGGTTTACATAATATATAACAATGGATTGTTGTTCTATATAGATTATCATTTAGTCGAGTTAAAAGTTCAGTCGACAAAATATTGTTTAGTGGTCATTAAACTTTAATAAAAAAATTATATAGCTTCCAAACTAATCAAATCGTTATTTCATTGCTTATTAAAAATAACAAGTTTTTGGATGGGCACGGAACTTATCAAATCATTATCCTATTGGTCATTAAATTTTAAAAGTTTTTTGGATAGTTACCAAACTTTTCAAGTCTTTATCTCATTCATCACTCAATAATTCATCGTGAAAAATTTCGACAAACTCAAAACGTGACAAACGAAAATACTACGTGGTATATTGTATTCGTTATTTGACGAAAAATCAGTCAAAAAAGCATTTATAAAAATGTGATTAACAAGAAAAGCAATATAATAATAATACTAAGGGTCTGTTTGATTACAAATATGGAATTTGGGTGGAAAGAAAATGAATTTCAGGGAATTGAATTGTCTAAAAATTATTTTCCTGTGAATTGTCAATTTATTGTGTTTGATTGGTATAATTTTTCACGTGAAAAATGTTAAAATAAAAGTATTTTTTGGTATTCGTTTGATTTTGTTTTATATGAAAATTGTCAATTAAATGGATAAAATTTACTGGTATTGAGGATAAAATTTGTTTTCATTGCCAAAAAAAAAAACAAAAAATTCAAGAAAATCATCTATCTTTTGATGTTTGTTTGACTTTATTTTACATGGAAATTGGCAATTAAAGGGAATTTTTTTTACAATAATTTTAAAAATTTGTTTCCATTGTCAAAATAAATAAATAAATAAATAATTTGAAAAATTGCTACAGTAACTGTAAAAATAAATTCTCACCATATTGGTGAGAATTTATTTTCCTCAATTAGGTGGAAAATATCTATGTGGTGACAAAAGCAAGAAAACCAATTCCATGGAAAATAAATGGTATCAAACACCATTAATTGAGTAAAAAATGGAAAACTTATTCCATTTTGCATGGAAAATGACCCAATCAAACACTATCCAAATGAAAAATATAGATAAACAAAGAGAAAGCAGATGAATGTTAAATCGCATTTTCTATATGTGCATTTAATAAAAGGATGCACGTTTTTGTCTGATTTTCGTCAACTAACAATAATAATGTGTCATGTCAATGTTTCCATTTGCCACATCGTGAGTCCAACGAATTTTTAATTGTGAGCTATTGAGTAACGGATGATGTAATAATTTGGTTAGTCAGATAACAATTTGAGATTTTTTTAAAGTTAACAAAATAGATAACAATTTGATAAGTTCAATGATTATTCGAAAAATATTAGTGTTTTAATGGTTAATAGGATAAAGATTTGATAAGTTCGACGATCATCCAAAATACTTTTATATTAATGTCCAGTTGAAAATATGGTGCAAAATTTAAGGATCAATTCGATGTTGAACCCCATATAAGGTCTATTTAGCATGTCTTTGAAAAAGTCCAAACGAAATTTTGAAATCCATAAGTTGCTTTGATCCGTTCGGCTATTTTTTATGAAAGCGCTTCTTTTAGTTAGAATTTAAAGGAAGCTAGTCAATTGTGGCTTTCTCTAAATTCACTTTTCAAAATATGAAACTCTTTTAAAAAAAATTAACTTTTAAATAAAAATTAAGTTAGCTTCCTCCAAAAACTCTTCTACAGAAAGTAAAAACAAAAGTCATACAGAATAATCGGTTATTAGTATTAGGTTAGATAGTCTATAGTTCTTGCACAAAATAGACATACATGTGCATGCACAAAATAGACATACATGTGCATGCACAAAATAGACATACATGTGCATGCATATGTTGTAGCCAAGGAGGGGGTAGTGGGGGGCAGTGCTAGGCTTACCTAAGAAGAAATTGTTGAATTTTGGCACAAATATTAGTATTAACTCAGCTCTAGTTTGAATTTCAACCCAAGTCCAATGCTCAATTATTCAAATTGTATTAAAAACACTAAAATCATTAATTACTCTTTTTATTACATTCATAAAATGTGAATATTTTATTGTCAAATTAGATATTTTATTTAATGCATGTAAGTAAATTTTATTATGGATAATTTGTATTAATTAGATCTAAAAGTAAATTACTTATTTTAATAGTTAGAGACACGACTTATTTTTCTAAATTTAAAAGTAATTTTTTTTTTTTATCTCTACTTGTGTTTTCATTTATTATTTATTCATATTTATAGAAAAATAACTTATTTTGACCATAAAATAGATATTATGATCAAAACAAATAACTTACTATAAATTTGATATTGACAATAAAAAGAATATTTGTTAAAACTTATTTATTTATAAAATAATCCATTAATGAGTATATTGTCGAAATCGAGCAAAAAATGGATATGAATTAAATTTAATTTCTTTGGCCCTCGAAATTTTTAGTTGATTTTTCTCAAATTGGTTGAGAGCTTCACTCACTTTGAAATGTGGTGATATAGAAGATTGATGAACATAACAAATAATATTTTGAGATAATAACATATGGATTATAGTGATATATAATTGATTGCGCGTTGCAATCAAGCTTTCAGTTGTTTAGAAAGACTGATTGTTAAAGTTACTAGAAAAGTACTCATTAAGCAATTTTTAAAAATTTCATTGGTGGATATATATTTTAACTTGTTTCCATTATGATTCGATTATTTTATATTTTTTAAGGTAAGTGTAGATTTTCTATTTGGTAAAAAAATACAAAGATTTAGTGGAATATTATAACGTGAGACATCCAAACTTTATATATATATATATATATAATTTCATTGAGTGCCGTATAATTTTTATCATGAATGTGACGAGAATGACCTCTAAAACTCGATTTCTTGTGATGTGAGTTCATTCAAAAAATTTTAAGTATCAGCCCGTTCAAACATTATTTTTTGGGCTTCGTCCCCAACTGTACCTTTAGTATTACAAGCATGTAGTTGTCTATTGTGTTGAGCGCGGAAGCTTTGATATCACTTGATGATTTCAAAGCATTGTAAAGAATGAGATTTAATGACGATTTAAAGTAATGAATATCACAACGAGAAAACAAGATTAAAAGTAAAGAAATAAAACAAAGAGAATTTATAGCATATGAACGATATATTATAAACTGACAATATGGAGAGAAATTACAAACACAATAATAATGTTTAAACAAAACTGACAAAAGAGCCTTGTTGAATGCAGTTAGACTCCTTTCCTACACAAACAACATGCGATTCAAGACTCTTATTTGAATCACAACTCTAACAATCTCCACCTTGACTTAAATTTCGGTGCAATAAGCGGGGCTCCACAAAATTTCTCCACCCCAGAAATAAACTCATTTGCATTGAAATGAAATGGCAAATCTCCTCAATACAGTAACCAAAATTCTCAATCTAAACCATCGTCCTCTATTCGGAGTCCACCAGCGAAACTTGAACCCTACTCCCGGGTTCCCAAAATTCCACCAAGAAATTAATGTTTACCAAACAGGGTCGAAGTACACCCTGTAGCAGAAATCATACAAAATGCTTGAACAGAAGGCCTCTTGTTAGAACTGTTGCCTTTAATGTCCCCAAAAGCATTACAAACATCACTGACATCACAGTATCTACGCTCAATTGATCCAATCCTAGCAACTGAACATAGTGCAACAGCTGAAATTGGTAGCAAAGCGAAATCACCAACGCTCCTTCGAGTAATGTTTTGAACCAACCCAGAGCCCATCACAAGAGGTACTGTACCAAACTGAATATCCACAATGGTACTGAATTTATCCATATGTCTCTTAACTGGTTATGCGCTCCCCTACAAGATGTACAATTGAGAAATTCTCCATCCCTCTAGTATAACCCAGACACTCTTTGGACCTTCAGACTTCACCTCTACCAGAGAATTTATACCCTTTTACATCCAGAGCATTAAGTGAGATGAGATTCCTTTTCAGGTTTGGAACATGTCGAACTTGATCAATCGTTTTGACTGTCACATCCCGCAAACTAAATTTGACCGACCGATCTCAACAATACGATAAGACTGGTTGTTTTTTATTACAACTCCACCTTGCTGAACAGCCTCATATGTTTGAAAGAAATCTCGATTGGAACAATATGATGCGTATATACCTAATCAAGATTCCACTCCTTGTCAGGCCTAGATTCCACGTCAGATACTATGGTCAACATTACATCTCCACCGTCTGAAAAATCCTCAACTACATTTGTTTCATCTGAAGTCAAAGGCTGTGCTTCACGATTTGCAGCTAAATCACCTTTAGCCTGCAACTTATCGCAATCCTTCTGAAGATGTCCCATACATCCGTGGTAGAAGCAAAACAAATTGCTGTTATTCTTTAATCTGCCCCTTCGTCGACCACGATAAGGTACAAAAGCTTCCTCATCCCTCGATGTAGCTCCAACCAAATGCTTCAACTTCTCATTTGAGTGCAAGACATTATAGATGTCGTCTGTAGTCAAAGTATCCCGACTATACAAAATGGTGTCCCGAAACGACGCATAAGAGCCAGACAACGAACATAACAATATTAAGGCCAGATCCTCTTCATCGTACTTAACCTCCAAAGTTTCCAAATCTGCAACTATTTTCTTGAATACGACAATATGGTCCTCCAATGACCCTCGTTTCGCCTTGCGATGAGAATATAGCTTCTACTTTAGAGCTAGCCAGTTTGCCTGTGAGACTTTTAGTCATGCATAATTACTATAGTTTCAACACAAAAGAGCCGCTGTTTTTTCCTTCAAGACATCCTACACAATATTGTTGGATAAATGAAGATGGATCTGCGATAAAGCATTTCGATCCCTCCGTTGTTTCTCTTCCATTGTCCAATCAGTTGTCATCTTCTCAAAACCTAGCAGCGCATCGTCCAATTCCAAATACGCCAGAATAGCCCTCATCTTTACTTGTTACAAAGAAAATCTTGTATTGCGATCCAGTAGCGGAATGTTATACCTCATGGTAGTCAACTCTGAAAAAACCTCAACCAATCTACAGAAGAAGAACCAAACTCTGATGCCACTTGTTGGGTGCGGAAGCTCTGATACCACTTGTTGATTCCAAAGGGTTGTAAAAAATTAGATTTAATGACGATGTGAAGTAATGAAGATCACAACGAGGAAACAAGATTAAAAGTAAAGAAATAAACAAAGAGAATTTATCGCAGATGAACGATATATTATAAATTGACAATATGGAGAGCAATTACAGATACAACAATAATGTTTAAACAAAATCGACAAAAGAATCTTGTATTTATATGCCACATTTCAAACCCTAGAAGAATCCTAAAAGGTAAGAAAATATATTACAATTAGGAAACTCAATTTCAACGAGATTTTGTTTCTTTGTTGTTGAATACAGCTAGACTCCTTTTCAACACTAACAACACGCGATTCAAGACTCCTATTTGAGTCACAACTCTAATATATTGATAGTATGTATTGTAAATAGCACACTACCAGGACGAAATGTAATAATAATAAATGGATCCCTATGATCCTATACAGCGCTCTCTAAATGGAATACCTCGGTAAGGGTGCTAATGTAATGTGATTATAGAATTGTGTATGAATAATATTGCTCATGTTTGAATTAATTTGAAGTACTTGAACTTATATTTGCAGATTTGCTTATATTTGATTTAATTTGAAGTACTTTAACTTCTATTTGTGGATTTATAGCAAAGTGGGGTTTTAGTTTTTTCAACTGTATCTGTAGATTAATAGTAAAGTACGGTGTAATGTTGTAATAAAATGAAAAATGATACTTTTTAAAACAAATTCATAAGTGTTGACCTTATATTCATGATTTAATTGCATCGATATTGTTCTACTACCTTAATTTATCACGTACTTGTAGGACTTAAAAATTGAATCGATGTCGATTTTTTTTTTCCTTGCCAATTTTGCAAACTTTTTTGAGGTTTGGTAATTTTCTAAAACAGTGGGTCAACAATGCCATTTTGTTAATTTTTCATAACACTAATGTTACAAATTTTCTCATTTTTTCGAATGGATTTTTACACATGGTTCCAATAAGGTTTAAGGGTTGTATTTACTATTTAGCCTAGCGATAGAAGTGACATAATGATTAAAAATTTAAGAAAAAATATAGCAACGAGAGTTAGGAGAGGTATAGTTAAGTTTTCAATTTTCATTTTAAAAATTCTTAGCTTCGAGATGATCCAATTATTATTTGACTTCCTTTAGACCTGATATGGTTTGAAATGTATTACGTGTTGATACATTGAAAGAATCGAGCTACGCGAATGACTTCTCTCGGACCTAAATATTTAATTTTTATTTGTCCAAAAAATTTAATTTAACAGAGCCAAAAGATTGAAAACTAAAGAGGAATTCGAAAAAGAAAACAAAACAGGAAATAAACATCTGACTAGTGTGTGAATCATATCGAAATTACGACCCACCAGCAACCCAATTCGCAAGATCCCAATTTTTTTCCCCCAAACCAATCTGGAGCCATTTTCAGAGGGTTCCGACGAAGACAGAGAGGATATAGGTTTTCACAAACTTATAAAAAGGGTTTTGATACTTACACAAACTTATCAGATAGAGGAAAGATGTCTCTAAATAATGTAAAGATGTCGGAGGAAGTGTGGTTGACATGTCTGACTCATGCATTGTCCACTGAGACCGAAGAGATCATGGGTCTTCTTCTCGGCGACATTCAGGTGGATTATTTTTTGCCAGTCTCTTGGATTTTCACATCTTTTATTGGGGTCAGCTCATAAAGTTGGAAACTTAATTTTGTGTTGAACAATAATTCTTAATGCGTTTCTTTTTTTGTTCTTTGATTGAATCTTCTGCGCAGGGTTTTATTCTGTTGATTTTAGTTGTATTGATTATTGACATCCCCTGAAATTCTAACGTAGTTTCTGGCAGGAATTTAATCTTCACTTCGAAAATTTGGATTTGAAATGAATTCTGAATTGGGTTTTGCAGGACTTCATCAAGTTCAAACGTGATATGCCTATTTTCTTATGATGGTTAATGCGATTTTAAAATATTTCTGTGGGATATTTTGGATTTTAGTTAATTTAGAATTGGTTTTATTGATTCTTGATATTACTTGTGATGTTGACTAACATCTTCTTATTGCTAAAGAGTTTTAAGGTAACTTGGTACTATAATCTGTGTGAGACCTTGTTGGCACAACCTTTTACAGTCTCCATTGCGTTCCATCTAAAGTTCTCAGATCTTAAAGAACATCATAGTTTTTCCTTTTTACTTATGCAACCTTTTCCACTAATGCTTTTATTGAGATTTTCCTTGAAAATTCAGAAAATGCAACTATCTTCATTTGTTGAACATGCATGAGTACTTATAAAATGATAGACTACAAATGCAAAAGATGCACAGTGTTAGTGCTCCTCTTCAGTTTGGGTATTATATTTTGCTTGCAAACAAACACAATAAAAATGGTTCTTGTTTTATGCAGCATTCAAGAAATGGAAATGTGACCGCATTGATATGGGGAGCCCTGCCACAACCTCGTGCTGATCGTCGAAAGGATCGGGTAGAGACTAACCCGGAACAGTTGACTGCCGCATCAGCTCAAGCTGAAATATCCTTTTTGGCTATGCGTACTCTTCCTTGATTTCTTGGTTGTAATGTAAATTGATGCATAATATTAATATGTTTCGGATTTTGGTACTTTGCAGAATGCAAAATAATACTGGTTCTAGTTGTACCATTTTCCCATAAAGTAACAATATTTCAAATTTATCTATTTCTATACCTTATTTGTTGTGACTGAATTTAGTGGACTACAATGGGTTAAAAAAAAAAAAAAAAAAAAAAAAAAAAGCGTGGTAGTCCAATGTGGCGGCTAAGTGAGGCCACGTAAGCAATATTAATCCGGTGATTATTTTCTTTAAATGTCGAACAGATGCAATGAACCTTTTTTTTTTTTTTTTTTTTTTAAATTTTTTTTTGGATTCAGATGTGCGGACTCAGGCTATGTATCAACTGTTGGATTCTGGTTTTATTGGGTTGATATTTTCATGTTTCAGTGAAGATGCGCGAAAGGTTTGTGTTAGTTTTCTATTGAAATGTCTATGCAAAAGATGCCATATAATTTTAACGTAAATCATTATAGGTTGGAAGGATTCAAGTCATTGCGTTTCAGTCTTCAGATGGAAAGCAGAACAACATTTTTAGATCTGTTTCTATTTCTCCACAACATAAAAGTTTTATAGATATTGAATCATCTTTAAGTTCCTCAGAGAACGCAGTGACTAGATCAGTCCCTATCAGAGAAAGTATTGAACAGGACACTGGCAATTCTGGTGCAACTACCGTAGAAATTAAGGTATATTTAAACGAACCAGGGTGCATCTTCCCTGCGTCCCTTCTGTATCTTTTAGGAAAGCTTTTCTCCTTTCAATTTTTGTTTTGCAACTCTGTTACTCACTCAGACTTTGATATTCTGAGGTGAAACATGAGCCATACTTACTGTCCTGAATGATGAAAATGAATTTAACAGTTTGATGGTGTCTGTTGATCAATTTTTTGTATAGAGTTTGCTGATTGTGAGACTGGTCTTCTTAGAATGACGATTGTCACTTTCAATTCAGAATGTTATCTGTTTTGACTTTTGATTGCTGATGTATTTCAATTCTAACTGATTGGCTAGGTCGGGGATAAATCACATGACTTGGGAGGATCTTCTGGGAATGTCAATGCCAGAATGGTGGAAAATTACAATGCGAACAATTTAAATAATGCAATTCCTGATTTAGATCCCATGGAGATGTCAGATGGTATGCAGGAAGCAATGCACCTTTCCAATATGGAGATGAGGTAAAATGAGTATGTTCTCAAATCACTTTGTGTCCTTTCTTCGAACGTAATATTTTTGTTTACAAGAATTAGCACCATGAAAAATTAGCTTGATTTTAGCGCAATATGTTGGAGAACATATTCAAAAAAGAAGGGAAAAATGGGCAGCCAGAGAGTAGAAGACGACAAATTTAGAAGTGAAAACCAAAGACAACTGACAAAATCTATGCTAATTGAGCAGCAGTAATTGTATTCCTGTAAATGTTCGACAAAGCTGGAAAATCTTACTGAGCTTGCTTAATTCCTTAATTGAATGGTAAATTAAACACAACAGCTAGTTGTTCTCATGTCTTTGAATTGCCATCTAGAGGATATGAGGATCTCCCTTTGTTCGTATATGATTATCATATTTTTTATTATGTGGAATAGCATTTGTAAAATGATTTTTGAAATCGTGGAGACATTTTTTCCCTTTTCTTCTTCCTATTTCCCAATATCTTCATGGATGTATCTCAACCATTCCAATGTCTAGAGATGGATGCCTATATTCTCTAAATGGGTTTCAGAGAGTTGAGATGTGCGAAAATAATATGCTTTTTCATTTGATAAAAGTGAAGTATAGGTCCCTTAAAGTAGGTAAAAAGGAGGATAAAGGTCGGGAATGCAATGTCAATTTAGTATTAGTTTAGGTTAAATTTTTTATTCTTTTTTTGAAAAACTATTCTTTCAAGGAAAGTGAACATTATTTTACGAGATCCCCGAACAGAAAGATGGATATTCTTTGAGACAGTATCAATAATTTACATATTTATATATACTACTTTGGCATTGAATTGCCTGTTTGTTGAGATAGTACATAATGAATATGGATAAAGCTGCTGTTGAAGAAAACCTTGAGGGACTTTAGCAGCTAACTTTGCTGAAGCGCCATTTGTCTTGAATGCTCATCACGCATAAAGTTTTTTTGGAACTTGGAAGCTTGTAAAGTCGAAAAGCGTAAGATAGAGAGCGAAGCTTGATGTTATAATATTTATGAATGAAGCCTTTTAGCTTCAGGCACAGAAATGGAAGGTCACCAAAATTCTTTTACATGGCATGCTATAGGAATACTAGGCTTTGGTATCCATATAGTTGAATGAGTTCATTTTAACCGCATGAATGAATTTGGTACACTACCAGAAGAAATTAAATTAGGTGTTTTATTGGCAATTGATTATGTGATTTTGGGTTCTCAACTACTAAAAATAAGTTTTATGTCTATATAATCGCCTTTGTAGAGCTCGTTATCTCTTCTTTTGTATTGCCTATCAGCCCAATTATTTTGTCTCTCTTTGATTCTAAGTTGCATTCAACTTAATCTCAGGAAAGCTCACATGCATGTATAGATGGAATATTTTTATGAAGCCCAGATGATGTAATTGGTCTGTTTTTATGATTTTTGGTCAGTTATAATATTTCATTCAAAATGTATAGAAGGGATTCAGTTCCTTTCGTTCCAGACTCTGATTTCTTACTGCATTTTGATTTTATTTGTTCTTCACTCACAACGACAGAGGTGGCATTTTTAAGTATATTTAATAGTTGCCATATAATGATCTTCTCCATATGTATGTTTTTGTTTTCTGGCAGTGGTGCAGAATTTGTGAGAAAGGAAATTTCTCTTTATGTGCTGCCAACCTCATCCCTTCTCAATCTGGATTCACCTCTGTCTTCGTTTACAAATCTTCAGCGTGTTTTATATGAAGAGGAGCGGACTGCTTATAAACAGGCAGTCATCCAAAATATGAGGTATTATTCTGTGACTTGATTGAGGTGTGACCAGTTCTTTTTTATTTCATTGTACTCATTTCGTGCAACTTTGGCAGGGAAGGGAAAGTGCACCCTCTTACTTATATTCATCACACATCAACTTATCAGGCTTCCATGTGCAAAATGATAGAATATTGGTAAGAAGCAGTATGATGTTTTACACCAGAATCTTCAGCTTGGCATTTGCTTAAATGTATCATGTTACGTACACTGCAGCTTAAGTCCTGCCATAAACGTTCTTCAGGATCAGTTAAGAGAAAATGAAGTTCGGGTAACGATCATTTTGGCTTTCATGTCTCGTAGAATTTCTTTTTCCAGTTTTATCATTTTTAAATAAAGAAATGAACACAATTAGAGAAAGACCGACATTCAATCCCATCTGGCTTTCCCTTTAAACTCGAGCCTTTTTCATATGCTAAAACTGTTGGGAAAGTTTGTTTTGCTGAAAACTTAGCCTCAGAATGTTATTTCTTGGAGAGTTAAATGTTTGACAGTTTCCTGAAATGATACTGAAGCTCTCTCTAACTATTTACTTCAAGAAGTTAATAATATAGAGAGAATCAATATATTGCTTGATTTTCTGAAATATTATGTTCCGAAACATTTATTTTATTCTCTGTTATTCTCTCACCATTTTTGAAACCAGTAATCAAGATTTCCTCTGGTTTGTGTATTAAAATATTAACGGACATTTTTTTTTTGATCCTTCTGGTCATTTAATTTGTTCATCTTTGTCTAGCCGGGTGCTACAAACATGCATTGTATTTTTCTTTGCTGAAACAGTTAAAAATGCTTGCTGATGAAGCCAAGGTTTTGGAGGCGGAGATTGCACGAGGAAGCGAGTCAAATTCTTCACCTCGTTCTCCATCCCAGGGGCTTCGAGGTAGTCCAACTGGTCATAGAGACCTGTATCCTACTGGTTTCAACCAAATGAGAAATGTTGGGGGTCGTGGTAGCCGAAGCCGAAAAGGATCCTAGTTCTATATCAGACCAATCTAGTAAGAGATTGTTCTATGTATCATGTTTGGCTTTTTTGTTTCAATTGAGCCACCCTTTTGTTAGTGCCCCTTGTTCTAGCTTGCTAAATCTTGCACATGTTCGTGCCTTAGCGGGTTTGTATACTGTACTTTTTCGTGGCCCCTATGTGAAAACTGCCTAATGGTATATACAGATATCATGAATTGAAAGTTCCAGATGCATATATTTATTCATGCACGAACAAGGGGCACCAAAATTCTGTACAAGGAAAATAAAATGGCCAATCCTGTAGATTTGGTAATAAATATAAAGTTGAATCACCTATACAAGTCAAGTGTGTAATTACTAATGATAAAGTTTCCTATGCTTGTCACGGGCCTAATTTCGTAATACTTGAACTACACTAAAATCGTGCGGCCTTAACGCTTAACAGTTCTTGTCCCCACGAGATAGTGTTAAGTCAACTTTAACACTCAACAATAATTTAACCAATGAGTCTAAATTATATGTTAACTTTGATAGAGAAGGAAGATACGAAATTTATGAGGAAAAGAACACATGTTTGGGAAAATTTCTTTGTATTAATATAATTACAAACTCATTTCAATTTTCTCTCTACAAAGATATCACTTTATCTCACTTTACTTCCATTCCATTCATGAGAATTTTTTCTCAACTCCCTATTTTTCCCTTTACTCATTCATGTGATTTATAAATGAACAAGCATCTTTATTTATAAGCAAACTCATGGTGTGCAAGTTGGTATCAATAGCTAGGATTAATCTTGATCCAAGGGCTCTTATTTGTTGCAAGTTGTCTTAGCCCCCGTTTGAGCCTTACTATTTCTCATTACATTAAATTAAAATTTTCTTTCTCCTACTTTTAGCTACACAATCTTCAATAAAATAATATTACACGTAAATAAAAAAATTTTCAACCACTCATTTTTCAAAAAAATACTATTCATCTCATTATAATTTACAAATAATGGGGCTCAAACGGGGGCTTAAACCTCATTTGACCAGAAAGTGGTCAAGTTGGAATTGTCTATCTTGCAAGTAGTATGTCTCTACACTTGCAAGTTGCCTTATTGTATTGTACCTTTCCAACTCTATGCTAGCTGACATGTCACTTTCTATGCAAATGGATCTCTACAACTCATGTGTGAAATGGACATGTCTCCAT
The DNA here is from genome assembly GCF_002742605.1 of Olea europaea var. sylvestris. Taxonomy (NCBI): domain Eukaryota; kingdom Viridiplantae; phylum Streptophyta; class Magnoliopsida; order Lamiales; family Oleaceae; genus Olea; species Olea europaea. Next base: position 20,490,835 of record NC_036246.1, read on the forward strand.
CAAGGTGGTTAAGTTAGACTTTGCTTTTTCAAGCAAGTTGTCAAGTGGCATGTTGGCCTCATTTTGCAAGTTGTCCAATTGGCTCAAGTTGGCACTCACTTGCATTCAAAACTACAGGCTATAGTCCACAGTATTTGCTTCCCCTCATAATAGTGATTTCCATCCTAGAAAACTAGATTTTCGTCCCTGCGTCCCCAGGCGACATCTGCCTGCGTTCCCAGCCAGCATCTGCCTGTGTTGCTATTGTGTCCTCTGTCGCAATCTTCCTGCATTGCTATTACATCCCTTGCCGCAATGCTTACAGTTTGCTGAGTCTGCGTCCCCCTGCCGTAGTTCTCGTCTTGGTTCGTAGGTTCCTGTGTTATTCTGCCTGCGTCCCTTACTGTAGTTTCGGCTTGTGTCCCCTAACGCAGTGCCTGTATTTTTCCTACTTGCGTCCCCTACCACAGGTATTCCCGTCTAGCCATAACGCACTGCCTGCATTACCTGAATTCCTCAGCTGCAACCTAGACGTATCAGCCACGATCATGGAGGGACGTAAGTCACTCCCTCACTCAATTTGGCGACGCCCTCATCGCTATGTACCGCCGAAGTTTGGACCTAATTTACCATAGGTCTATCTCATGTTCCCACTTCGTGTCATGGTATTCCCATGTCATGCCAAGCCTTAAGTTATCATCTTGTGGTCCATGATATTCTCCCCCACTCAATCCGCTAATGTTCTCGTAGCGAAACGTGCTCCGTGCATCCTCATGCAACTTAGGCATTGCATTGTCCTCCAAGTGAATGGGCATCAAAGTTCTCCCTACTTTCGGCACCATCCCCTCGATGAAGGGGTTTTCACAGTGCCCCGCGCACCTCTTTTCGTTGCAACCTCTTGCATGCCTCCTTCAATACCAACTTTCACCCTCTGCATCTTTGTATTAGTTTCTCGGATGGATGACTCCTCTGGTCTTAGTGTCCCCACACATGTCGAAGCTTTAAACCTTCGTACACCACTTTTTGACTTCTTTGACAACGCTTCATCAATTTCCTATCTTTGCGGTAGTTCCCTCGGCAACTTCGCATGCATCACGCCCTTATTATCTTCAAGGACTTTCGCTAACTGTATCCGCGAAAGTTGTTGTGTTTTCGTCCCTACGGAAATGGTTTTGTCACTTGTAGCATTAAACAACTGGAATGAATTCATCCAAACTTTATCCTTATCTTGTCTATCCATGGCCTCCGATTTGCTCTTCGAAATGGAAATGGATGCCAATAATCTCAACTTAGGACAATATCTCATGAGATGTGGTCCTTTGCAAATAAAGCAACCACGATGTGTAAAATTACTCCTCTTCTTCTCATCATGCTCCTTCCTCCAAGAAGCTTGTGTGTTGCCACAGGTCTATAACCAACCTTAGAATTTTGCCTCCAATCCGGCTTACTCCATTGTATGGTCTTCCCTGTATTTTCCTTATGATCACCAAAATTTCCTTTGTGGGTTTGATAGTTTTTGCTTCCATCTTCGCACTTTCTTCAAACTCCGTTAAGGATTTGGCTACCGCACTTGCCTCGTCTATGGTTTTGACTCCGCGACGTTGCAACTCTTGTTGCACCCAAATTGCACATCCATCTAGGAAATAGAATACCAAGTCATCATTTGGCATGCTTGAGATTTGAAGCATAAGGATCGTGAACTCTTTAACATAGTCACGAATTGTCCCTGTATGTTTCAATTCCCTTAATTTCTTGCGGGCCTCATAGATGACATTCTCTAGGTAAAATTGCCTCTTTAGTTCCCTTTTGAACTCGTCCCAAATGTCAACTTTGCAAACTCCCCTTGCAATTTTGCCATGCTTACGACCCACCACAACACCGCAACATCCGAGAGATACATTAATGCGGTCCGCACCTTCATTGCCTCCTTGACAATATTCACGCCATCAAAGTACACTTCCATTTGCCACATGAAGTTATCCACGTTCGTGGCATCTCTACGGCCATCATATTCCTTCTTCAGGTAATCAATTTTTGGGTCAACAACACTTGTAGCGGCACCTCTGCTAGTACCCGCAGTTGATTGCTTGATTTACCTGAATTCTTGGCTCATTTTCTCCAAAGTTATGGCTAGCTTGTTCACTTGCCCATGTATTGCACTAACCACATTAGTGACTTTGGCCTGTAGACAGGTGAAATTTTCACCCACAGCGGCTTGTTTGACTTCCACAGCCTGAACATCATGCTTCACTACCTAGACATCGTCAGCCAACGATGCCTAATCGTCCATCACCTCTTGGACATTAATTTGGAAAGTCTCTAGTTTTCCAATGGTGTGATCCTCCAACGCCTCAAAGGAGTGCTCCAAGGATCCGACCTTATTACCCATATTTGCGATGATTTGGTCAAGTTTTTCCTCCATCATGGAAGCCTCCTGTGCTTTGCTCTTACCCACGAGTCCTCATTTCTTCTACCGGGGTAACACCACGTCCACTCTCTACTTCAATTTTGACAGCATCATGAGATTCTGCCATTTGAGCACCTTACCCAAATCTAGCTCCAAGAACCTCCCGCGAACTCAGCTACCATAGCCTCACTTGGTTACCACAACCTATCCTTCGCCTTGATACTGCTCCGTAGTCCACACCACGTGAACTTTACACGGACGTCACCTCACGTCTGAGATGAAAAATTGGTTCAACCCCGTGCGAAACTTGCTTTGATACCACCTATCATTGGCCTAGTTTCGTTACACCCAAACAACGCTAGAACCGTGCAGCCTTAGCGCTCCACAACTCCTATCCCCACGAGATAGCGTTAAGTCAGCCTTAACCCTCAGTAATAATTTAATCAATGAGGCTAAATTATATGTTAACTTTGGTAGAGAAGGTCGATAGAAAATTTATGAGGAAAAGAACACACGTATATTTGGGGAAATTTCTTTGTATTAATGTAAAAGAAAACTATTTACAAACTCACTACAATTTTCTCTACAAAAATATCACTCTATCTCACTTTACTCCCATTCCATCCATGGGAATTTTCTCTCAACTCTCTATGTGATTTACAAATGACCAAACATTTCTATTTATAGGGAAACTCATGGTGTGCAAGTTGGTATCAATGGCTAGGATTAATCTTGATTCAATGGCTCTTATTTGTTGCAAGTTGCCTTAAACCTCATTTGACCATAAGGTAGCCAACTTGGAATTGACTACCTGGCAAGTGACATGTTTCTACACTTGCAAGTTGCATTGTATCTTGCACCTTTTCAACTCTATGTTAGTTGGCATGTTACTTTCCATACAAGTTGATCTCTACAACTCATGTGGGCAAGTGGATATATCTCCATCAAGGTGGCCAAGTTGGACTTTGCTTTCTCAAGCAAGTTGTCAAGTGGCATGTTGGCCTCATTTTGCAAGTTGTCCAATTGACTCACTTGCATTCAAAACTACAGGCTATAGTCCACAGTATTTGCTTCCCCTCACAATAGTGGTTTCCATCCTTGAAAACTAGATTTTCGTTCTTGCGTCCCCAGTCGACATTTGCCTGCATTCCTAGCATGCGTCGACCTGCATAGTCTTCTTGTGTTGCTGTTGTGTCCCTTGTCGCAATCTATCAGGGTTGCTGTTGCGTCCCATGTCGAATGCTTGCAGTCTGTTGAAGTTTGCCTTTCTGCGTCCCCCTGCCGCAGTTTCTGTCTTGATCCTGCCTACGTTTCCTGCCGCAGGTTCCTGTGTTGTTATGCATGCGTCCCATGCCGTAGGTTCGACTGACGTCCCCTAACGCAGTGCTTGTGTTTTTCCTACCTACGTCCCTACTGCAGGTACTTCCGTCTAGCATAACGCATTGCCCGTGTTACCTGATTTCCCCAGCTGCAACCTGAACGTATCGACCGCGACCATGGGGGGACGTAAGTCACTCCCCCACTAAATTTGGCGACGTCCTCATCGTCATGTACCGTCAAAGCTTAGAACTATTTTGCCATAGGTCTATCTCATGTTCCCACTTCATGTCATGCCAAGCCTCAAGTCATCACCTTGTGGTCCGTAACATATGCCCTTCCTCAGGTATGGAGCCATGAAAAGATATCAGGGTGGGCTAAAATTTATAAAATTTTCAATGAACTTATGTCATAAAAAAATGCTCATAATAAGTAATTTTTTTTACTTGTAAGTATGAATAAGCAATATGTGAAAATATAAAAAAGAAAATTTTAATTACTTTTAAGCCTAGTCAAACATGTAACTTTCTTACTGATGATACAATCTATTTATAGTTAGCTTCAATAAAAAATATGATTTATTATAAAATTTACTTATTTAATTGTAAGTGAACCTTTCAAATTTGATCAAACATACCTGAAATAAAATATCAAACTCAGTAATGAGTTTTTTCGCATTGCACAAATGTTAAAGTAGGCTAAAGTAGAATTTGAACTAAAGTTATACTTACAATTTATTATTTTTTCATATTAGGCTTTCATTGGGGCTAGCACAGCCCCTTGCTATACCCGCCTCTGCCCTTCATTAGCATGTGTTGGGGTGGAATGAGTGCAATGCCCTATATATCCACTCCAAGCAAGTAAATTCTAAAGGAATTGGAAAGCTTACACATACTGTAACTATAGCTTTTAAAGAAGTGGTCTTAAAGTCTTATAAAGCCCGCATCCTAAGATATTCAACATCACTAGAAAATATATGTATCCGAATCCACCATCACATCACAATTAGTTTCACTAGTTTAACGTTTAACAAAGTTCTCCAACGAAAAGACATTTCCAGTATGTCTACACGACCAAATTGCAATTCTAAACGCTAGTGAACAATATCAAACGGAATATACATTACAAAATATCAACAAATATGTTTCTAAATATACAAAATCGAATTCAAAATAAGTGCACTCGCTTGCTATTATCAATACTTATTTTTATACGTTCTCAATAGGCATAGGAGTGCCACGATTAGCACCTCTAGTCTTGTCGAGAGCTCTGGACACATCATTTGCATTCTCACCTCGCAACTCATCATTAGGAGTATCAGGCTCCTGATGTTCGTTATTGCCCCGTATAGATCTTGTGCCACCAACATGTGTTGATTTTTGTTGTCTTGATTGGCAAGATATATTTCCTCCTCTAATCACCAACATCTTGAATGTTAAGTAAATTAATTAAAATTTGCATTTTCAAGAAATTATCGATATTAAGAAGACAAATTCTAAATGTAACTATTGCTAAAATTTTAAAACTAATCAAATCAGATTGAAAAAGGGTATAACCATTATCACACGCGTGTATCTTCATATAACCAAGACTGCTTAACATTTTCTTTGTTTTGTAAAACGTATCCTCTATCTGTGCACCTTTTGGCAACATGTTTGTAATTATGGACAACATGCGATCATAACATGTTGCAAAGATATTAAATTCAGACTTACAATTCTAAAGTGGTGACATTGTTGAAAGTTTAGTGTGATTTGCACAACCGGGCAATATAGGTTCATCAGCTTCTCGAAGTAGCTGAAGAATTTTGTAGCTCTTGGATTTGGCTTATAATCTTTTGGAAAAGAATGTTGTTGATTCAAAAAGGTGTTGTAAATATTAGGGACTGTAGCATCTATCGTCATTGTTTGATTTCTTTATTCAGTTCGTCCTTGTGCATTTGAGGATTCGAATCAACTAATGAATCATTCACTATGTGCATACCATTGCTTATAATCATGGGTAAACCCTCTGCTATATAAGTGAAGTTTTACATCATCTCGCATATGGAATCTTTATTGTTACTTTATAAAATAGGGGAATTATGTAAGGTGGAGAGGCTTATTATTGGTGTTGTAAATTATATGAATAATGTTATGTTCTTGTCGCATTGCCAAATTATAAATGTACTAGACACAGTTCTAAAAGGGTTTTGTCATTATTGAAGACTCTCGTTTATTCTCACTAGATAACTTATTTTTTAGAATTAAGCTACTTGTACTATCTTGCTTTACATTTTGCTTGACATCCCTCCTATATGACAATCTATGCAATGATGTGAAAAATTGTTGGAAAAATCAAAGGATATAATGGTGCAATGTGGAAGAATGTCAACAAAAATGTAAACAATAATGTACATGTAGCAAAACTGTATTTTTTAAACAATGTTGTATATTCGCATAATTTTGTGATGCCAATCGGTACTTGAAACAAAAAATATGAACAAGTTCTAGTCATGAATTTTTAAATTGTTTTTTAAGCCCTTGTTTGTTCACTATTATTTTCAAAATATATATTTCTCTCTCTTATTTTTAAACACGCATTTTTCAATAAAATAATATTACATGCAAATTTGATTTTTTTTTAACCACTTATTCTCCATCAAAATATTATTTTAAAATGTATCTTGGACCCAAAAAAAAAAAAAAAGGCACGATATCCATGGCAGTAATAATTGGATTTTGAGACATGCATAGAGATATATGCAATTATTTCAATATAAAATACATACCATAGTAGCTGGAATTGGTTCTTGAGATAGTGAAATTCACAAGAGAGAGCTGAAGAGAGTGCAACCTCAATTGAAAATTTGTGAGATTGTGAGAGATACGGACAATCGGTTATGTTAGGGGAAGAGTTTTGTGAAACCGTGTGATTTGTAGAATTGAGAGGGAAATGAATTTGGTAAAAATATTTGGAAAAAGATTACAATAGAATAACTACACACATTTTCTCTTAATCTTCAATTGGTCCTACACTAGTCTATTTTGCCCAACTAAATTCTTTAATAAATTGCGTGGGAAGTCCTCTTTTTTCCAATTTTGACATTGAATTCCTCATTTTCTCTAATTTGGTCGATTTAAGCCATTTTCATATACTTTTTTTCTCTGTTTTATACAATCTAATATCGATTTTCTCCTAACATAATAGTATACAAATAAATTAAATATAACTTCAATAAAAACATTCGAAAAAGTCCACTTTAATTATTTAAATAATTATAGAACCATATTCATCAGTCCCCGCTGGAATTTCTTGGTCTCATGCTGAATCTTTTTATTATTATATTTTTAGTTCAAATGTTATTTTAAAAATAAAAGAAAATATAAAAAAAATTATTGATTAAATAAACATATGGATGGACGAATGAACGAAAGAACAAGAAATAATGATATTTTATCTCCATCTTGCCGTCCAAAATTTTTCGATGTGACAAGGAGTAGGGAGGGCTTTTGCTGGCTCGCCCCAGCCCATTGGCATCCCCAATCACATATATATTCTAACATATTAAAACTATAAATTAAATTTATTAAAAGATGTTAAACATTTGAATATAGTTAAATTAAGAGTCATATATGTTGTCTACTAGAAATACTAGACGGATATAACTATATTAAAATTGATTTTAAAATGTACTAAATAAGTTAATTATGCTACCAAGATTCTAAGTTGAAAAGATCTTCGACATAAGTTCTTGTTATGGATAGAAAAGATCTTCGACATAAGTTCTTGTTATGGATACGTAGGAGTAAAACCTTGTTATAGTATTTTTTCTCTTATGTTAAATTATTTAAGCATGAGAACTTAAAGTATAACATTTGCTTCGAAAAAAACTTAATAGTGGTACAACTACATGAAATGAGTGTTAAACTTAACTTACTTTTATTTTTAAAGACGAAATTCTCAACAAAAATGATGTCTTACAATTAATAAACTACTTTGTCTACACATTTCGAATGTGATTACGTTGACCTTTATATATATATATATATATATATATATATAATAAAATTGCTTCCCTATTAGAAAATTCGAATGTTAGAATTACTCTTAAGCCTTGAACGATTAGCAATCACCTCTGAACATTTCAAACCATTTACCTTATTGGAAACTAATTTACCTATTTTTCATAGGTTAAAGGTCAAAAACTATAAGATTATCCTTCAGTTACGGCATTTCGGTAGGTTAATGTTTGAGAATTGTATTAGTTTTTAAAATTAATTAATATTATCAAAGGATTTTCCTTAGGTAATAGTAATAACCCTTTTTTTTTTAAAATTAACCACCCTTAAACTATGGATATTCAGTATGTGAATTGTTGATTTTTTTATTTTTTTAAAATTGATTAATATCAGGAACGAAAATTTTCACCTACGAAAATTTCGGAGCTAAAAGCTTGAAATATATATATATATATATATATAACAAAAGTGATTTAAGTCACCTACGGAATATTCATAAATGAAATATTCAATTGTTAAATGACTACATTAGACATAGAATATCCGTTGATAAAGAAATATTATCTTCGACAATGACAATTTAGTTGTTGATTACTGTAGTTGAAAGCGGTTTAATTTTACCAAAAAATAATCCTTTTCTGGTTACTAATAGATTCAATTCGTTGGTAATTATCGGTATATCACCCACAGAATATCCATATTTGAAACATCCAAATGTTAGACACGGAATATCCATGGTAAAGAGATATCATCGTTATCAATGCAAAATTATGTTAATTATCGTAGTTGAAAGTGGTTACTTTTACCAACGGATAACCCATTTCTATTTACCAATGGATTGCATCAACTAGTAATTATTGGTTTGTCACTACGAAATATCAGGAGATGAAAGATCCAAATATTAAATGACAACATGAGGTACAAAATATCTATTGGTAAAGAGATATCGCTATTATCAATGGAAATTTCATTGTTGATTACCATAATAGAAAGTGGATTACTTTTACCAACAATTAATCCGTTTCTAATTACCAACAGATGTAATTTTCCATTGGCGAAAATCAAAAAAAGTGGTAAAAACTTACCAATATCAGGTCACAAAATCCTATTTACATAATACACGACATATACATACATTACATTTCGCATTAAAGAGCATTTACGCCAATAAACATTAACATGCAAATTCTTTTTGGTAACACGTAAACAAGAATCAGGTCACAAATAGAAAAATATGTAGGTCACATACTACTAATTCAAATCATACCCAACATACCCGTAACCTACATCCCTTACTGGAAAATATTTGGAAAAAAAAAAAAAAATAATGGCAGATTAGGGATTCACTTTCTCCTAGGATTTTCCGTCGAACACGAACTTCTTTATTCTTTGAACCGAGTTAGACCTATCGAAATTTTTTCACAGAAGTGCTCTAGAACTCTCACTGGAAGGGTGGGTGGGTGAATTTTTACCAATTTTTTTTTTATCACCACGTGAGGGCCATTCATGTGAGTTACAAGGGGCTTCAGCCTTATTCTTGTTGGTGAAGATTCAACTTTTTCTTTTGTTGGGCACGGACATCAATTTTCATCTTTGCTTGGAGTTATAACCATTTTAATCAACAAAAGTATGGTAAATGTTGTTTAGACAGAGGATTTAATCGTGGGAGTCTTCAATTTAATCTTATGTAAAAAGCTCGGTGGTGATAATGGGTGGTATAAATAGCCAGTTTCAGATATTTAGGGTAGTGAGAGGTTGAAGACACGATTTGAGTTAAGGAAGAGAGGGAGTGTATAGAGCTAAAGCAGTTTGGTGGTTATGGTAATGTAATTATTTGAAAATATTTGATTTGGTTTTGGATAATAATTAAAAAGGGTTAATATATTGATTATGTTTTGAAAAGAGATAAAAAGAGAAGATGATAAAAACCAATGGTCACGTGTGTTTTATTAAAAATAAAAATTTTATATTTATAAAGAAGAATTAGGAATAAAACGGTAACAATTTTTAGGGCTGTAGGGGTATAATTATTATTCACTATTAAACTTACCATTTACATCACTCCTCCTTGAATGACACATTACAAAATATCTATCTTGTTAAAAGTCTTTTGAGAAAAAATCAATGAAACAAACAAATCAAACGAAAGAAAAAGAGTACAGTTATTTTAGAGTATTAAAAATAGACGTTGCATCTTTAAAACATTGTTAGAGAAACTCGGTGGGATAAAATCAACGTGAAGGAAAAAGAGTTTAGCTCTCTTGACATTGATCACAGAAAATTTTTGAGTCAACGCATTCCAATCTTATGAACCAATTTCTTAAATGAAGATGTTGACAGTGCTTTTGTGAATAAATCGACCACATTGTCATTTGAGTAAATTTGTTGAACATCGATGTCGCCATTCTTTTGAAACTTGTATATATAAAAGAATTTTGTAGAAATATGCTTTGTCCTATCACCTTTAATATAACATTCTTTGAGTTGTGCAATATAAGTTGCATTACCTTTATACAAGATTATTGAACTATCTTTTGTTGAAATTAACTCGCATGATGCCTAGATATGATAAGTCATGTTCCTCAAGCATACACATTTTTGGTCTGCTTCATTAGATACAATAATTTCAGAATGATTTGAGGATACTGCTGTTAATGATTGCTTTACAGATTTTGATGATATAGCTGTTCCTCCACGTGAAAACACATATCTTCTTTGTGATTTAGATTTATGTGGGTCACAGAGATAACCTACATCTACATGTCCCACTAAAGCGATTCTCGATTTTTGAGAATATAATAATCTCAAATCAATAGTGCCCTTCAGATAACGAAAATATATTTAATGCTATTGCAATATATTTGAATTGGTTTAAAGTTATATCTTGAAATGAGATTTACAGAAAATGCTATATCGGATTGAGTGCATTTTGCATAAAGTTAATGCTTTAATTGCACTAAGATATGGTACTTTAGGACCAAGAACATTTTTTTCATTTTGAAATGTGCAAAATGAATCATTTTTCGTATCAAGTGATCGAATAATCATAGGTTATGTCAATGAATGTACATTATCCATATAAAAATGTTTTAAAACTTTTTTTTTTTTTTTTTTTTTTTTAGATTGATCAATAAATAATCCTTTTGGGAAGTGTTCAATCTACAATTCAAGACAAAATTTGATTTTTTCCAAATGTTTCATCTCAAATTCAATTTTTAAATAATATGTAGCTTTGTTTAGCTTTTCAGGAGTTTCAATTAAATATAAATCTTCAATATAAACTGTTACAATTGTAAATCTAATTTTTTTTCTCTATAAAATATATGGGTAGACATCGTTATTTTTATAACATTTATTCAAAAAATATTCGCCAAGATAATTATACCACATGCGTTCATCTTATTTGATCAATCATTACTTCGATCAATATATTTCGACATATTTATTTTGATTCCTTACTTTATGATGGAATGCATCATGTGCAAAATTATTGTCGACAATTTTTTTCTTTTTGATTATGTTTTTTTCATAATGACATATTTTGTTTAGGTATCTCAAGTTTCATTATTTCAAGTACCTGAACCTCTTATGGGGTCTATAATTGTTATGTTTAAATACTCATCAAGAGTCTATGCCTCTTTAATGAGCCCATCTGTGTTAATTGCTTCATTTTTATTTGAAAATTTTTGTATTAGAATTGAGCACTATCACGCTTTAGGCATATCCTACATATATCAAATAATGCAAATATATTGTCTTTTTAGGACATCAATTCGTGTTGGAGCATTTAAAAGTGGTGTGTAAGATATTATTTATCTCTTTGATCAATAAATTCTAAATAAATCATATTTCGGACATTCTGGTTTGAATGATGTTTTGTAAGGATTTAAATGATGATATATTTATACATTATTTTCAACTCCTTAATTTATTTCCCTAATGTTGAAAGAATTATCCAATCAAATTAACAATCATTTTTTTTTCAGCGTTATAAAAAATACTCGTTTGGGATAATGATTTAAATTACGTATTTATTCTCTACATTCTTTATTTTTCATATCAATGCATTGTGGTGGTTTAATTTTATATATACTACACTATCAAAATAATTAAATAGAAAAATTAGGCTCTGACCAAAAGTCAATTATAATAGAGAGAACCATGATGTGTAATAGAATTCTCTAAACAAACATGAAAAATACGATGTTTTCAATTAAATTAATTGGAGGTATTTAACAAACAATATTGTCAAACCATTTATCAACATCCCAACTAACACTTATTAAAATGTTAAGATTTATGCCCACTACCATTAACTAGAGACAATCTTGATTATATGATCTTAAAATTACGCCCATAATTTAAAATTTAAGTAGTAATTTCACAAACTCTAGGTTACGAACACCATACAATCATCTAGTATATGCATCAAATTTATTAAATGTAAATAATATTTAGATGATCAATGTAGAAAATGATGGAGTCCTATTTATCACCCTAATTAATTTTCAAACGTATAGGAAATTCAGTCCCTATTTTAGCTAGTGATAGTTAATGAAAAAATTTTATGAAAGAGAACACACATCATTATAAATCCAGCAATGATCCAGCTGGTCATGCCAAACAATAATGTCAAATTAAACTTCCGGTTCAATATAAGATATAATTCGATGGTTAATTTCGAAAAATACGATTAAATCTTTTATAATCATATATTATTCAAATAGTCAAACTAATCAATGTCTTCACGACATTAGTTATATATTGTCCTTTAGGGATAAATATGAATTCAAAATGATATATTCTTAAAAAATGTGATACTTCGAGAGCATATTATCTTTAGTTATTACCTCTTTAAGAGCAACATGTTAATATTTTTTTGGACTATTGAAAATTATAATTCACGCTCTTCTTGAATATTAAAAATATAGAAAACTAGTTTTATTTAAAAATTACAATCTAGTATTGAGTTGTTTAATTTGTGTTTCTTAAGAGTACAATGAGATATATATTATTCGGGATATGTGCTATTTCGAGAGCACATAATATTTTATTATTGCATCTTCAAAAGCAATAAATCAATATTCTAAAGAATATTGAAAATAATATTATGGTCTTCAAGAGCAAACAACATAATATTTTTTTAGAATATTAATTATAATGTTTTGCTACTTCAAGAACAACAATATGATAAACTATTATTTTAAAGTTTACAGAAGTACATTTAAAAATATTTAATTATTATATAGACATTATAAGAATTTATATAGAAAAATTAATTACAAAAAATACATAAGTAAAATTTTTTTCCAAACATCCATGTGAATTGACTTCATACATGAATATGCAAATATGAGAAGTTAATCATTATACATATAATGAAATAATCGTTAGAGATTTGCATACAAGCGAAAAAACATAAAAGAAGTAGAAAAAGAAGCAGTCCGTTTTGATGTATATGCATGTAGAAAAATTCACATTCACTAAATTAATTTCTTCCATCAACTCTCTTGCCGAAAATGACGAGAAATCATCATTTCTGGCAAGCTCAACCCTATAGACAAGCCCCATAATGCTCAACACCCCCATTAAATCATCAATAATGAAGAATTTACATAAATAATAACAAAGTATAATTCACAAATTCACAAAATAATTCAAATGGAAAATTAAAAGTTTAGAATCCGAAAAATTCATTGTTCTAAGAAATATGGTGGTGGTGATGTTGGGTAGACCGTGGGAATATTGAAGCTCGACCAGATCCAACCTTAATAGTCGATTGTGTGATTTTTGGAAAAAAAAATTATTTTATTATTATTATTATTATTAATTTTTTTTTCAGTTTTTGTCTCTTCTCTCTCTCTCTCTCTCTCTCCCCCTCCCTCTCTTGCTTGTTGAAAGGGCAAAGACGGAAGTTTGTCCATTTATTTATATAAAACATTTTTTACTTTTTTTTGTTAGAAAAAAAATTGGTCAAGGGCCAATGTGGAAATAAGGGCAAGTCAAAGAGTTATTTCCACTTATTTTCGCTATGATGATATACGTTTTTTTCTATTGGATGTTTAATCTCTCCATTTTTATGGTTTCACACTCTTTAAATGAATCATGGACGACAAAAATGGCTCTACAGCCAAATTGTATAAAAAATGAACAACGACCTTGTGTTCACTGCACAAAAATTGGCCCATTTTGACAAATCACATGTCCTCCACATTCATAATATGAAATTGAAGAATCCATGAAAACTATTGTATAAAGTTTACCTTTTTGTGGTCCTTCCTCCACGGTCTGCAAAAGAGCTTCCTCCACAAATACATTTCCTTCGAATTGTGTGCTTCTTTGCCTTTGGTCCCCCATGCTTCTTACAACAAAGACGAGAATCTTTCTATAATTTGTGGTCAAATTTAATTGAGTTGATTAAGGATAAAACCTAGGGTCACAATGATTTGGAATGAATTGTGAACAACGAAAATTTCAATTAATTAGGTATGTAGATATAGAACTTTTCGGATATGGATTATGAAGCTGGGACTGTTAATTGAATTAATTAGTTTGAGGATGTGACTTGAAGATGAAGGTGATTTGGGGATGAAGATTTTGATCTCTCTGATTTCTTTGAAGAATTTTGATTTTGTCCATCCAAAAAATATTTTCCAATTACACGATTTTAACTATTTAGAAAATAAAAATTTTAGATGACGTTGATATGATTCATCAGCCACGTTATTAATTTTTATCTCCACGTAGAATTTATTATCTAGTTGTACAGATGAAATTGGCTTTGGTGATGGAGTTCACAGTGGAATAAGAGAGGCACGCTAATATACTGGTTTATAAAATTATTTCTGATCAATTCTGATTGATTATTTAAGAGAAAAGAGTTAGTCAGTGATAAAAATTTGAAGACCAAACATATTCTACACTGGGAGTAGGTCAAGTAGTTAATTTAGTTACTCAAAATTAATTTCGGATAAATGAAAAATTAATGTCAAATTTAAGTCGCTTAAATACGTGAAATTTTTGAGAAATTGACTTTTTTGGACATGACATTTTAAAAAGTCACATACATTCATTGTGGAGACGTGTCCCTTTGAGGATGTATTTTTCAACAAAACAAGTCTATAAAAGACATGTCTTTTCATTGACTTGTATCTTTTGAGATATGATTTTTGGATCATTTAATATAGATCCCAATATTTAAGAATTTCGATTTATTCATTTTATCCTTGCATTGTCATATAAAATATATTTTTAATTTATTTTGAATCGAATATCATATAAAGAGAGTTGAAAATATTGATAGGTTCGTTGATTTAGATAATTTGGAATGCTCCTATTACAGGACCCGATCACTCTATCTTGAAACATAAATGTCTAAAAATAATTAGCATCCGTGTGGAGCATCGTCGTGTGTGTGTGTGTTGTGTATACATATAGGGAAAGGTAAAAAATTCTTGTACTAATATTAGAAGTACGAGGATATCCACAAAGGTGAAACGCTCTAAACTAAAATAAAAAGATCAAAATTATTTATTGTGTGGTTATCAAATATGTAATAATAATATTGAAATATTGAACAATATTCAAAATATTAAATTGCGTTGTAGTGTACTCTATTAATCTTTAAAGGTACGTTGATGAAAAGTGGATATTTAGTATTAACGATTCAAATTTCATGACAGAGTCCATTTGTTTTCTAAGAAAGATTACTAAGGAATCTTTCATTAATAGTTGTGAATAATGTAAATATATACCATGATTAATGAGTCGTGTGTTTGAAATTCTCCAATATAACTTGTCATTTGGAAGATCAATTTAGAGCTTTATATGAATCTAGAAAGAAGTTCATGGCTTCATACATTTATGGAATGATTATTTAATTGGTGTCCGTTTGTATCTACTAAATGAATTAATTGTGAAAGCTAGCTACATTTAGTAGGACATGAAATCTATTAGTACTATGGAAAGTCTTGAAATGTCAAAGACATAATACTATAAAGTAGTTGATCTTAGATGGTATAAACTCGTGGATCCTCTAACAAAAGATTTACCAAGAAATCATGTATATCACATTCAAGGAAAATGAACTTAGAGCCTACTACATAAGAATCTTTGTAATGGCAATACAACCTTCCTGACTAGGGATCTCAAGAATCAAGATCTTGATTTAATGTAACAACTAAGTTATTAAGATTCAGCGAGCACTTTGGGAGCTAATACTACTCATTCCCATGATAAGAAAAATGTTATCTACAGAGTGTTTTAAAATAAATTAAGCTTTTAATCTACTAGAATAAATCAAGCAGAGTGTGACATGTACTCTTAAAGAGGATCGCCTATCTAAGTGGGAAGGTGGGATTGCTTTTATGAGAATATTTCTGGGCTTAAATTCTCTAAAGTACTTGTGAAATTCAATAGTTGCTCAAGGCCAAATTGAATACAACCATGAGAAATAAAAAGTGTTAGAGAGGTTATTGTG
The DNA here is from genome assembly GCF_002742605.1 of Olea europaea var. sylvestris. Classification (NCBI taxonomy): domain Eukaryota; kingdom Viridiplantae; phylum Streptophyta; class Magnoliopsida; order Lamiales; family Oleaceae; genus Olea; species Olea europaea. The sequence goes on from NC_036246.1 coordinate 20,507,018, forward strand.
TGGGTTTTATTACATTGGCTTACACCAATCAATTGATAGTTCAACATCACGTTTATTGGTTAGCAAAGTAACTCTTAGTATTCTATTATGAAAGGTTCGAACCTAGAAGGTACCTATCTATGTACAAAAGCTTTCCGCTTGAACTCTCTTTAGTGTCTATATAGTTATTTGCATTAATTTTCATTCTATGGAGAATTATTAGAAATTTTTTGACCAATTTTGATTGATGATTAAGAGGAAATTATTTTCAATGAAGGAGATACGAAGGCTAAACGTACTGGAGTAGATCACGTAGTTAGTCGCTCAAAACTAATTTTGAGTGAATGAAATATTAACGTCAAATTTAAGCCATTTAAATACATGAAATTATTGAAAAATCAAGTAAAATATTATGTAATATTCTAGGACTTTTTTGTTGAAAAGTCACGTCTTTTGGGACATGACTTTTTCAATAATCAAATCTTTTCATTGTAGAGACACATCCTTTCAAACTTTTTTTTTTTTTTTAATAAGACATGCCTTTTTCAGACATATGTTCATTGAATTGTATATTTTGAGACATAATTTTTTGATTCAATATATATAGACCCCAAGGTTTAGAATTTTTTTTTTCACTCTCTTCATCCTTGCATTATCATATATTCATATTGATGCATATCCACATCAAAATATTCTCTACATTTATTTTGAATTGAATATCATATAAAGAGAGATATAATAATTGTAAGTTCATTGGTCTACGTAATTTGGAGTGTTCCTATTGCAAAATTTGTTCATTTTATCTTGAGAGATGAGCGTCGAAAATTTGTTAGCATCAGTAAGAAGATTTATCGTCTTAGGAAGAAAGAGTCAAGCTCTTATTTCAACCAAATTCATATTCATGCATTTCTCATTTCTATATATATATTGAAATTTTTTTATACTATGCACTTATTATTCAAATATAAACACTCAATAATTTTTCAACAAGATCCCAGCAGACAATGAATGATATAATAGAGTCACATGGAAAGTATCAGGTAAGGAAACTTGAAACTGATGATGTGGTCTGTAGTGAACACGATTTATTGGTTGAGGGAGGTTATTCTGGATCATATTGGCCAGCTGGAGGGTATTAGTTCCGGATATGAAATGGACTCTTTCAATACGGAGGTAGCAAACTAGTTAGCTCTTCGACATGATTTGAAATTTGTAAGGTTCGATGGCTTATTACTGAAGTGGTTGCATGCGATGCTGAAAAGGTGGTCCACGAAATAAAATCATTTCTTTCTAGATTCCAGTGATTTAATTTTCCATGATATTGTAGGTTTTTCAGTATAAGTTTGTGCTAGTTCCTATTGCAAAATTTGTTCATTGTGTCTTGGGAGATAAATATCGAAAAATTGTTAGCATCGGTAAGAGGATTTATTGTCTTACTCTTTCAATACAGAGGTAGCAAACTAGTTAGCTCTTCGACATGAATTAAAATTTGTAAGTTCAATGGCTTATTATTGAAGTGGTAGCATGTGATGCTCAAAAGGTGGTCCATGAAGTAAAATCATCTCTTTTTAAATTCCATTGATTTAATTTTACATGATATTATAGCTCTTTCAGTATAAGTTCGTGTTAGTTCCTATTGCAAAATTTATTCATTGTATTTTGGGAGATAAATTTCTAAAAGTTGTTAGCATCGATAAGAAGATTTATTGTCTTCAGAAAAAAGAGTCAAACTCTTATTTCGACTAAATTCATATTCATGCATTTCTCATTTCTACCTTTATATATTTGGTTTATGTAAATTGAATTTTTTTGATACTATGCGCTTATTGTTCAAATATAATTTTGTTCAATAATTTTTCAACAAGATCCCAACAGACAATGAATGATATAGTTAAATCATATGGAAAGTATCAGGTAAGGAAACTTGAAACTGAAGCTGTGGTCTGTAGTGAACACAACTTTATTGTCTGGGGATGGTTTTTCTAGGCCAGTTGGTCGGTATTAGTTCCATATGTGAAATGGGCTTTTTCAATACAGAGGTAGCAAACTAGTTAGCTCTTCGATATGATTTGAAATTGTAAAGTTCAATGGCTTACTATTGAAGTGGTTGCATGTGATGCTCAAAAGATTGTCCATGAAGTAAAATAATCTCTTTTAAGATTCCAATGGTTTAGTTTTACATGATATTGTAGCTCTTTCGGTATAAGTTTGTGCTAGTTCATGTCATGTTGTGCCTAGAGAAGGAATTGAATGATGCATGTGGTTGTTTCTTGTTCTACCATTTTCCCATGTATTCACAACTACAATTGGACAAAAATCAATTCAAACGATTCAAATCGATCGATCCAACCCAATCCGATCAAGTTAGGTTGGTTTTTATAATAAATTGGGTTGGTTTGAATTTGAGAGTTAAAATTTTAGGTTGAGTTGGATTGGGTTGCGGGTTACCCACTAAAAACCAATCAACCCTACTCGACTCGATTAATAAAAAAAATTAAAAATATATATAAAATTTATTCACAAAACCTAATGAACCCTTAAATCGATTCAAAATTACTATAATCTCTCTTCTCGCCTCTCGGCACCCACCTTCTACTAATTCACAACTGCTTCCTCGTGCCCATTTTTCTCCTGATACATGAAGGGTGGTTGCCTTCGCTTCAAGCTTCTTTCTGTCAAAATCCAAAAATCACCTCCATTGTCTAATTGGTCATATGTGATTTTATTTGGAGGCAACCCTACAATTAAGTACCTTTTGAGGTTGGCAATTATATATTTTTAATGTCAAGGTGTTTATTATGGTTGTGGTGAGTCTTATAATTGGGGACTTTTATTTAAGGGATGACAGTGAGGATGTAGTGATGGAAGAGGACAACTCATGTGAAAGTCTTTGAATATTTGAGAGTAAAAATTTGACGAATCCAATCGAAACCTACCCAAGCTTAATTCGTTTTCGTGTGTCGAATTTCAATTTTGAGGAGATTGGTTTTGTTTGATTTTTGGTCAAATCAAACATGATGGGTAGGGTTCGAATTGAGCCTGAAATCAACCCAACCCAACCAATGGGGGAAAGAACTAGAGAAAATTAGAAAAAAATTATATGATATATGCTATGCAACTACAAATACAAGTGAAAGCCCAGTAATAACTAATCAAGAGGAGTTGAATTAATTTTGAAACTTTTTTGAAGAATTAATCTAAATTCAAGAAAATAAAGACTAAATAGTTCAATTCAAATAATAAGTGCAAATATGAAAGCGATAACTAAAAGAAAAGAGAGGATGCAAACAATATAATTGCGAAGGTTCAAGCCAAAGCAATAACTACGTCATTCGTTACCAAACTCTCCTATATGAGTAAGACTTTTTCACGATATTGATTGACTTAAAAACAAAGAGCACTGATTCCTATACAATATTGAACTTTACGAAATTTTAATATGACCCACCTTATTGAGTTTTAAGGGAACCTAATATGACCACACTATTGAGCTTTACGGGAACTCAATATAACCCACAAGTATAGCAAAATAAATTACAATGAACTCCTTTCTCGATAAATGACACAAATGAATTTAATACTAAGAGAAGCTAACACTTCAATGAATATCAACAAATGATGTCTCAAGTGTTAGATGAGAAAACTTTGGTGAATATAATGATTTCAAATTTTAATTCAATCATTCAAAGTTTTTCAATAAGAAGAAGAAGAAATAAATGCAATATTAGTTCAAAATCTCCTCATAATATATCTCTCTTTTAGTGAATAATGGTATTAAATTAAGTACCAAAAGAGATATGAGGAATATATCAAAGTTTTAATATAGAGAAATAGAAGAAATGATACACTGTAAGTTCAAAACATTTCTTCAAAATATATCTTTATCCTATGAATGATAGAAATAAGTTAAGCACAAAAAGAAAGATCAAAAAACTTTGATAAGGATGATGATTAAAGTGTTTAAATTAATAATAATTTTTTTTTCAATGAAGACATAAATGAAATCAATGCAAAGGAAAGTTTAAAGAATTCTAAAAGAAAATGTCTCAATTGATGCTCGGGAAAGTCTTGTAAAGAATAGAAAGAGTGAGAATATTTATAGAGTTCAAAACGTCAAAAAAATTTGTAGCTTTAGATGACATGTTTGGTCAATTGCCTCTTGTTTGGATAACTAATATAGCAATTTGTCTAGTAAAAATGAGAAGTCAGAATGGTCAAATTTTGAACCTTTAGAAACTTTCGGTCGACTGCCTCTTTCGACCGGTTGACAATACAATAATTTTAGACTTTTTACTTTCAGGCACCCTTTGATCCAATTTGAAGGTTTTAAAAAACGTGGACTTTTAAAAAGTATTTTTTTTTATCTATTTTTCAGGATAATAGATGTTCAAATTCAAATATTATTTTAAAAAGTCATTTTAACTTTTAATGCACAAAATTTTTTATAATGCACATAAGGATTTTGAGATTAAAGATTCACTGTTAAATATCAAATTATCAATATCTTTACATTTGATCTAAGAAATCTACTTTTTGATCTTGTTTCAAAATTTCATTCTTAAGCTTTTGATGTGTAACTTTAATCTTGACTTCCTTCATGAGTCCGATTGTGATAAAAGCTTTTGATCCTTTGACACTCATCGATATTGAATGCTTTAAAAACTGTAATCACTTTAATTTCAATTGTTACTAAATAAGATTAACTTGTTTGTTATAATGAAAACTTTAAAATTATAATATTGAGTTTATTTTCGATTATTCATGAGATTTAAGATAAATTTTATTCTCCAATTAATTGATTCGTTATTTCACTATCACTTAACTTATAACAATAGTTATGACAACATTTCCCATTTCTTGTAATTTGACATCAAAATGAGCATACTTAAGAAAACATATCTTATTTCTTAATAATTTGATATCAAAATCGATCAAGGTGTACACCAAACCCGCCAATGCTTGTGAAAACCCGAGTTGATTGGTCCTCCATTCATCCAACGATTTCAAAATAAAACCAATTTTGCTGTCAACAATTTTTTTAAAAGCAAAGATAATGTCAACAATGATGTAAAGAAAAAAAAAGGTGCAAATGACAAAATGCAAGTGATAAACATAATGAGGGTGTTTGAGAGTCATTTTATGTAAAAATGCATTTTAAAATATTAACTTGATGAAAATTGTGTAGTTAAAAAATAAAGAAAAGTTTTTTATTGACGTGTAATATTATTTTAATAAAGAATGTGTGGTTGAAAAGAAGAAAAAGAAAAATACATTTTGGAAAAAATGAGTACAAAACGAAGCTAATATAATTAAGCCCCTGTTTGACCCTCATTCTTTGGAAATGAAGATTATGGAATAGTGTTTTTTTATTTTAAAAATGAGTAGTTGAAAAGAAAGAAAGATTTTTGATTTATATATAATATTATTTTATTAAAAATTGTATAATTAAAAATAGAAGAGAAAAAATAAAATATAATTTAATCAGTACCAACAAACGAGAGCTAAATGGAAAAGACACCTTGTATAGGGCCTGTATTGGTTCCCTGTATAACAGGGCTGTACGTTTAGCAGGCTCTTATTAGGCCACCGTTTGGCCCACATTATTTGCTCATTTTTCATTTCCATTTTCAAAATATGTGGTCCTCAATTCTGAAAATGTTTGGTGATTCTGACGGAGGTAGCTACATTTTTTTTACTTATCTATGCCACATCATTTTACAAGATTGACCTTGACATATTTTAGGTAATGGCTTCAATAGCTTGGCTAGATGAGGGTAAATGCGTCCTACCAACTGTCAACAGACAAACAAGAGTCTGACAAAACAGGTGCAAATGGGTAAGCAATGACGTTAGAACCCACTTTACCTTTGCGAGAATCAAAGGACAGGACCATGAAAAGTCGGAATAATTGGGTCGCACGCGGTTTCAACGATGCTCCATTATTTTATATTCTTTCTACGGTCTTCTTTCTAGATATCTCTGACTGTTAAATAAAATAATAAATAGTCTGTCCTTCCATTAAGAAATTGCAAGTTACTTTCAACATATTTTCTATTTATTTGAGATCTGATGAGAAACAACAAAGTGCAGCTTCTTTGAAGCCCTTTTGGTTTCTTGGGAGATTTTCTTGAAATTTCTTCAAAATAAGCAGGGGAACAACGGAAGGTTCGGCGATGGAGGATGAGAAAGAGACTGACGAAGAAGATTTACAATCAAGGACTATGTTTTGTACTGGTTCATCCAAGCATACACCCAAAGACAAGATCACTTGGGCGGATCTTGACGATGATTTGGTAAAGATCAAGACTCAAAACTTGATGCAATCTTTATTGTTGGAATCGGAGGACTCGGCAAGACAACTTAGGTTAGAAAAGTTTATATTTATAAATTTATTGCGTATCATTTGGTATTAGTATCTAAATAATGATATTTCAAAATCATAAAATGATTTACGAGATATGGAATACTAGAGACAAGACGATACGAAACAATCATTTACGAATGATGTGAAAGTAGAATCTTGCAAACTAGTAGACTATAAAATATCGCTACTAAAGGGAAATAGATATCTCATTGTCATGGATGATATATGGAATATAAAGGTATTTACAAATGATACAAAGTAGATTAGTTAGTGGATTAGAAAATATGGTAGAAGAGACCTCATTGTAATAGATGATGTGTGGAATATCGGACCTCGGATGATTTTAACTATTGTATATACAATTGGACTCTAGATAAGAGATGACAAGTCAACAAAATCGATTGGATGTGATGGTTAATGTTCATAATTTTTATTTTTTTATTCGTGTCTTAAATAGACATTATGAAGTAGAATTTTGTTAACTAGTAAAATAGAAAATGTCGCAATTGATGACATCTCATTGTAATTGTAATGAATGATATACAAGAGTCCTAAGTTTTTTGGACTATCCTATCAAGTGGCCATTGTTGCAAGCTTTGGAAAAATATAATTATTCTTGGTTTATTGCCCGATCTTGAAATTCTCAAACTGTTGTATCGATTGAGTTGTATGATTGTCGAGATTCAGTAGCACAACAAATACTGAAGCTAACAAGGTGTCAAAGTTGGCAGTACAGAATTGTCCAATACATTGTTGTTCAATTACAAATGTTATTCACTTTTTTGTATTTCCTTTTTTCTCTCTACTAATTTTGGTGCGGATGATGAAATTAACTTCTTTTTTGGACTATGGTTTTCAAACCAATGTTTTAAAAATCGACTCAAACATTGACTCGAAAAAGAAAAGGGGTCAATTTTTAAAGGGTCGAACCGGTATGGAATGACAAATCAAATAAATAAGTACACAAATAAGCTATAAAATATCATAACTATAAAAAAAATTTTAATTTTAGTTTTCTCATTCAAAGTAAATGTAATCCATGTTTGTTAATTATATTTATTATAGTAATTTATTTTATAACCTCAAAAATTAACAATTAATATGTCAAAAATAACTTGCTTTGTTCAAATTGAAAATTATAATTTTGTTGGTGTTTATGATTTGTTAATGAAGATAATAAAGTAAATTAGTCAACACTTAGAAAGTTAAATTGGCAATTGGTTATTATCTCACATTGGAAGATTACCAAAATATTAGAAGAAGAATCTTCTTTAAAAATGAGCCAGTATCTCATATTGGAAGGTTACCAAAACATTGGAAAAATAGTCTCCTTTAAAAATGAGGTAAAAGAGAATCACTTGTATAAAAAAGTTAGGGAAAAATTCATTTATAAGAGTTTATCTATTCCATATTTCAAAACTAAGAAAAGAAGATTTACATTCAGTTATTATTAAAATTTATTTCTGAAATAATTGATTAAAAAAATATTTTATTAATTAAACATATTAAGGCCATAGATCTATTAAATTTGATCACAGTTTATCAAATTAATTGATTACAAATTATTTCTAAGTCACATATCGAAAATTCTATAGGTCACAAATTATTTATCGATCACATACTGAAAATTTCATAGGTCACAATTCTTTGACCGATCACAAAATTAAAATTTTTATTGGTCACAAATAAAATTTTTCACAAGTCACAGTTCATTGATCTGTCACAAAATCATAATTTTAATTGGTCATAACTCATTTGTCGGTCACAGATCAAAATTTTCATAAGTCACAATTAATTGATTGGTCACAAAATCAAAATTTTTACTAATTACAATTTATTTGTTGATCACAAATTATCAAAATAATTTGCCACAATTAATTTTACAATCACAAATTATTTTTTGATCACAATTTAAAAATTTTATAGATCACAATTTATTCATTGGTCACAAATCAAAAATTTATTTGTTACCACCACGCCATGACTTTAGCAGCACCATTGCCAAAACCACTGTTACCACCTCCCGACAGCAACATCCCCATCTCATACGAGCCAACACTGCCACCTCCCCACACCACCGTCGATAGCAAAACCACCACCTCAAACAAATTAACCATCATAGAAACCACCACCACACCATCGCATCACTAGTGCGAGGCTGCGCCGCAAGCGAAAAGGAAGGAGAGCTAGCCACACTAACTCACCACCACCACTACCCGCACCACCGCCACCTGCACCACCTAATTTGTAACCACATCGCCAATGCCAACATTGTTTGTGACATCGCTATATCCACCACATCTATCACCAGATCCACCAATAAAAATCACCTCAAAATCCCAAAACCAAAACATTAAAACCCATCACCACACAACAACACAACACCACCCGCACTGCACTCCCCACCACACCACTGTACCACACATCCAAACACTACATCGTCATCACCAAGCTACTGTAGTCGCGATCAGAGAGGCATAGATCGCGTTATCTGAGTGTCGGCACTGCCGTGAGCATCGCTTACAACAACACTCAGAATGGCCACTATGAGAGCTGCCTCCAATGCTCACAACAGCGCTTAGAAGTTAGATCAACACCTATAATCTTGCAGCAAAATAGAGAGAATTTGAGCTCCGGCACCACTGAGATGGAGAGAATCTGATAGGCCCTTAGTCGCGGTATCTGAGCATCGACACCGTTGACGATTTCGCAATAGCGGCTATGACGATCGGTGCCGACGGAGAGAAGGAGACGTTTGAGAGATATAGGGTAGAGAGAAAGTGGAGATAAAGGGTAGAAGAAAATGAATGAATTAGGGCTCCGAATGGGATGGGTGGATTAATTAATTTTTATGGAGTAATTAATTAAAATAAGCCTCCGATTTTTGAAATAATAAATTTAATATATGATTAATGAAACTGAATCTTTAAATCTCTTAGTTTATGTAATCTCCTCTTTAGGGAATTCGAGCCTTCAATTGTAGTGTGTGGCCCATTAAAATAGTTAAAAGTTTTTGTGAAAAAAATTAAAATCAATCGGGAAAAACGTGGCAGGTTTACCGGTTCACGGTTAAACTGACCGAGTTGATAGTTTATTAGCCGGTTCTTTATTTTTCGGTTAATGTATGAGTACCGGATCGGATTAAAGGTGGATTCACGAATTTCTTGATTGAACTGGCCAATCCGATCCGATTTTTATAACATTGTTTCAAATTAAACACAGTTTTTCTCCCCCATAATTTTGAATGTGCTTGCTGGAATACAATTTTGTTTAGTCTTACTTTGGATGGAAGTTAGATTTCGTGAAAGCAAGAGAAAAGTTCAAAAAGTTAAACAATCTCAAGAGAATTAGATTCTATTACGTGTTGACCATTTGCTCATGTTTGAGTCATATTCCTTTAAAATATATTTTTTAAACTCATTTTTAATGATATATTCTTTCAATAAAATAATTTTGCATGTAAAAATTTAAAATTTTTCTCTATAATTTGATCACGCTTTTCAAAAATTCACAATTTCAAAATCTATTAATCCAAAAAATAGGGTTGAAACAATTATGTTACAAGCATTTGTATTTTATGCCTTCTATATATTGGAGTCGAAAAAAAAATATTAGGCCAAAATCATGTTATTGTATATAATAGCGCATGCTATGTTGGTTATAAATTAATCCTTATTTAGTCAGTGCATTTTTGGAAATATGAGTTACGTTTTAAAATACTTATTTGTATGTAAATTCATGATTGCCCTTCTTACTTAATTGTCAAATTCAATCTGACGCCTATTTGGTGGTATTAAAAACAAACTTTTAGTCAATTTTGATTTTGATTAAAAAAATGATGAAATATGTGGTTAAGAAGTTGTGACTTTTATTATGGGTGCGTGCGCGTGCGTGCATACATACATTTTTTTGGTTTGTTATTGTCAATGATTTATCTTCTGTTCTGAGTTACACAATGAAATTTCAATAAGTATTGTACTTCTAACTTTGTTAAAAAAAAAAAAAAAAATGTCTTCAACAAACCACTTATTTTCAAAAATTATCCTAATAATCACTAAATTTGTAATTCATTATCTCATCCATCATTCAATTTTTTAAATTGACAATCACGTGGATGCCAAGTGAAAAATAGATTGCCACGCATGTACTTTTGTCAGTTACGTCACCAAATTTATCAATTCTTTAAACGTTCATTGAGTGAGTAATAGATGTGATTACATTTTGCAAAGTTCAATGACTAATGGGGAAACATTTGAAATTTAGTGATCCCTTGAAAACTATTCGTTAAGTTCATTGACCAATCAGGTAATTAACTCCCTTTTTAATTATTGTTAGAGATTCAAGGGAACAAGCATGATATTTTGATTAAGCTTTAGATTAGGGTATTTATCTTGTTGCAAACTATTGTTTCTAGTTTGTTTTTTATTTGATTAAAAGAAATAATATAATTGAGAGTTTTACTTTAGCGCTCTGTAATCCGAATCGTTATTATGTGAAATCGACGATGTATTAATTAAGAATCAATTCTTGATATTTATGTGAGGAAAACCGAATTTTGATTATTAAGTTTCTGATATTTTTACAAAGAACTAAGGAATATTTAATTATTTTATTTGTAATTGCCTTTTGCTATATTATATATATCAAGATTTTCAATTTTTGCACACAAGGTGCGTAGGCTAACCTTAATAAATTGAAAGAAGTTTGTGGTTGCGCTTGTCGACAATGTTGAAAGATGTAAAGTAGAGGTAGTTGTAGCAACGGTTTCGAAATTTTGTTTTTTAAGTGGATTTTTCATTAATCTTCAATTTGTGCAGTTCCATATCTTTCAAATAGTCACATTACTAGAAGGCGAAAAACGTCAGTGCATTCGTTAGTTGACCTAAAAAATTAACCAAAAAAAATTGTATTTTTTTACCAACTATACCATATACATTTTCATCCCTTCCTATTATACTCTCAAAAATAAAAAAATGTCAATTATTTATACATTTTCACTTCCGATTATTTCATGATATGATTGTATACGATCATCTTCTAAATAGATTCTAAAGAAACCCATGTTCTCGATGACAATCCTTTAGATATTGCTTGTCGTCTATTAGGCGTTCTTTTTGAACCTGTGTACAGTTATTGTTGTTGGAATTTAAAAAATTCCTGGTTTGGGCATGATGGTTATTTGTTTTCCAAGGAAAATCCTAGTTATTTCAACATAAGGCAACAACATGGTGGAATGTTATTCGGAAAGATGTGAAATTTTGCGTATGAGCATGGTAAAATAAGTTATTTAGACTACGTGTACTTCGATTTCTTTAATAAATTTTTCTAGGCAACACCATGAAGATATTGGAGTATTTTCAGAAGATGAAGTATCTTTATAAAATTGAAAAGAGGAGATCGAGTGAGGCATCATTCTGATTGGTAACTGATGTAGATTTTATGAATTTAGTGAAGGTGCTTGATGAAAAAAGGACAGCTGAGTTGTATTGTTTTTCTGCAGTTGAAGTGTTGGAATTGTCATGGAATGAAACTTTAAGTCATGATATTTTTGTTGTTGGTGTTGTTGAAATCGGTAAACATTAGGAGAATGTGGATGAGATTTTTGGAAAAACTCGTGACAAAGAAATTGAGCAGAAATCATGTTATACTGTTGAGATTTATGATGAGACGTTAGAGGGTGATGAATTGTATGTTGCTGATGAAGTTGGGAGTGAAAGTGCATATGATGAAATAGAAGTCAATGATGTTAAACACAACTATGGGAGAGCAAAGGCTGAATCACCAACAACCGGAAATTAAAACATGAGCTACTCATGGGGCTACGTCAGAGGTAACTGAGGTTGATGAACCTTAGGATGAAGTCTATGAGGCTCAAAATCCTACTGATGAAGTAAGTAGCCAAAGAAGAAAGGCTGAAGTACGTGGTGATGAAACAGAAGTAAATGGGGGAGGAAACTCATGTTGGTGAAGTTGAGATGGTGGGTGAAGAGGTACGTGTTGATGGAGTACCTGTGATGGAGGAAACTCATGCATTTTTCTCAATTCTTTTCAACCACATATTTTTCATTAAAATAATATTATACGTAAATAAAAAAAATTTCATCCACATATTCTCCCTCAATCTACTATTCTAAAATTTATTTTTCCTTCAAAATGAGTGTCAAACACCCTCTTAGTAACGAATTTTAAAATAGCGTAGCTCATACTTTAGAATTGGGTAATTAGCACAAAATGTCCATACCTTTCAATGTTTTTTGAAAAGGTCCCTACTTTTTTTTTTTGGCGGATTACACCCTCACCTTTACTTTTTTTTTGCGCAAAACGTCATTCTGTCAACTCCCCGTTAAAATGCTCCGTTAAATAAAAACGGTAATTAGCACAAAATGTCTCTACCTTTAAATATTATTGTGCAAAATATTTTTACCTTTCATTCTTCTTAGTATAATTAGTACAAAAGGTCCATACCTTTCAATGTTATTGTACAAAACGTCCCCACCTTTTATTTTTAGCATTTTCACCCCACCTTTTACATTTTATTGCGCAAAATGTCATTTTTATATATTTTTTCAATAAAATGAGGATTTTACCCTCCTATTCAAATAAAACAAAAAGAAAAGAAAAGAAAAATAAATAATTAATTGTAATCATAGTCCTAAATCTTTCAAAACATTATAGACAAGTCCTAAATTCTCTACTACCCCCACTTTCACAACCCATCACGCCACCACTTATTGATCCATATAGCGCCATCTTTTAGCCACAACACCTATCGGACTCCACCACCACCAGCCTAGCCCCACTCTCCCCAATATCCTCCTCCATAGTATTGGTCACCAATCTATCTGAAACAACCGCATTTACGGTGGTGGAGTTCGTGGGCATGGCAGTCGAAAGGTGGTGTTATGTGGATTTATAGTTGGCAGTTTGATAGGTTGTGAAAGTGGTGGTGGTTGAGAATTTATGATTTCTTTGTAATTTTTTAAAAATTTAAGGACTATGAATGCAGTTGGTAATTCATCTTTTCTCTTTGTTTTATTTGAATTGGAGGGTAAAATCGTCATTTTATTGAAAAAATGGATGAAAATGACCTTGCGCAATGAAAGGTGAAAGGTAGGGGTGAAAATACTAAAAAATGAAAGGTATGAACGTTTTGCACAGTGACATTGAAAATGTAGGGACCTTTTGTGCTAATTATGCCAAAAAATGAAAGGTAGTGACGTTTTGCACAATAATATTGAAAGATATGGACATTTTGTGCTAATTAACTTTTGATTTAACGGAGCATTCTAACGAGAAGTTGACAGAATGATGTTTTGTGCAAAAAAAAAGGTAAAGGTAAGGGTGTAATCCGCCAAAAAAAGAAAGGTATGGATCTTTTCCACAAAAATATCGAAAGTTAGGGATGTTTGGTGCTAATTACCCTTTAGAATTTATTAAAACTTTTAAAAAGATTAAATTATATATATGCCCTTTTAGGTAAATTTTCAATTTATAATTTGTTGTACTAATTTTTTTTATTTGTATATATTACTTATAAAAAAAAAAATAACAAGTATCAATTTTTTCACTCTCTTATGGACGATGCAATAAAGAAAGGGTTAAAATCGGAGAAAAAAACCCCCAAGCATTAGGACTGTAAGTAAAAATCGTAAAATCGAAAAATCGAACCGAAACCTTATTCTAGAAACCTTCGGTTTGGTGCCACATGGACCCAATCAATGAAATGGTTTTGAACCAAATCAAACCGGTCAAAATAGTTTGGTTTAGGTTTGAGAATTTTAATTGCGGTTTAAAATCAAACCAGACCGACAAAAAAATATATAAAAATAAAAAAAATGGAAAAATGAATTTTTTTGAAAATTCATCCAAATATGTAAAATTCAATAGTTTTGTCATTTGTGAATATTTTTGTCAATTTCTAATTTTCTAATATAGATATATTATTATTATCAAATAATCCTAATTTATATCTAATAATTTCAAGACTAACATAATCTATCAAAAACTCTTTTCCTATTTAGAATTTAGATGAACTCCAACCGATACCCAACACAGTCTTGAGCTACCGGCACCACACACTTCTTTTTCAGATTTTTCACGCCTCTTCAAAGTTGAATTGAAATCTATTATATCAAATCGGAGACAAAGAGATCCTATACTTTTAGTGATAATATTTGTTACAAATAAAGTTTCAGATCGATAATTTTTTTGGAGAAAACTAAGATAAAAATATGAAATTAAATGCGTTTTGTAATATCAGACAAACGTAAACTTGTGTAATTGTTATATTTAGATATTATAAACAATCGCTTTATTATTGTGGTTGGTTATTTTCTTTGTCTAATTAGTATCATTTTTTCAGATATGATGATTACCAGGTCTTGTTGGACATCATTATGTTTTTTGACCTTATATTTAGTTTAGTAGACTTATATTATAACGTTATTATATCATCATTAGTCTAAAAAAGGTGAATAAAAATGAAAAAAAATTATGTTTTAATTTATTGTGATTTCACTTTAATTTAGTTGGTATTTAAATTTATAATAGATATATTTAGCTCCTATTTGAGCTATATTTTTCATATCATTATAATGAGAAAATTGACTATTGGAGAGAAGGGTGGGTCCCACACATGAAACATCAGGTGAACAAAGACAGTTGGACTTGTAATATATCAACCCCAATTTTCATTTTTTTGTCCCAAAAAATTTGGTTCAAACAGGGCTTTAATTTGTTTTAGATTTATTGCTAGTAAGATATAAATATATATTGAATTCAATGAATTAATGACATAAAAGTAGTCAAGCAAAAAATATATGGCGAAATCGGACCAAACCGTTAGGTTTAGGTTTGAGTTTTTTTTTTCAAACCGTTCAAAATGGTTCGATTTAGATTTGGGTTTTTCTCAAATCAATTTAAATGATTTGGTCTAAAAATCTGTCAAAAATCGATAAAATCGAACCACTTACACCACTACCAAGCTGGGCACGCCGGTACGGTATATGAAAATGCAAGGCATAGTGATAGTCATCGATTTAATCATATTAATTAAAGGAGTAACCCAGCTGAATGACACGTACTCATATACGTGTCGTATCGCTTGACGTGTGTCCGTTTCAAACTCTCTAAATACCATGCAAGAACAGCCCAATAACTCCATTCACCTTGACTCATAAACTTCCAAATCTTCCATTAGTTCAAGCAAAACATTAGTTCAATTTTTACCAAATTGAAAATGCAAGGCATAGTCACCGATTTAATCATATTAATTAAAGGAATAACCCGGCTGAATGACACGTACTCATATACGTGTCGTCTCGCTTGACGCGTGTCAGTTTCAAACTCTCCAAATACCAGTATACCATGCAAGAATAGCCCAATAACTCCATTCACCTCGACTCTTAAACTTCCAAATCTTCCATTACTTCAAGCAAAACCATAGTTCAATTAAGCCCAATTCAACAAAAATGGCGTCTCACGATCAAAGCTACAAAGCTGGTGAAGCCAAGGGTCACGCTCAGGTTAACTTATAAACGTTTCTAATTCTGCATCTCAAGAAAAATTCTATCTTAAATGATTTTCAGAAGAGCAGTTCAGACTTTTATATTTTGTGTATATATTTCATCATTATTCTATATGCGATGTATTCGTAGGAGAAAACTGGGCAAGCTACGGATACAATGAAGGACAAGGCACAGAAGGCCAAAGACACAGCTTCAGATATGGCGCACTCCGCCCGGGATCGAACTCAACAAAACAAGGACCAAACTGGCAGTTATCTTTCAGAGAAAACCGAAGCCGCGAAGCAGAAGGCATCTGAAACGGCCCGGGGGACAAAGGAGGAGGCATCTGAAACTGCCCACGCGACGAAGGAGAAGGCGTCGCAAATGGAAGAATCTGGCGAGGAAACTGCACAAGCAGGCAAGGAGAAAACTGAGGGAACTATGCAGAGGGCTGGGGAACAAATTAAGAGTATGGCGGGAGGAGCTGCTGAGGCTGTGAAGCATACTTTTGGCATGGGTGAAACTGAAGAGGATCCATGTAATAAGAGGGATAATTAGTTAGTTTTTGTATTAATTTCTGGGCATGTTTTTGAGGCTCGTAGTCCTGCTTTTGGATACTAATAACTTGTAATAATAATGTCTCAACTCTGTTATAAATGTGACCAGATTTTTAATTATGTTAATCTAATCTATATAATTTAAATTATTTTTAAATAAGTTATTTAAAAATCAATTATTGAATTTATAAATAAAGTTTCTATGGAGCTTTATGTTTTTTTCTTCAAATAAATGACCCTGGTTACATTTGCGTGTGATAGCACCAAATCAAACCCAACACTGCGATTGCTCCACCCACGGACAAATCATTCACCATGGTTGATTGATTGTGTCAGAAAGACTTTTATTCCATCGTCTCAATCGTCCCCCCAGAAGAATATTTGCATCTAAAAGATCTCTCACTAATGGCTCCAACCCCTCTTCGCCTCAGGAAAGGAGGCCTTCTTCGTCTTCCACCTAAGCTGGGTAGGAGAGGCCCAAACCTTGCGTAGGAAGGCTCAAACCCAATACCAGTGACTCAATAATATACCCACAAAATCAAGCAGAAGAATATTTGCATCTAAAAGATCTCTCACTAATGGCTCGAACCCCTCCCCCCTCTCGAAAGGAGGCCTTCTTCGCCTTCCACCTAAGCTGGACAGGAGAGGCCCAAACCTTGGGTAGGAAGGCCCAAACCCAATCCCAATGACTCAATAATATAACCCACAAAATCAAGATTGGTGGATGCAATTGAATCTGAAGAAGAAAGGTAACACTTAAGATCACAACCTCATGGCACCAAGGGAGTAAAAGAACGGTTGTCTCTCAATCTCAATCGCGTCACACGGCTAGTATGAAACAGGAGGCACACGTGTATAGTTTTAGGGCCAGACATTATAGGCCAAAACCGAACACATGACCGGAGCCAAGTGAATTGGGCTAACATAAGATTGGCCCACAAATGGCAAAGTGGGCTAACAAATTGAAGTGCGATCCAACTAATGAATGGATCACAAGCAACACAAATTTATTTAGGGGCAATTTACAAAAATATCCTTAAAATGAGGGATCTTTTGAAAAATCATAAAAGTTTTTTGGAAGAAAAAAATACTATGTAATATTAAAAGTGACACAATGTCACTTTTAAAAGTTAAGTGTCACTTTTTAATAAAAGTGATGTTGTGTTTGTCACTAAAAAAAAATGATAGAAATCAAGAAGGTTACTAAAAAAAATTGACAAACACTACAGAAAGTGATAAAAATTCAAAAAATTGACAAATATTTAAAAAAACATGATGAGTTCAAAAGTTGAGACAAACTAAAAAAGTTATACATATGAAAAAAAAGTGACAAACACTCGAAAAATGATTATTCGAAAAAAAAGTGACAAACTCAGGAAGCAAGTTCAATCTTGATTTTATGATTAATAAATATTATTGGACCAGTGAATTGTACATTTTTCCAAGTTAAAAGTGTCTTTACATAAATAAATATGAAAGAGTCACGACAGAGACATGAGTATCACCAATTTGCTAATCAGAAGGCAACTTTCTAAAAAATTATGATCCCACGTCTAGAAATCTAGTGTACAATACAGAACACAAATTCAAGTTTTGGCATTTAAAATTATGATCCCACGTCTAGAAATCTAGTGTACAATACAGAACACAAATTCAAGTTTTGGCATTTAACTGACACCATTATGCTTTCATCATTTAGTACTAAAAAGCCTTTAAAATGATAAATTCCTCCTCGGGCAGAAATGAAATCTATGGTTAATTGATCACACTAAGATTCTAGAAAGAATTGTTTTCAGAGTTATATCGAATTCTATTGTGGTGGGCGAACGAGAATTGTTGATGTGCATACATCGCCAACACCAATATGAAATGAAAGAGGCTTTCCACGATTATAGCTGCTATTGAAAACCTTCACAATTGATATATACAACCCACATTAACAAGAAAATAATTCTAAGATAGCAGTAACAAACCCACACGAGCAAGCATCAAAGTTTGCTCTAGAGTTCAATCCAATTGTGCAAAATGCTATATTTGATCGAAGGTGAATCCGACCAAGCCTCTCCAGGACCATCAAAATTTTAGGCCTGTGCCTTAACATCGGGACAACTTTGGAAATAGCTGGTAGATTCTTCCTATTTTTCACAATAGCCCTTCTTATTAAAAGTACTATATTGCCCTTAATGAAATTATTTACAAGATCTATCTTATATCTTTAAGGAATTGTCAATCAGGTCCTATATCTATATTTTTCAATTTTTTGAACACCTTTAAGTATTCTTTATATTTTAATAATTCTTCAAAAATTATAGGTTGTCTTTTCTTGGTTTTATATCCTTGAAATAATCCTTCTGAGATTTCTTCTTGTATATTAGTATGTTTAGTTATAATATCTTCTACTTTTCTTATTTCTCTATAAGTTCTCACAGAATCAAATCCTATATTATTCTTACAACTATAATCTATATCTCTATATATCTTCAATTTTTTCTTTACCAATAGGAAATATAACATCAGATTTTACATCTAATTTAACCAGAAAAGAAACATCTTCTTCATCTAAAAATAAAATGAGATTATTTTCATCATTAACAGTGGAAGTGGATGCTTGTGAATTGTTCATGAAAATAATTAAAGCATAAGCATGTAAAGATAAGTAAATAACTTACAGTAATCAAGTGGAAATAAACAGGTTTTCCCTCCAGTATGTTCTTATAGATGCTTTGCATGTACTTAATCAATCTTCTGAATCAAGTAAAGATTTAAAATGTTTTTGAAATCATTTGGGTCCACAACTGCTTCCGCAAAAGGCTTTTCAATTAGGGTTGCATTTCTCATTCTAGAGAACTAGCCGTGTTTCCACAGACGCTATCTCACAGTATCCAGAGTCTCTGTTTTCACCTCTATCCAACCTCTTTTCAGAATCAAGTTCCTACTTGGAATGAAATTTTAAAAGATAACTCACACACAAAGTGCTACAAATTTTTTGTTAGAAAACTGCCTTTTTCCCCTAAACAATTCATCAAAGACGGGTACTTTAGCATGGCTAACATCCATTCAAAATCAATATTTTGAAAATCTTTTAAAATCTCTATCTGTACTACCGAGGAATCATGAGAAACTTAACGAAATCCTTTTATGTAAGCTTTGTTGAACATAACAAACTTTACTTTGATATTCATAAACTGAAATTGTACATGCTTACAAACTATATTTACATACCTTTGGTACTCACCTTATGAAGTTTAGAACTCCATAAGTGATTACCTTATTACACGCTTTCCTATCTTCCAATTATCTAATATTTTTCTGAATACAAGTAGTCTATACAGATTACAAGAAATTTTTCTCCAATGTGTTATCAGAGAATAGAGATAGATTTTTCGAGATATCTTCCTCCTTCCTTCATGCCTCCTTTTATAGAAGATTTTGGAATCTTATCTTGGACAGGTGTTTTCCACCTTTCTTTGTTGGGTAGTTAGGCCATCTTATCTCCACCGAATTCTTCATTGTCTTTTTGATGGGTGGACCTCTTATCTTGAAATTGGATGCCTTATCTTTTATCTTTGTCTGCCACTTGTGACCATTGGTAGGAAGTAGTCACAATTATAGAGACTTTTCTTGATTTATCTTCTGTCTTCTAGTAGCCACAGTTTTTCTTTAATAAATTTCTTTATTAAAGTAGTGATAAAGGGCTACTTTAGTCACCATCACTTCTCCATTTTCGAATCAAAGAATTCTGCAGGGAATTCTTCATCATTAAGTGATGATTGACTCATATATTCAACAACACAGTATTTACAATGGTGATCACTGTAATTTCAAAGTAATTTGCATAGTTCTTTAGCCATATCTTCTGATCCGTGTACTTGGTTGGATATAATTGCAGATAATAAATGATCAAGATAACAAATATCTTCTTCTTTGGTATCCATCCTTGCATTGGAATAAATAATATGATCTTCAGATGGATAAACCCATATTTTTTATTTTTCAGTAATTATTTGAGTTATATGTTCAAATATCTCTTTATACCCTTTTGGCTCTTCTATAGGGCATCACATTAAGAATATCTTGATATCCATTTTTAACAACCTTTTGATTGGCTGGTAAAAAATGTTGATTTGTTAATCCCATTTTGATCACATGGAACGATGGATGTATATATTCAAGGACAGAATCCCATTCCATTGTTGCTGAATGGAATCTGATATATATATTTGTTGTTTTAACAACTTCAGTATATCTCTTGACAGCTTTCCTGATGTTGGCTGGAAGCTGAGCTATTTCCTTGAGATCTTTACTAGGATATATACAAAGTATATTTCCTATTTCAAAGCAATTTCGAACCCAGTTGGCTGGTGCTCCTGAATAAAAGTTTATCTTGTTGTATTTCGAATAGTGGAGAGTCTTCATCCACTTTCCAATCTCCAGATACCAATCTGATAGAATATTAAAAATAACAATAAAAAGTGTTACTTCTTCATGGTTATCTTTTTTGGGCATTTTTGCTTCATGGCATATCTTGACAATATCTTTGGGATCTATCCTTTCAATAGAAAGTTTAGATTGAGTTTGGCTCTGTGAAGAGCTACCTTCTCTTTTGATATCTTGAATATCTCTATTACCAGTAATATGTTTAAGTATTCCCTGTGAAGGGGTTCCTATTACCTTCTTTTCTTTCCCTTTATTCTCGGGGAGAGAGCTAGTATTCACAAGTCCCTGCGAAGGGATACTAGTCTTGGTACAAGTAACTTTTGCATCATGGGCTAAATTCTTGCCTCGAAGGCTATCTTGGATATTTTGAATTTGGGTTTCCAAATAGGAAACTTTTATTTCAAGTATCTGGACTTTCGTCCTTAATTGTTCTAGCTCCATCCCTGCTAAGATAATCAGGAAGAAAGTTAGCTTTTCCTTTAATATATTCAATATCAAATTTAAAATATGAAAACCAAATCTGTATCCTAATTATATATCTATTAGATGGATCAACATTATTTTTCAAGAATGCTTTAACTTGAGTATTGTCAGTTCTAATCAAAAACTTCTTTGGTAATAAATAATCTTCATATTTTTGAACTCCTCTTTTTACAGCAATGAGTTCCTTTCTATTCGTCTCATATCTTGTTTCAACTTCTTTGAATGTCCCTGATGTATAACCTGCAAGTATCTCAGGGCAACAACAATCTTTTTCACATTTATATTTTTTATAATTCTTTTTAACCTTTAACACTGCTCCCCAGTAGTAATCTGAAGCATCAGTTTCCAGGATAAAAAAATTTTCTTCTTGGGGTATTACAAGTTTAGGCAATACCTTTAATTCTTCTTTTACCTTTCTTATATTTTCACAATCTTGCTCTTCCCAAGACCACATTATATTTTTTCTTAATTTTGGAAGAAAATAATTTTTCAATTTAGCACAGTTTTCAATGAATCCTTCAGCATAATTTAATATTCCGAGGAAGCTTTGTAATTGTTTTTTATCTTTGATTTCTTCAGGAAATTCTTGAAGTTTTTCTCCAATATGGGATTGCAATTGCAATTCTCCTTCTTTTATAAATAATCCTAAGAATTCTATTTTTGTTTTAGCTATCTCAGCTTTCTTTTGAGAAAGTGTAATACCATGTTTTTTCATAATATAACAGAATTTCTCAAGATACTCAATATGTTCATCAATATTATTTGAATGAATAAGTATATCATCTACATATGCAATACAAAAATGAGTAATTGGTTTGATTAC
This sequence comes from Olea europaea var. sylvestris, assembly GCF_002742605.1. NCBI lineage: Eukaryota > Viridiplantae > Streptophyta > Magnoliopsida > Lamiales > Oleaceae > Olea > Olea europaea. Next base: position 20,529,167 of record NC_036246.1, read on the forward strand.
CTCATCCATTCTTCTTTGAAATATCTGTGGTGCATTTTTCAACCCAAATGGCATTACATTCCATTCGTATTGTCCTAAAGGATTGGGGGTACTAAATGCAGTTAGAGATTTACTTTCTTCTGTAAGCATGATTTGCCAAAACCCTGACTTACAATCAAATTTTGAAAAAATCTTTTTGTTTTGTACTTGTTTAATAAGGGTATCCTTATTTGGCAAGTA
>NC_036246.1:20529704-20532041 GCF_002742605.1 Olea europaea var. sylvestris
TGTATCAACAAATACTTCTCTAAAAGAGATTAGAAAAGGTACTTGAGAAGCATACTTACTGTATATTACCTTATTTCCTCCTGCTGTTGTAGCAGTTATTACCTTCTTTGAATTATATTTCCAGTTTTCAGATGGCAATACATTTGGTAAGCATAAGCTTATTGTACTTCCTGTATCTAAATAAGCATGAAATTTAATTCTACAATAATTTTTTATATTGAGTGTAATTTCAATATATGGACTCATGGGATTAGTACTTATTATTCTTTCCATGATAACAATGATTTCATATTTTCATCTATTCTTGGAGTGATAATTGGATTATCGTCAACTGTTATTTTCAAATATCCTTGCCAGATTTTATAAGGACTATATTTCTCAAGAAAGTTCATTCCTATTAGAATAGGTGAACGGTCCACTCCATATAATTCATCTTTACATAGAATTATTTCTTTAGTATATTCTTTCTGATCCTCTCCTACAAGTATAAGCGGAAATTTAACATATTTTCTTATTTCAAGATTATTTCCTAAATAATCCTTAAAAATATATGGTTCTGGTATTTCAAAATCTATTAGATGATTAACAAACTTGGCATTTACATGACTTTTATCTGCTCCAGTATCTATAAGGACAAGAAGATTTTTCTTAAATCCTTCTTGGTTTACATATCTTGTCTTAATGTAATATTGTGAACTTGATGGTTCAGCAATACTTAAATTTTTAAGTTTGCTTATCCTAGAGTCTTGTCTAGAGGGAAATCTTGCAATAAGATTGTCTCCTTCTAAGCTGACACTATTTCTTCTTATTAATTTTCCTTCAGAATTAATTTCTTTTGCTTGTTTATGAAAATCAAGCATTATTTGTTCTGGTATTGTTACTTCATGTTCTTGGTATTTCCTAGGAGGTATGTATTGTGCTAATTCCTCAAAATCTTTATGTATTATTATGTTATCAGTAATTTTCCTTAAATTGTGATGATGGCTAGTACTAAAAGCAAAAATTGATTTTATGCTTATACTAATAGCCTTACTTCTTCGTAACATTTTTAAATTTCCAATTCTATGATATAGATTGAAACTTTGATCAATATTTTCATCACTCAATGATATGGCATAATTTGGTTTTACTGTAAATATTATCTTTTGATAGACTAAATTTCCTACAACTGTTCCTAATAGAGCATCTATAGGATCTTGTAAGATTCTATTGTCCATACAGTATATTTCTATTGGTATATTCATACCTTCTCTAAAAAATCCTTTTACCATTATCTGGACTCCTCCTAATTCAATACATTTTAATTTGTCTCTTACATTTTCTGGGATTTTAGATAATTTTTGTTTTACCCATTCTTTTGTGATTATAGGAATTTTTGCCTTTCTTATAGTATCTTCTATATTGATAGACATTTCTTTATAATTCATACTTACAATTGTTTTATTTACCCTTGGTAAAATTCTTAAGAATCCTTGATGAAATACATCTTTTTCTTGTAGATCTAATATCTTCTTAGTAATTCCTGCGTATTTTTTAATGTCAAAAGTAATCTCTTGATTAATACCTTCTATAGAATCTTCAACTTCTTCAGTTGTTTCTATTTCCATTTCTGATTGTTGTATCTCTTGATTCATATATACTATTTCCTCATAATCTTCTTCTGATGAAGATGTATCTAATTCATAAATACTACTACATTCACTATTTAAATCTCCAAAATATTCAATTGGTTCTATATCACCATCTTCTTGAAATTCTTCGTAAATTCTAAGAGTTTTTATATTTTGTTTATCTTTCTTTTTAGGACATTGAGGGGCAATATGTCCTTCTTCATTACAAATAAAACATCTACATTTTTTAATGTTTCTTGGTTTAAATTTCTTTTTCCAATTTCTTTTCTTGAAATATTTTTTATGTGGTTTAAAATTCCTTTTATTGAATTTTTTATAGTTTTTGAACTTCCTTTTATATTTTTTATATGGTTTATATTTCTTCTTATGACATCCAAATTGTTCAACTTGGCCATTATCTTTATAACAAAATAATGAATTCTTTCTTATTTTATAAGTTTTCTTATTTTCTAGTGCTTCTCTGCACCACATTCCTATCATTCTTCTTGTAAATTCAATTGTACTTCCAAAACTATCTATTTCTACTTCTTCCTCTTTTCCTAGAGGTAGTAATTTTTCATATTCTTTTAGTAACTTAATTCCCCATGGGAATGGTAACTTGGTAAAATATGACCTTAAAATAGGTTTATTTTCCTAATAGTCTCCTTGATTAAGTATATAGTATAATTCTTCAAATTTACATGTATATCTTTCTAACTCACACATA
>NC_036246.1:20532618-20534405 GCF_002742605.1 Olea europaea var. sylvestris
AAAATTTTGTATAATATTTGGATCTAGATTTATTAAAAATTTATGATCTATATTTTCTTGAGGACCTATTTGAAAGTTTTTAGGCATTGTAGTGGCTTTGGTTGCAATATTTTTATTAAGGGTATTTTTGGAAAATTGATTGTTTGAAGGCTAATTTTCAAATGTTTTTATTTCTTAGACTAATTTGGAAAATCCTCCTTCAATTTAAGCTATTAAGCTGTATTTCCCCTTAACATCCTCCTCTACTATCCCCCACATACATCTTAAATCACTCAACAAAATTCTATCAAATGGAACAAATAATAATGGGAGAATTTCAATAATTTCTAGACAAAAGCAAGAAGTAGTATTTCAAAACTTTACCCTCCATTTGCAATTTCATTGTATGGATTGCAAAAACTTGGAGAATGGACACTTATGCAGAAAGTCTTCATATTTACATAATTGGGCATTGTTCAAATTTGTCGAATTAGTCAATAAACTTCATAAGGATGCTACCACAATTTACATAATAGGGCATTGTTTAAATACATAATGTCTTTAAATGTAAATGTAAATTGCAATTGAGACATTTTGTCAAACACCTTGATGGTATCTTAGAAAATAGAAGGAAATGAGTGTGTCACTTAATTTTGGAGCTAATCCAAAATTTAATGACAAATTTTTTATGTATTTATCCACAAACTCATTTCAATCTATGTCCAAATCTGCTTCAAATATAAATGAACGAAAAATCTTCTCAAATTCAACGTTCAACCTCAAAAATAATGTTTATTCAATATGAGTGTAATTTTTCATGTTTGAATTCCTTCTATACTCCCAGATTTTCTCTTGAATGACTATGATTTATGATATTAATTTACCAAATTTGACCATAGATTAAATCGACCCAAATATCAACAAAGATTTACCAAATTCAAGCATTTACCGTGCAAAAAATGATTTTTCGCTCAAGATTCATCCCAAAATCACCCATTCATCCAAATGGGAAACTTGCGTTAAAATTACAAAGAAGCAACAACATTAAATTGGTGGGTGAGGGTTTCTATCTACAGGAACATTGGAATCGAAGTCAAAGTTGGGAACGGAGGTTTCTCAAAAGTTTTTTGATTCAGGGATTTGCCCTTCTGGTTTGGGTTTTTGTTGTGGTTTTGAATGTAATTAATACGGTAACAGTAGTTTTAGTTAGTTTTAAGGTATTAATTAAATAGTTAATTTTTTAGGGTAGTGTATCTAATATTCCCATTATTTAGTTGCTTTTAATGATCCAATTTATTTTCGGGTTGAGCCCATCAATTGTGGTGTTAAAAATCATTTTACTTATCAGTCATCATAAAAAGGGAATTCGGTCCTAAGTTATGTTTTTTAAGTTCAATATTGATTTAGAAAAGTTAAGGGGTGACATCGAAAAGTTTAAAATCAAGGCCAAGGGTGAATATTGGATGGATTAGTCAAGATATCTTGAGAATTGGACCAAACTAATTTTCATTGAGAATATAAAAAATAGAATAGCTGGTTTACAAGTAAAAATATAATTGAACAAACCCAAGTTGATCGATTTCAATCTGGTCCGATGTGCCTAGATTCTACCACAAGTGCATGGGTCGTGACAAGTAGAATATGACAAAAAGAGTATCGTTTCCATAGGAAGGCGATTCAAGTACTAATTTATAAAATTTTCTATATTATTTAGATAATCCCATATTGATGTAACTTATGCAAATTCTTAACCTTTGAAAAGAAATCAAACAAGAAAGGTTTCTAAGGTTTGGATTTCATCTATCATT
>NC_036246.1:20534466-20545594 GCF_002742605.1 Olea europaea var. sylvestris
CCCAATGAGTTTAAACCTGGTTGGTTGCATTAATGTTTTGCTAATTATGATGACCGAATTCCCTTTTTTTATGCAATATCATCTTTAAAGATATAACAACTATATTTATATTAATCCTATATCTAACAAACTCCACATTGACATGAATTCTACTATAATTAACATATCTTAAAAAAATCTCCATGTAAAACACAAATTTCACTGCAAAAAATAAAATTTAATTATCTAATTCAAACAAGATTCTCCAAACAAATTACTCCACCTCTTTTACAAAACCATAAGGGCAAAACTCAACAAATGTGAACTAAATCCTAGCATTGCTTACCAGCATAATTACATTGGGTACCAAATTTCTTTGAATCACCACGAACAATAAAATAATTAAGTTCACAAGTAACTCTATTTGAGTAAGAATCCAAGCACTACTCATCCGTGGAATTACTTTGGGCACCAAATTTGCTTAAATCACGAGTAACAAAAACTAGAAATGATATAATATTCACCAAATGTGGTAGAAACAAGGCTTGTAACAGAATCATCACAACTAAATGATTCGATAGAAGGATTTGACTAGAACAATACCTTCAACCACATTCAAAGTATAAACAACTAAATTAGCATCCCTATACCTATGTGGAGGCCTAATATTAGGAATAGGTCTGTCTCTAGCAGTTGATACAATGGCATCGCTGGAAATAGTGGCCAAGCTGAATTATCCATAACTTATAAACTCGAACAAGATGTAATCTTTAATATGGATCCTAAATCAAACTTCAACTATATGGAACCAAACTCAAAATCGAGTCCCTAGTTTTTGTTGAATGAACTCAAAAGATTTTATAGGACCATGCAAGACATAATTGGGATCTTTTTTGTCCCTTTCAATCCTTATGTTGCTTTTGCTCGAGCATCCAAACAAAAATATATGCAATAACAAAAAATCTTGTTGTGATCTAAAAGCGGAATATCAAACTTCATATTTGCCAATCCAAAACAATCAAACCTCGTTCTAGTTGATCAAACCTCATTTTAATACAAAACCAAACTAGTCTCCTAAGATCTGTCGGCTCTGATACCAATTTGTTAGAAATGGAGTCAGTATTTAAGAATTAAGTATCGCTATGATATCACTTGTTAGAAATTAAAAATAATAAGGTAATATGAAAAGTAACGATCACAAGAACATAAAGATTTTACATAGAATGTTAAGATTAAAAAAAAAAAAAGAAGAAGAAGAAGAAGAAGCACGGATAGAAGTAGATAATTCACAACATCAAAAATGAGGATTTCAATAAGTTTGATCTCAAATAACCTGTGATAATCAAAATGTGTTGTGCACCACATATATAAAAATACTAAGATTTCCTAACATATTAAGAGAATATAATACAATGAAGAGTTTAATATAAAGCATAGTCCCATTACAATAGATAAAATCAATAATGAAATGTTTAGAATGAAATATGAGTAAAAAAACTACCAACTCCTGAATTGAATTACCACTTAAATTTCCAAATAAACTTCAATTAGAATTTTCAACTGGACTTCAAATAGAATTCTAATGCTAACAGCTATGTTCTATCATTTTACAATAATAACTTGTAATTATATCCAGACACTCGTTTCATCACTATGTTCTATCTTATTATAATAATAACTTGTAGTTATAGTAATTATATCCAAATACTCGTTTTATCACTATGTTCTATAATATTATAATAATAACTTGGTAATTATATCGGAATGTCAGTTTTCTTTGAATGTTCTTGATATGCATGTCACTTTATAAAAACGATTAGTCTCAATAAAATTATACAATATTCTACATATTCTCGACCGATATTTATAATTTACCATGAACATATTTCAAGTACTTGATTAAAAAATCAGGGGCAGATGTAGGGGGACTAGTGATGACAAAAAAACTCACTCCGCCTCAAATGGAATATATAAAAAAACCGTGGCGGGGCAAGGCGGGGCGCCCCGAACTCATTTTGAATTTTTATTTTATTTTCCAATAATAACATAACTCGAAATTTTAAAAATGTAAAAAATTAAATGGGATAACAAACGGGGAAAAAGTTGCCCCATCCCCATCCCGCCTCGGGACAGGATTTGGGGTGTGACAGGACTTAGGCTCGAACCTCCCCTGTTGCCATCCCTAGGGGGACTGAGATGGACTGTAGGGACCCAAGGCCCAAGAATTTTTTTTAAGGCATTTTTCAAATTTTTATTTTATTTTTTCGTATTAGCCCGATCTTGGAAATCTTGGATCCCCGATTAAAATTGTATTAAAATTACATTAAAATTATATTAAAATCCTGGCTATTAGCAACAGTGTTTTGTATGGAGTTAAAACTTTTCTCATTCAGAATTGTGTTAAGGACATTGTTACATGTACATCAAACTTTATATAATGGATTACATAATACCACATGTCACTATATCATTTGTCAATTTTAAACACAGTTAACTTTTTCATCCAATTTTCCCCCCACATCATTTTATGTAATCCTTTATGCACAATTTTTATATACAAGTAGTATAATCCTCGTGTTAAAACCGTCAAAATTATTGGAGAAAGTGAAAAGTTAAAACATTACTAATGGATAGATCTTTGCCTCGAACTAGTGATTTCATTCATAGTCGCCGTTCTTTGATTCAGTTTTCAATTGGGCAATTTTATGTCAATAAAATCACTATACTTTAGAAATATTGGCCAATCCAGATACTGGAGTAGCTATTACATACTAATAGCCGATTCATCCGATGTGATCGTAAAAAATGACTAGAAATCATTTATACAATTGAAATTCTCATTTTATATAGATTTTTTTGATTGTATCATATCTTCCAAGTCAATTTTTCAACGACATAGAACGACTTTTAGTATTTAAATCATGTAACATTCTAACATTAGACATTGTGACAAATTGAATAAAATGATTTAAATTAAAATAAAATTGAAGTATAATCACCTGATTTATAACAAATTAAAGTATGGTGTTCAAATTAACATTAATTGAGATAACCCAATTAAAAATTGAGTTAAAGTGCAATCACAATGACTACGAATATTTTAATCAAATTCGATAAAGCACTTTCTTGATCCGGGTTTGCCGCCCGGCCCATCAATTAGTTTAACTTTGGATGGACCCGGTAATTTACCGACGTAAGAGGTGCTTTTATGTAATAATATTCATTCTCTCAATATAATTAACCACCACGTCCGCCTCTCTTTCATTTTTCTCCAGCGTTAACTCTTGGAAATACCAGGCACCTGCGCATTCTTCCAATTCAAAATCCTTCGCTCCGCCTCCAGTGATACGGATCGGGTCTCAGGTCCGTATAAATTCACTAGTTTCAAGATTTTTAATCTGATGCAAGTTGTAACCATGTCTTTTTTATATTAATAAATTATGCAAAATTTTGATGTATGGAAATTATGCTTTGATTAAAGTTTTTCCTGTTGGAGATTGTTTAGTTCGCTTCTTGGGCATCTGATGTTTAGTTTTGTGATGTTTAAATGAATTATCTGTAATATGGAGGGGTGATATTTTCTAATGTTGATGTTTTACCTTTCTAGGTTTAGTTTCTGGAGGCCTTCTGTGGGTTTTTTCTGTAAAGTTAAGTTTTTGATTAGTTGACTAGGTCGTGTTAGCGCTGCTCCTTATTATTATTTTTTTATTTTTCCAACTGTTAATGAAAACATAATCATAAGATGCGTAGTGTAAGTTTAAGATCTTGAAAAATTAATGGGTTTAAACTGTTAAAAGTTATAAACTAGCCTGAGCGGATTGTGTGGAAAAATATAGGAGATTAATTAATATTCAAGAATGTAATTAAATTCCCACAAATTCTCTAATTTGTAATGCCAATTGTACTTTCTTGTATTGTGTTTACTCATCTAATTGTAAAATTATGATTTAGAGAATTGTTGTAATCAGAAACATCAGGGGTTGATGAACTGTAGTTTAAGACTAAAGAAAATTGATTTGTCATCTGAATTGATGTAGTAATATTTTTAAGTGCTGAATTGGGATAAATATTGTCAACCTTTACGCGTATCTTTAAGTGTATGGTAACTGACCTCATCATGAAATTGTGATTGGTTTTATGGAAGCAGTCTTGGCGCATTGAAGAAAAAACATAATTTTGTATTTTGTTAATATCTCAAAATGCCGAAAGATAGAAGGGTGAATTCCTCATCTTTTGATCGGGCTAGGGTATCTCCTTATGCTGGCAGCTCGAAGATTTGTGATCCGACGAAGTCAGATAGATATTTGCCTCGTGTTGGAGATGAAGCCGAATGGGAAGAAGCTAGATGCCCCATTTGTATGGACCACCCACACAATGCTGTCCTGTTACTATGTTCCTCCCATGATAAAGGATGTCGACCATACATGTGTGACACAAGTTCCAGACATTCAAATTGCCTTGATCAGTTTCGCAAGTCATCTAGTGCATCATCACCTGCTCCATTTGCTACTCCACGAGAAGATGTCTCGGCACCACGGGTGGCAACTCGCAGACACAGAGGGGAACAACCGTTATCTAGGCCAATCAATTCCCTTGAGGGAGAGAAACCTGTGTTTGTCTGCCCCCTTTGCCGGGGAAAGATCACTGGATGGCTTTCTGTGGAGTGTGCACGGAGGTTCATGAACTCCAAACTGAGGAGCTGCTCTTCAGAAAATTGTAACTTCAGTGGAAATTATTCTGAGCTAAGAAAGCATGCCAGGCTTGAGCACCCTTCTGATCGACCAGCTGAGGCCGACACCCAGCGGCAATCTGAGTGGATGAGGTTGGAGCGACAAAGAGATCTTGAGGATGCACTTAGTGCATACCTGCCAGATCTTGACTTTGACTTGGGTGACTTGGACGAATTGCCTAGCTTTGATGAATGGGATGGAGATGGTCTGTGGAATGATCGAAATTTTTTTGACTTCGTAGGTGGACTTACAGAGGACGGGGATGAACCGAGTGAAGACAACAATATATTTACTGATCTAGAGGTTGAGTTTTCTTTCTCTTTCCTTGAGTATCTATCTTATCCTGAGATAGAAGCAACAGATTCTGGTACTTCAATAAGTAACGACAGAGTACGTAACAGGAGACAGATTAATTCTAGGTCAAGTTATCCCACTGAAAACAGCTTAACAGGTTCAAGGCCTAGATCAAATCATCATAGGGAAAATGTGCCCCCAAGTTTAAGATCGAGTTATTATGAAGGAAATACCCCGGCAAGTTCGAGGCCAACTTACCTTGGTAGATACGCACCAACAAGGGCAAGGTCAAGGTCAGGTTATCATAGGGCGAACAGATCCCCTGTGAGGTCGAGTACGTCAGGGAGGCAAATGCCTGGCTCTTCACAATGGCACCAATCAAGTCGGAGATCCTGAGGATCGCGAATCTAGTTTGTTTTACTGTGCTTCTTTTACTGTTTGATGGGTCTCTAGCTGTAGTTTACATTTCCTGTTTTGAACTCTTAAAAGCTTTCCCTATGATTTAGTTTTCGGTCATAATTCATGCGGTCACACTTGTACGAGTTTGTAAAGAAGTTCTCTATTTATCAGTTGTGATCATACGACTAAGAAACTGACTCACACATCCGCCCAAAAAAAAAGAAAAAAAAGAAACCCACCCCCACCCCCCCCCAAAAAAAAAAAAAAAAAATGATAAAAAAGATAGTATTTAATTAAGTAATTTGGATTAATGATCAATTGAATTTTATTTATTTATTTATTTATTTTTCCTTTTTCGTTTTATTCAATGTAGCATAACAATGTGACATGATAGTCAATATGGTTGTTTTTTTTTTTTTTTGGATAACATACGACCAGAGAGAGAATGTTAGTACGGGTAGAAACTTAGGTGTAGAAATGTAAATTTATCTCGGCAGCCCCATTGACGACGTATTCTACTCGTAGAAAATTGACATTGACCAAAAATTGCCTTGAAGTTTCATGTTCGGAATCGTCGGTCCAACCAAATCCACATTCTTTGTGCCTAACGGTAGATGACGTTGACTATTTATTGATTTTAATTTTATTTAGCAATATGATAGATGTTCAATTGTTATGGGTTTAACCCATCACTGAGGTTAAATAAGGTCTGGTTTGTGCAATTTTCGGAAAATTAGGAATCACTTTGAAGTTTTGTACGGTTATAGGTAAAGAACATGGATTATGAAATTGGTAAAATAACTAAAAATAAAGGGTATTTTCATCTTTGCTCGGTTCGCTTCAAATCGGTTTGGTCAAGGTCAACAGAGTAAATCTAGCCTCTTGATCAGGGATAAGGAGGCCAATGAGGTGTTCGGGTATTTAGGCCATTTTCAGTGTTGGACCAAATTTTGCATCAAATTTTGTATCAAATGTTATACTAAATTAAAATTTATTTTCAACCATTACATCGAAAGAACAGTGTTTTATTATTTTATTCATGATTTCGATTTTTGACAATGTATTTATTTATTTATTTTATAATTATATAAATTACTAAATCATAACTAGGTTAAATTAACAAATATATTAAATTGACGAAAATAATTGATTATATTATTATAAACAATTATGTTAAATTTACAAAAATAATTACTGAATTAAAAAATCTTAATTATTATTGATTATATTATTAAAAATAATAAACTTTAACAATATAATTATTATTATTATTATGATCATCATCATCATCATCATTATTAATATTATTATAGAACGAAAATGACACAAATACCCTTAACCATTATCTTTGAAAAATGAAAAATGGGCAAAATGGACATTGCAAAATGGTGTAATAGTTGGAAGGAGGTTTGGACCAAATTTTGGTGCAACGTGGTGCACATTGGAGATGCCCTCATAATGTTGCAAAAATACATATATAATCTTAAACAGATATGCATATTATATTTGGAGTAATGCTATTTGTAAATCATTATATACAGATATAGTCATTATATTTATATCTGGAGTAATGCTATTGTACATATATAATCAAGAGAGAGAGAGAGAGAGAGAGAGAGAGAGAGAGAGAGAGAGAGAGAGAAGGAAGCCAGTTAATATAATTCATGTTATAAATTTGTACACAATGATGTACAAATTGTAAGCACCTAACTTTTGACGCCAATTGGTCCCTCGAATGTTCATTAGTGACATTTTGGGCAAAAACATGAACCACTTCATTGGTAAATGATCAAAAGTTTTGGGACTTTACAGTAATTTTTTAGTTAGATGTAAATCAAAATCAGTGACCTCTTAACATCCCCTTACCCATAAAAAAGACAGTTGTCCTCAAATGCATAGTCAGGAAATTGATAATTAACTCAATCTCAACCTAAGATTTGCTGTCCCATCCTGTTGTTTCGTTGATTCTCTTCTACTAATATTTTGACACCTCTATCTAAATCTTCAAGGTGTTAAAATTTTAGCGGAACATAGTCGAACGTGTCAACATTTTTTGGGCTTATAATATTTTCACGTTTCAGAATTGTAGATGTAGTAAGGAATAGTCAACGAGATGGAAAATATAAACAATTTTTTTTTCTTCTCCTTTTCCCTTGGGATGATCTAAAATAGCTAGATGACACATACGTCTTCAAATTTATTGTTGAAATTACAATAATCAGCACTATACTGGATGTTTGATATACCAATATACTGGAACGACAATGCAATTCTTTTTCCTAAAGGTCTAATAAAATATATATTTTCAAAATACAAAAGCGTACTAATTTGAATTTTTTTTCTGTTGGTAAACTTTCATACAGTCAAATACTTACTACCAGAAAGCAAACTATTAAAATCAAATTGAATAATGATTTATTTTTGTAATTGCAATTTAATATAATTTTCTATCCAGTTGTTTGAAAAAATAAAAATAAAAATAAAAATTGACAATAATATCGGAAAGACCTTAATGCAAGTCCCAACAGGTGCCTTGGCCCAGCCACCTGTTCACAAAACCGTTGAGTTTCACAAGTGCAAAGATGTGTTTAAGAGCAAGCTTGGAATTCACATGAATAATAATAATAATAATAATAATAATAATAATAATAATAATAATAAAAATAAATTTAGGCTATTAAATTGTCTATAATTTATTTGCATAGAAATTGTCAATAAATGTATTTGATTGATTTAATTTTCAATTTAACAAATGTTATAGTTGTTCATTTTTTATTGGTGAGTAGTTGAGAGAGAAAGGATATAGATGAAAGAAAAATTACTTAGAAGATGAAAACCTATTCTCCCGAAAGAAAATGCTTTCCTCGTTTTCAAGGAACACATGGTCATGTTTTTTCATAAAAAATATATCAATCAAACAGTATAAAAGTAGAAATTTGAGTGAAAAATGACATTTTTCATTAAAAAATATTGACAATCAAATACATCTTAAGTGTAAATATATTCCCACCACAATTTTTTATCAATTACACCACATTTTAATCACAATGACTATCTCTAATCTTATTTTTTTTTTATACTTATGTTCTCAATTGTTTTCAATTTTTTTCAAGGGAAAATTGCAACCGAGGTAACAAACCTTTCGTTTATTAGCAGACTTTACCCCAAACCTTTCATTTGTGTCATTGGAGGTACCAAACCTTTCAAAAATTCGCACCCGAAGTCCAAATGAATGGGAACCGTCTATTTGACCGTTAGTTGACCAAGAAAAGTAAATTTTGACCGATTTTGACCAAATTGAAATGGGTAAAATGGTAACTTGATAATTACAATATTAAATAAATTGAACAAAAAAAAAATAAAAAAATCAAGAAAAAATCAAAAAATTAAGAAAAGAAATTACAAAAGGGTTGTCTTCTTCAACCTCCCCGCCCCATCCCACCCCACCCCACCCCACCATCTTTGTCCCCAATTGCGTGGGTCTACAGTTTCTTCCAGCAAAATTACAAACCTTTTCCACAGATTTTATCATTTTTTCAGGCTTCCTCTTCCTCTTCTTTTATTGGTCTAAATAGCGTTGATTTTTTTCTACACTACCCCTAGAATTTGGTTTCTGGGCACCATTTTATGGCCAATGCTCCCATGGTACCTGCAACTACCGGCTTTCCTATTTCAAACAAGACCAAATTAACTACTTATCAAGAATTTGATAGGCTTAATGGATATCCAAGGAAACAAACAGTTAAAAAGGATAGGCATAGCAAAATAATTACAGCTCAAGGTCCAAGGGATCGAAGAATGAGGCTATCCATTGGTACTGCACGTAAGTTCTTTGATCTTCAAGAAATGCTAGGTTTTGACAAACCAAGCAAAACCCTTGATTGGCTGCTTACGAATTCGAAAATATGGCGGGGTGGGGCGGCGTGGAGAGGTTGAAGAAGACAACCATTTTTTAATTTCTTTTCTTAATTTTTTGATTTTTTATTGATTTTTTGATTTTTTTTGTTCAATTTATTTAATATTGTAATTATCAAATTATCATTTTACCCATTCCAATTTGGTCAAAATAGGTCAAAATTTAATTTTCTTGATCAACTAACGGTCAAATAGACGGTTTCTATTCATTTGGACTTCAGATGCGAATTTTTGAAAGGTTTGGTACCTCTAGTGGCATAAATGAAAGGTTTGTGCAAAGTCTGCTAATAAACGAAATGTTTGGTACCTCAGATACAATTTTCCCTTTTTTTAATCACTAACCCTATATTATTTTTATATTTTGTCCATAAAGATAATTTTCATCCAAAATATTTATTACAAAGGCCAAAATACGTATTTATCTCTCGCATTTTTAAATAATCAAAATAAATAACTAATACAAAAGTTAAACAAAAATGTATTCATCTTTTCAATGCAAGTTAGTAGAATATTTGAGTGAAAATAGACGGTTTCTATTCATTTGGACTTCAGATGCGAATTTTTGAAAGGTTTGGTACCTCTAGTGGCATAAATGAAAGGTTTGGGCAAAGTCTGCTAATAAACGAAATGTTTGGTACCTCAGATACAATTTTCCCTTTTTTTAATCACTAACCCTATATTAATTTTTATATTTTGTCCATAACGATAATTTTCATCCAAAATATTTATTACAAAGGCCAAAATACGTATTTATCTCTCGCATTTTTAAATAATCAAAGCCACTGGAGGTACCAAACCTTTCAAAAATTCGCACCCGAAGTCCAAATAGATGGAAACCGTCCGTTTGACCGTTAGTTGACCAATAAAATTAAATATTGACCAATTTTTGACCAATTGAAAAGGATAAAAAGGTAAAAGTTACTTAACCCTATAATAAAACAATTAAAATAAATAACTAAAATATAAAAAAAAAATTTACTATTCATCTTCTTCTTCACCCACCCACCCCCACCCGCACGCCACCCTACCCCACCCCATCCAAAACCAAAAATAGAAATTAAACAGCCGCCTTCTTCTTCAACCTCCCCTCCCCACGCCATCGCACCCCACCCCACTGGCTCTTGCCCAATTAGCAATTCAAGAATCACAACCCCAAAAGCGTAAACGTCGAATTTCTGGTGATTGTCTTTTACTCCAAAAATCCTCCTGAGCCTCCTCAAGTCGGAAAAGAACCCCATTTCAGCTCTCCACTTGTTTGACTCGACGACTCACCACCCGAGTTACACCCACACTGACGCTGTTTTGTACCACATCCTCCATCGCCTCTCCCTTTCGACCGATTCGAAACTCCTCCCTCACGTGATACGGATAGTTGATTTGATCCGAACGCAGAAATGTCTTTGCTCAAAAGACACGGTCCTGGTTGTTATGAAAGCTTACTCGAAAAATTCAATGGTAGACAAAGTAATGGAACTCTTCCAAAAAATGAGGGAAATTTTCGGGTGTGAACCCGGGGTGAGGTCTTATAATACTCTGCTGAATGCATTTGTGGTTTCGAATCGATTGAGTAAAACCGAGTTGTTCTTTAGGAATTTTGAGACAAAGGGCGTTGCACCAAATTTAGAAACTTCAGGGGCGCGTGAAAGAAAAAGACAATCACCATTGTTGAGGGGAAGGGGACTCCGGCAGCTGATGCTACAATGGTCGGAGAGAGAAATGAATTGAGGGATCAAGTTGATTGGAGATTGTGGTGGCGACCGCCCATGGAATTGGGGTTGGGTGTGGTGGCGTGGGGTGGGGTGGGTCGGGGT
>NC_036246.1:20545629-20596142 GCF_002742605.1 Olea europaea var. sylvestris
GGGGTGGGGTGAAGATGAACATGAACAGTATTCCCTTTCTTTTCTTTGATTTTTATTTATTTTGTTTTTACTTTTCTATTGTTATTATTAATTATTTTAATTATTAATATAAAGAAAAAATGCAAAGTACCACTTTGCTCTTTTTAATTTGGTCCAAATTGATCAAATTTTGACTTTTCTAGTCAACTAACGGTCAAGTGGACGGTTTTCATCCATTTGGAGTTCGGGTGCGAATTTTTTAAAGGTTTGGTACCTCCGGTGGCACAAACTAAATGTTTGGGCAAAGTCTGCTAATAAACGAAAGGTTTGATACCTCGACTGCAATTTTCCCTAATTAAAATGTTGGGCAGATATAAAAAATTGTTGCATGAATATAATTATCCTTTGACTAATCTACAACATATTAGAAGGGTGAATTGAGGAGAAACTTTTGAATATCAATTTCACCCTTACATATTTACCTATATGTCTAATATACTCTTATTTAATTTTAATTTTAGTTTTTTTAATAATTAATTAACAACTTTAATTCAATTTATTCAATAATATATTAGAAAATCCATTTTCTTTTCCATTTGTCAATAGTTCCCTAAATTAATGTTACATTAATTTTCATTAGCATTAAGTCAATATATATATATATATGCTCAATATACATTTATTTAATTTCAATTTTGTTAAAAACTTATTAATAACATTAATTCAATTTATTCAACATCAAATTAAAAAATCCCTTTTCTTTTTTGATTTATATATAATTCCCTAAAGAATTAAGATTTTTTTCTAACATCATTAAGGTATTAATCTTCCAATAATGAGTTACATTTCCTACGAAAGAATAGTTATTTCACAAAAGAAAAAAAAATAAAAAAAATAAAATTGAAAGGTTGTATTAACCATATTCACATTGGTATTAAACTTTATGACTTACATTCACGTCAAGTCCAATATGCCCTCATTTAGTTTATAATTTGTAGTCATTATTATTATTATTATTATTATTATTTATTTATTTATTTATTTATTTATTTATTATTATTTTTTTTTATCAACTATGTCCTTATTTAATCTTCCTAATTTTATGGGAAAAATTGCAATTGCAGTCTTTAACCTTTCTTCTGCGAGCATTCTACGTTTTTAGCTATCTTCTCATATCTTTAAACTTTGCTTTAAGGGGCATAAGCTCGTAGAATAAATTTTTAACACTCGTTTCAATATTTTTCTTACTCGACAAATAGTCCCCTAAGTTTGAGTGTAATTATTCACATTCAGGCAATGAACATGAAGTCTTATTCTTTCTTAGTTTTATTTTTGTAGATTTAATGGTAATTAGTGGTCGATCAGATGGAAAGTTTTCCATCTTTTCCGACAATTAACGCGTGATCAGAGGGAGCATCCTTTTGATTTGCTCCATTTAATGTGCATGTCATTCATTTCTTTGGGATTTAATGGCTGGGATACAGACGCCATGCTATCAATGGCTTATATTCTTCTTTACTATAAGAAATGTGTTCTGATATTCTCATTTCTTCTCTAATAATCATTTTAAAATTTGTTAATGATTTTTATTACCTTTACTGATTTTACTGTATTTCCCTGATAAATCCCTCTTAACTTCTATAAAAATATCTCATATACTTGGGAAAGTCTCTGAGATTAACTTGTCTTTCTTCTACCATGTTACAGTCGAACATCTAAGACTTCGATTGTTTGTGTATATGATTCAAAAGTTGGCAGAAAATGATATAAAAGCTGGCAAATTTGTCATATTTTTGCAGTTTTCATGTGTGTGCATCTGAGGGAGATCGCTTATGGTGGAAAGGTGGTAACAAAAATCCAACTTCAATAAAAATGGCACGTCTCTTGTCTTATGTCACCCGTGAACATATGTGAAATCTCCGGCCAAACAAAGCAAAAGAATGATAAAGCACAACACCTACTAATATTTTTTCAACTATTTGGACCTAACTTTTGTAGAGAACAATATGTTGTACCCGAATTGACACAATTGATAGGGTACTTTGCAGTTGTTTGAAAATACAATTCAATATCTCAATACATCTTCTTTCAAACAGTCTAAACTTTTAGATGAGATAATTGAATACACAAAATATGCAGAGATTTCGAGTCCAAATTGCACCATAATCGATTTACAAAAGTTTTGCCACAAGGTCTTCAGTGAATAAATGAAAGCGATTTTGACATAAATTCCAAGTCTTGAAGTATTCAAATTAATCAACATATCACCTATCTATTGGGTGGTTAAACAAATGAATAAAGCTATATGTACAAAGTGAGGATAAATCCCTATAGGAGTTGGTATAAAACAATAAGGCAAATGAAGTAGGTCTCATATCCAAATATTTAATTGACTTTATCTTCTCACCTCACATCGCATGGAGGTGATCGATTATGTGTGTGCCAACACGAGTGACTTCAAGAGCATGTCAAATATCATATGCCGATTCACATGTGCTTTTTTTTTTATCAAATTCATTTCTATCAAGTGCACAATAAATCAAATTCTTAGCCTTGGAATTTAAGGATAATTTTTTCTTATCTTCTTCATCATATACTTCCCTAGTTTTAGAAATAGTTTGGAGTCTACCATCTATTTTAATAGTTTTAGTAGGAACATATGGACCGAATTCGATAACTTCCCAATTATAATCAATTTATTGCACATATATCATCATACTAGCCTTCCAATAATTGTAGTGTGTGCCATCAAAGAAGGGGGGTTGATTAGTGGAGTCTCCCTCAAGAGTTTGAAAAACTTGGTTAGCCATTACTCAAGATTGTAAATTTTTTTGAAGGCGAGTACCTTGCTTTAATACCAATTGAAAGCCTAAGAACGATTAACCATGAGAGGGGTGGATGAGTTATTTAAATCTTTTTTGAAATAAAATGAAAATTTAAGCAAATACTAAGTAATCAAGATGTGAACAAAATAACACAAGTAACATAAGTAAAAGGGAGGGAAAGGCACAAATGATGTAATAAAGGGATTCAATCCAAACCACGATCTATGTACCCTTTTGCAAAACTCCCTGTCACGAACAAGGCCTTTGTCACTAAATTTGATTGACTTGTAGCGCAATCCAACCCTTACAACACTTCCAGTGACTTACAACCAAGAAACACCAATCCTTTTACACCGTTGAGCTTTTTGGGATCTCAACAGACCCAAAATCCAAAAACAAAAAACGAAATTACAATTAAAAGTTTCTCTCTTAATTAATGATATGAACTTAATTAAGAGTCAAGAGAGAAGTAGGTTCAACACTTCAATAACTCACAAAGAATATAGTTCAAGTGTTGTCTGAAAAACTTTAATTGAGATATATGATTTTTGCAAAGTTTGATTACTCAAAAAGTTTTTTAAGAAATAAATAATTTGATATTCTAAAGATTGGAAACAAGGTGAAAAAGATCAATAAATAACTCTTAAATGCTCAATAAATGGTTGTTGCAAATGAGGTAGAGAAAGGGGTATTTATAGCCATCAAATGGTCAAAAAATATGTCAATCCGAATATGGGATCTGGATGGGTAACTAGCTGTTTGAAAAACGATCATAAATTCGACTGTTGGAATTGCCCATCCTAATTTTTCTTCTTCATAATGAATTTTCTCTAAGGTACTTGAAGGATATTGGTATTTATTTTGTATATATAAGTATGTATGTAGAGATTTAATCATGAAAATCGAATACTTATCTTTTGAAAATGATTTTTATGCAAGTATAGTTTGTCGTGAAAAAGTGTCGTGCATAAAAACCGTTTGAGTTATAGTCGATGCGAAATATTGAAAAGTTATACCTTTACATTTGAGTACAAAATGCATCTATCTCTAAGGTCTTCAATCTTTTCTTCCATTGCAATGTTTAATGCGGAGACTCGATTTCCATTTCCATGTTTGTCAATCTTCAATCTTGCTTGTGCATTGATTGTTTGGCACCAAAGTTTGTTCATCCATGTGCATGAGTCTTGATCTCGATTCTCGTGTTTTCATTCTTTGATAATTACTAACAACACTTAAATTCAATTTGTTAAAATCAAACGCAATTTGTTTATGATAATCAAAATGAGAAGTCAACCATTAGGTTAACACATTGCGCAAGAGCTGCACAATGAATAGCAACCACCACCATCAAACCTACACCTAAAACCAAAATCCCCACCTCAACATTTTTGTAAATTAAGCTATTGATTGTTAAAATTTTGAGGCTGGAAATCATAGAAAAATGTTCTAGTTTCGAGGCCGATTTTACTCGCTAAGAAAATGGAAGAAAACAACAAGTTCTTAGTCTCAGCCGATACTAGGCTTTTATTATTGCTTATTGTAGCTCTAGGCAATAAACAATTGGTGAGCGGTCTTTAGGTTTTGGAGAAATTTTTTCAATTTTGTTATATAATTTTACAATAGTCAGTAAAAACTAATTCAGTATAAGGACGATGGGTGTATGATTGGATTTTTTAGGATGGGGTGTGAGAAGGATATTTTTTTACAACAGTATTCTGTGATTGGTTATTTGACAGTGGTATTGGCGATAGGTGGTGGCGCTGGTGGCCAATTTTAGGGGAAAAGAGGATAAGGTCGAGTGGGGGTAGGGCGAGGAGACTGAAGGAGACAATTTTTTTCCTTAATTTTTTTTTTGTTTTTTATTATTTTTTTATCCTAGTTTTTTGATTTTTTTTTAGCTCATTTGTTTAATATAATAATTATCAAGTTATTATTTTACCCTTTTTAATGTGGTCAAAATTTACTTTTTTTTGGTCAACTAATGGACAAATAGATGAAAAATATTTGTTTGGATCTCTGCTGCATATTTTCAAAAGGTTAGGGACCTTTGATGACAAATTGAAGGTTATGGTAAAATCTGCAAAAAGGTGAAAGATTAAGGACTGTTGCTGCAATTTTTTATTTTTTTTTTCATTAAAACCAAAATTTACATGTAACTTAAATACATAATAATATTTAAAGACGTTGAGGCATTGAGTTGATGAGTTTAAATTCAATAATTGGGTAAGCTTTTGATCCATTGTCCTAATTTTCATTGATATGGTCTAGATCATTACTAGATAATCACAATATTTTAATTTCTTTTTGAGGACATTAATTCATACATTTAGTGAGACTTGCAAGCTAATTCGATCCATCTTCCCAATTTTGGTTTATTTAGTTTATATCATCTTATTAGTAGATAATAACTTTCTTACCCTTCCATCTCCTTAATTTATATCCCACGGAAACATGCTTTTATAGGCCAAAAATTAATGAATTTCTAATGATTCTCTGCTCTTTCCCCTCTCTCCCTTAAATTATTAGCAACCATACCAAGATGATAAATGAAGAAACGCCACCAAAACGAATATGAACTTTTTAGCAGAGCTATTTTGGATTGTATTTCTTTAAAAATGCGAGTTTTTTGCGAATGTTCAAACCAAATTAGTAGTGAACACAACATAATGCAAAACTAATTAGTTAATACAATTTACAATCCAATTAATTGCATATTTGGGTGCCTTTTTTGGTACCTTTTAATTATTATGTTTTAATGGACGAAGATTCATTATCCATAAGGATGGTTGGTTCTATTAGTAAACTAAAACATTTTAGTGCATTTGTTCAAATTTTCAGTGTGTACTTTAAAAAAATAGTATTAGTTTTTCAAAAACATTACATACATGATTCATTGGATACATAAGACGTGTAACACACATACTTACTACTAGTGTATTTAAAAAGAAGAAAGAAGTTATCCAATGTTTTCAATTTGACCCGAAATAGAAAAGCAATAAGTTGACAACAGCTCTACAATTTGTAAATACGTCGAAATGCCCTCTAATGCTTATAGACTTTACCATGAGCCAGATTTATACTCATTGTGGTCAAATTGGTCTTGGTCTCACAAGTCGATAGGTTGAACACAACGAGCTATTAATACTAGCAAATTTTATAAAGCTTATCTCGACTATATCATCATGACCAACAAATTTCTTTCATTTAGCCAAGATTTCTTCTCCTAAACTCTCTAGTTTCGATGTTCAAACATGTATGAATTTCCATGCCCTCCTTCTTTTAGGCGAAAGTATTTATAGATATCCTTTGAAGAGCTTAGGGCAATTGAATTATTTTAGAAAATAATAGGTGGCTATTGTTTAATGATGGGTTTATAAGCATGTATTTTGATAACAATTCAGCCAACCTGAAAGAATGAATGTTCGTCCCTTCCTTCTGTGATACGTTTTTAGCTATCTTCTCATATCTCTAAACTTTGCTTTAAGGGGCATAAGCTCGTAGAATAACATTTTAACACTCGTTTCAATATTTTTCTTACCCGACAAATAGTCCCCTAAGTTTGAGTGTAATTATTCATATTCAAGCAATGAAGTTAAAGTCTTGTTCTTTCTTAATTTTATTTTCGTAGATTTAACGGTAATTAATGGTTGATTGGATGGAAAGTTTTTAATCTTTTCTGACAACTAGCAATAAGTACGTGCAAAACACGTCTTATGTATCAGGTGAATTATATACATACAATTTTTTAAAAGTTGTTGAGATAATTGATATTATTAAAGAAAAAAGTATAGTTATTAAATATAATAAATATATCATATTTGAATAAAACTTTTTATGGAAATGTGTATATAATGTCAAAATACTGAATAAAATGAAATATAATCTTTTAATTACAATAACACTTCTTCGAATACAATATATTTTTTTAATCAACGTCTCACGACTTTTCATTCTGTATTTGTAGTTCACATAAATACAAATATGTAAATCATATAAAAATATCCATACATATACAAATTATTGAAACACAAACTCAATTAATCTACTATTATATTAATGCAGACCTTTACATAGTGTAATATTTTTTTATGAATATGTATTATATATATTTAGCTTCAATTTCAAGTAATTAAACTTAAATTGATTTATCTAAAATAGTCTAATGTAAAGCAATGAAATTTATATTTTAAAGGAGATAAAATGAAGTAGAGTTATATTAAATTTTGGACTTAAAAAATAATTGATAATTAGTAACGATTATTATACATTTAAAATTAAAAGCGCGATTGTCAAAGATAAAATATAGAAGGGTGGAAATGGAAATTAAAAGTTTTCCATACCAAAGTTTCAATTATTGACATTATCGTTTTAAAACTATATATATAATGTTAACATTTGAAGCATTTCTATTTTATATCATGTTCATAAATGTTAAAATTTTTACAAATGAATGTAAATAATGTAAACCAATAATGTTCTTAATCATGTTTATGTTGAGGATTTAAAATTTCAATAGTTATTATTCAAATAATTAGTTACTTACTATTCAGTTTTGATGAACAAAAAAAATACTATTATCTATTTCTTTAAGGGTAATGAATGTGATTTTATTTCTGTGATTATTTGATTTCTTTAAAAAATTTTGACCTCGATTTTCCCTTGTGGTTATATGATTTTCACTCTCATTGCAAGTATTTTCAGTTTTTTCTTATTTCAATAAAGGTAAATCAAGACAAGAGCACATGTTCAATAATGATTAAAAAATATTATTACATACTATTGTTTTCTGAAAAAAAAATATTTATATAATTTCTTTTAATTGTATGTGATAATAAATTTATTAAATAATTATTAATAATTGTGTTTAGTGGAAATTAACTGACTTTATTTGCTAAAGCAATAATAATTAGTAATTATCTTATTTAGAGAAAATAAATTGAATCATTTGGTATTTTGTAGTTAATTATCTATGTACTATTATTATTTCTTTTAATTGTATGTAATAATATTTCTATTAATTGTGTACAAATAATTGTGTTTAATGGAAATTAATTGACTTAATTTTCAAAAGCAATAATAATTATTGATTATCTTATTTAGAGGAAATAAGTTGAATCATTTGGAACAAATTTTAAGTAAGGGTAAATAATAAATATAGCATATTAATGCAACCTCTCGTTTTTTTTTTTTTAATTTTCTTTTTGTAAACCAAATGAGGGTATATTGGACATATAGGTAAATGTGTAACGGTATAATTGGTATTCAAAAATTTATCCTCAATCCACACTTTTAATATATTGTAGATTAACGCGTGATCAAAGTGAACGTCCTTTTGATTTGCGCCATTTAATGTGCACGTCATTCATGCCTGCCTAGTGCCGTTTGCTTATATGCCATTTCGAATTCAATGACTTGCTCCATTTAATGTGCATGTCATTCATTTCTGTTGGGATTTAACGGCTGGGATACAGACGCCATGCTATCAATGGCTTATATTCTTCTTTACTATAAGAAATGTGTTCTGATATTCTCATCTCTTCTCCAATAATCATTTTAAAAATTGTTAATGATTTTTTATTACCTTTACTGATTTTACTGTATTTCCCTGATAAATCCCTCTTTAACTTTTATGAAAATATCTCATATACTTGGGAGAGTCTCTGAGATTAACTTGTCTTTCTTCTACCATGTTACAGTCAAACATCTAAGACTTCGATTGTTTGTGTATATGATTCAAAAGTTGGCAGAAAATGATATAAAAGCTGGCAAATTTGTCATATTTTTGCATTTTTCATGTGTGTGCATCTGAGGGAGATCGCTTATGGTGGAAAGGTGGTGGACCTGATTGGCTGCTGCAATATGAGCTATTAAACAGTCATGTTCCATTTCACCAAACTTGATTTTACCAAAACAATTTCAGCCTGCCCCTCATCTTTCGGCTTAAACGACCCTCGAAGATAGAAACTACGAATGTGTCGAGTAGATAGTCCACAAAATATGTCTTCTAGCTAGTTTATCTTGTACATGCTAGATATAATTCGAAACTATGTTTGCCTTGTAATCCTTCTTTATATCAATGAAGTATCTATTTATTATATTTGCTATGCTTAAGAACACAGCAAGAATTTAATCAATCAACTTTGTTCAGTTCGCACAGTAAGAATTCTCATAACCAATTTTATTTAACTAGTGTCTCATTGATAATACTTTCTCAAGTACATACCTTTCGAAAGATGTTAAGAGGTCACACATCCTGTCCGGCGAGCTTCTATGTATTTTATCCGACAACCTTGATTTTTGTATGCGGTCCTTCCCATTTTGGACCTAACAAACTAGAGCTCTTTTCCTTATTTGCAACGAGTACTTTCTTTAGTACTAAGTCCCCCACATTGGAATTTTTGTGTGAAATTTCTTTAGTACTAAGTCCCCTAACAAATTGTTTTATTCACCTCCTCTACTTGTCCATTATCGTAAGGGTAATATGGAGTGGAGAAGTGTCGTCGGATCTCCAACTTGTCCCACATTGCTTTCAACTTTTTCCATTGGATTTACACACCATTCCTCGAGATTATAGAGTTTGGTACTCCGAACCGACAGATTATATTTTTTCATATGAATTTGCAAGTATTAGCTTCAGTGATATTTGCGATGGGTTCTACTTTTGCACACTTAGTGAAGTAATCTACTATCATGATTATAAATTTCCTATTTGATTTTCTTCTGGCAATGGCTCGATGAAGTCAATACTCCATTTTGCAAAACGTTAAGGGCTACTGCTAGTTACTAATTCTTGTACGGGTTATCGCGATATGAATGAACTTTTGACATTTTTTGCACTTTCTAGCGAAACTCATAACACCTTTCTCATATCCTAATTTCAAGGCCTTTCGTGCAAGCAGTGTTTGATGACGTGATTTTTTGCATCCTCATTAGTCACTTTCATTACATACACCTCTCATCAGGGCGGAGCCAGGATCAAACTACAAGCTGGGCTAACATATAAAAAAAAATATAAATTTACACATAAAAATTTTTTTTTGCCCTAAAAACCATTAAGTGGGCTGGAGAGGGGACTGGGCTGGACCCAATCCCCCCTTCTCTTTTGGTTAATTAATGGTTTTGGAAACAATTCCATGAGTACTATTTTAATCTGCATCATTTGTGCTTGCTAGTTTTGCCAATGCATTTGCATATTCGTTTTTTTTCTCTAGGAATTTGTGAGAGCTCAAATTTACTGAAGTGTTGAGATGACTTTGTAACCTCTGCGAGATAAGTAGCCACCATTTTTCTTAGATTGCGCAATTTTCATTCACCTAGTTTACCACTAATTACGAATTGGTCTTTTTTCTTTTTTTTTTTTTTTAAAGCGTGTATTTCTTTTACCAGTTGTAGGCCGACCAATAGAGTTTTATGTTTGGCCATATTATTAGTTACTTTAAACACAAACCTTAATGTGCAGTTCAATTTTTGCCTTTCTAGGTTGTTAGGCTTCTTACCCCAGTGTCAGTGTTTCCTGAAGATCCATCTACAAATAGCTTCAATGTTTCCTATCCAGGCTCTTCTTCGGGAATGAAATCATTTGATAGTTTTGCAACAAAATCTGCTAATGCTTGAGCTTCGATTGCGGATAGTCCCTTATAGGTTATGTCGAATTGTCCCAATTTTATTTTCCATTTCAATTCGCCTATCTGATGTATTATATTTTTGTCGTACTTACTTAACTGGGAAATTAGTTAGCACTTCTATACTATAGCTGTGGAAGTATGGTTGCATTTACATGATGCCACAATAAAGGTAAGAACTAGTTTTCCATATCTTGATATCTCGCTTCCCCTCCTTATAGAGTTTTACTTTAGTAATAAATTGGTAACCATTACTATCCTTCTTCTTTTATCGAGACATAACTGACTACCACTTTTGAAACTTCTAGATATAGCAATAACTTTTCCTTATTTATGGGTTGGCTAATAATGAAATTTCTCCTAGGCGATCTTTCAAAGCCTGAAATGCTTGCTCACTTTCACTCCCTTATTCGAACTTTTTCTATCCTTTCAACAATTGAAAGAAGGAAGAACAGTTATTCGTTTCTTGTGATACAAATCTGCTAAAAGCAGCAACCCTTCCTAATAAGCTTTGTACTTCTATTATTTTTTTTCTGGGACAGAATTTTAATAAGAGCTCAAATTTTGTTAGGGTTTGCTTTGATACCTTGCTAATTGACCATGTCTCCTATGAATTTTTTAGATTTGATATCAAAGGTGTATTAAAGTGGATTGAGTTTCATTCTATATTTTCGTAATATGTTGAAGGTTTCTTCCAAATGTTTTAAATAGCTTTCAGTTTGGAGGCTTTTGATGAGCATTTTATCGATATATGCCATCATCATCGATCTGCAGATATTTTGTTTACTAGCATTTGATAAGTGGCTCCATTCTTTAGCCCTAATGGCATTACATTATGACAATACAATTGTTGATCTGTTATGAATGTCATGTCCATAGATGAGGATTTGATTATATCTCGAATATCCATCCATAAAACTTATTAATTCATGTCCCGCAGTTGCATCTACCAAATGATAAATTTTGGGGAGCAAGAAATCGTATTTAGGACATGATTTATTTAAGTCCGTGAAGTCTAGCACGTTCACCTTTTTTTGTTGCTCTTTGATACTAATACTAGGTTATATACCCGAATGAGGTACTAAGCCTCCTGGATAACGCCATTTTCTAACAATCTATTTACCTCTTTTTTTAATGCTTCATACTTCTTAGCACTCGTTGGCCTCCTTCTTTGCATTTTGTGTTTTATCTTCTGATCAATACATGCCTCTTTAGGATATATATCTACCATCTTAGCATGCTTCCAGACGAACACATCTAGATTCCCTGCCAGGAAGCTTTTTGCAAACCTTTCGTACGCTAAATTCCTTGCCAACTTTTAGGGCCGTACTTATATCTTTTAAACTAACGAAAAAACTTTCCAGTTCCTCCACCACAGCCGCCTCTGAGTTATGCTAGGATCAATTGAGTCATTGATTTCAAGTTTCTTCTCTAGATTACTCATTTCGACTATAGCAATTATATACTTCTTGGGAGATTTTATGGCTCTTTCTCTCACATTATTTTCATGATTCCTACACAGAATCCCTTGATTTTGTTTTAAGGACACTCCACCCTTATTCATAAAAAATCTCACATACGCTTGACAGAGAGAAATGATTATGTTCGCCTATTTCATGGCAGGATGTCCAAGGACTCCATTGTATGCAAATTTTTCCTTAGTGAGTCTCTCTAGTCTAAAAAGAAGTGACATGATACTTTTTAGCCATTATTACCTTAGTTCTTTAAAAAATGTGACAAGATTATGTCACTTTTTGACAATATGAACTTCATAAAATTGTTACCAAATTTAGCTTATATGTAAATATAAGGACACTTCAGTTGTTTTATTGAGATCTATAACAATAATTACAACTTAATCTCTATTTAATAGTGTCAAAACTTAGCTTTTTATTAAAATGAATGACATAACCACTTTTCCAACAAAAAAGTGATATTTTTGTTTTAACAAAATTTGTTGTATGTGCATTTTACTGGGACAATAATTTCAATAGCTAATCATTTTTATATTCATTATTTTGTTTTCATTCGCCTTCATAATAGATGAAGAAGTTAATTTTGTTCATATATGTAGAAATGAAAGAATACAAATGAAATAGTGGCAGACTTTTTTAGGAAAAATTGGCAAAGTATGTCGCTTTTAATTTGAAGCAATGTAAAGCAATGTCACTTTTTCATGTAAAGCAATGTTTGAATTCATATTCATATTTAAATTTTCACAAATAAATATGTATCTCTCTTCAATTGATTCTAAAGAACTCAAATGACTATAATCTTTTGGAAAAAAGTGATAGAAAATATCACTTTTTATTTTTAATATCTTAATCCACGTGCAAAAATATAAATATAGTGTTATCATGTCACTTTTAAATGTGAAACAAGCTCACAAACATACTTATACGTTTGTAGTTATTTGAAATAAAGGAACTCAAATGAAATAAACTGCGACATGTTTAAAAAAAAAGTCACAGTGTCACTTTTCTCATTCTCAACTTCACAGACATCTTTGCATATATCACTTGAATTGATTCAGCTGATTTTTCATATATATTAACTCAATCTAATTCATACAAATCTGAATTTTATTTTATAGTAACTAGAAATTATTAATTTAAAGATAAAATTTCATCCGTACTAGAGCAAAAGTACCTCAACAACGTAAAAATCAAACAAAATATGAACTAATTGAATTAAAAAGTAGAATGTATAAACATGTAGATTTGAGTTGATCATTTGCATAATAGAGGAAGAAAAAGTAGTTAAAGCAGCCCTTGATCTTCTTTGGGCTTGATTAGTACAAGATTTCATTTTATGATTTTCATTTTGCTTGATTTCAATTTTGGAAGAGTTGAAATTTTAGTTGTTGATCGGCTTCTATACTCTCTAAGTTAGGACCGTAAATCCTACGGTGCAATTGAAAGGAATTATTGTATTCACCTTTTAACACATGTTTGTTCAAAATGATCACAAACGTATGGATATTTATGTAAGTACCCTATTAAATACGGGGCCAACTACTATTTAATGAGTGGGTCAAATCCACTTAAATTTCTAGTAATAAGCAGTTAGGATTTGAAAAAATATAACATATCCCACAATTATTATAATCTTATTCGTACTTTTTGGTTGTAGTACTTAGCATTTCTTTGCTTATAAAATGCTGCCCGAAGCTCAGCTTCATTATCTTCTCTTCTAGCAGATCGAGCTCAGTACGCAATGCCTTTTCATTGTTCTCTTTGTCAAAGCGTAAAGTTCAATTAAGGAGACTCCCATTTTGAGAGGAATTGTGGTTTCGACACAAAAAGTAAGGAAAAATGGGGTTTCTCTAGTATTGGTGTGAGAGGTGGTGCAGTCGGACCACATTATGCTAGGGAGTTCATCAGTCCATGTGCCTTTGAGAGCATCTAATCGAGCTTTGAAGTATGCTTGATGATTTTATTGATTGCTTTGACCTGCCCAATTAGCTTGCAGGTGATTTAGAGTGGAGAAATATTTTTGAATGTTTAGCTATTCGCAAAAGATCCTCAAACATGCGTTATCAAACTATTTCTTATTATCAGTGACAATGGAATGGAGAATTCCAAATCTACAAATAATTAATTTCCAAATGAAGTCCGTGGTTTTATGCTCAGTTATCATTGCAAGAGGCTCGGCTTCGGTCCATTTGGTAAGGTAGTCGACAACAACTATAGTGAACTTAATTCCACCTCGTCAGGTAGGAATGGGTCTGACCAAGTCTATCTCCCATTTTAAGAATTGCTAAGGTCTAATTATGTGAGTGAGATCCTCTGGAAGAGTTGGATGATGGGTGTAAATTTGTGGCACTAATCATACCTCTTTATAAAGTTTAGAGCGTCATTTTTGAAGGAGTGCCTAAAATATCCTTGTCTCAAGAACATGTGGGCCAAAACCTGTCCTCCCGTGTGATTTCCATAGAATCCTTCATGCACTTTCTATAGAACGTATGAGGATCTTCTTTGTTTAGGCACCTTAGTAATGGGATTGCATATCCTCTCTTAAGAAGACACCATCTAGGAGAGCATATCACGCTAATCTTATTCTCAACTTTCTAGCTTCGACTGGGTAAGCAAGTCCTTTCTCAATTCTTAGGAATTGTACAATCTCGTCCATCCAAGAAGGTTTAGGTCTATGGCCATTAACGTTACAATATTTTCTTCAATAGCAAGATGTCCAATTCTTCCAAAAGGGATACATTTTCACCTTTTCGCAAGTCATGAGCCTAACTAGAGCATTAGCGTGGCTGTTCTGAGATCAAGGTATTTGCTTTACCTTGATTATATTGAAGTTACTTAATTCTCTTCGAGCAATTTTAAGATAGCTGTTCATCCTGTCTTCTTTAGTCAGAAAACCTCGTTGATTTGTTTTAATATAAGTTGGGAGTCGTTCATTATCAATCTGGATATTTTTAATTCTTTGGTCGTTTTAGGCCAGCTATTAATGCTTTACATTCTGCCAAGTTATTAGGAGCTTTGAAGCCAAAGGTCAATGCTTGACAAAAGTAGAGGCAATTTGGGCTGACTAGAATCACTTTAGCACCCGCTATGGCCTCAGTTGAGGAACAACTCCCAAGTTCTTTCTTCTTGTAACTCTTTTTGAGGATTTAAACTGAATTTTGGTACGAAATTAACTAGGGCTTGGCCTTTTATAGCTATTCTGGTCTATATGATAAATCAAATTGATGAAACTCGATGGCTCATTTTACCAGATGCCCTGGGTGTCAGGTTTTTGTAAGACTTTCCTTAACGGGTAGTAGGGTCTTAGCTTTCTTATTGGCATAACTAGGGCATAGGTGAGCTTTTCCATGGAAAAGTACTGCAGCTTAGCATTGAGAAGTGCTTTGTTGATGTAATAGGTGGGTATTCGATACCATCTTTTTCCCTAACAAGTATGCTCAAAGCATGCTTAGATACAACTGGATAAAGTGACAGCTTTTCATTGGCCATAGGCTTTGAAAGGAGAGGAGGTGGAGATAGATGTGTTTTTTCAACTCTTCAAAGGCTTTGCTATATTCTTGGTCTATTCAAACTTCTTTTCTCCTTGGAGTGTGTCGAAGAAAGGTTTACATTAGTCAGTGGACCGGAGACTAATCTATTTAATGCCATAATTCATCCTATGAGACTTTGTATTTTTAGGTTGAGT
This sequence comes from Olea europaea var. sylvestris, assembly GCF_002742605.1. NCBI lineage: Eukaryota > Viridiplantae > Streptophyta > Magnoliopsida > Lamiales > Oleaceae > Olea > Olea europaea. Next base: position 20,561,216 of record NC_036246.1, read on the forward strand.
TGGAGCATCATTTTGAGGATTGCTAGATATTTTATATTGGCTTCTATCCCTCGATGGTTTACCATGTTACCTAAGAATTTACTGGAGTTGATTCCGAGTGGACACTTGAGGAGGTTGAGCTTTATTTTGTATTTTTGAAGGATTGCAAACATATGTGTCGGATATGGTCTTCAGCTTTGATGCTTTTTACTAGCATGGTATCGATGTATGATTCCACGATTTTTCTGATCTGTTGGGCAAACATTGAATTCACTAGCTTTTGGTATGTTGCTTCGGTATTCTTTAGGCCAAATGACATCATCTTGTAGCAATACAAGTCTCGATCAGTTATGAATAAATCGTGTTTTTTATCAGGTAAGTACATGAAAATTAGATTGTAGTCGGAGTAGGCATCCATAAAGTTAAGATGCTCATGCCCAGCTGTTGTGTCGACCATTTGATCTACTTTTGGTCATGGGAAATTATCCTTAGAACAAGCCTTGTTGAGGTCAGTAAAATCTATATATACCTGCCATTTTCCATTACTTTTAGGTCTTCTAAGGTATTATGTGAGTAATCCATATCTCAGTTTGATCCACTAAGATAGGTCTTTTCAATTGAGACTCCTTGGTTCAGTTGTATTGTCCTCCGTGTAGCATATGCAATCTAGAATTGTGCAAGTCAATGTTGCAGGATTGAGCTTCAGCTTGATCTCCTCGAACTTCACCTACTCAGTCGGAGGTGGGAAACTTTATGTAGTGGTGATAAATTGATGTTGTACCTTTAGCTCATGGAGTATGGGTCTTCTCATAATAGCATTGAAATTGGATAGTAAGTCGACCAACACAAAATCAGCAATGATTCTTCTTTGGCAAGGTACTTCACCGAGCTCTTTGATCAACGCGATCTTACCTCAGGCTTAAATAGGATATCCAAAAAAGCTTTGCAGCCTTCTATGGTAAGGCTATAGTTCTTTGTCCTCGATTCCGATTCTTTCCAAGGTTTCTAAGTGTAGCACACTGATGGAACTTCCATTGTCCATAATGGTCCATCTTATGCGAATTTTGACAATCGGCATAGTTATAACCAAAGCATCACTTTGATTTTGCATCACTCTAGGAGTCTTCTTCTGAGAAGGCGAACCATTTTAAGTTTTATGGACCGTGAGGTCGAGTTTGTGGCAACATACCTCATAATTCTGGCATATTTAGTTTCTTCGGTTTGCCTTTGACATTTTTTGAGACCTTTATGTACATTGGTTTCCTCTTACTAATATTCTAATCTCAGCCTGTGACAGAGGATTTGTACTTGGCTGACTTGGTAGGGCAGGTGGCAAGTTAGTCTGATGGATTGAAATAGGGGTGAGTGGTTTCTCCAAGTTTGGATATGAATTTCCTTAGCTGACATCATTTGATCAATGATGCGATTTGTTTTGTCTGTTTTTGACAGTCGATCATGTAATGGTAGTTGTCATGTGAAAGATACAATACCTATTTTGATTTGTCCTATGGAAGCTCTTCTTAATCGGTCGAGGTCAGTGGAAGGCCTTCTTGTGTCATACTTGCATGAATACCTCTTCTAAAAAGGCATTTAAATGATAATACTGATGAAATCTTTTATGATAAGGGTGAAGTCAGTCAGTGTCTTCCTTTTCCTTTTTGCATTTAGGCATGGACTTTTTGTCCATCTTTTTATCTTTGGGATGAGATGAACGATTAGGATTGGCCTTTCCTTTATCTTGATCTAAGGTTGCCTCCTCTGTTCCAATATGTTTTCCTGCCAGACTTTGGAACTCATGATATGTCTTAGGTCCATCTTTAGAGACTGACCTCCAAATATGTATCTTTGGCCACATTCCTAAGAGGACAGCCATTAGGGCAGTATCATCTAATATTTTTCCACCTCCAAGAATTGTTTGTTAAACTTGCTAAGGAAACTATTCAGGGATTCGCTGCGTCCTTGTTCAATACTTACCAGACATTCCTTGGATGTGGTCCTAGCTTTAGAGTCAATACATTGAGACAAGAACTCCTTATGTAGATCATCCTAGTTTTTGATGGACCTCTGATGCAATCTTCTAATCCACCTTTGAGCTATCCCCTGACGTCAAGGGAGAAGTCGACATATGATGGCATCGCTTGCTCCTTACAACTCCATCTAGGATGTGTATTTGTTTAGATGGCTAAGGGAATCCTTCCTTTCTTAACTGGTGAGTTGAGGCATTTTCAACTTTTTGAGTAGTAGTTTAGCTAAGATGTCTTCTATGAAAGGGAAATGGTGGCCAAAAAAGTATTCTTCAACAGAGCTTTGTGTTTGGCTTCTAGTTCAGCTATGCATTTTTTTAATGAGCTCATCTCAGGTTCGTCATTTTTTGGACCATCTCCTTTTGTGAGGATTGGTTTTCCTTCTCTTAGGAAATGGTGATTGTTGGAACCTAATCTATCGAACACGCCTCTAGTTTTCTTGTGAATCCTTCCTGTTGGCGAGGACAGTTTCTCGTCTCATTCATCATACTCCTTGATGACTCTTCACCTAAGAAATGAAGGCTTTTTTGGTGGAAAGTTGACCAGTTCGTTCCTGAGATATAGCTTCGATTTTAGTGTCAGCTAGAAGAGAAGTGTGGACCTGGTTTCTCTCCATTATGCAATGGTGTTAATTATGCGTTCTATTGCTTCTCTCATTGCAGAGAGCTAAGGGTTGATATATTCAGCATCATTTTTCTTTAGAATTTGTGAGGAACATTTATATCGTGGGTTAGTTTGAGCTGGATTTCTAGAGGTTGAACTATTGCGCACAGCGATTTTTCATGTAATTTTTTGTGAACTTTTATAAGAGATATTGGGCTTTTGCTTAGAAGGCCTTCTTTCTAGCGCTAAACTATTGACGTCAAAAAATGACTAATTTACTTTTGTCAATTTAATTGATGATTTGGAAGAGCTAATTTGAGATAAAATATGTAAATTGTGTTGAAAGTGGTAAAAGTATCTGCTGAAACAATAAGAAATAGTACTTTTGTGCTAAATGGAGAGTGTTTGAAGAGAGTTTTGTACACTTGTAGAGTTCAATCCCTATGGTGGGACCATTATAAACCCTCTATAGCAGGGAATAGGTAATTTGATTTGTGTGATATCAAATGTGATACAGTGCCGACCTTAATGTGGGTGCTGCTAACCTAATTTTGATCGGTTGTTGAGGTTGGCTCCTATGTGCCAAGTTTGAGCTGAGGTGGGGAGTAATCATTATGAAATTGTAATTAGTCACGATTAGGGGTGTACTATGATGTTCATCATGTCTCCCGAAGTGATTGGGTTAGATACAGGTGTGGTGTCAGCCTTGAAGCAAGGGAATCATAGTGTAATGATGATGTTTCCCAAATGACAGTGACAGTTCCTTCCTTTCGAAGATAAGTTGAGCTGAGCTTGAAATTATACCAAGTTGATTTGAACTAATTTGGGAGTTCCGCCCCTGACATGATGACCTTATTATGAGACTTAAACTCAATCTTAAATTGGTTTCAATTAACTCAATGAGCTTTTGAATTGATGGAGGTTAACAACAGAAACGAACAAGAAAAATCAGGATGCTAAAGTTTACAAATTTTCTATTCAGACATTCTCAAGTCACTTCCAAATAAAGAAGAAAGCGTGTGAATATCTAGAAAGATATTAACCATGCAAGAGACTAACTTCTCACAATTTCGGCTGACTAAATACCCTTACCATGGGCAGTGGGCAGAGCCGGTCCTGTGTTTGATGGGCCCTGAGGCGAATGATGAAAATTAGGCCTTCCATCGACAAAATTCAAAGGTGTATAATGCAACTCATAGCTAACTTAAAAAACTAACATTAAAACAACAATGAAATATATCATAGAAATGATTTATATTATAAACCATCAAACCAAAAATTTCAAACAATTAGTTAAATACTATTCTTCTTACTGTTTTAGAGGCTAAAACATCAATCAAATCTGAATAACTTAGCTATTTAACCATTTCTTTTTCTATTGATAATATAGCCAACCCGTTTAATCTTTCTTGTGACATAATTGATCGGAGATAGGTCTTGATCAACTTCAATTTTGAGAAACTTCTTTCCGCAGATGCAATTGTAATCGGTACGGTTAACAAAATTTTGTAAGCAATATAAGCATTCGGGAAACAAACATCCAATGTCTTCAAATAGTGTAGCACTTCAATTGCTCTTGTTGCTTCATTTGGTAAATAAATCTTCAAGACTTGTAATTCCGAACATAAATCATCTCCACTGATGTCCGAAAGCCCATCATGTTCAAGATATTTCTCAAGATTCATACAAGAGTTCAACAAATTTGATAAATTTGCACTCCTTAACCTCTTCAAATTAAACAAAAATCCAAATATATCATCATATTGTTTGAATTGTTCAAATCGAGTCCTTAGAGAAGATAGAGCTTGATCAATTATAAAAACAAAGTACTCAACTCTAAATGATTCTTCTGCTGATTGCTTTACCTCATTAATACAGTTTTCATCAAATTGCTTTTTTTCTTCGAATTATGCGTTTTTCTGTAAATACAGCTTCAATTCCCATTTCATTTGCCTTTTTTGTCGCTTCATCCTTGGTAATGGCAAATCCAATTTCTCTATAATCTTGAAGAAATGAAACAAGTCCTTACAATAGGTCGATAGCATGATCAATATCCATGGATTCGATTTGAAGAAATTTACTCACAATATTGACTGCATGCAACAATATGTACCATATTACTATGCTAAGCAAGAACTCAAAATTCTGAAGTTTATGTGTTACCAACGACTCGACTTCACTCTTTATTTTAGGATCTTCGTTAGTTTCTGCCAAATCAAGTAATGCTTCTCTTATCTGTGCAGTTTGCTCCATTATAGGCTTCATACTCTCAACATGACTTTCCCAACGTGTTTGTGACAGCGGCTTCACTGTCAACCCTTTTACATTATCTTTAAAAATTTGCAATTACTTGGTAGAAGATGAAAACAAAGTGTAGATGCGATGTATCACTCCAAAGAAGGATACAGTTTTGGAACAACAATTCACCATATCACATAACGGTAGATTTAGACTATGAGCGTCACATGGAGTATAGAAAGCTCGGGTATTCATTTCAAGTACTCTTCTTTGCACACCTTTGTACTTCCCGCTCATGTTAGATCCGTTATCATACCTTTGCCCTCTAATGTCATCAATATCCAGATCGAGTTTGATCAAAGCCTTTTGAAGCTCGATTGTAAGTCCAAGTCCTGTTGTATTATCTACCTTCAAAAATTCAAGCCAATGTTCTTCAACTGTAGGTAAGTTTGCCGAATCATCTACAAATCGTACTATTAACGACATATGTTCCTCATGACTTACATCTGGAGTACAATCAAGTATAACTGTGAAATATTTTACATGTTTAACTTTCTTGACAATTGCACTTCTCACATCATTAGCCAACAACCGTATCAACTCATTTTGAATTTCTTTGCCAAGATACGTGTATTGAATCTCTTTTTCATTAGCCTGCCGAATGTGCTCTTTCATTATTGGATCAAATTCACTAATCATTTCCACCATTTGTAAAAACAGACCATTGTTCTCAACATTTAGCCTCTCATCATCTCCTCGAAATGACAAGGTGTGTTTGGCGAATCTTTTTACAATAGCGATTATCCTTGTTAATACATGCCTCCAATGTTCTTTTTCCGCATTGATCAACAATTCAACGCTTTTATCAATTGTAATTTTTGTTCGAAGCCTATTTTCCAATTCAATCCAGCTAGTCATGCAACATAAATGCTCTTCATTTCCTTCATGACTTTTAATAGACCGATGCAAATTATGCCAATCTTTGAATCCATCGTTACCAAGTTGGCCAACTCTGGTAAGTTTTTGGCTGTTTTAAACAATTTGCAAAAAAAGCAAAAGATCCTGTCCATAGATATTGAATATACTAGCCATCTTCTATCAATTGTTTGTCCATTTCGTAGCAATCGCTTATATTGTGAAGAATCAAAATGCCTATTTGTACAATCTTTCGGAAACGAGATATCATCAACTCTTTTTGGACCCCTTTCAACTAAGTAATTCCTTGTTCTCTGATCAATAATTTTCCAATTCCCGGGATCATCCAAATTTAGAGAAAAGCAACCCTCTTCTTCCTTGTCATCTACTTCATTAACACATGCATGTTTCATCACCTCTTCTTCCTTATCATCTATTACATTAACATAGGCAGGTTGACTCACTTCTTCATCCTTATCATCTACTTCATTAACACATGCAGGTTGAATCTCTACTTTATCCTCATTCAACGTATTCATATTGTTGCTTTTAAAGTACTTGCCAATATCCGCTGCTTGACTTTGAATTAATGAAATTTCATTTCGTTTCCTTTTTCTCTTTTGAGCACCAGACTCATATTTAGGAAGCATGGTGTATGAGTCTATATCTGATGCTCAATGATTAACCTAAAAAACATTTACAAAATATCTCAAATCATCACACAGTTAGAGTTTTCAATATAGTTATTATGTGCGCCTATGCAATTGTTGATCCTCCAATAATCAATCATATAAGCTGACCAGGCTACAATTATATAAGCCGACAAGGCTTCAAACATTTTCAATTTCTTCAATAACAAGTTAAGGCAAGCCATTGCTTACCTGACAAGTAGAATTTCGACGAAAACTTTGGAGTTACACATTCAAGAATTCGACTGTCACAAGACTCACAACTCCCGACCCTGAAACAAAAATTTCACATCAAACGCACATCTAAGTAAGATAAATACATTAATAAGGAATGATGAGGATGAGGAGTGCAGGAAAGAAGGGAGGATGAGAAAATTCTTCTCGACTTTTATTTCCAATCCTCACATTAATAAGCATGGTATGAAAATTTTAAACATACAAAAGCACCCCTAAGTAAGATAAATACATCATTGTCATGTTATTCTCCCTCGTCCCAGAAGCATAAAAGGCTGAAATAAAAGAAAAGCCAAATCCTTGTTATGATAAATAATAAAAATTCGTTTGAGTAAAGATAGATTGCTGTCATTATAGCAAGATAGAACTGTATTTGGCCTTGGCATTGCGAGATGGGTATATGTTCTGGTAAAGTTATTCTATTACTCATAAAACTTTATCAGATATTCATTGAAAAAGAAACCTAAAAAATGTTTCCTAAACAATGATTATGTCTGATAGAACCTGAAGGGTTTCAAACCAAACTGAATATTTTAGGAAACAGAAAAATTTCAGGTAAAGAACCGAGTTAAACATGAAAGATGTGAAATATGAACCATTAGTTATCTGGAATAGATAATGGTTTCTGGAGTAAGGTACAAAATTTTAAATAAATAAAAGGCGTGCAATATTTATACATCTAAGAGAATAGAAGCCAACATTATGTACATTAGCATGACGTTAACAAAATTGTCAATTAGGAAAAGGAAAAAAAAGGCAGTCACACGAGAATGGGGTTTGAAAAATTAAATTGTAGGCAACATAAAATTCCATAGGTGCTGTGCTCAGAAACATTTCAATACAATTGTATTGTGTTTAAAGGGAATCGAAGAAGTAAGAAAATGCCATCTCAATACAAATATAAATTTAAAGTGAAGACTCAAAAAAAACTCCCATCTCAATAAAACTAAGTTATACACAAATTCTCACGTATGTGAATTGTGAAATTGTGAGACAATGTGAGTGGGTGTAAAACTGTAATTGTAAATGAACACCTATACACACGCACGCGCACAAATGTATAAATGAACATATGGCGATGGATGGTGAGCCAGAGATAAAGCGAAGCTTGCTCGGCCTTCAGAATGTCAATGCTATCAGTGGCTAGGGCTACGGTAACAGGGTTGAACTTGGAAGCAGAAGGAGATGTCCAGTTGAGCTGTCGAGGCGTCGACTATATCAGTATATATGTATAGTGTATACATTTGTATTATGAGAGTCGAGAGAGTCCGAGAGAGAGATACCTAGGGTTGAACTTGGAAGCGGAAGAAGGAGTCAAGGAGTCAAGGAGATGTCGAGTTGACTGTTGAGGGACTCGAGCGAGAGAGACTCAGAGATGGCACAGTCGCACATTGGCACTTCAGACGGAGAGAACTCACTGGCGACGGGAAGCGTTTGCGATTTGCCAAATGCGGATTGGGGGAAATTGGATTTCAATTTTGGCATTTGGGGGAAATTGTAATTGGATAGTGGATCGGGTTTAGTGGATTACGGGTGGGCGATTGGGCTTGAGCTTGAGAGTTTTGGGCTAATTGGGGCTTGGGCCGCCATTACTCAAAAAAAAAAAAAAAAAGGGGGCCAACTTAATGAGGCCCCCTTGGATTTTGGGCCGGAGGCGCAGACCTCATCCACCTATCCTCAAGATCGGGCCTGGCAGAGGGCCCCAAAATATGCCTGCCCATGGTAAGGGCATTTTAAGTCAGGAAGCTATGATTACTGCCTAAACGTCTTCCTTTGAGGTTCATGAACATATTTTGGGGCCCCTTGCCCATGGTAAGGGCATTTTAAGTCAGGAAGCTATGATTACTGCCTAAATGTCTTCCTTTCAGGTTATGATTCTGTCAACTCCAAGTGAAATAGGGAACTAATTCAATTAGAATCCGAAGCAGCACGGGAAATTGTCTTCAATTATGAGTATAATTTTTCTCCTATTTGTAATTAATATCCTATTAAACTAGAACTTCTGAGGCAACAATCTTAACAAAGAGATGCAACCAGTTCTTCATCAAAACCTAACCCTGTTGGGAGAGAGCCAATAAAATCCTATATCACTCTTGAATTATAAGGTAAAGCTCATAAGAAATCTTGATGATCTGAACCCAGCTGTGTCTATTTACATTCTTCATCTATATATATATATATATATATATATATATATATATATATTTTTACAAACATCTGAGAGCCAATACATAACGGAATATAATATATTAGTTAAGCTTTGTTGTGGCTGTGTTAGTTACATGTTAACTATTTGTTTCGAAGATACAAGAATTCTGATTGGAAGACATTTCCACCCCTTTAATGATATCCATTCCGCCCTTTCCCTTAGTCAAAAAGGTATATAATATTATGTTGTAGGTTACTTTGGGCAGATCTTCTATCCTCTCCTATCCCTTCATCGACTAGGAATTAAGGATCCGTTTGATTGTAAGAGTGGAATTTCGGTGGAAAGAAAACAAATTTGAGGGAATTGAATTGCCTAGAACTTATTTTCCTGAGAGTTGTCAGTTTAATGTGTTTGATTGGTATAATTTTCTATATGAAAAATATTGAAATTTTCTATCTTTTGTTGTTCGTTTGACTTTGTTATTCATGAAAATTGTTAATTAAAGAGATTTGTTTATTTATTTTTTAACAATTATGCATAGAATTTGTTTCCATTGCCAAAAATTTAAAAAAAAAAAAAAAAGAAAGGAAGTTGGAAAGCCCAATTCCCACCAAAACAATTGGTTTTCCTTAAAAAGGTAGAAAATGAGTCACGTGGGGGTAGGCTAGAAAAGAAATTTCATGGAAAATTTTGATGATCAAACAACACATTTTGGGTGGAAAATGGAGTTATCAAACATGGCCTAAATATCAAAGCTAACAAGAAATCAAATACTTATCTATATCTATAATATATTAAATATCAAATCAAGTGAAAATCATTTTTTGAACGATTCTAACCTTATTACAATTCAATTATTTAAATAATACTTTACTTTTCATTTTTCATTATGTAATAAATACTACAAAATTATTGATCATGTATGAATTTCATGCTATTAATTTTCAATTAATTAGCATGCACATTAATTTAGATTCGATGAATTTTAACTTGGTGAATCTTGACCTACGTGAAATTAGAGTTATTATGGATGAATTTAAATTTATTTTTATTCATGTATCTAGAAATTTTTAATGGGAATTTAAATTCATGTATTGGCAATTAATTTTTATATACCAAATATAGTATAAAAATGTTGCTCATTTGTAGTATTTTACCATCATAAAAAAATTGAATCATAGACGTTAAATTTTAAAAGTACAACTTTATTTTCTTAAATTTCTATCATAAATTTTATTTTCTTCTGTATTCTATTTATGCCTCAGTAGATCAAAATTATGGTTTATCATATCAAATATTACTTTTAGAATATTTCTAAAATATTTCAGAATGATGCGCAAGTCGCGTTTAACTTTGACTAGTAAGCTTAAATGTCTGTTTAAATACTTCGTTGAGGTTTTTTGGTTTGGAAAAATACAAGGCCTATAGTGTGTAGACCATAACATGTGTTTAAGGAAAGTCGATAAAAAGTAATTTAAGTCATACTGCCTTTGATGATGCAATAACCAGTCAAAAGAAGTGAAGAGACTAGGCCCTTGTTTGAGCCTTTTTTTTTAGAAGAATGAATTTTTGAATAGTGTATAAATGAAAAATGTATGGTTAAAAAATAAGGAAAAATTTTGGATTTATGTGTAATATTATTTTTTTGAAAATGTGTGGTTAAAATGATGTCAAAACACTATTGAAAAATATATTTTTTCAAAAAGAACGAGGCTCAAACAAAGGCTAGGCGCTCTGATGACGCAATTGTCGTTGGACTTTTAATCCAATTACATCTCTCCAAAAAGGGGTGATGCCATAGGGTCTTAATTGAGACACTGTAGCGTGACTGAGAAATGCGGCAAGCTCGAGTCTTGTGGCTTATATATAAGGGGGCCAACACCTCACGAAAATGATGGAGCTATCAAAAATCTCTCTATATGTAACTTGTATTAAAATTCCAATTACACAAAATTCCCACAATACAACACGAGTTTTGTCAAGTTCTTTCTATATTGATTATAAGGACCACATCATTTTTATCCTCAACATCTTCAATTTAGCTCCTATTTAGTCCCTGTTTTCTAAAACTCATTTTCCCTCATTTCAACCGTAATTTTCATTAACTTTCCTCTTACATATTTTGTCAATTTTTATCAAAATATACTAAAAATTTGATTTTTAGCTAATCCAAGCTTGGGCTCAGAATCTTCCTAGTCATATGCCGCATTCAGTTGGCCGGGGAATAGATAATTAGTAACTAAGAAGGTACATGTAGTGTTCTACCAAGTTTTATTAAGACTACTTGATAGTGTTTTAATTAAGAATCTTGTTAGTCATATGTTGCCTCTCGGCCTCATTTATGGACAAACAATTAGTCAAATTAAGGGGGGCCGGATTATCTATAGTATATTAAAAGTGGGGATGGTGGAGAAACTTTTAAATATTAAATTTATCCCTACATATTTAATTATATGCCTACTATATCCTCATAATTGGAATACCAATTTATTTAGTATTTATTATTTGGTTTAGAATTAATTTAATATAAGGAGTGAAATATTTAATTGATATTTATCATTTTTTATTGGAATTGATATAAGAAGTGAAACTAACATTCAATTATATCAAATAAATAAATAAATAAAAAATCAGTGACTTACCATTCTATTGAACATTTTGTTTTTACAATTTTTATTTTCCACCAACGAATCAATTTCTATTTTTCATCAACAAAACCCTTAATAATTTTTATGATTTACATTATAATTCATGCAACGAGTTTTTATTTTTCATCAATAGAGCCATTTTTAATCTTCATGCTTTACAATATAATTCATCCAGTAAGATATTACTTAATTGAGGTTAAAAATATTTTAAAGGTTGCATTAATATATTAATGAGGAAATTCAATGAATAAAAAAGAAATTACACACGGAAATTCAATGACTAACATTCAATTGATTTTTTTTTTTTACAATTTTTAATTTTCATTAACAATGCCCTTATTACCAATTTAATCAATATTTGTCATCTGATTTAGAATTTATATAAGTGGTGAAATATTTAATTGATATTTATCATTTGAGTTGGAATTAATATAAGGAGTGAAACTGACATTCAATTATTAAAAAAAAAATCAACAAAAAACTAGTTATTTATTATTCAATTGAGTAATTTGTTCTTACAATTTTTATTTTCTATCAACAAAGCAATTTTTAATTTTTTTTTTTTTATCAACAAAAACCTTATTAATCCTCATGAATTCATCCATTGAGTTATTATTTTTCATTAACAAAGCAATTTTTATTTTTCATCAACAAAGCCCTTATTATTCTTCATGATTTACATTATAATCCATTCATTATGTTATTATTTAATTGAGGTTACAAAATCAAAAGATTGCATTAATGTATTAATGAGGTAACGAATGTGCAGACATTTGCATTAATATATTAATTGTGACATTCGATCATTGAAAAATAAATAAATTTGCACACGAAAATTCAATGGCTTATCTTTCAATTGATTAATTTTTCCTTACATTTTTTATTTTTCATCAACAAAGCCCTTATTAATATTCATAATTTACATTATAATTAATGCATTAAGTTATTATTTAATTTATGTTGCAAAATTGAAATGTTGCATTCATATATTAATGAGGTTAAAAATATGTTAAAGTAAATAATATCTAATTATTAGGTTTTTAATATTGGCAATAATCTTGTCTACTTCCAATCACGTTTACCCTACATATGAATGATTGAGAAACATTCAATTTATTATCTCATTCTAAATTTTTTTTATCTTTAATCAACAAAGTCCTTATTAAATATTCATAATTTACATTATAGTTCTTGCATTAAGTTATTATTTGATTAATATATATCATTCATCTATAATTCATTACATTGGTAATAACCCGTTTTCTTCGGATTCGCCATTGTTAATCTTAGCAATTTTTTGTAGTGTCTCTATGATATCACTTATTTAAGGTAGGGATGGCAACGGGGCGTGGTCGGGCCTAGGCATTTTCTCTCCCTGTACCCGCCCCAATACCCGTTTAAGACGGGGTCGAGCTTGTTGTCTTGTTTACATGCCCGTTTAATTTTTGATAATTCATTTTAAAACTCCTTTTATTCAAATGAGACAATAATATAGTTATTTAAAATTTTTAATTTATCTATTTATTTTTAAAAGTTAAATTATTAGAATATATTTGGTAAACTAAAGTTTTTATTGTTTATCATATTCCTTAAATAATTTTAATTACTATTTTCTATTAGAATTAATGAAATTTCGTGGAGCTTTTCTACTTAATGCTTGTTTGAGCCCCATTATTTCCTAATAATGAGTTTAGATTGATGGAGAATGTGTGTTTAAAAAATAAAAAAAAATTTGAATTTACATGTAATATTATTTTACTAAAGAATATGTAGTTGAAAAGAAGAGAGATGTACAAGTCCGAGAAATAAAATGAAATTAGACTATTATGTTGTGATGATCTAGCACCACGAGCCTAGCTCATTCAAGAAACAAGCTATGGAAACTCACCCCATTTAAAATTTTGAAAACCCAAGTCATAAGTTAATTAAAAGCCCAACAATTTAAAAGATTAAGTTTAAGTAAATTTGATTACAAAGATTTAATGAATAACTGGGTTGCCACAATAATCATCTACATAGTATTTCATATAGGCAATCCAGATTTGAATCATATTTTTATAAAACTTTTTATGAATTATTTTTTTATGATTTAAAAAACTCTTCAAATTCTTAGTTAAAGATCCAATTTAACAAACTTAGTGATAATACAACTCTCCCTATTTAATTTTTCATTAAAAAGAAAAGTTACAAGATGTGGAATGTCACTTTTTCACTGCACATCTCCTCAAATCTGAATTTCCTCTTATTTTCTCTCAAAAAAATATATTTCATGTCAATTTAAGTTAATAGAATAACAAAAGTGAGAAGAATAAAGATTTTTTACACATTTTGTTCTTTAATATCCAAGAAAATTCAAGGTAGGTAGACGTGCAAGTATTTATTTTGTTTTCAAATTTGATTTTTTGGTAAATGTTTGGATGAAATGGTACCTCTGGGTACGGTACTTCGGGACTACAACAGTTTGAATGATTATTCTCTGACTTTACGTGTTATGATAATGCTATAATAATTGGATTTTGCCGAAAATCCATCTACGTATGATGGTATGAATCTATAGCACAAAATTTTTAATTGGACAATGAAATGCACTGATAATATCTATTGAGTTTCAAACTCATCGGTTAATTCCCTTCCTACAAGTTGAATGGATTTTTCTTGGGGTATGGATGATGGTAAAGGATGATGCGACATGCCATAGAGAAGCCACCACTTAATATCTTTAGTTGATTATGAAATGTTTGCGTTTTCTTTAAATTAGATTCCTAAAGATGTCATGTGTGGATCTATTTTATCAACATTCTTTAATTATGTTTGAAAATGAATATGTATCATAGGAATAAATTTACAAATTACCGTTTACAAAAAATATGTAAGCGATTTAAAGTTTTGCTATCTCTTTAAAAAAAATTCAGATTTTGCCTCGTTTTTAAAAATTCATAACTCAAAGCCAGTGGTGTTGGATAGCTTCATAAGTTATCTACTGAATGAACTTGGAATCATATCAATCCGATGTTGATAGAATTTTTAATGTTGCACAAAGTAAACTGCACTAGGTAGAGTCGCCATTTTTTCAGCTTCTGTCTTGACTTTTAAAATTCATAACTCGGCCGTTATTTGGAATTTCTGGATGAAACCAATTGGATTTGATAGTCTCATAGATTAGCTACTGAATGAAATCATGTGGTTTCGATATTTATGGGATTTTATATATTATTTTAAGTGAATTGCACTGATTTACCTTTCAACCGAGTCGCTGCTCAGTTTTGAAAAAATATTTTAATACCTCATATGATGCTGATGGAAGCTAATTTTTGATTATGTCATATTATAAGGAGTTTTCTACTTTAAATTAAAATTTGATGAAGTTTCGAGATCAATAGCTACGCAAACAAATTTATTTTGATAATTACCGTTTGAGATAAAAACTGAAACAGTAATATTACTTTTAAAGTTTTGCAAAATTTCACGTCAATAGTGGTTACATGCATATACAGTATGATGCATATATGGTATGCTGTAAATACGGTATGATGCAAATATCGTATACTGAAATATGGTATGTTGCATATACGGTATGCGTTAATCCAAAATGTAAAGTGCATATACGGTATGAATGAATTCGATTTTATTTTTTAAAATTTTTTTCTTTTAGTATTAAATTATAAAAAAGAAAATTCAATCCCTTATACCTTCCACTAAAAATAAGTTAAATAAATTTACGGCTAAAATACAGTTAATCTAGTGATGTTCCGATCCATGCGGGCCACGGCGTTACAAGAGAAAAATATATTTTAAAAATAATGGAAATCAAACAAGGGCTTCAAGTATCGAATTCTTAATTTTAAAAAATTTTAAACAAGGCAGGGCCCCCGTTACTCGTACCCGACCTGATTAAGCGAGTAATCCCCCGCCCCATTTGGGACAGGTCCCAGGGGTATCTGATTTGACAAATATTTTTGACATCTCTAATTTAATGGGGATGAAAGAACTCTCCATAATATGTAATAATTAGAAAAGAATATGGTTGAAAAAATCCTTCAAAATGCATTTTTTGTTGTTGATGAGGGTCAGTGAAATTCCAATAATAGAAAATGGAGTTACAAAATAAATAAGAAAATAATGAAATCGGAAGAATAGGGGCATGAATATCTTGCTCTCTTTAAGGAAATTCAAGCCCTTTGCAATTACAAAGTCTAAAACATGACGTAGCAAAACTTTTCTATGACTTGTTCCTTCTAGAATACAACGGCCTGACTGCATGTCGTATGGTTCAATTAAACTCTACCCAAATAGTTGAGTCCAAAACTCCACTAAAAGAATACACCTCTTTGATCAAGAATCTCTCAAAGAAGATGAGTGAGAATGTAAGAAGTAAAGATGAGAGAATTATAATTTTTGTTGATGGTAAATGACCATGGAATGGTCCAATTTTAATAGGCCACCGAAAATAAAGAGTTATCATAAATACATGAACGTTTTCACCTTTCATTTTTCAAACATCCAACTTCTTCATTTTCCTAACTTCCAAAACCTACAAGCATATTAAAAGAAAATGCAATGAATAGATTAAATATATTAAAATGCATCACCATCCCTCCACTTATTAATATAAAACTAACAGAAAGATTACCAAGCAAAGAGGAAATATTATGAATCATGAAGGTGCATTGACAGTTCTAGGGGGATTGGGCTGTGCTATAGCCCATCCCCCAACCTAATTCATAAATTTAAAAAATATTTAAGTGGGAAAAAACCATTATGAGAATTTTTTATTTTTATTTTTATTTTATTTATTTATTATTATTATTATTTCTTTTTTTTTTTTCATATTAGCTCATCTTAAAAATTCACATGTTTTTGTAATTTTCATATCCAAAATGAAATTAGCCTCACCAAAATATTTTATACCAAAATGGTTATAGAACATGCAGTTATGTCTCATTTATAACATGTAAATTTGAACCAAATGACAACAAATCATCCATATAGAGACTAACAATGATGTGTGAACTTTCAGAAGTTCTGCAATACATGCACTTATCACACTCGTTGGTTTTAAAACCATTTTTAGTCATGCAGGAATCTAACTTTTCATCCATTGTTTAGGTGCCTATTTTAAGCCATATGGAGATTTATTCAACTTACACACTTTGCTTTCTTGACTAGGCTCCACAAAGGCTTCAGGTTGATCTATATAAATTTTCTCATCTAAATCCCCATTCAAAAAGACAATTTTTACATACATCCACAAAGGCTTCAGGTTAATCTATATAAATTTTCTCATCTAGATCCCCATTCAAAAAGATAATTTTTACATACATCTAATGAATTTCAAGATTATAAATCACAATCACTATAATCAACAATCTAATGGATGTTACTCTAGTTACCGGAGAAATATTATCAAAAAAAGCAAGGCTTACTTTTCATTTAAACATTTTTCAACAAGTCTAGCCTTGAATTTATTTACTTTACAATTCAGCTTATATATCTTTCTGAGGATCCATTTACAACCAATAGTTGTATAATCTAATGTTAATTCTATCAATTATTAGGTGTTGTTGGAGATTAGAGAATCCATCTCATCATTTGCAGCCTCTTTTCAAAATACAGCATCAGGTAATATAAAAGCTTCTTGTAAAAAAAGTGAAGTCTCCTCGATATTGAAAAAAATTTCT
This sequence comes from Olea europaea var. sylvestris, assembly GCF_002742605.1. NCBI lineage: Eukaryota > Viridiplantae > Streptophyta > Magnoliopsida > Lamiales > Oleaceae > Olea > Olea europaea. Next base: position 20,578,373 of record NC_036246.1, read on the forward strand.
ACAGCTCTTTTACTTCTTCTATGTTCAGTATGGAAATTTTCTTAAATTGAAAAAGGAGTAGAAAAACTTGGTTTAGATAAAATATTGTCCTAATTCTTCACCCCAACTATCTTTTGTTTTGAAAGGAAATTTAATTTCGTGAAAAATATCATTACCTGACTCAAAAATAATATTAATTTCAATATCTAAAAATTTGTAGGTTGTACTATTTTCTGCATATCCAAGAAAAGAACAAGTGGTAATTGTAACACCCAATTTTGATATTTTTAGGATCGGTTATCTTTACAAAAACTAAACAACCCCCAAATCCTTTAAAATTCTAAATTTAGCTTATACCTTTGTCCACAGCACAAAAGATGTGATTTTTGTTTTCTTTTGGGACACTTTATCTAACACATAACATACAGTTAAAATTGATTCACCCCAAAAATATATAGAAGCACCTGACTGAAGAAGCCTGGCATTTGTCAAATCTATTAAAGTTCTATTTTTCTTTCAACTACACCATTAGATGCAGGTTAGTGTGGTGAAGTAGGCACATGAATTATTCCCAAAATTGAACCAAAGAATAGAAAACAATAGAATAATACTCTCAACCTCTATCACTTCTAAGTTTTCTTATTTTTCTACCAAATTCATTTTCAACTTCTTAGAGGAAAACTTTGAATTTATCAAAAAACGTAAGTGTATTTTGAAAAATCATTAATAAAAGTAATAAAATATCTGTTACCTTCATGAGTTAAAATTTCTTCAAATTTACAAAGATCAGTATGAATTAGTTCTAATAATTCGATATTTCTTTCAACATTTTATTTGGGGTTTTTTTTTTTTTTTTTTGCTTGAATGCAAATGTCACATTTTTTGGAATTATTTTTCTGTCTTAGGAGTAATGCTAAACTACTCATAATTCTCACATATCTACTGTTTATATGAAAAATTCATAGAAAAAAGCGTGTAAACAAAATTAGATGTTGTTTTATTATTTTCAATATTTAGTTTGAACATTTCTTCACAAGCATAACCCTTATGCACAAAAACACCTTTTTTGGTAATCATGTATTGATAATATTTCATAGTTTGTTTAAAGCCAGCCATATTAAGAAGAAAACTTGATATCAAATTCTTCCTCATTAATGCTTTTCTCTTCCTCGAAGAAAATATAATTCTTGAACCAATCTCTATCACATCAAATATGCTTGTTGGCACTAGAATCTGCGCACTACCCTTCAACATACTGTACCATGTTAATGTTTGTTACCACTGCCACAATTGGCCCTCCGATTACATTAGCACGAGGAAAAGTCTGTTGTTTTCGAAATCTGCAATTTTGAGCAATATGCCCACTTTTGCTGCAGATAAAACATCTATTATGAATTTGATTTTGAGAAAGAGGGTGTTGGCTCTTAGTTTTTGGTTCATATTTCGCCGATTGTGAGATTTAACATAAATTTTCATATTTTTTTCTTGACTTCAATTGACTATTTCTAGAAAATCGATTATTGGACAAGTGATTATTTACGACAATTAAATTTACCTTCGTGCCAAAACGTCCGTTGTTTTCATGTGCTAATGGTTCATCTTGGCCTCTAGCTTCCTCCTTTAAGCAATTGCGAGTGATCAAGGTCACCAAGGACATCTCTTTCTGCTTACGCATTGAATTTTGGAACTCTCTTCATGATGCTAGTAGTTTATCAATAAGTGCAGCCATAACAATGTTGTCCCCAATTTTAATGCAACTATCATTTGAAAATCTTGTATTTATTTTGCCACAGATTTTCGATCCACCATTTAATAGTGGAAAGAGTGACTAGCAACATATTTCTTTGTCCAGCTTCCTCGCTATCATATTTATTCTATAAAGCTTTCTACACTTTCTGTGCAGAGGAGTAAGTAGTATTATAGTAATCATAAAAATTAATGGCTAGACAATTAAAGATATAACATCGACAATTATCATCTCTATTATGATTTTCTACCTTTCCTTGATGAGCTTGAAGCTCCTCTTCGTTCATTTTGTTTGTAGAGAACTTGTATGGGTTCTTCTCAATGTGGATGTAGGAGACTTTGAGTAGACTGAGGTAAAATAAAACTTTACTCTTCAACCGCTTAAAATGGAGCATTGTTGAGATCTCTGATGTTGTTTAGGGGCTTCTCGAGTGCTAACTCCATTTGTTTGAATCTTCTTAAAATTGATGGTGAAATTTTAATAATAGAAAATGGAGTTACAAAATAAATAGGGAAATAACGAAATCGAAACTAAGGTGCGGATATCTCACTCTCTTTAAGGTGATTCAAGCTCTCTTCAACTGGCAAAGCCTAAAACATGGTGCAGCAGAACTTCTCTATGACTTGTTCCTTCCAAGTTACAATTGCCCGATTGTCTGTCACATATGTCAAACAAACTCTGCACAAGTAATTGGGTCAAAAGCTCCACTAAAAGAACACCATTCTTTGCTCAAGAATCTGTCACAGAAAATGAGTGAGAATATAAGAAGAGAAGATGAGAGAATTGTGATTGTTGTTTTGGTGATGAATGACCAAGAAATGATCCTATTTATAAATAAAAATAGACGACCCAAAATAAAGAGGTGTTATAAACACATGAACCTTTTCACCTTTCATTTTTCAAACCTCCAACCTCTTCACTTTTCTAACTTTCAAAACCTACAAACCTATTAAAAGAAAATGTCATGAGCGGAATAAATATATTAAATTGCACCAACAATCAGTTCAATATAATCTCCTTTTTTCCCAATTAACTGATTGTCTTGCTAGTCTTTGTTTTCTATTTTGGTCTTTCAACCCTTCGACCTATTTATAATTATTCAATTAAAAGTGTTAAGATATATTAGTACTCAATAAAAATATGTTGATTCTTTTGAAAGATCACTTGTTTTAAGAAAAACTTCCTTTCATCTCACCCTGAAAGAGAAACCACTTGTTTTGTTTTTATATTCCCTCAATAAATTTCCAGATTCTTCCTACCCATTCAAACAAAATTATAGATGAAAATCAAATTAAGATTTTACATCAAACTCAGTGTGAATCCCCTTCAGAACCATCTTATGAGTGTCATAAATATCTGCTTGACTTGTTTTCATCTCTCATGTACAATATTCTTGTATTTCCATGGTATGAGACCACAGGCTCATTACGGTAATCCAATATGCATCAAGCAGATCAGGAAAATTAATCGATCCTTGGAGAGTTGTTATGAAATATTCCAGTTGCATAGTTATCTTAAAAAAAAAAAAATTAAAAGGAAACAAATAAACTTTTATAGTCCAATAAGTGAAGGTGTGTTCATGTGAACACTATAATTACACGTATTATTCACATTTTTAATATTCGAGTACGCCTGAAGTACTTGTTCGTTCTTTTTTATTTGACCAACACTTTCATTTCTTTCATTTGGCCACTCCACTCTGATATCGACTTATTTATTCCAATAAACACATGTTCCATTTGCAAGGATTATCGGCCCAAAAACCCACAAATTATCGTAAAATAGTAAAACAAAGCAAGAACGGAAAATAAAACATACAAAGTGTTCACCCAATTCAACCAAACACAGCCTAATCTAGGGGGCTCAAAGATAAGCCCGTCACTAGCAAGAAATCTTCAAGAGAGTAAACAAACAGTTGAGAAAACCAAATCAGACCCACTACATGGACATCGATCCACAAGGATCTCTCTATAACTCGAACCCTAGCCCACAAGACTAGACACAACCTTGCCAAGAACACGATAAAGGTTTACCAGCCACAATCAAGGCCTAAAACAATGTACATATGTTCTACCATCATCAGATAACAACAAAGATTATTACAAAAACCACCAAAGATCTTCAGATCGAAGAAGAAGAGAAGAATAGAGGCGATAGAATGAGAGAGAGAAAACTCAAGAGTGCATTATTCAAAAATGACCAACTGATTGAAGCCCCATGCCTCAAAATTTGCAAAGGCATTAATAATGGGAGACTAAATCTCAACCTTAGGATTAGATCAACGGTCCACAATAGCCAAGAGAAAGCACAACTCGAGTGATCATCTATTAGCCAATGCCCAATTGCCAACTGTCCATATGAGTACAAGTGGAACAAATCGCATTTTCACTTATGAAAGTGTGGTTTGAGAAACACAACTTCACAATTCTTCACCTTGATTCTCAAACCGCGCACTTCCTCTCTTGTTGCTATAATGCCAGTGATGAAACCATACCCTACATCATCGCCGAAGTACCTACACAAAAAATCAACCTATATCAATATTAAGCAATGATAAACAAGATCTGAATTTATTAATAGGCAATATTTTAGTCCCCATATCAGCAGGGCTAAAGTCAGTATGAATTTTCTCAAGAACCATTTCACCAGATGAGAGTTTCTCTCTTATAAAATGATACATCACCTCAATATGTTTTGACCTTTCATGATAGATAGGATTTTTACTTAAAAATAGAGCACTTTGACTATCAGTTAATATCACAGGTGGAGTATTCAGAAAATTCAGTTCGGTCAAGATCCCTTTAAGCCATATGCATTCTTTTACACATTCAGTAATTGCCACATATTCAGCTTCAGTGCTAGACAAATTTACAATTGATTGAAGTTGAGACTTCCAAGTAATACACTTATCACCAAGTGTAAAAAAGAAGGTAGTTGTTGACTTTCTTTGATCTTTATCTCCAGTGAAATCAAAATAAACAAAACCTTTAAGAGTTAAAGGTTCTAATCCCTTTTTGAACACTAATCCTACATTTAGTGTCCCACTATGTATCTAAGTAGTCACTTTATCCCAGCCCAGTGTGGTATCCAGGGTTTGCTATGAACTTGCTTAAAAAACTGATTAAATATGCAAGATCTGGTCAAGTTGTAATCATGGAAAACATAACATATCCAATAGCATTGGCATATGGAATATTTGTCATATATTTAATCTCAAATTCAATTTTAGGACACTGGGAAGATGAGTGATTGATATAGACAGCAACGGGAACATGGACGACTTAGCTTCTTTCATGCCAAACTTTGTTATAACTTTGTGTAGGTATGGTTCTTGTGATATAGTTAGCATATTTTCTTGCCTATTTCGATTTATCACCATCCCTAAAAAATTTTCAGCATTTCCTCGGTCCTTCATATCAAATTCGGACCTTAATAGATTTTTTAGCCTCATTATTTTGGCTTTACTGGGGCTGGCCAGAAGCATATCATCTCCGTAGAGTAGTAGATATGTTTCAATGCGGTTTTAGAATTATTATAGAATAAACAATGGTCACATTCACTCCTCTAAAAACCAATTTTCAAAACATGTGTAAAACCATATATACCACTGTCTTGGATTTTGTTTGAATCCATACAGAGATTTTTGCAATTTACAAACAAAATCAGATTTTCCCTTTTCTTCGAAACCTTGAGGTTGACACATGTAAATGTCATCTTCCAATTCCTCATGTAAAAAGGCAGTTTTCACGTCTAATTGTTCAAGTTCTCAATCAAATTGAACAACTAGAACTAAAATGAGTCTTATGGTTTTGTATTTGATTACAGGTGAAAATATTTCATTGTAATCAACTCTCTCCCTTTGAGTGAACCCTTTGGCTACAAGCCTTGCCTTATACCTCAAAGGATCAGATTCTAAAATCCCTTCTTTCAACTTAGAGATCCATTTACATTGAACAACTCTTTGATTCTTTGGCTTCTTTACAAGTTTCCATATTTTATTTTCTGGAAGGGATTCCATTTCTTATTTCATTACTTCTTTCCATTCTTTTTACTTAGAACTATTCATTACTTCTTCATAAGATAGGTGTTCAGAATGTTCTAAGTTTTCACCAGATATGAGGGCAAATTCAGTCAAATTATTAATTTCATACCTAGGATTAGGTTTAGTCTGCCTCCTTTCCCTATCTCTCACCAATTGATAATCTTGGATACTAGCTTCATTTCTCGGGTAGTTAGATGCCAATTTTCATATTCTGTTTCAATTTCTATTTGGGATGGATTAACTTCACCTTTATTAGTGTTTTCTACACTTTCACTAGCCTGTACAGGTTCTGGTTCAGATATATCAGATCCGTTAATACTTAATTTTGCCAACTTCACCTCATTTTGGGAAGTGTCTTTTTCAGCCAGATCTGGTTTATCCATCTTATTCTTTAAGCAAGGCATCTCAGTCTCATTAAACACCACATTTCTGCTGTTAACGATCTTTATTCCTTTAATACCAAGTACCCATAACCTGTACCCTTTAACCCCTTCAGGGTATCCAAGCATAACACACTTGGTAGTCCTGGGATCTAATTTTCCCTCAATCTGATGTGCATATGCAGCACATCCAAAGACTCTTAAGTGTGACAGATTTGGTGGTTTTCCAATCCATAGTTCCTATGGAGTTTTAAACTCTACAGAACTACAAGGAGACCTATTTATGAGGCAGACAGCAGTACATAGAGCTTCTATCCAAAACCCTTTTGCAAGACTAGAACTGATCGACATACATCTTACCTTATTCATGAGGGTTCTATTCGTTCTCTCAGCAACCCCATTTTGTTGGGGTGTGTGCTTAATAGTTCTATGTCTAATTATTCCCTTTTGCTTGTAAAAATTATCAATTCAGTACTGTAAAATTCCAACCCATTATTTGTCCTTAGGGTTTTCGATTTCTTGTCTAATTGATTCTCAACCATCTTTAACCACAATCTGAATTTTTGAAAAGTTTCAGTTTGGATTTCAAAGGGTAGGTCCAAACTTTTTTAGAATAATCATCAATTATAGAAAGAAAATATTTATTTCCACCAAAGGTTGGGTAGTTTTTTTGCTCCCATAAATCTACATGGACATAGTCTAATGGTCTATTCGTTGTGTGTGACCCGGTCTCAAAACTCACTCTATGAGACTTCCCTAGCAAACATGATTTACAAAAATTAAGGGGTTCAACTTTATCTTTTCCAAACAATTTCTGTTCATTAAGGTACTTTAAGCCCTTACAATATGACACATTCTACAATGCCACAATTCAGATTTGTTCTCAGTTATAGTTAAAGAATTTGGGTCTTGAGAATTAACAGTTTTTCCCATTAAGTAGTATAGCCCATTCCTTTTGGGCCCCTTCATGACTCCAAGAGATCTTTTCAAGATTTTCAAACTGTTATTTTCAGATTTAAATGTATGTCCCTCATCTTCAAGAATTCCTAATGAGATTAGGTTTCTTTTTAGATTTAGGACATATATCACACTTTTAATCTACCTGATAATTCCATCATACATTTTGATTGAAATGTCACCAATTCCAAGAACATTTTGTGAATTGTTATCACCCATATATACTTTCTTGGGTTCTATCTTCTTGAGGTTATAAAACCAATATTTATTTGGACTCACATGAAATGTGTATCCAGAATCTAAAATCAGTCAGTGTCTGTTTCTTCATTTGTCACAGTCATTACAAGAAGGCTGTCAAGTTGAGAACTCACAACATCATTATTTAACTCAATGCTGCTGGATTCTTTCAGTTTCTTCTTTAACTCAAAGCAATCTCTCTTGAAATGTCCAAGTTTTCCATAGTGATAGCATTTTTTTATTGCTTTTGTCTCTTGATTTTGGATTTGGACTTGAATCTTTTATTCTGTGAATTATTATCCCTCTTTTCTGTTCTCTCTCACAAATAAGCTCTCCCCTCTTGAATTTAGTTTAGATTCTTTCTTGACTTCCAATTCCCTAGATCTTAGGGTATTTTTTACGATTGATTGTGTTAACGCATCTCTTGAGTATTTTATAGCATTTCTGATATCCTTATAAGAATCAAGTAAGGAGTTTAGAAGGATCACTGCAAGATTCTCATCTTCAAATTTTTTATCATTATGAGCAAGACTCTTCACCACTCTGCTAAAATCATTCAAATTGGTTTCAAGGTCTTACCGATCATCCATTTTAAAACTGAACAATTTTTCCAGGAGATAAATTTTATTTGGTAAAGTCTTAGTCAAGAACAAATTATCTAAGGCTGTCCATAGAACCCTAGCAGTTTTGGATTTCTCTACTTTCCTTACTATATTATCAGATAAGTGAAGGATAATCGAGCTATAAGCTATTTCATTCATTTCAAGAATCTCATCAGGTTTGGCTTTAAGTTCGTCAGAATATTTATAAGGGTCATCCAGGGCTTTAACAACCCTTTGTTGGACCAATATAGCCCTCATTTTCTACTTCCAAATTGAGTAATCCTCCTTTCCATCAAATTGTGATAATTCGACCTTCGAATTTATCATAGGTTCTATGAAAGAGTGGTTACTACTGGAATCCATGACAAATACCACAATTTATGATCACCAAAAAACCAAGAAACTTCCTAACAGATTCAAAGGAATGCATATCACTAAATGAAAAACAACTATCCTATCTTGCACAGCTAAAACAGTATACACAAGCAGCCAACATGTTGGGAATTCAAAGAATTACATAACAGATATAAAGAACTTTGTATAATACCTAAAAAAATTGTCAGGTTAATTATCAATATAGAATGCACAATGTCAGTAATTAATCCACAGTAAAATAGACATGCAATTTTGTGCACCAAATTATCCTGATTCTTTTTAAGGTAAGATCTCACCCACAGCACCATTGAAAACAACAGTGCAATCAAAAGAATTTCAAGAATCACCCTATCACTTGCCAAAAGTGGAACCGATCAGGGGCTGACCAATCTTTAGTTCTTGACCTACGCACTTAACAGAAAAAATTAGTCTCCTTAAATGTCTGTGTAGATCTTTAAGATCTGGACAGAATAATAAAATTTCAAGAAAAGGAAAACCGAATACTGAAATCAGAAAAAACCAGAATGTTCACGATGGTTTCCTATCCTCAACCCATCAAGTATCCTCAAGGCAAGGTATATCACGCAGATGCCTCGAAAGTCGAGCTCTGATACCAGATTTGAAAGGATTATCAACCCACAAATTATCGTAAAATAGTAAAACAAAGCAAGAACAGAAAATAGAACGCTCAAAATTTTCACCCAATTCAGCTAAACACGACCTAATCTGGGGGACTCAGAGGTAAGCCCGTTACTAGCAAGAAACCTTCAAGAGAGTGTACAAACATTTGAGAAAACCAAATCAAATCCACTATATGGTCATCGATCCACAAGGATCTCTCAATAACTCGAACCCTAGCCCACAAGAATAGACAAAACCTTGCCAAGAACACGATATAGGTTTACTAGCCACAATCAAGGCCTAAAATAATGTACATACGTTCTACCATCATCAGATAACAACAAAGATTATTACAAAAACCACCGAAGATTTCCAGATCTAAGAAGAAGAGAAGAACAAAGGCGATAGAATGAGAGAGAGAAAACCCACGAGTCTATTCTTCAAAAATGACCGATTGATTGAAGCCCCATGCCTCAAAAGTTTGCAAAGGCATTAATAATGGGAACCTAAATCTCAACCTTAGAATTAGATCAACGGTCCACAATAGCCAAGAAAAAGCACAACTCAAGTGACCATCTATTAGCCAATGCCCAATTGCCAACTATACATAGGAGTACAAGAGGGACAAATCGCATTTTCATTTATGAAAGTGTGGTTTGAGAAACACAACTTCACACCATTCTATATGAGCCACATATTACAACATTAGGAATGACAATGACGTACATTGTTATGTCAAGGATTTTTGTCCCATGCCCCGCTTATGACAAATGGGGCAAGGCACCCATGGTGCCCTGTTTAATATTTTTTGTTTTAAATAAGATATTTACTATGAAGTTTAAATTTCTCTTTTAAATAATACCAAACGGGGAGGCAGGTGAGGTGGGATGTCACCCACTACCCATACCTGCCCGGCCCGACCTGGACCCTTAACTTGAACAATGCAAGGAATTTATGTCCTATCTCGAGTCCCTCAGGGTTCACGTCGATCAAAATTTTTGACATCCTTGAAGGGCGTGTTTTAAATAGGGTGAACATTGTAACTGGAATCAAACTCCTAAATCGAATTGGAAACATCGATTCCGGAATGTTACACAAAATAATTGTTGTTCTGATTTTGAAAAATCGAGAACGGATCAATTTTTGACATGTTCTTAGTTTTTGGAACCAAAACCGAATACGTGATTTCGAAAATCAACGTTACATAAAAAATAAGATAAAATAAAATTATTGTTCTGATTTTCAAAAAATCGAGAATCGAACAATTTTGGACATGGTCTTAGTTTTTGGAACCAGAACCGAATACTTGAATTGGAAACTATTCACCAATTTTATATTCCCCCTATTTTTCTTTTTAATGGCTCCTTTCAATCTGAGTCATTAAATTTTTCGTTAATGCTGGTTGTACTTCACAATGCTTGTACATGCCAGCATTAATGTCGAGGTGGGCGAGTGAATGATTATTTTAAAAAAATAAAAATAAAAAATAAAAAAATCATCCCCGTATTTGACCTGTACAGGCCCTGTGACAATCAGCATTTCTCTATAAATTTTTAGGTTGGCTTGTCTATATACATTGTAATACTTCCCAACCCTTCCACATCACAATATTCCATGTCCATTTTGTTGGCTTTCTTAATTCAAATGCATCCCTTATAATTTTCTATGCATTTTTAGATATTCAAAGAAAATCAAGTTGGTCAATATTGACGCATTTATAAATTTGTTATAAAAGAATTGCTATTGCAAATTCAAATTCAAATCAAAATCAAATGGTTCCAATTCCAATTCAATTCCATTAATTACATTAAACTGAATTATTCCATTTACAAAATACTAAAGTTTAATGGATGATTTCAGTTCTTGAAAAATCCAAACCTAACCACTCGATACCCACCCATAGTTTTAAATAAAATTAATCATATTTTGTATGTCTCACTTTCTTACATAATTATTAAACCTGACTTGATCATTTATTAAACCTGCTCTTGGAATTGAAATAAATTCAACAACGAATCACAAAATCTTGGTAATCCTCCATCTAATGAATGGATAGTCTGCTTTAAAACCGTCCGTCTTGCACCCACCCATAGCACTTGAAAAATAGAAGTTTGACGTCATAGTAGAACAGAAATTATTTTATTTTAAAGGGAAGACCTAACGATAAATTCAAGCTAATATAACCATCTTTACACTAATTAAAACTTTTTAAAAACTCCATACATCAAAACACATGAAGTTTAATAATCTAGACCTTTATATTAGCTTTGATTTCAGGACTATTATGATTATTTGTCAAATTTATTGATCAAATTCATTTGCAGAAGAATGGTCCCCTCTTTTAGCAGAAATATAAGTTTAAAAAATTTAATTTGTTACTTTAACATACGACGGAAGCCAATGCTAGAACCACCACCAAGGCCAACTGACATCCATTACTGATTACGCGATAGACAAGAATATTAACTATGAATGTAACATATATAATGTCTAAGCTGAATATGTCTTGTGGTGTTGGCTCTGAAACCGGCAGTTGGAAAACAAAAAAAATTCGATAAATATCAAGAGCCTAACCAAGAACTCATCTATTTGCCTCGACAGAATTGCAGATTTGGTGAAAGAAACCACTGAAAATTTCAAACTTTTATAATTTACCCAATCCAAAGGTTACTGAGAAACAAAGGTGAAAAGGGGGTGAATCTATTCTACTGTTTTACAGTGTAGCTAGTTAAACTTTAGACACCGTTCCAAGCAAGGCCCATAGGTATTGATGCCAATTCACTTGGCACAAGAAATTTAGCAAATGATGTAAATAAGCATTAAAAAGTTTCAACAAATATACCTATTGCCAAATTCTGGGTGAATGCATACTTCAAACAAAATTTATCGCTTCAACCCTGCTTAGAACTGTCCATCTCCCATAGCGTACAGGGTTATAACTTGAGTAATAGATGCATTATGAATTTGACACCGTTAGCTGATAAAGGCATCAAAGCAAGAATAATGACAATTATGAGAAGACACAATTTGCAGCAGATGCATGTCTTTAACTCGTGTAGGCATCACCAACCTTGTCCAAAGCAGGTACATGGCTGTTACTTCTGCATCTGCATCAAGTGTTTACCACATCAGAACGACTAGAAGAATAATACAGGAATAAATTTTATTCCAGGATTTGGTAACCAGTTCTATGCAAAAGAAAGGCAGAAAAATCACTTATGTAAATCTTAACGAAATACATTAGCAATTATAATTTAGAAAGGCACTAATGAGTAGAGAGAGAACTAGAAAGGTATAGATATAACAAGATAGTGAAGACTCTTAGAATTTAAGGGAGGGAGTCTCTCCAACAATAATTGAGGGGAGGTATATGTAGTTTGCTCAAAAATTAATGTAATGTTCACCAGACAAGCAGCTCACTGGCATTCAACATGTGTGTAAGTCATACAAGTGCTAAACATGATTGATGACAACATTGAAAAATGATATCTTCAAAGGAAAATAAATCTGTCCCTCGCTTAATTTTTGCCTAGTCTCCCTCACATTTGGTTCAGTTTCGCACGTACCTGTTAATTTATCTGTTTAAAACTGGATACTAAATTACATCACCTTGTACTATAACTAAATAAAACTTGGGGATTCAAATTTGAACACAAGGCAAGAAGCATTTAAAAACTTTATCTTTCATCTGATTTTTGAAAGTCTAATTGCCTCCATATAACTAAATTGCGTACAAGGACAGCATATGCAGCAGGAAAAACACACGATAACTAATGAAGACCCTACACATGCAGATCAACAAGAAAGATTGTACAGTAACTTCCCACCAGGATCATGTAGCCATACTTCCATACAGTATCTTACCATAGAGTCAACTGATATAATAATGTCACTATTTCTTGTTTATTGTAGAGCATAGATATCGAAGCGAATACTCATTTGACGAACAGGTATCAGCCAAATCTTGATGCAACCTAGTAACTGCCTTTTGCAATGATTTCAGAGCAGGAAGCAGATTTCTAGAATTCTGCTGAATATAATGGCCATGGGCTTTGCAGAGCTCCTGCCAAAAAATAGAACAATCAAAACCCAAGACAATTTTCATTCAGGAGTCTAAACTTTTATCCACACAAATAAAAATATAGGTTGTAAGAGTTGAAGAAATATTACCTGGCACCAATGTAGAATAAACTCCAAATGTGGACAATTCTCCATGAGTTCTGCAAGTGCCTCTATTAATCTCTGCAAATATTTATAAGGGACTGATGAAGCTACAGCTGGTATATCTGCTGGAGCGACAGTGATAATACATTTCCTTATTAGAGTATCTTCATTCAAGCGTAGACTAAGGATTAAAGCTCTTTTTGGTTGATAGTCTCTTAGAGCTGCATCAACTGCCTGCTCAAAATGGTAAAATATAGATACAGACGAATGTAAGCATCTCTTAGATGCACATCAAACATGCTAAAGCACATAATGGAAATGAAACATCAGAAGTCCCTTGTTTATTACAGTTTATTTTTTTTTAATTAAACCACACACTAGAGTGGAGTAATTATTCATATACCTTTTTATTACTTCATTTAACATAATATATGTATAACTGAAACTGTGTTCAATAGAACTTATTTTCCAGAAAAAGAATATATAATTCTCACCTCCGGTGTAACATCTATATCAAGATCAGTGGGATCAAACATAAAAGACTCGTCCATAGAATACACTAAAACTCCTTCAGTGGTCGCAGCTGCCCAACTCCGGCCAGTCGGTGCGATTCTCAGGCACTTTGTTCGAATAACTGGCCTTCCATGGTTAGGCTTTGATCCTGGCAAATCATATGCCAATTTGTTTTGTGTTTGCTTATCCACACCTTCCTCCCCATCACTTCTATCGTCATCAATCAAATCCAATGGACCTGCTTCTGTCATATTCCTTGAGTTCAAGAAGTCAAGAACCCCATCTAGTGAGAGATTATGGGTAATCTGGAATCTCCGCAGCAGTACCTGAAATTATTAGTAAACTAGTATAAGTACTTCACAAAGTAATATAGGGAATTGTAACGACAAGATCAGCATCAGATTGAAGTTATTCCTAAGCAAAAGCTCAGTGAACAAGATGGAGAGATCAGCCAGAAAATTACACAACATTTAACTATTTAAGTAATATATTATGCAGGTTTTGAAAATGACATTTGAGAATATGTTTCAACGGACAAACCCATCTCAACTTACTTTCCATAAATAAAGAGAGAGAAAACCAAGCTAAGTTGGTTCCATTTCATGTCACAATTAAAGGTTTCAAATGTGAAGTTATGTGGTGTGCTCCCTGCCCTTGGTCAAGGTGCAACTACAAAGTCCCAGAGCATTCTGGATAGTCAAAAATCCTGTGAGGCATTCCAATGTTATCACAGGGCACATGCCCAGGCTGGTCAGGCATGGTTCTTTTATGCTTTGCCGAAGGGTCAACTCCTCACTGACAAACAAACAGAACCTAAACCTCAGTCTATCCTGCACACTCTCTCTTACTATCTTGCCTATCCCTTTTGTTTTTCCTTTCTCATTTTTTTTTTTCCCTCTCTTGTTTCTATGCTCAATTTTAGAGTTTTTCGAGTTTCAGGTGATTAAACTTGGGCAAGGTATTTCAATATGATTAATTCATTTTTATTCAATTAAATTAAGCTATTTATGTCTCGAGATTCTCTCGTGACAATATGCCTTGAGATTTTCCCTATACAATTTTTGATAAATATACAATTATTTATATATAGTGCAATGTTATCCTGTATTTATTTTCTAAAACGTGTAGTAATATACTAGTGTCAAATAACTGGGGATTAGATTTATTAGCTATGTGGCACTACTGCTATTTTATAGTAGTTTTTGAAGGTTAATTAATAGAAATTCAAATACTATTGTTCAGTTTTACAGAATTTGCTTTTTGTTTAATATTAATGCCACATCTATGTTGTTACATATTCTGTTTGTGTTTTAATTTTTCCCTATTTTCATAATTAAATAGTTTTAATACAAAAAAATCAACACCTGTGCTTTAGCGCAGTGACTCCTGTGTGCCTTTCCTTTGAAAACATTGGTCATGATATGATAGCCAAATTAATAATGAGAAGGTTTTTATTCCAGATCAGATATGTTTTGGGTAATTACAGCTGATGTTTTCTACCATCTCTAATTTGTTTATTGCTAATGTAATGGTTACATGTTATATTGGATATACAGAATAATACTCGTCACATAGCCTTTAAGCTGCAAAACATATAATAAAATACAGTTAATTGATTAGTTCGACAACGAGAAAGAGTAGAGAGTGCACAAGTGTACTAAAACTAACCTGATCAGCAACATCGTACATACAAATGTATTTGCTATTTCCACCAGCCAATATGTAGCTCCCATCAGCAGAATAACACAAGGTTGTGAAGCACTTGCCGGCAGTTGAGTTAGCAGCTGATCTGCGATCAGTCATGAGACGTCCACCAGCAATGTCTCTACGGCCTTCAATTGCATACATCTCCAAGCCCTGTAATGGATCCCAAAAATGAATTTGCCCATCAAGTGTACTACAAGCCAGCTGTTTACCATCCGGGCGGTAAACAACTGTAAGGACATCATGCGTGTGATCAAATTTTTCAACACCACCTCTTCCTTCAAAAAGGTCCCACAAGCGAACAGTTTTATCCCAAGAAGAGGAAGCTAAAATAGCCTGCAGATTTAAAGCAGAAAGCATTTATAGTGATTAATGTGATAATCAATATCTTTTAAGCTCCAAAGAGACATTTTTTATTCGCATGATCAAAGATCATCACAAATGATGATGTTAATGTATTGATAGGGTAGCAAACTTTTAAAAGAAGAGCATTCAACAACTCACATTTGTGGGAGAAAATATTAATCCATGAACAGGACCCTCATGCCCACTGAGAACATCTAACAGTCTCCCAGTCTTCATTGACCAGACAAATATCTAATAAGCAATCAATCAGTAACCTTGTCAGTAAATATTAAAAATGATATATTAAATACGTGAGATAAATAGAGTAACCTTGTCAGTAAATATTAAAAATGATATATTAAATACGTGAGATAAATAGCAACTGTAATGACCTCAAATGAATCCAGCGTTCCAGCACAAATCACTTCACCGCTCTGATCTGATGCTAGAGAAACAAATTGCTTAGGTGTGGGGGTCACAAATGTTCTAAAGTTTCGATAGCGAAACAAATCCCACGCACGAACAGTCCCATCCAATGATGCACTCAAGAGACAATGATTGCCAGCCATAAAATGTAGTGCAGTGACTGCATTCGTGTGCTCAGAGAATGTCACGAAACAAAAACCAGATGAAACAGTCCACACCTGTGAACAAGAGCAGTAAACTTTCACTTCTGTTAGCAGAAAAGTTGACAAATGAAATTTTAATATGTATACATACTGCTGAGAATTAGAAACTCTGTTTCACCGATAGGAATCAATTAGCCAGAAAGAAGAAAAGACACACAAGATTTATAAAGGTTATCTTTAATGTGATACTACGTCCTCTTCTGTCACTGTAGTAATTCACAATGATGAATGTTTACAAGAAAGAACCACACACTTATCTTCTAGACAAGCTCCTACATCTACAAACCCAGGTTTTCACGAGCGTTGTCGGATTCTAGAGTGCCTGTCAAGAACAAATAGCTCATCCCCCTGGGTGATCATCAACAGCTAATGCAACCCAGTTACCAAAAGCGAGAGAATCTTCTTTACCTGCATAGTGTAGGATATTTGATCGATTATCCTACGGATGGCAGAAACGAATCAATTTAGATAGTTCTTTGTGACTCCAATGATGACTAGATGAACGCGTTATTGCTTCAAGAGAAACTCCCATCAAGGTTCACTATGAATCTACTTATTATGTTTGAAATCCTTAAAAGCATCAAGCGCTTCTGCCTCATCAAACAAAAGATAGAGATAAAGTCCTTTTCCTTTTTAATAATAAATAAGATAAGCTTCATCGCTCCAACCTAGTAAAGGGTCAAGGCAAGCCTATTGAGTGCACTCACTACCCAAGAATCTATCTCTAATAGTTCTTCTTTGCTTAGTCTTAAAACTACTCTAAAGCAATAGAATAAGAACTAAGGAGCTGCTGTAAGGAGGGGGGTCTTTGAAAGGTTTGGTTTGGTGAATCAGGAGGATATGTGAGAATGTCACCCACATGCTATGAGTTGTACTACTCAGTCTTTTCCCCTTATGCCCTTTAGCCACGAACATCGTGAATTCTTTTTGCCTCCTCCCTCTATACTAGAACCTAGAGGAACACCCAAGGACAAGCATTTTTTGGGCTTTTCTTAGGAAAGAAAGTAGCGTGCAGATGTAAAAGAATTACGACTAGCTTGCCATCGAAAGAAGAATCTATCTCTAATAGTTCTTCTTTGCTTAGTCTTAAAACTACTCTAAAGCAATAGAATAAGAACTAAGGAGCTGCTGTAAGAAGGAGGGGGGTCTTTGAAAGGTTTGGTTTGGTGAATCAGGAGGATATGTGAGAATGTCACCCACATGCTATGAGTTGTACTACTCAGTCTTTTCCCCTTATGCCCTTTAGCCACGAACATCGTGAATTCCTTTTGCCTCCTCCCTCTATACTAGAACCTAGAGGAACACCCAAGGACAAGCATTTTTTGGGCTTTTCTTAGGAAAGAAAGTAGCGTGCAGATGTAAAAGAATTACGACTAGCTTGCCATCGAAAGTCTTACAACTGGAATGGAACTATAAAATAAGTCCTACAATGGTACTTAAGAGAGGTAAGTAAGACTACTTATTTCAAATAAGAG
>NC_036246.1:20596805-20597302 GCF_002742605.1 Olea europaea var. sylvestris
CGGAGATTGGTGGAGGCCTGGCAAGGGAGTGTTATAGTTTCGGATTTTACGAGGTCGGTGACGGCGACACGGTTACCAACCGGTGAGATTAGCAATGAATTGTTGACTATAAGAACGTTTCCGCCACGATAGGGGGCACCGAGCAGGTTTTGGAACCTGTAATTCATGGTGAAGTATGTGAAGAGCACTAGGGTTTCTGTTGGTGCAGGAGAAGGGTATTGCTTAAACCCTAGATCAGGAAGGTGGTCCGGGTCGGGCTACTGGCCCGAATATGAATTTGGCTAACGATTTGGGCCCGGCAGGAAAATAAGGCCCGTTTGGTTTTTATTTTCGCAGTCACTTTTTTTCATATTCAATTTTAATAACTCTCCCAATTAATAATTTTATTCGTGAATTTATAATTTTTTTCTATCTTTTAACTATACATTCTTCTCAAAATCACTCTTCACAAATTTTTTTCTCGAATAATCAAAATCAAACAAGGACAAAAGGGAGGG
>NC_036246.1:20597360-20606833 GCF_002742605.1 Olea europaea var. sylvestris
CGAGTGAGCAATTTGACTCAGGTTAGTGAGTGAGCAATTTGGGATAAATTTAACTTCAATTGACTTTTGAATCCATCGATTTGTAATTCACGACATTGATTCAATGCATGTTAGTTGTTAGCCCACATAAAGGTTTAATAGCTTCTTACATTGGATATAATTTTAATCAAACTATTAGAGCAACCAATTTTGAAGCGTCTAATAATTAAATCGTCGAAAAAGTGTCAAGGACTAAATTGAAATATCATTTAAAATTCAATATCATTTGTGAAATTATGTTGCTTATTTGGCAATCTACTTAGCACTTATTAATCTAGTCCAAATTTAAAATTTTGACATTAAAAACAACTTGGATAAGTTAACAGTGACTAATTGTGAAATGTTTAATAACTCTAAAGGGCTTGCTTCAAATTTCAATTAGATCTCAATCATTTTTGAAATTAACTCTAATATGTCATATGATGTCAGAAGACAAATATACATGAAGCCCTTGTTTGATAAAGTTTTTTGAAATTAGAAGTCAATGATTTCATTAAATGTGTGACTTAAATGCAGACAAAAGTTGTAAGTTTAACGAAATATGTATGATTAAAAATGAAGTTTAACTAAACTAAAATCTGAAGAAAAAACTCTCGAACAAGAGTGAAGTATTATAATGATGGTAACTAAGTGAGTTTTAAATTGGTGTCAAAATATTCTACTTACCCATATGGTCATTAATGTTGACAATGGTAATTAAATTGCGCCATTGCCACTCATACATACATCACTTTTAGAGTAAATTGTAATTGAGACATTTAGGGGTTGTTCTCGTATTTGAGTTTCAAATTCATTTTCGATTTTGTGTTTTGAGTGTTCATTTTGAGATTGTTGAAAACATGTTCTTTTTTGTCATTTTAGAAAATCATTTCTCAAAACAGGAAATTGAAGAATGCGTTTACTTGTAAATTTTGAGAATAATTTTTTATAACATTTTCTTCAAAAAACCACCACAACTCCACCACAAGCCGCCACAACTAGAATCATCATTGTTCACCACCACAACCAATCATCGCCACAACCAGTCACCAAGACAACCAATCACCACCACAAAATCGATCGTCGGTACCACCACCATCAACACCACTGCTAAAATCATAACCATCAACGAAAACCAAAATTGCCACCACCATCAACCAAAACCAAAGAACCCCCAATAGTGAGAGAGAGAAGAAACCAAATCGCCACCACCATCAACACCCATCAACCAAAACCAAAGAACCCCCAACATTGAGAGAGAGAAGACACCAAATCACCACTACCATCAACACCCATCACCCATCATCGTGCTGCGAATGTCAGGCTCAACGACCACAGCGTCGCGAGCGACGAATAGGTTGTGATGCTGCTGTGGTTTGGAGAGGAGGTCGCGACTTTGCTGTGGTTTGGAGCAGCGTCGCCTCCCCACGCCGATGCCACCACCATCAACCACTCCTTCGTCGTTGGCGTCAAGAAGGGAGAAGGAGGAGACGGCCTAAAGGAGAGAATGAAGTTGAAAGTTTCACGGCCATCCACTTTTTTTTTTCTTTCTCTTGTTTTGCGTGTTTTTATTATTTTCAATAGAAAACACTCAAAATGACCTTTTGGTCATTTTGTGTTTTCTTCACAAATTTTTTTTGTTTTTTTTTAATTTTCAAAAACGCGTTTTCGAAAAACGAGAAAGAGAATGCATATTCACCGTTTTGAAAAATCGAAAACAGAAAACGTCAAAGAGAACAACCCCTTAACTTTTATATAGTGGCGAATTCATCTGGAACCTCCATATTTTAAGACTATGGTCCTCAAGCTTCTATTAACTAAGCTGACCATAAATCAACTAGACAAATATTAAAATAGTAGGTGATTTGAGCAAATCTAACTTCAAAAGGGCGAACCAATCCATAGTTAATTTTAAATAAAAATAAAAATCTTTGTGTTTCTCTAGATATCCACCCTAACCCATCCTCTGAACTCATCCAAACCTATAAAACCCAACCCAGTGCAACAACAATTATATAAAGAAAATAGATGATAGATAACATGGTAGGGAGAGCAATTGTTTAAATTTATGGGTTTATCTACACATCATGTGTCAATGATTTCAAACTTCGCTGAGATTTGGATGTTAGGAAAATATTTGCACTTTTATGTGAAGTTTAGGGACTTTCATTGCAATTGTTCTTACTTTTTACTATTCGAATAACCAGTGGAGGACATAAACATTTTGAGTTAGGAAGCACGATCAAACTTTCGAAGAACTTTTGAAAAGTTAAAAGTTTCGATATCTTATTATAATTGTTCTCTACGTGTTCTCATACTTTAATAACATCCCATAATCACAACATTTTCAATATTGTCAAATACATCATTCTCAATATGTACAATCAAACTATCATTCAACCACTGATCTCTGATTCGATTGAGCATACCATTTTTCATATAAATTATTACAGAAAAATGCTCTTAGATCGTAGTAGTAGTCACGAGAAAAATTAAAGCCAATTTCACAGGCTTGTAAATTAATGGGTATACACTTCATGTTTATTTTTGTAACCAATTTCTGTGCAAAATCACTCAAACCTTGTAATCCTCCAAAATCTTCATCATTGCACTGATTAAGTTGAAAATATATCTGTTGCATCAAAATCTATTGAGTAATATTCACATAGTCAAATCAGATTGTTCTTGCAAAAGCAGCAAATGAATTATTTGGACAAAAACATGCAACACAAAAGAGTAAGTCACTATTTTATCTCAAAAAAAAAAACGATCATTCAACTCTTGAAGTTACATATCAATAATAGTACATAACATTTCGACACAGAAGCGTTGCAAATTTGTCACTGTATCACTCCACGAGCGACTTAGAGTTATGAACATATCATCTATATTAGGAATATTGTCTCGTAAGTTTTACAGAATGAACAAACCATTTAAAAATAATAATAATAATCACATCAATCATTCCTCATGGTTTGAAGCTGTATTTACATAAATTCAACAATCTCATGGTATCGACAATATTTTGATCTTTCTTTTCTAACACTTTGGACAATTCATTTGATATTTTAATCTTTCTTTTCTAATACTTTGGAACTTGTAGTGTCAGTATCAATCATCTCAAACAACATCAACTGTGGTTGAAAATATGACAATCAAGTTAATTAAACAATTGTATTGAAAGCTCCAACATGTATTATCAGAATGCTTAAAAGTAGTTTCTTAATTAAGACCACGTCCACTTGATATTTCACCAAAACTAGGAGCTTTAAGAATTTCAAGTCTTTGTTTCTCTAGAAAAAGATTATTCTATTTCATCGATCCTCCAATAACATTCGCCAATCTATACACTGAAGTGAAGAAAATTTCAATTTTCTAATGTTTCCATGCCATAGATACAAGAGCTAGTTAAAATTGATGAGCAAAACAATAAATATAGTAAGCACTTAGGTTTTCTTTCAAAATAAGTGCCTTGAGACCATTATACTTACCTCGCATATGACTAGCTCCATCATATCCTTGACTTGTCAAATTAGATATACTCAAACTATGCGTAGAGAAAATTAATCAATTCCGGCCTTAAATGAGACAACTGTAGCACTCGAAACATGCGTGACACCAATAAAATATTCCAACACATGCCCATTCTTTATATAACGAATGACAACTGACATTTGTTTATTCACTAAAATGCCTCAAGATTCATCAACTAGAATAAAATAAATAAATAAGCTATTGTCAATATCTTGGATAATCACAATTAGAGTTTCAAAAATAATAGCACTCACATTATTTTTTTGAACTCGTGATGATGTTAATTTCAGGTTTTCTATCACATTAGTCAAAGCAACAACCTTAATCTCAATATTATGATCCCACAACACATGCAAAAGTTCAAGAAGTTCCCTTGACTATTTAAATCTTCTTATTCATCTTGTCCACGAAAGGTCATCCCTTCTTGTAGACAATTAACGCATTCAATGAATTCGATGCTCTGTTCAAATTTGATGTGATTACTTAAAGAGACAAGATCAGATGCTTTGTTCTTGATTCTTGAATTATTCATATTTCACCAGAGCCTAACTGTGTACACTACTTGATTTAGTAATATGTTTTCTCATAATTTTTTTCATTTTCCAATTTGAGAACCCACCATTAACAAATAAACTACTACTTGAGCTGAACTGATAGTAGTAGAAGCAAAACATAGCATCTTTGCTATACTGTATTCCAACCAACTAGGATGATCATCATACCTTGAAGCTCAAAATCGCCTTTGTTATTCATGGGTGAAAATTCATGATTGCGAGGTTGATAAAGTCCACATTGCAATTATGCTCTTCTAATCACATTTCGAACATTTGGATCATAATTCTGTATTGAAACTCTCAATCCAAGATTTGAAGAAAGTTTCGCAACATCAAGTTCAAACCTTTCATTCCCAACATCTCCGTCATTAATTTTCAATTGGAACATCTTCAAGATTCATTAAAATTATTTGCTAAGTAAGGTTTCTATAATTATATTCTACAAGAACAAATATAGTTATGATCACAAATTCACAGCATCAATACAAATTAAATCTAGACTCACATATGCATCAATACAAGTGATCACAGATTCATAGATTTATAAATCACAAAATAATTTATAATTTGTTGAAATTCTCAAATTAAATCTCACAAATCACAAATGACAAAATAATTTCAGCATTATGATAAATGACAATTCACAAATTATAAATATATTTCCAAATTTTAAATAATGAGACACAGTAATAGAATAAATTAAGCAAACCAAAATAGTCCAACAAGTTATGAGGTAATAGGAGGTAGATACAACCGCATTAGCAAGGAAGCAAAATTAACCTTTGGGCCGAGGCTAGCAAAGGCTGGAACTTTTGTAGAAGGCTGATCACAAGCAACAAGCTAGAACTTTTACTAAATCGCACTCAACAATGGAGGTTTTACCGAATTGCACTTAGTAGAGAAAACTTAGCAAATGGCTAAACTAGAGATGACGGAGGTTGAGTAGATTTTGAATTGTAGGACCACAGTGCAGGTTTTTGTAGGAGGTGAAGGTCAGTAGTTTTGATGATTAGATCAATTGGGTTTTCAAGGGTTGGAAATGACAATATGTAAAGAGGAAATTACATAATACCAGTTGTTTAACTATTACAATTCAAAAATCAAGGTTAAAGTTTCATTATTCACAAATCAAGTATTAACATAATAATTAACTATTAAATATTTCCATATAATTCAATTACAAACCCTATCGTTTCATTCTTCTCACTCACTCTCATCTTCTTCATCACCTTCTCATGTCCTCCTCTCTGTCCGTGAGCACTCATCGTCGCCGTCAGAGCACTCATCGTCGCCACCACCTAAATAACACCACGATGTTCTTATCGGAACCTTTGCAAGTGAAAGAGCAACAACAGTGAGTACACAAAGCGATGGCTAAAATCTTCTCCTATTTGTGTAGGCTTTTGTGCCATCGTACATATTCCCTTCTAAAAAAGACGCTCCATCAATTACCGAAGATGGCGGCGTTGTGAACACTGCTGTCCACGACTGCCTAGTTCTTTTTTTTTTTTTTAGTCGTTGGTGGTTTGCTTGGTTGCCTGGTGGATCTTGTGGTTGGGATGTGCTTAGATGGTGTTTTGTGTGGTAATAGTGACGATTTTGTGGTGGTGGCTGAGGTGGTGAATCTGTCAGTTTGGGATGTTGAATCGCCTTACATAATGGTGTCACCATCGGAAGAGACCTGTCGTAAGGTTGTGGTTGTTTTTGTTGTTGGCAGTAGTTGTGGTGATATTGTACAGGCGGCAACTGTGTGGCAATGGTTGTTTTTTGTTATTGGCAGTGGTGTGGTGGTATTGTGGCGGGAACATGGTGGGATAGTGATTGTGACCAACTATTTGGTTGATTTGTGACCAAGAGTTGGTGGTGGATCGGGATCAATGGTGGGGTGTTTGGTGTATGTGACCAACAATTTGGTTCTTTGCAACTAGCTATTAAATTATGACCTTAAAATTCAATAATGTGTGACCGATAAATTTGAAAATTTGTGACCGATAATAAAATGTGAAATGTAATTTTTTTGATCTGTGACCAATGAAATAAAACGTAGGCTAAAAAATTTTTGATTTGTGACCTCAAAATAATCTGTAACCTACAAAAAAATTTATTTGTGACCTCGAAATAATCTGTGACCAATTAATTTGACAATATGTGACCAGTAAAAAAGTTGTGACCATTAATTATATTTTTGTGACCTTATTAAATTTAATTAATAAATATTTTTAATTAATTAGCTAATACCAGAGTTTTGCATTTTGAAACTTGACACCTAAAAATTAATTTTGTCATACTTAAACCTTGATTTTTTGAATTTTTCCTATATGTAAATGACGAGTGTGTTCTAAGGCCATGTTTGTCACCCATTATTTGAAAACTAAAGTGTTTTAAAAATTATTTTTTGGAGAATGTGTGGTCAATAAGTAACGAAACTTTATTAGTTTGTGTGTAAAATATTTTATTATATGAATGTGTGGTGAATAATAATACTGTAGCAAATAATTTAAAATCTAAAGGTCAAACAGGGACTATATGAAATGCCCAAATCTAATTATTTAATTTTAAACTTAAAAGAAAAAAAAATCAACTTGAAGTCAGTGGATCACATAATCCACCAAGATCCACTGTGGATCCGCCACTACAAATAGAGCCGGCCCTGGTGTAAGGCCAGCTAGGCCATGGCCTAAGGCCTCTAATTTTTTGGGGGCCTCATAAGAAAAATTCAGCCCACATCTATTTACATCCAACACCAAAATCTAAAAAGAAATTCATGGATTTTAGCTAGAGAACCGTAACCACCAAAGAATTCCAAGAAAGAAGAGACCATTGCGACACCAGAGTATGCCAAGAAGGAAGAAAATTGAGACTCCAAAGTATGCCAAGAAGGAAGAAAATTGAGACTCCAAGGGATTGCTTGGCTATGGTTTCTAAGCAATTTTCTTTGTCTTTATTTGAGCCCAAGAGATTGTTTGGTTGTTCATGTACTCGATCTTGAAGATTGAAGACATAGTAGAGACTATTTATAAGGTGGACTTTCATATGTAGAATTTTTAATCGAAATCTCGATTTTTCTTTTAATTTTTTTGAATTCTTGCCCTTGATTCTTTGTTCTTGATTCTTGAAAAGATATTCTTTTTGTTGAGTTTATTTATTTATTTATTTATTTTTTTAACTTCACTATAGTTTAGAGCATCTTTGGTTTAGTTTTTTAACTTGCTTATTTTGTTAAAGAAAGCTACTTTTTTACTAGCAAATCTTACTTATTCAAAAAGTAATTTGCTAGTGAAACTATTGTGGTAAAGACATATCTTAAGTATAGTTGAAATAGGCTGCCCATTAACTAAGTCGAGAAGCAAAATTGGTACAAAAATCAATATTTAATCGTGTAATTAAAATACGTTTCATATTTTTACTTATTATTTATTTATTGGCTTAAATTACTAAATTGAAACTATTGTATTTTTTATTATTTGATAATGGATTATTTTACTCGTGACATGGGATTTGAGGATGCTTCATTTGGTGGTTTACTATGCTATATTTAGTGTTCATCTTTATTTAATTCCGCAATAGATTATATATTATAGAATACAAATATGTTAACTTCTCTCAGTCAAAATTGTGCCTAAAACTACATATATGAAGCCCTGCCTGACTGGTGTATTCTAATTGAAACGAATAATTTAGACAAACTGTTTGATTAACTAGGTTTTAGTATTTACAAATCAAAGGTTCCTTTTCAGTTATTAACAAATGGTATCAACCTGCTCATGTGACGTATTCTTAGGGATGTCAATTTAACTCGTCAGCTCGAGCCAACTGTGGCTTGATTCGGAAAAAGCCCGAGCCAGCAAGGCTCAGTAGAATCGAGCCAAGACTCGGGTCGAGCCCCATTTTCGGGGCATATGCCCAAGCCCGAGCCAACACGTGTAGCTCGTCGGCTCGGGCTCAAGGGTCTTCTTAAAAAAAGAAAAAAAGAAACAAAAGGCAGCCAGTTGCTGCCCTTTAGAAGGTAGCACTTGACTGCTTTAAAAGACAGCACAAAGCCACTACCCTTTAAAAGGAAGCACTCGACTGCCTTAAAAGGCCACAGCTTAAAAAAAAAAAAAAAAAAAAAGCTTGTCCAGTTAGGCTTGGAAAGGCTCTAGCAGAAAGTTTGGGTTGAGCCTAGATTTTTTGGCCGAACAAAAGCTTGGCTATGCTCGAGCTCGAAAAAACCTAGCACCATTTTATTCAAGCAGAGCCCAAGCCTCGAGTTTCGGCTCACGAGCCAACTCGGCTCGATTCGTTGATATTGTTGTGTATTCTCTTCCCTTTCGTAAGTATTGATTGGTACTCTTATTGAAAAAAAAAATTAAGTTTAAGGGCCTCATCTTTAATTAGTCGCCTAGGGCTTTAAATTCTTGGGGTTGCTTACTACAAATGACTAAATATGTAGGAAAAGTACTCAGAAGACCAATTTGAAATTTTGCATGTACTTATGTGACTATTGGTAAAATTAACTCTTAACTTCACAGATGGTCAATGAAGTTCAAGTGAAATTTTATATTGCTGATTAAAGTAATTTCGTGACTTGTTTAGTCGCTAGTATTAAATAATATCACATAATTGGTCGCTTTTTTAGTGATATTATTCAAGATTCAAAGTCAGCATGTTAAATCTTGACATCAATTAACGATCATCGTGTTCATATCGTGAAATTATGAATCTTCCAAATAAATCCTAGAGAGAGAGAGACAAAAAAAAAAAAAAAAAAACTCACATTTAGTGAAAATGAAAAAAATTGAAAATGCTTCTTTTATCCATAATCCTAATTTTCACCATTAATAAACACTAAAGAAGTAGGACTAGAGAGAAACACGAGGTCAAGTGGAAGGAATTGGTAGCTTCAACGACTTAAGTCAACATGAAAATTTAACAGCTACTACGCAAATATGATGTTAATCAAGTTCAAGGAGTAATGAGTCACAGAAATCCTTTAATGACCAATTTGAGATTTTGCTTTAATTATGATGATCATTAGTGAAATTAATTCAGCTCCCGTTTGGCCCCCATTTTTCGGTAATTAAAATGGAAAGAGTAGTTTTTTTTTTTTTAAAAATAAGTGGTTGAAAAAAAAAGGAAAAATTTTCGATTTACGTGTAATATTATTTTATAAAAGATTATTTGGTTGAAAATAGAAGAGAGAAAAATAGAATGTAATAGAGTGTAATTTAATGGAGTTCAAACGGGGGCTCAGTAAACATTTGCATGACAACAAAAAACTTTGTCACTGGTGAAATCTCTCAATGACTTTTTATAGTATAATTCAGACATGAAAAATTTTATAGTACTTCCCTAGTATGGAATCTTCAAGATTCATTGAAAAACCCA
>NC_036246.1:20606867-20646554 GCF_002742605.1 Olea europaea var. sylvestris
CGCGTGGGGGGGGGGGGGGGGGGGGGGGGGGAAGGGATTGATTCAACATACTATCATTAAAACAAAAAAATTCAGCAAACTACACAGTATTAGTACCAATTCAAAATCTTTATTTTACCGCAAGAAAAACATAACAAAAACTGAATGGTAAATTGCTATTTACTACTGAATTCAACAAAACCATTATTTTACTGCAGAAAAAACATAACAAAACTGGAAGGAATACTATTTACTACAGAATTCACCACGCAAGCCACAGCTAACTACCATGTCTCTGTCTACTAGTATGTATGTTTTCCCTTGTTATAGATAGCTAACCACTCATTGATCCTCAGCAACTTCAATCTGACAGTGAGAACTTGAAATCGCCAATCCTAAACCCCCAACCTCGTATTCAGCCAACTGCAGACCTCTTCCATCTCCTTAGGCACGGTATAATGACCAAGCCTGCAGAAATCCGATATAAGGTTTTGTAGTTTCATCCAAATGTATTAGATGATCTAATTTAAATGAAAATATTCAAATACCCGTCATATGATTTATATACTATGTTCCGAAATCCAGCTGAGCTCAAGGCGTGGAAGGACCTCTCTCCGTATGTATGAGGAACCACGTCATCACCTTTTAAAGAAAGTAACGAGGTTTAGAAAAACACACAAGCTCCTGAACTATATCAGAACATTTAAGTTCCCAAGAGGTTGAGAGGGAATCTCGAGGAATTATTAAGTATGCTATAGTAAGAGTTTAAACTTTTCAGGAATCTAGGTTAAGGATAATGATGCTTTAACATCTAAAGACATACAGAGTCCATGACCGAGCAAAATCGGAATAGATGCAGCACGCCTTACAGCCTCATGTGATCCTTCAATTCTGTTTCTCACATTGCTGCAATAAATGATAGTCTATGAGTAAGTGGATCTCCTTTACCCAAATGCAAACATTAAGAAGCAACATCATAATTCTAGATTGTAATGAGCATAAACAAGATAAGATACAGTCAAATAAACATTGGATCTTTAATAATTCTCGTTTTGTATTTTATGGTTTTTGTATCATTTGAGACCGATCGAATGGAATCTTACCTAGCACCAGGAAGCCACCCGCTTAGACCAACAATAGCCCTTAGGGTGACAGGGTAAGGATTGCCATTTCCATATTTTCCATGAGCAAAGCAAGTTGCAGAATAGAGGGCTATTGCAGCACCCATGCTGAAGCCTCCAACCCCAAGCTTAACTGTACCAGACAGCACACAACGGTAATTATATAGAATATGTAAATTCATATATGGAATGTACAAAAAAGTAAGAATACGTATTCTATTGAAGATGACACAGACATTGAGCAAACTCGGTGAATCTCAGAAAAACAGGGAGACTTTTAGGGAGTGGAATAGATAAAATAACAAATCTTCAAAGTAGATGTAAGATGATTTTAAGACACATAGAAAGGTCACCTAAAGATACGAACAAGACTCTTAACTTCATACAAAAGTCATCAACAAAATTACGTAAAACACTTTATCAAAAAGGAGTTAATTGATGTTGATAAAAGTAATTTATTTTTTTTCTTTTGAAACTGAAAGATGAGTCAATAAAAGTACACAAAACTCTAAGAGATGATGTGTTATATTTAAAGATGTTGTCACCTAACTGTTTACAGTGAACTATCAAAGATGAACCAAGAATAATTAATCTTACCATCAGAAGGTTCTGTAGATAATAAGTTTGAAATATGTGCTGCTGAAGCATCTAAACCCTCCAAATCATCTGGACCGTTTTCAGAAAGCTCTCCCACATCAAACCCTGATATGAAAGACATGAAAAGAGAAGTGTGGCTTTAACTAACAGTCATTAAAATCATTGCATTCAAAATTTTCAGATTTTTTTCCCCTTACATGCAGTGCAAGGAAATCCACCAAGCATAGCCACTGGGCGACTAGGAGCAGTAGGGCATATCCATTTTACCTGCATGAAAAAAGTTGAGCAAAAATATTTCAGTAGGGTAAGATAAAAAAACAATTTCTTTCCGAAAGTTTGGGGACTAGTTATGCAATTAAAGAAGAAAAGTAAATTGTATCAGTTAAAAATAGGATAGATAACTTACATTTGGAAGGGGAAGACTTTCCAAAAGTTGTGAGCAGCTGCAAAAATAAATATAGAACAAAATGAGCAGATAATTTTCTTTTTTACTTTCCGTTTTCTATAGTATAAAGTAATTGCTATATAATATGCTAAAGGACGAGCACTTTATCTAACCACAGAAACTTCAGATTTTGCTTGTGAGGTAATATAGACCAAGTTTGTAAATATTTCCATAAAATGTATTACAATACCAAGGGAAGGAATCAACAAAAGGTTTGAACTTGACACTGTTCTAGGCAGCCTTGAAAATTAAGTGAACTCGTGATCCCAACAAAACATACGGCATGCAATGCATAAACATTTTATTCAGGATTTCTAATGTTAATTACATTTAGAATTGTAAGAGGCCAAGATAAAAAGTAAAGTTTTCTTTTGTAAAGTCTTGAGGAAAAGATAAGTGTGTAAGCATGACTTCTTTAGCCATTGACATTCTTTCCAGAGGAACTTTTGCTCTTCTTTTAGTGAAAAAAGGTCCACTTATTTACTACTACTTTATTATAAGGTATATACCAATCACCAGGAAAAATTAACTATCAAAGTTGTTGGATATAAAAATCAATACATCATGGTCCCCATATTAATAATTTAAGCTTTTTTTCACAATCATCCACCATTGACACTCCAATTGAGAAATCAATACTCATGTTTCACAATCACAAAATGCCCAAAGCTAGAATAATTCTACCTTGAGCCATTATCGCCAAGGCCATGTAGCCAAACTATTGTTGCCTGATGTTTCCCTCTAGGCCTCACCACGTATGTCCTCCCAAACTCAAATGTCCTTCTAGCTGTTCTACTTCCTACAAATTTGGTCAATGAAGTCATTAATTGCACTCGAACAAATCGAGGACATAGAGTGTAATGACAGAAAAGAAACGGAGATAACTGTGGTAAGCGATCAAAAGCTGATAGAAAAAGAAACAATCTCAACTAACCAGAGCCCACAGACGAATTTGCATAGCTCATCATAGCCGGTGAAGATAAAATTGCAGCTGGGAATTTTCAAGGACACCTTGTATGCAATATGAAATGAACTGAAAAAGTTGTAAGCAATGAAGAAAACAGGAGCATAGACACCTATTTATACGCAAAAGTTCATATAAATTGAAAAATTGGAATCAAAACACGTATGTGTGAACCAGCTACACATTGTCTATGGACTCAAAAAGCGAGAAAGTGAAAGAAGAAGCGTCCATGAAAAGGAGAGGTGAAGACAATGACAAAAAGCAGAAATCTTTTTATCAACAAAGAAAATTAAAAAGGGGGAATCAAACCAGAAAATAAAAACCACAAGAGCACATTCATTCCATGAATTTCCCTGAGCCGTTGAGGTTGGGGGACTCTAGATTTACAGCATAGAAGAGAATCTATGCTTGTTGGCAGTGGCTCTAATTAAAGCACCCAGAATTAAACTTTCAAGAATATTGCCGAAAACAGGGAATAAATTCAAGAAAATATCTTTATTTCAATTATTTGTTTAGGCATTTTTTATAATGCCCATTATCTTGATTGTGAAGTTCAAAATTGTCCAATTTTTCATCATTCTGTCACAGCATATTAAGCATATTTCTTCTGACACTAACGGATATATAATAACTGTGAGTTCAGGTGTAATGCTATATGAGTTAGAATACAACATTTGACGGTACAAAATAAAAAGGAATTGTTGGGTTACCTGGAATCGAGAGGGACAGCATTAGCAAAAGCATTCTAACTTTCTTTCTATTGCTTGCACTTATCATTTTCATAGTTCCAACGTGGCACAAGGAATTCTGGAATGTAGAATTTGAATCAGAAACTCTTGGCAGGATTTTAGAAATTCGAAGGGTAAGATTGTGATGCTTTAGTAATTCGACTTTCGTCCTTTAGGGTGCACGGCAAGACGAGCTTTATATTGCTCTCCCATAAGATAATGATATTTTTCATTAGTTGATTCTCATCGTTTAAAGTGCAATCATACGTCTGGCTAACTAGGCGAGCCTTCTATTGCTCTCCCGCTATGTCATTAATGAGTTCATATATGTTGTCTCGAATTTAAATTTTCTTAATATATACTTTTGATATCTCGATACATGAGTTCAAACGACTTGACCAATTTGACACCCCTAATTGGACCACTGTTAATTTATAAAAATAGTGCAATTTTTAATTTCTAATCACCTTCCGAAAGTACCTTTAACCTTCAAGAGTATTCGATATTCGAGGTATGTGCTTTGTTTTCGTAGTTGTGTAGTTTCTCCTCCTCCTATGGTAGCCACTTGGACGGCAAAAGACATGCAAGGGTTGAGAGGGAAAACTACTACTCAATGATGATTATGGAGTAAGAGGGAATAATGTATCGGAGAAGTGTATAAGTGTATGTAAAGGTTGAGAATGTAACATCATATTTATGAGAACTTGTCTCTATCTATAGCACCTATGATCGGCACACATCTCCATCCCATGGTAGCGACGGTCCTCGTGCACTCTTACTCTCCTGTCAATCTAGGAATATGATTGTATGGGTATAGTAGGTACACCAATCAAAATGTGTTGGTTGTAATGGTCACAAATGTCAAGGATAAGTATCTTAGAGAACAATACTGGTAAGCATGAATACACGTGTCTAATAATTAGACTCCAAATGACTAAGTTGCTTAGACCTACCCTCTTATCATTTGCAGTGTCCAATTGACAGAAGGGACAAAGTCGTCTGATTGACTACCATCTGGTCTTAGAGGGATGTAGTAACTACCAATCTTTACAAATTCATCCAGCCATCTACGCATTGGGGATTATCAATTATTATAGTTTTGTCTCTTGCTATGTGAAAATTGTAAGTGTACAATATCAATTAAACAAGTAGGAAAATGGAACTAAAGAGTCCAGATCACCTTTCCCACGAGAAATATCTATTTAATGATTGACCTAACTATTCCTAGTTCCTACTTAAATAAAGTAAATATTGATGGTAAGGTTTCAATTGAAGAAATATTAACTAAAAAAGTAAAAACAACTATATGAAATTTTTTTCTTTGGATCGAGGATTAACCATTCAATATGACGATTAAAGCGTTGTTTCATATGATTTCACCTTAGTGATTTCCTTTAATCTCACATCTCAAGTTCAATTCATAAAGTCGTACTCGATTGAATTCACTAAATAAAGAATTTAAGTTTCTTGAGTTCAAATTAATTCTATTCAATTGAGTCAACTCATATTTCTATGTGAATCTGAATAAGTTTTAACTAAACATATTAAGGACCCATTTGACACAACTTTTACTTCTTGTAGAAGAGTTTTCTAAGGAATCTACTTTAGACCAACTTCCTATAAAAATTCTTCAAGCCAAACAAAATATTTCAAAAAATTATAAAAATATGTTCAAAAATATTCTTAATCTCATAAGAATGAAAGAATCACATGTATGATAAGTATTCAAACAACAATTGTTGAATATTTATGAAACTTAAACTTTATAAAACTATATAAATTTTCAAGATCTTCATGTCAAATCACTAAGAAAATTTATTAATGCGAAACACAGCTTAATCCATTGATTTGGATCTTGAATCTTGAATCTTGTCTCCTTTGATTCTTTAATCCTTGTTCTTAGTTTCATTTCTTGATTCATAGTCTTGATTCTTCAATTCCTCATTCTTGATTATTGATTCTTAAATGTGGGTTTTGGATCTTCATTTTCAATATATTTTCTCTTGTAATCTTGTATTGATGTAGTGCCACAAAGAATGAGAAATTACCTATGAATTGAGAACCATAATCCTATATATATAAAATCTTTTCTCTACACGCATTTAGACTCACACTTTATTTAGAAACCCAAAACCCAATAATTTTATTCTTTATAAGATCACTTTAAACGAACTTAACTTTAAGATAACATTTATACACGATTAGTTACATATGTAGGCTCTGACATTAAAATCCAACAATCACTCACTTGGGCCACATACGTTATCTTATAAATGTGCATAACCTTATGAACTCAACATTTTTTCTATTACAACCAAAAGCATCTTCGAACAATCTTATCCAACAATTATATCAATATATAATCAAAGCAGTGTTCGTTACATGTATTATGACTAAACTCATCAATGGTCACGTATATCAATACAATCAAATGACATAGATGAAGTGTGGATGTGTAATATGAAAATTACATGCAATGTGATCCAAACAGGTATATTTTCTAACTAGTCATACTTTATTCTTTAACGAGATTAACCATAAATTTTAATCAGAGTGAATATGAATTGAATATTTTATTTCTGAAATAAACTGAGTATCCATGGCTAAAAGTATAAGTCTAAAATAGACATCATCCGAGCACAAACTCTCACTAAATTGGTATATCATAAAAAATGCAATACCTATGTGAGCAATATGCTCATGAAAGACCTTGGGCAATAGTCCTTTAATAAGCGGATCTGTAATTATGGAATTTGTCCTAATATATTCTATAGAAACTTGACGACTCAGAATTCTTTCACTAACAACTAGGAACTCAATGTCTATAAGTTTGACATCATCGAACTCCTGTTGGAATACAAGACTTCTATTATCCAAAATGCGTAGTCTAGTGATAAAATGTCGCATTCATATTTCATGATCAGAATCACAATATCCAATAATCTCCAATTAGTCTAATTTCTTATATGTGATCATGTAATCCTTAGTTCTCTATGAAAACTGAATATCCTGTTTAGCTGCTTTCCAAATATCCAATCCAAAATTACTAAAGTTTCTGCTCAACATTTTAACAGTGATTGCTATATTCGGATGTGTGCAAACCTGAGTGCTCATTAACCTCATAACTGCTGAAACATAGGAAATTTTCTAATATTTTCTTGTCTTTAAGTATATTCTTAAAGTATTGATTGAAACTAAACATGTCTCTCTGAGTTATGAGGTATCACCTGGTTTACATTCTTGCATCCAAAATCTCTTAAAAATCTTATTAATATAACTCTTTTGTGATAATTCAAAAATACCTCGAAAATGATCCCTATGTATTTGTATTACTAACATAAATATTTGTATTACTAACATAAAAGAGGCGTCATCAAGATCTTTCATTTCAAAATTTAATAATGAAAATCTCTTGGTTTTGTGTAATAAACTTATATCATTGTAGACAAGTAGTTTGTCATCGACATACAATATCAACAAAATATACTTACTCTAATTAAATTTATGACATAAACAACTAGCAAATGAATTCATCTAAAAAACAAACGAGATAATTATTTGATGAAATTTGTGTTACCATTGATGAGAAGCCTGTTTAATCCCATTGATAGATTTCCTTAATTTGCAAACCATTTTCTTTGGGTCTTCTAGCACAAAGTTATCCATCTGCACAATATAAATGTGTCTCGTCAATGTCACTATTGCGAAATGTAGGTCTAACATTTATCTTATGTAGCTCGGGATCAAAATTTTCACTAATGTCATAATAGTCCTAGAAGAGTTTTTCTTTGTAATAGGAAATAAAGTTTATTTGTAATTAATGCCTTCCTTTTGAATAAAATCATTTAAGACAAGATGAAACTAATTTCTCTCCACATCGCGCCTTCGAATTCATCTTGATTTTAAATATTCATTCATAAACAATGTGTTTCGCACCTTTAGACAATGGGCTGAGTTTCCAAACATCATTGTCTTTTATGGACTTTGTCTTTTTATTCACAGCATCAATCCATTCTTGATAATTATTCATTTTCATTGCTTGATGAATGTTGATTGGATCTTCTTTCACCAATCCAATGACATCCTCATTTCTTGAAGAAAGAGTACAAATTCATTCGAAACTGTCTTTCTCCTTTTTCTAGTGGGTTTCTTTAATGACATTTGTTCTTTAGGTTATTGAGTTTGTTCTTCTAGAACAATCTTTTGATTGTTTATAGGGTTTTGTAATCTATTCTTGATCCAAAATTTTTTCTTGAACAAGATCTGGAGCAAGAATTTGTCTTTGATCCTGATCATTGTCATTTGCAACAGAAGAGATATGTACATATTTTTCATTCAAGACAAAGTCCTTAATCTTAAAACAAAGTCCTTAATCATAAAAATCTTATTTACCTCCGCAAACTCCATATCCTCAAAAAATTGAATATTTTTTGTTTCAAAAATTGACCATTAGTGGGATTTTAAAAAATTGTAACTACTTAATCTTTCACAATATCCAGTAAAATTGATGGTTCTTGAGTCCTTTTTTTTAAGCCTACGACAACCCCAAATATACAAGTGCTTCCCATGTTAGTCGTCCAGTATTCTACATTCTACCACATTATTTTTTCTACAGTACTCATTTTCAACCTTACATTCTTCATCAAAATGATATTACGTGCAAAACAAAATCTTTTTTTTCTTTTTAACCACACATTCTCCATCAATCTACTATTCCGTAATACATTTTTCAAAATTAAAAGGGGCTCAAACACACTCTAGGTTTCTTCCATGTCCAAAGTTTACAAGTGATTTTGGCTATTGTTTTAGTTAAAACTTTATTGAGAAATTAAGTTGTGGTCTTTAGTGGTTCTTCCTAGAGTGATTCTGGTAAGGTGAAACGATTAATCATACTTTTTATCATGTCATTAAGAGTTATGTTTCATCTTTCAGTAACACTATTCATGCTAGGGGAACTCGACATGGTGTACAATGGGATGATTTCACATTCATCTAGGAATTTAGCAAAATGTGGCGGACCTTGTTCTCCTGATCTGTCATATATGTCATAGTATTCACCCTCACGATTAAATTTGACATGTTTAATTCTTTTGCTTAGTTGATTATTAACCTCAGCCTTGTTAGGTCTTGAACATGTGCAGTAATTAAGATTTCTTATAGAATCTATACGTAACCATATTGAAAAATTTGTCTGTGGATGTAATAAATGATTGTTGATCATTCTAAGAAGCTTAAGTTAATGACCTACAAATATATGTATGAATTAGGTCTAAGACATTCGAAATCTTATTAGTACCTAATCTCCTTTTATTTTTTTGTCCCCTTAATACAATTAACATAAATTCTTAAGTTTGAAAAATCAAGGGGATCGATAATTCCTTTTGACACATGCTTTTTCATTCTCTTTTAAGAGATTTGACTTAGACTCTTGTGTCATAATGAAGCAAAACTTTCATTAATTAATTTACGTTGAAAAACACGTAAATTTACATGCAAGATTTTTATATAAGAGGCAATCATATTAAGCAAATATAGGTTAAAATTAAGAAAGAAATAAAACTAACATTTTCAAATGAACAAGGGTAACCGAATTTATAAAAGTGTAGAGATAGAAACCAAATTATATCTTAACAGATAGTACCACAAATGTCTCTTTCAAATCAAACAGTAACCAATATTTAATTATAACCTAAAAGTCCTCATAACCTCAACTTTAATTGATTTGTCATCGCCCCCGTATAGATGAATCTTTCAGCATTGATTGGCTTTTCGGCTGTTCAAGAACCCTGGATAGACACACTTATGTGAGCAGTGGCACCATAATTTATCCACCAAGTGTGTCTAGATATCGCCATCTCCCCACATGGATGAATCAATACACACCAAACGTTGTATTTAGTAAAGTCCCTCTTCATAAGTTCCAAATTTTTTACAAAGTAACAATTAGATAATTTATTTTTTTCAGACTTTTGTTGTTTCTTCCGAACTGCACTGGACGTAGCTTCCTTATTTTTTAATTTGTCCTTAGAAGTACTTGCCAAGTGAGTACTTTTAGTTCTATCTTGTTTTAACTTTTCTTCTTCTTGTACACAGTATGGATTAAGCTCATCAAGAGTCTACTTCTTATTTTGATAACTGTAACTGACCTCAAATTAATTAAATTGTGAAGCATGAGAAATCAAAATCAAATGCACGAGCAAGTCATCAAATAGCTCAAATTTTAATGCCTTTAGTTTTGAAGCAAGATGAGACATATCCATAATATACTCCCGTCTATTTTCTTTAGTCTTATACTTTAATGAAACCAAGTTTGTTAGAAGCATACTAGCTTCGGCCTTATCTCCTTTTGGAAGGCCTTTTTCAATTTCTTAGAGAAATGTGGTAGAAGTTACCTTATCGAACCAAATGCCCCTGAATGTTAGTGGAATTTTACATTTCATGATCATAAGCCTCATGCAATTTGAACGATTTTACTTTTCAAAATCCTTTTTCATCAATGGAACTTTTATCCGTAAGTGTAGTGTGTTGGTCAATTCTAAAAGTAAGGTCTACACCCATGTAGCCAAAAACGATATGAACGTTTTCTTCTCAGTCCTTAAAATTTGGTTTCATAGGCATAGAAATTTAATTAATTAGCTGATAGATATAACAGAAACAGATGGATTGACCGAATAGAGAACTTAAAACTAAATAACATCTTCACATGGGAATCCATATTAGACAATCATTAATTTCAAATAATGGTGGACCCTATCACAAGAGATGGAGCACAATATTGATATTTAGTCTTTCGACAGAAATATTAAATTGTAAATGATACTCTCAGTGTAGTAATCAATTACTGACAATAATTCGGTCAAACATCAAGTTTATCTTTGAACCGACATTCACATAATGAATAACTTTACAATTGTCACATATTTATTATCACAAGTGTACAAATAATTTGGCCAAATATTAATATTTTTTGGGCTAGTCATACTTACATGAATTACATACAAACAACCTTCTTAATAATCCAAATAAATCAATTTAGACAAGAGAGGTTATTTTGATTGCATGTTGCTTTAATTAATTTATTTCAGAAAATTAGTAATCTGTAAGAAACTTTAATACCAATATTTGATTTTGATTGTTTCTTTATATTCTAGTTTTATTTCTCTTATGTTGCCAAAAATAAATAAAATAAAATAAACAAAACAAAAATGTACAAAAATCGAACCTAGGCATTACTTCTTCAGAATTGGGCGCCGCAACGCCTATCACCACAACGCCCGTCCACTGTTGGAGGGCAACCCCTGGGTGCCACAGCGCATTAGACATGGCACTGCTACGTCGCAGCTACTATTTTGTCCAAAACTTTTTTCCGAAAAAGTCAAAACTTTGAAATCTAGTGTTTGAAATTCATGTCCCAAAATTTAGAAATTCAAAGTATGAATTCCAACCCTAAAATTTCACTTTATTCTCAATGGTTTAACATGTAGTTAGCCTTGATACTGCTTATTGAATATTTATGAAACTTAAACTTTATAAATTGTCAAGATCTCTATGTCAAATCACCAAGAAAATTAATTAATACGGAGCATACATTGATCTACTAATTCTTGATTTTGCTTCTTGATCCATAGTCTTGATTTTTCAATTCCTTCTTCTTGATTCTTGATTTTAGAATGTGGGTTTTGGATCTTTCTCTTCAATATGTTTTCTCTTATATTCTTGTATTAATAAGATGTAATAAAAAATGAGAAATTACATATGAACTGAGGATCATAACTCCATATATATCCTTAAGTATTTCTCTCATCATAAAATATAAATCTAAAGGAATCTGATCTTTAGACCCACACTTTATTTAGTTACCAAAGCACAATAACTTTATCTATAATTTGATCATTTTAAACATGGCTTAACTTTCAAGTAGCCTTTAGACACAATCAATTCATGCGTAGGCCCACATGACATTAAAATCCAACAACAATATCTGTAAAATGACATCTTAGAATGATTACTAATTTATTTTGTTAACCAAATGTTTTTTTTTTTAATTTATAAGTTGAACGAAGTATTCCTATAATCGAAATGTTATTGCAGATAAACAATCTTTCTTTCTTTTTTTTTTTTGTAAATAATTTAATTAATTTGAACAATTTGATTAATGTGACAAGCCGTACTTTACACCATGTCTCAAATACAAATAGGAGTGCTAAATGCTATATCAAGCAACTCTTGAAAATGTCACACTATTATTATATGTAACTATGTCAAATAACACTTGAGATCATGTCAATTTGATTACAACATAATGCATGTGCTTGTCCTTCAACTTATGTCGTTGTGGGTTAAGTTAGATTTTATGTTGAAGGTAAGCCCTCATTTTTTGCATTGACAATGGCCTTTTTTACACATTTATTCGTCAACTTAGGGAATATTTGTTTCTTCCACCATGCCTTAGCATACCTCGGGGCGATCCAATCTACAATAATTAAGGTTATCGTTCTCCAATCTTGTGCTCTCCACATAGGGTTTAATGATTCAACTACTATTAATGCTATCATTCTTCAATCTCATGCTCTCTTGTATAGGGTCATTCGAAGTAGGTGCTTCCTAGTGCTTGCTTTCCATCACCTCATATTATACTTACCATATGATAAATCTATAGAGTGAGAAAATAATGTAATGAGCAACTAATATAAGGATTTTCTCTCGAGTCCTAATTCCCGCTAGGGCATAAGGGCAAGGGAAATTCATATATCGAGCTCAGTGAAAATGCATTTTCGAAAATAAAGTTAAACATATAAAATAAAATAAAAAATTAGGCCATGTTTGAGCTACATTAATATAAAAATGAGAATGAAAAATATAATCGTTACGGACCTCACACAAAACATAGAATGTCAAATATGACGACTTGATGTGATGAATAAAAGTCGTATTTTTCATTTTGAAGGGCAAATAATGGGAAATAAATAGG
This sequence comes from Olea europaea var. sylvestris, assembly GCF_002742605.1. Classification (NCBI taxonomy): domain Eukaryota; kingdom Viridiplantae; phylum Streptophyta; class Magnoliopsida; order Lamiales; family Oleaceae; genus Olea; species Olea europaea. The sequence continues at coordinate 20,619,673 of NC_036246.1, forward strand.
GGTAAATCAACATGAGTAAATCATACATAAAAGAAGGCTATATACCAATATGAGCCTATTTTCTGCTTAAAAACTTTAGTAGGGATTATAAAGTAAACAGTAAAAAGGAAATTGAGACACATAATAAGCAATATCCGGAAATCCTCCTCCATCAACTCCTTAAACTAGCTTTGTTTTTGTTCCGTCACTTTGCCATTTAAAATACCTTATTATACACTTACAGGGATGGAGTAGCTGAACCAATTTCATGGCGAAGATTAGCATTCTCGGGGTGCGCTCCTGTTGTCGGCGATGTGACTGCTCCCGGAACTGCTGTTAGAGAGCGAGACAAAGGTAGACTTCTGCAGCACGCCATTGGGAGAAGAATCAAGCTGAGGGCTACTTTCATATGCTTTCAAAGAAGACAAGTTTGTGCCAGCTGCTACGCTGATAGAGGTGCTCGCCAAAACCTCTCCTAATGGACCGCCTGTTGAATTTCCCCAAGAAACTGGTAACCAATTTAACTGCTTTTGAAGTGATTCTCCAATATCATTACTTACGCCCAAGCTCATTTGGATAGGGCCTAGCTCACGAGATAGCCTCGCTTTTGAAATGGCAGGTTTTTCCCGTAGAGAAGGATAAGAGGATGATGAGAAATCTGAAGGAGCTACAGGGATAGACATCGAAAGCTGCGTCCAGTCTGATTTTAGTTGTTCTGGCCAGGAGACGGGGGCTAGATCAGATTGATCCTTCGGGCAATCATGACATTGATCATTTGCTTCTTGGTCGTTGAAACCCAGAAGAGAACCAGAGTCTTTAGTATTCAGGTAGGAGATCGTTTGTGAAGGGTTGACAAGGGCATCTGAGCAGACAATTCCAAACTCTGAGTTTGATGATTCCTCAAATGGAAAGTGTTGCTTCTGAATGGAGAATGACACTTCTTTGGAGTTCAGATTTATGGTGGGTGGTATCAATGAGAGGTCTTGAAATCCTTGCTTTCTGCTACATAAGTTTTTTGTCAATTAAACATGACTGCAAACAAAGATATGGAGTATTTACATATTTATATCAGGTATTTAAAAGAGGAAAATGTCAAAGTGCCCGAACTTTGGTAACCGATCCTCACATGGAGCGTGGATCTCACGTGAATAAAATAATGCCCGACCCTCGAGGTGTAAGTGTTCGGTCATTCCACGTGTCAACAATTATGTTTGTATAGCATGGTTCCATTAGCCCTATTAACATGCACCAACTATCCAAAGACCTCGTTAGGCACAATGGAAGGAGTTGATTCATCAAAGTCACTAGTCCTAGGGATGAAATTCCATAACCTAAAAACTCGGTTGAGAGTACTGCCAATGATTGATAGGCCATCCCCTCCGCCCCCAAAAAAATCCTTCTCTTGATAGTTGATACCTCATTCCAATAATCTGTGGGTGCTTAAACACGTATCAGGTGTTTAAAGGAAGCTAAGATCTTGGTTATTATAGCATTCACCTGTTAATGAGATCGACATTATCGGGTTGAGGGTCATCAACGAGAAGTTATGTACAATATTCTCTTCCTAAATTTATAATATTAAAAAAAAAAAGAAAAGGAAGCAAAACTTGAAGATTTGTTAGTTCAATTTAACTATATTCCTTTAGTATTATCATACATGCAAACACATAATTCATGGATTTTCCATTACGCATTAATTTATGAAGACCTGAATTTTCATCTTAAAAAGTCAATTCTGTTAAAAGAAGTAACCCGGCTCATATATATTGGTTAATGTTTTCATATTTAACAAATGTGATATTTATCCTTTGACATGTCCTTACAAGATGGCTAATTATTTGAACACACCAAATTTGAAACTCGATCACTTGTTTGAGCAACATGCACCCACAAGATGGTTACTTGGCCGAGCACACCAAACTTGGAATCTAATCGCTCGCTTGAACTTTAGAGGGATTGAATTGATTGTCTGAATTTATTAGACTATAATGTTAATTAAGATACAAATTTTATCTTAAAAGATTAACTTATTAAGAGCAGTAGCCCACAACAATTAATATTTTTTTAGATGTAACTGGTATTATATTTATTTCTTAACCAGTTCTTCGTTAATCTTTGAAATCTATGATTTCATTGGTAACACCAATGTATATTCTACAAGTGAACCGTTTTCCTTGTGAAAGCAAAAGGAAGCTTAGATGTGACTATATATATACACACACACTTAGTTACATTCATATGATAAAGCATAGGATATATGTAAAAGTTATTCCTCTACAACGAATTATTTAATCACATGTCAAAAATATTCTCCAAGAAGTTCTTTCTTAATTATATTCCAAAGGAATGGAAACACCTTATATCTTGTTAATCTTTTCCCATTATTGGTGAGACAGGGACATATATGGGCACCTCTCGAATCAATTTTATTTTGATTCTCTCATCATCACCGTTCATCATTTTAATGAGCGATTTCCAATTATTGCTTGCCATGTAAATCATCAACTAAAATTGGAAGTTGAAATATGAAAAAATAATGTCTTCACGTCGAGAGTCCACACATTATTGTCCTAATAAATGGTAACTATTACATGTAGAAATGATTATTGTCCATCTGGTGCCATGTCAACCACAAAGGATCCCATTGCTTGCTCAAGTTTCATGAATAAAACATTTATCCCTCGGTCGTCGAGGCCTGCTGAACAAAAGAACGCCTTGATCACCAAGGCTAGCCTGAACAAAGATATATATTTGTATTGCTTGACCAGAAACATGATTATAGGCTTTAGATACGAACACGACTCATCTCAGTACAACTTGAAACAAATCAACCTTGATGTTAGAGTATCATGCCATCAATAAGTGATAGGCTTCTACATCAAAATTGGAAAACAAATACAAATAAAATATACAACAAATTAATGTTTGAATTTTATTTTTTGTTGTTCATGATGCATGAGCTTGTTCTTTAACTACTATCTTCATGGGTTGAGTTAGATATGATGTGGTGGGTAACTTAATTTTTACTCATCTACGGATTGAGGCCTCAATTATTGTGGTGGCAACATATGTTTTTGACTTGTTTCTTCGTCGACTTAGGGAATATTTGTTTCTTCCACCATGCCTTCGTATTACAGGGCGATCCCAACCTACTATTAAGGATATCATTATCATATCTCATATTCTTCGCATATAGTTAATGATTCAACTATTATTAATGTTACCGTTCTCCAATCTTGTGCACTTAGCGTAGGGTTTAATAATTCGACGTAGGTAAGATTGGACAAAACTCTCAAAATGAACCAAACCTGAACCGAACCGAGGAGTTCTTCTTAATTTAAAATATTACCATTCTCCAATCTTTTTGACTTGTTTCTTCGTAGACTTAGGGAATCGCTCGCTTTTCATCTCTACTGCTACCTACATGCAACAAAAGAAGAATTCAAATTAATTTAAAATAATTATAATTTTTAAATCTTTACTTAATTTTCTTTAATTAAGCATATGCTGCTGGCTCTAGCTTCTTGTTCAAGTTATTGTCAAAGAGTCAATTACATATTTTTAACTAATAAAAATCATGAGCACTGATCGTTTTATTTTCCACAAGTGAATGAGATCGTGAACAAGTAAAAGTAATGAATAAAGCGTAGAACCCATGAGAACTATGCGTTTAATCTAGTGTCAATTAATTTCAACCTTTACTGAATAGTCAAATTGGTTTTGAGTATTTATACTTAATTATCTAATTATAAAAACTAAGCTAATTATGAAGGTTTTTGTCAAGTATGTGAGATGAATGATAAGATTTCAAATCTTCTTTGTTAATCCATTTTTAATACAATTAAATTCATGACAATATGTACTTATTCATGTTGATCAATGTTCCTAAATTAGTTAAAAGTATCTCTAGAACATCTATAGGAATTATGTAAAGTATAACTGTATATCTCTATCTCCTATTTTGGACTCTATAATGATTGTTATAAGTGCTAACTATTCCATTATTTCTTTTGAAATCAATAAAACTCACATTTAAGACAATCGATGACCAAGCAATTGAAAGGGTATTAAAACTCAATAACAATCTTCCATGAACTCACACATATTATATGTCAAAATACTTAGTTTATGTTAAAAAATCATAATAAGAGTTTATCTACATCGCAACAGTTATAAATCTAGCCTAGCATATCAAAATTACAATAAATCATATTTAAGTGGAAAGACAACCAAAATTTTTGATAAATTTGAAAAGATGAAGATGAATTTTGAGATCTTAAGTCTCTTCAGTGGTTTTTTTTATAAATCTTCAATTTAACACTCTCTTTTTTTGTCCAAAAATCAAGGTTGAATCTTCACTTAATTAAATTCTTGCAAGTCCCCTTCAATTCTCTAACAAAACTATAAATTTTGTTTCATTTTATGATAATGATTGATCAATAATGGAGTATAATATGTGTATGTGAGGTGTAGGAGAAGTCTCCCTAATGTATCCTGCTATTAGATACTTGTAGGAGTTGAAATTTGGTTGAGAATCATGTCCAAATTGGTTTTTAAAAAGTTCTAATTAAATAAGGAAAGTTGCCTTCGCACGCATATTTTTGTCTCTGCATAACTGTCAGTATTTTAATCATAACTTTCTCACCCTATATTCGATTGAGGTGATTTAAAATGTGTTAGAAAGCTCATTTGAAGGGATACGACTTTTATACAAATAGAATTTTTTTCAATTTGAATGTTTACTATGCCAAAAGTGGGTTATAATTTTTCGCTAAAAATATGAAATATAAGTTGTACGACTGAAAATTGATAATATTTTAATCATATTCCATTATTTTTTTACTTTTAATTTCATCCAATTATCTCTAGAAATCTTCAAATCATTGTCTTGTGGTACGAATCAAATATTGAATATTTGCAATTTGGTCATCAAACTTTGGACTTCATCATTTTAGCCTTTTTTTTTTTTTCAATTCCACTTCCAATTATAGAGTTTACCTAATAAACAAAATATAAAATAAATTAAGCTGTTATTGCTTAAAAGGGTTATTAAATGTCTATTTTTATGTCCAAATAAGTGTATAAAATAAACATGAAGTACCAAACCTGATGAAGAATGCTCCTTTTAACGTTCGAATAATACTCAAAAGTTTCTCTCTCTTTTTTTTTAGTTCAACTTTCTAACTATTGTACCAACAATTGGTTTGTTATATGGTGCCTTTATTCCCAGAACCATTTTGTGAATTGAAACTCAACTCGAAGAATCCTGTGGCTTTTCTTCCCTTTAAAGTAGAAGAGAAATAGATTAGGGCAGGAGCAAAGCTAGGACGAGCTAAAATTTTAAATTTGAGGTGAGCTAAAAATTGCAGCCCTCCTATCTAAGCCCCTGGTTGTGAGAGCAGGGCCGGTCCTGTGATAATGGAGGCCCGAGGCGAGGTCCGTAAATTGGGTCCCCGGACGAAATCAACGTAAAAATTTACGTAAAAATCTAATAACATTTTCAATTATGTACGCAAAAATTTGAGCATTACAAGTTTACGAAAACAATACAAAATTAAAATAACATCCAAAATCCAAAACTATCCCCAAAAAAAAAATTAAAATAACATCCAAAATCCAAAACTATTCCCAAAAAAAAAAAAAAAAAAAAATTTGAAGCAAAATTGGCCCCCCTAAGGGTTTTGGGCCTGAGGCTGAGGCCTCAAATGCCTCAGCCCAGGACCGGCCCTGTGTGAGAGCCTTGTAAAAATATACTATGAGCAAGAAGTATACAGTTCCAAGAACTTCTTTTTAATCTCACTTTTGTCAAGGTATTCTTCATAATCTGAAGAAAGAGATTTACGCTGTCACCCTAAAGTAACTTATCTAATATGTTCATTTGTTACTGGTTCCACTGTTATAGAATAGTTCTAGTTATACTAGCTTGAACAAAGAAAAGTCTCCAAAAAACCCTAAACCTACGAAAAATTCAAACTGCCCAACTATTAATGATCAAACTAAAAGATACGAAGTGAGTGGCAATTACCACTTTACGAGTAGATGCTTGGCTAAGCTTGAACAACTACTTGTAACTAAACTTACTTATAATTAAATAAGTAATAATATTGGTAATAAATTATTTTTTTGTTGTTCAAAGTTGGAAATAAGTAAATTATTCTATTTTATAAGTTATCTTTATTTTATCTTAGTATTAACATGAATAACCCATTTACTTGAAAAATAAATAAATAAATAAATAAAAGGTTGTATATGTGTTGATGTACGTGAGTGGACTCGGACTTGACCTGTACAGACTCGAGCTAAGATCATGAACAAAGCTCCCAATAACTTGAAACAAATGTGTGGTGCGTTGATCCCGTAAACCTTCCAACGCTTAAGTAAGTAAATAGACGGAGAGAATATACGTACAGAGCTATAAAGTCAGGATGTGTATATAAAGTGGCGTGATTGGTTAGGACTCCTTGTCGTCAAATAATCGTGTCGTGATAAGGACATAGGAGACATGAGGAGATTGATCATATGGTTAATTTATAATAGGACTCACAAGGTGGGATCCTATTGTGCTTAAGAGATACCCCGAGGCTAAGGCTGGAGACCTCATTCTTCTTGTTGTATTAGGAGCCAGCTTAAAGATAAGGAGGATGGGATGCCACTATTCATGCAGTTGGGGACACAACCATGCCTATTAGGGACAAATTCAGGATTTGGAGTGAGCATGGGCAGCTGGTTGATCACAATAAAATATTTAAAATTAAATATAACAAGTTATATTATTTTTGCTAAAAATGAACATATATTTTCTGCTACACATATCTACTAGTGGAAGCCCCTTGCACATGGGGCTCAAATATGATCTCAGGGTTACCAATTTTGACCTTATCAATGTGCAAAACGATTTGAAAAATAAAAAAGTTATTCTAAAGGTAAGTTAAACATGCTCTCACAGTAATGAGAGTGATATAGGAAGAATAAATCATTGAAAGAGGAGGCCAACCATTTTGGATGGTAGGACGGGAAGAGGGTGAGTCATGCGAGTCTCTTTTCAAGCACGAAGCAAAAAAATAAAAATAAAAAAATACAAATACAAATACAATAACTTTTATGAATTAATAACCTCTATTAAACAACATATATTCCAATCTCGACTTGGGCTAATGGGATGAACTAGTAATTTCAATATATAGATAAAATAATGCTTTTTAGAGAATATCAATATAAATCTATGTCTGATCATATCATAAATTAATAATTTTCTGAAAAGTATAAAAATAATTGAGTATGATATTTTTTCGAATACGACTTCATTGTTGTTTATTTAAAAAAATTAAATCGAATTACATTTCATATAGAAGTTTTCTTAATGAACTAAAATTTTAAAGAGTGAATTCTCAAAAGTCTAACAAAAGATTATGAGTGCAATTGATGGTTTGACATTTTCGTTGAGCGTATAGTGTTGGGTTTTGATATCCTATAAATCTCCAACAATAATGTAAAACGTCGGATTATATTTTTCACATGACTCCATTGATGGTGAATTAATTACCAACAATCAAGTCTAAAGGCTCGACCAAAAAAAAATGTGGACCGTTGGAAGTAGCTTAACATATTAATGTTGCTCACGGCCCAAATTAATGTTTATTAGATGGCTCTTTAGTCTTAGCCCATTTAACCACATTCTCGGTCCAACTAAAGCCTAACCTATATCTATATATGGTTGTCTAGCCCTAGTCGGTTTTTTGTTGATTTGTGTGTGAAAGAAGAGAAAATGTGGCTACCTTAGGAGAGAAAATAACCAGATGCTTTGTGTTCAAAAACCGGTGGTTACCTTCTTGATTTGTGTCTCTTTCTTGTGCTTTATTTCTTGTTTTCTTCTTGCCTTTGTGCTTGCAAATCAATACCAATATCTTATTCTTTGTGGGTGAGATTGAAAAGCAACCATAAGTGATTAATTGATTGTAGGTTGAAGCCATTCTGATTGGTTGTTTGGTAAAGAAAAGTAATGTGAAACCGAGCCCGAAAATCATTGATTTGAAGATTTTGGAGCTAGCCTTCACAACAATTGGTATCAGAGCTCTTAGGTTGTGGATTTGGTTGAAAAATCACCCAAAAATGGCAAAATTGAAATAGTAAGCTGATCGAAAAATTGTCAAAAAATTGTGAAAGATCGAATCTATTTGTGCAATTTTCGGTCAATCCAATGACCGATTGGTGAAATAGAGACCATTATGTGACATACAGGTAGAGACAATCCCAATGGTTAGGCGTGTGAGGTCACGTGCAAAACTCCGACGTGGTGTGTAGAGATGACCGTGTCCGCAGTTAATTTGTTCATAACATTATTTCTGACATTTTGGTGTTGATTTTCTGTCTCAAGTTATATAGTGAAATCTAAACAATTTTGTCCTTTGCGCGTATGGAATTTAATCATTTTTATTGGTTGCTATAGTTGCAGGAGCTTTAAGGAGAATAGTGGTTGCCCTAAAGTTTGATAAATTTACATCTCTCATTATTTACAAACTGTAGATTGGTCCATGGCAAAATTGAAATAGTAAGCTGATCGAAAAACTGTCAAAAAATTGTGAAAGATCGAATCTATTTGTGCAATTTTCGATCAATCCAATGACCGATTGGTGAAATAGAGACCATTATGTGACATACAGGTAGAGACAATCCCAATGGTTAGGCATGTGAGGTCACGTGCAAAACTCCGACGTGGTGTGTAGAGATGACCGTGTCCGCAGTTAATTTGTTCATAACATTATTTCTGACATTTTGGTGTTGATTTTCTGTCTCAAGTTATATAGTGAAATCTAAACAATTTTGTCCTTTGCGCGTATGGAATTTAATCATTTTTATTGGTTGCTATAGTTGCAGGAGCTTTAAGGAGAATAGTGGTTGCCCTAAAGTTTGATAAATTTACATCTCTCATTATTTACAAACTGTAGATTGGTCCGCTTTGATAAATTGGCTTATCCCATTTAAATTCCAACATTAGCGAGACATCATGTATGGAGACATTAGGATTAAGGTTACCATGTGGGGTAATCATTATTTGTGCTAGAATTTAGGAATTATTTACTCTATTTTAAGTGTTTGATTTAATTGCAATTTGATAATTACATTTGCATTTTAATTGTCATTAAGTCACTATGTGAGACTGTATTGCTGAAAAATTAAAATTTTGTTGACATACTTTCTGTTGCATTAATTATTCTGTTAGAACACCTGAACATGACCCGTTTGACCATTCACTTGAAATTGAAATCTCGAATTACGAAATCCTAAGAATCTAGAACTGTATACATTGCGGCCTTTGGATTATTTTGTGTGATCTATTTGTGCACTTTTGTCGTTCTGTTTTTTCAAAGTATCTTTACATTTTAAAGTTGAAATTTTCAATGAAAAAGTGGATTTTTCAATCTGGCAACAAAAGATAAAGTTGATTTTGATTCGACAAAAAATTTCAAAAGCCGTAGATGGTAATTTTCCAGTTGATTTGACAAAAGCACAAAAAGATTAATATAATGATATTGCTTACACTTTAATTATTTTACCTCTATCTAATACTATTTTGAGAAAAAATTGGATAACTTGATTTTACAAATGAACTTTGAAAAAAATTGGAGGACTCATATTTGCTTAGGTTGACTTCTAATAAGTTATACATGCTCGAAAGATTTTTCAGTTTTAAAATGGATCCTTCTAAGGATCTTAATGACAATTTGGATATTTTTAACAAGCTTTTTTATGATGTTAACTGTAATGAGATTGTATATGAAACATATAAAGCCATTATTTTACTCAATTCTATGCCTGACTCATATAGGTAGGTTAAGAATGCAACTAAGTATGGTAGGAACACCTTAACACCCAAATTGTTATTGATTCTCTTAGAAGTAAGGAGATTGAGATTAAGGTTGAAAGAGACGATAAGAGGAGTGGTGAGACACATATGCTGATGAGTAGAATGAAGTTTAAACAAATGAGTGTGGGTAAGGCTCAAGACATTAGTGAATCGAGTGATGATGGTGGTAAGAAGAAGGAAAGGGGTTGAGACAAGTCTGGTGGTAAGTGGTGTTACAGTTGTGATAACTCTAGACACTTTGTTAAGGACTGTATCAAGATGAATGATAAGTAGAATGGTAAGATGATATGTGAGACAAATGTTGCTTTTGGGTCGAATGATGACCCTAGTGGGGTTCATTAAGAGTAAATATAGTTATTGTATGTGCATATATATGTAATTTTTTCTATATGTATGTGGTTGTTCAATTCTGTTGTATGATTATATAACATTTCAATATATTTGATATGTAGATTTGCAAGAATTTGAGAGCAATTTGATTACTTGGTGTAATATATTTACATGCATAGTGGATTGGGATGCATTAACAGTAAGTGTGTTGTGTGTCTTTTAGTAATATGGAGTAAGGGTGCATTGGTAGTACGAACCGGGGGATGTGAAGTGAGACACTTGGATCACAAGTGGAGATGTGATTAAATGTTTGGAATCCTTTACCTGTGAAAACCACCTGATAAGATGGACTATGAGAGTGATCAGTCTAATGAGTATGATAGGCAATAAGATGAGACATGTGTTCTCAAGGTATAAGCAATACAAAATTGGACAGGATAAGTGAGGTGAGATATTTCCGTGGGGTCATTTATTTATTTGTTGCATATGTGTTTGACAATTTGATTGATTAACTCGATGTTTATCCGTTGGTCCATGTGATTATGGTTGAAAAGGATATCAATGTGGAGATTTATTAGGTTATGATACCAAATAAATCCCAGAGACTATGTAAAACATCTGATTATATTTTCATAGGCTCCATTGGTGAATTGATTACCAACAATCAAGTTTAAAAGTTCGACCCAAAAATAACATGGACAATTGGAAGTAACTTAAGATTTTAATGTTGCTTAGCATCCAAGTTAATGGTTAGTGGATGGCTCTTTGATCTTGGCCCATTTAACCCCTTTTCTGATCCAACTAAAGCCTAATCTGTATATTTATATATGGTTGTCAAGCCCCAACCGTTTTTGTGTGTGATTAAGAATAGGACTTTGTTTTGGCCGACGAAAGGTTCGGGCTAATGGACCTCTTTCAATAGATTTATTTCCGCAGTCGAGTGATTTGACCGATTGATTCGAAATGAAAACGTGGCCATCTTTGGAGATAAATAACCGGCTGCTTTGTGTTAAAAAATCGGTGGCTGCCTTCTTGATTTTGGTCTCCTTCTCGTGTCTTATTCCTTGTTTTCTTTTTGCCTTTGGGGCTTGCAAATCAACACCAATATCTTGTCTTTTATGAATGAGATTGAGAAGCTATCATAAGCAATTAATTGGTCGTGGGTCAAAACCGTTTCGATTGGTTTTTTATAAAGAAAGGTAATGTGAAACTGAGTATAGAAATCACCTATTTGAAGGTCTTAGAGCAAGTTTCGCAACATATAGGTTTCAAAGTTTATCTTCCTGGGTTTTGTCATGAGAAAGTTTTATCACGATCAGGATCCTCAGAGATGTTGTCAATGATTTCTTCTAAATTTAAAACCTCAAAACTTGTACTATTTTAATGCGGATAAATTATGCATGTTGATTAATAAGCGTACTCTATAATTAAATAAACTATTAATCTATCTATCTATCAATTAATAAGATTTGCATGATTGTAACATTATTAGTTTATAGACATTTTACAGTATAATTTCCAAATATCTTTATGGTTATTCTGAATTTCAAACCCCAGTGAAGACCACAACCTAGATCAATAATTTGATGAATAAGGGAACCAAAACTTGAAGAATTGTCAATTCATATTAAATAAATTCCTTTACTAAATACATGCTAGCACATAAGTAATTGAATTTCCATTACACATTAATTCTATTAAGAGATTAAATTTCATTAAAAAGTCAATATTGTTAAAATGGGTAATCCAAGCTTATATAGAATAATATCTTTATATTTAATAAATGTGAATTTTTCTCTTAACAAGTCATTTCAAGATGGTAATTCGAGCACACAAACTCGAAATTCGATCACCTGTTTGAGCAATATTCTCCAACAAAATGGCTACTTGGTTGAGCATATCAAATTTGGAATCTAATTGCCCATTTGAACTTTAGTTATATTGAATATATCGTTCAAGTTTATTGGACTGCAATACGTGTTAAAATTTGAGTTTTGTCTTAAGAGATTAACGTTATTAAGAACTATTGTCCACATCAATTAATATTTTCGAAAATTATCTCAAATTCTACTTCTTAAGATTCAATTTCATTAATTAGGTAATAATTATTTTAAAAAAAAAATTAAAAATCAGGCATGTCCCCACCACACCGAATCCCACTCAACCCAACCTATTTGGTAATAATTTTAGAGAGAGAATAAATTGATACACAGCACCATTGTCGGATTGAATAAAGAAATCGAAGAGAAGCAGAACCAGCACCATTTGGTTGGAATTTTGTTCAAGATATACAATGAAATGTGATTTGGAATGAACACATGTGAATCAAGTATGTGAAAATCAAATTGGAAATACGGATATAAAAAATAAAAAATAAAAAGGAAAAATGAAAAAGAAAAATGGCCTGGCTGGGCGATCACCCAGCCATTGTTTTGGAAATCCGAGAGTACTAACAAAAGTGTAGCCTTTGTGTTTGAAGTTCTAGTGTCGTTTTGAAGTGCTTCACATCTTTTTGGCTTGATTTTTGCACATTTTCGTGCATGATGATTGTAATTCTGTATATATGGATGGTTTTCATGTTGAAAAATATTTCACAAACATCATATCACAAACATCAAATTGATTCTCTTATATCCAAAATCAAATATCAAACCAAGTTTTATATATTGATCTTAAAAGTTTATTTTCCAAGTTTGTTTTCTTTGGATCAAACTTGAATTAAGATTTGTTTACTCCTACAAACTATTTGCCACTGAAACCTTCAAGCACTTCCATTGATCTTAAAAGTTTATTTTCCACGTTTGTCTTCTTTTGATGAAACTTGAATTGAGATTTGTTTACTCCTACAAACTATTTGCCACTGAAACCTCAAAGCACTTACACTGGTGGCGGCAAATATCGTTTGAAGACAGTTATTCATAATTTTGTTCAAACCTTCATTCATATTGGCGGTTGAACTTCCTTGGTGGTCGGCCACAAATTTCCCATCTCAAATTCTATGTGATTTCTTTAAAAATGAATTTTGCAGAATGTGAGTTAGAGGGAATTGATAGAGTCTTGTGGAAATCGTAAAGCAGCGGAACCGATACCATTTGCTGCGACGATTCCTTGTTGTCGACCGCAAATTCCCAATCTCATATTTTATGTGAAGTCAAGTTGGAGGATTATTTTGTCGATTGAATCAAATGTCACAATAACGGCCATGGTTCCATGGAAACTGGAATAGTATTTATCCTTTGCAAAGGAAAGGAGGACAAGAGATAATAATAATGATAGAAAATTGAGGGTTTTTGAATAGATTAATTTCTGTATTTACTGTTTTTGCTTTGATTAATATGATGAAGAATGGGAACCAAATAGCCCCCGAGGTATATCCCAACTGGCAAAGGACGGAGTTCTTCAAGGCAAGCAGTTCAGAGGTCGCGAGTTCAATTCATGGGGCTCTTGGAAGACGAATCGCATACATGAGTTTGACTCGCTCGACACTTTGACAGTTTAATTGGGAAGGCTCTTGGACCCTGACCAGTTTGGGGCACAACCCGCGGTTTATCTGGTCTGCGTGAAGAGGGGTTGGATCATAGACCCCATGATTAATCGTTGTAAGGTGGACACCTAGGTATCCAAAAAAAAAAAAAAGAATGAGAACCAAATAGGGACTAAGCAAGTGTAATCCATAAATTGTGAGATATTTGATTGCAACATTATATGATTTGTGACTTATTTAATTTAAATTATAATTGATCACTTGATTTTTTAAATTTTTTCACAACTTTATTATTTATGAAATTGTATTTTTACCTATTTGTAATTATGAGTTCTTTCATAAATATTTCTATATTTGTAATTACGTTATACTTATTTCTTTGCAAGTTCTTCATTAAAAATCTTTTGAAATCTAAGGTTTCATTGGTAACACCAATCTATATTCTACAAGACAAGTGAGGGCCTTTTTTCCTTTTAAAAGCGAAAGTAAGCTTTGATGTGACAATGTGTGTGTGTGTGTGTGTGGAAAAACATAGGATATATGTAGAAGTTATTCCTCTACAAGGTATAATTAAATTACATGTCAGAAAAATTCTCTTCATTATTATATTCCAAAGGAATGGAAACACGTCTTTTTTCATCTTTTCCCAGTATTGGTAAGAGAGAGACACATAATATGGGCACCTCTAGAATCAATTCTATTTTGATTCATTCATCATCACACTGTTCATCATTTAAATGAGTGATTCCCAATGCTGCTTGTCATGTAAATCATCAACTAAAATTACAAGTTGAAATTTGAAAAGAAATAATACCTTCACGTCGAGAGTATCAACTACTTGGTTGAAAAAGATCGACCAACATCCAAATCGTTCTAATAAATGGTAACCATGCACAAAATTCACTAAGAATGTCCATATCGAGACTTTGAACTATCAATTATTTTGAACAGTGTTTTAAAACTCGTAATGCATGACGATGCGTGGAGGTCAAATTTCAGTTGATGTGAACGAAGCGAGACTTAGGCATAAAAGGGGTAAAAAGCATTTTTTTTATTTTAATATTATTTTAAAATTTTAATCAATTTAAAAATTATTTAATAATACATACAAATTATAGTACCAAATGCAGCTTTAAAAGCTTAATAAATTAAATATATTTTCAAACAATAAACAAGATATATTATAATAGTGCTAATTGAAATATATTGAGAGTTTTTAATTTTCATTAATTATTAAAATATAGAAAAATGATTGATTAACTTAATAAATATAAATAATGTTGTAAATGGTAAGTTTATTAGTGAATGACAATTGTATCCCCATACTCTCAGAAATTATTATCATTGTATCCCTAATTACTCCGTATAAATATGGGGATTTTGTTCTCATTATAATACACAAAAGTGTATTGTCTTTTATTATTTCTTCTTTTTTTTTCTCTTTTCATAATAAGTTATCAATACGAGAGCTTAATTTTTCAAAATTTAGTGAATGTAGTAATTTTTTATATGCATAAATATTTATTATGTGTACCAAAATTAATTTGATGATATGGGAATTTTTCTACATATATATGCAGCAAAACGAGGTTGCTACTTCTTCTTCTATGCTTTTTTGCTTATACGCAAATCTATAATGATTATATATATATATATATATATATATATATATATATAAATAGGATATATGTAGAAGTTATTCTTCGACAAGGTATAATTAAATTACATGTCACAAAATTCATAGGATATATGTAGAAGTTATTCTTCGACAAGGTATAATTAAATTACATGTCACAAAATTCATAGGATATATGTAGAAGTTATTCCCCTACAAGGTATAATTAAATTACATGTCACAAATTTCTCCTCACAATTGTCTCTTCGTTATATTCCAAAGGAATGGAAACACGTCTTTTTCTTTTCTTTTTTTTTTTTAATAAATCTTTTCCCATTATTGCTAAGACGGAGACACATAGGAGTTGTTTGATCCCCATTTTTCCTCAAAAAATACATTTTGAAATAGTATTATGATGGAGAATGTGTTGTTAAAAATTAAAGAAATGATTTGGGTATGCGTGTAATATTATTTTATTAAAAAAATGAAATGATGTCAAATCAATGTTACAGAATTTATTTTGATGAAAAAATGTGCTCAAACAAGGGCATATTCCTCTAGAATCAATTCTACTTTGATTCATTCATCATTTTACTGAAAGATTCCCAATGTTGCTTGTCATGTAAATCATCAACTAAAATTGGAAGTTGAAATTTGAAAAGAAATAATACCGTCACGTCGAGAGTATCAACCACTTGGTTGAGAAAGATCGACTAACATCCATATCGTCCTAATAAATGGTAACCATGCACAAAATTCACTAAGAATATGTCCATATCAAGATTTTGAATTATCAATTATTTTGAATGGTATTTTAAAAACCGTAATGCATGACAATGTGTGGAGGTCAAATTTCTGTTGATGTGTGCTAAGCGAGACTTAGGCATAAAAAGGAGTAAAAAAAACATTTTTTTTATTTTAATATTATTTTAAATTTTTAATCAATTTAAAAATTATTTAATAATACATACAAATTATAGTACCAAATGCAGCTTTAAAAGCTCAATAAAATAAATATATTTTCGAAAAATAAGCAAGATATATTATAATAGTGCTAATTGAAATATATTGAGTTTTTAATTTTCATTAATTAATAAAAGATAGGAAAATGATTAATTAACTTAATAAATATAAATAATGTTGTAAATGGTAAATTTATTAGTGAATGACAGTTGTGCCCCCGATATCCTTAGAAATTATTATCCTTGTATCCCTAATTACTCCATATAAATATGGGGGGTTTTGTTCTCATTATAATACACAAAAGTGTATTGTCTTTTATTATTTTTTCTATTTTTCTCTCTTTTCATAATAAGTTATCAACACGAGAGCTTAATTTTTCAAAATTTAGTGAATGTAGTAATTTTTTATAAGTATAAATATTTATCACGTGTATCAAATTTAATTTGATGATATGCGAATTTTTCTTTATATGTAGCAAAACGAGGCGGCTTCTTCTTTTTCTATGTTTTTTTTGTAGGGATGTAAGCTAAAGTCGTCAAATCGAAAAATAGAGCCGAAATCGTATTTCAGAAACCGTCGGTCTGGTGCCACACGGACCCGATCAATGAAATGGTTTTGAATCAAACCAAACTGGTCAAAATGGTTTGGTTTAGGTTTGAGAATTTTAAGTGCGGTTTAAAACCAAATCGAACAGGGGAAAAATATATAAAAATAAAAAAATGAAAAAAATGAAATTTCTTGAAAATTCATCCAAATATGTAAAATTCAATAGTTTTGTCATTTGTGGGTATTTTTGTCAATTT
Organism: Olea europaea var. sylvestris; assembly: GCF_002742605.1. Classification (NCBI taxonomy): domain Eukaryota; kingdom Viridiplantae; phylum Streptophyta; class Magnoliopsida; order Lamiales; family Oleaceae; genus Olea; species Olea europaea. The sequence continues at coordinate 20,636,712 of NC_036246.1, forward strand.
CTAATTTTCTAATATAGATATAATATTATCATCCAATAATCCTAATTTATATCTAATAATCTCAAGACTAACATAATCTATCAAAAACCCTTTTCCTTTTTAGAATTTAGATGAACTCCAATCGACACTCAATTCACTCTTGAGCCACCGGCACCACGCTTCTTTTTCAGATTTTTCACGTCTCTTTGAAATTGAATTGAAATCCATTATACCAAATTGGAGACAAAAAGAGATCTTAGACATTTGGTGATAATATTTGCTACGAATAAAGTTTCAAACCAATAATTTTTTTGAAGCAAACTAAGGTAAGAATCTGAAATTAAATACGTTTCTTAACATCATACAAACGTAAACTTGTGTAATTGTTATGTTTAGATATTATAAATAATTGCTTTATTATTGTGATTGATTATTCTCTTTGTCTAATTAGTATCATTTTTTTCAGATATGATTATCACGAGGTCTTGTTGGACATCATTATTTTTTTGGACCTTATATCTAGTTTAGTAGACTTGTATTGTAACGTTATTATATCGTCATTAGTTTAAAAAAGTTGAACAAAAAAAATGTTTTGTTTATTGTGATTTCACTTTGATTTAGTTGGTATTTAAATTTATAGTAAATATATTTAGCCCCTGTTTGAACCATATTTTTTATATGATCATAATGAGAAAATTGATTGCTGGAGAGGAGATTGGGTCTCATACATGAAACAGCAGGTCAACAAAGACGACTGGACTTGTGAGATAACGGTCCAAGTTTTCATTTTTTTTTTGTTTCAAATAGGGATTTAGTTTGTTTTAGATTTATTGCTAGTAAGATATAAATATATATTGAATTCAATGAATTAATAACATAAAAGTAGACAGGCAAAAAAATATATCGCGAAACTAACGATTTAAAATCGGATTAAACGTTAGGTTTAGGTTTGAATTCTTCTCAAACCATTCAATATGGTTTGATTTAGATTTTGATTTTTCTCAAACCGGTCTAAACGGTTTGATTTGAAAATTTTTCAAAAATCAATAAAATCAGACTGTTTACACCCCTACTTTTTTTGCTTATATGCAAATCTATAATGATATTATTTTATTATATATAAAATGATTACTTTGTCCTATTTGTATGTCTATATATGAAGTCAATTCACGTGCATGTTTGACTGATATTTTTTCTATATATATATATAATTTATTATATTGTTGCGCCTAAAGTAATACAACATTATAATGTTCTTGAAGAATATTATCTGCTCCTGAAAAGTATAAATTATAATTTTCAATATTTCAGAAGAATATTGACATATTACTCTTGGAAATGTAATAATAAAATACAACGTGATCCCAAAATAGCATATGTTTCGAAGGACATATTATTTTAAATTAGTGTTTATCCTTGAAGGAAAGCACGTAACTTATATCATGTTGATATTGACTATTTGACTAATTATTATGCGATTTTTAATCATATTTTCAAAACTAATTATATTTTCTTTATTTGTAGTTAATCAAATGATAAATTACACAAAACTTGAGTTTGCTGCACTTGAGATCTATGGCAAAAACTATCTACCATGGATACTTGATACTGGTATCCATCTTGTCTTAAAAGGTTTAGGAGAGACAATAAAAGAATGAAATAAAGAATCCCTACAAGATCGTACAAAAAACTCATCTTCACGATAGAATAAAAATTGAATATCTCACTGAGAAGATCCATAGGTTCTTTGAAAAAAATTAACTGAAACATTTTATCATCAAAGGACTATAGTTCTCCTTAAAGCATGCTATAAGTGAATGGGCATTCGTTTGTAAGATTTCTAAACTGTTGTAAGTACACTTTTGAAGTGTTCAAAATGTGTGGGGAAAATCACTGATGAAAATATGTTGGAGAAAACTTTTTCCACTTTCACGTCTCAAATGTGCTCCCGCAGCAGCTATATCATAAGCATGGTTTCAAAAAGTACTCAGAATTTGGTTGAAGAAAAATCATGAGTTACATTGAACTGATTTTGTACCCTTGCTTGAAACAAATGATGCTGCATTATTTGAAACAAATGAAATATCAAGACAAGGATGTAGACATGGACATGGAACTGCACGTGGAATAAACCTTGGACGAAATAATAAGAAAAACTATTGGCAACAAGGCGACAACTTCAAAAGGCACAAAGCAAACGAAAGTATCATATCAAAAAAGAAGCATGAAGAAAGCTACTTTAAATGTGGAATGAAAGGGCATTGGGCACGTATCTACCGTACAACAAAGGATCTTGTGGATCTCTATAAAAAATAATTAAGGGAAAGAAAAAAATGAAGAAAATTTTTGCTAATTATGATGGCCCAATTGATATGACTCATTTGAAATTTTTTATTTTTTCGTTGATCCAAATGAGAATATTGACAATTTGATTGGGTAGTATGATGGAATATATAAATTATTTTATTTTCTATTATTTCCATTTGTCTTAGAAATTCAATTTAAAATATATCTTTCTTGTTATGGATTCATGATGGTAGCTAACATACCTGCTTAATTAATAGTGAGACTACACGTACTATTTTTCAAAAGAAAAAAAAATTGGACTTAGCATCAACAGAAAATAAAGTTAATACAATATTGGGTGCAAAAAAAAAATTGTTGAGGGCTCCAGAAGAGTTTGTTTTATTTTACCAAATAATATAAAATTAAATATTGACGATGCACATGTCCATACACAATGGTTTAGTGGAGTCATTTATTAAACATATACAATTTATTGCTAGACTATTACTTATGAAAGCAAAACTCACAACTTATACATGGTGTTAGAGCTGTACAAAAAAATCGCAAAATCACAAATCGAACCAAAATCGTTATATTGAAACCATTTGTTCGGGTCCGTGGTCTTTTTCCCTCAAACCAAATCAAACCGTTTTAAAATAGTTTGGTTTATGTTTTGATTTTCAAAAACTGCAAACAATCGAACCTAATCGTTTTTAATTTTTTAACTAAAACGTTAATTTTATTAACTTAAAAATTTTACAACTTTCACTTTTTAGAAAAAAAAATACCAATTTAGCAATACAAATTACAACCAGCCTATTAAAATAATCATGAAAAGTAAATTAGGTTCATCATTATTGCCCTAAAGTTTAACAAATTCACAACACATATTTTCACCCGATATTTAAACTAAACTAAAATTATTCCAAAATTATATGAAATAAAAGGAAAAAGAACATATATTGTCAACAATCCAAATCATAATTCAACAAAACTATATTAGCAAATCACGTCAAAAGTTTTAGAAGCGCTAACATAAACTCCTCATTTTCCTAACATTTGAAGCTTGTCTATCACTGCTGAACAAATAGCTAGTCGCATATGCCTGTTAATTTGTTAATTTCTACCTGAAGCGTATCTTTCTCTCTTCTATTTTAGTAAGTCTCTGATTCTCATTCAAGCCATTTTTTAGTTGTTCTTCTTTTATTTGTTATTTTTGAACTTATTATATACTTGTGAGTTGTGATTTGGATAGAAAAATGACTTTTTTGTATGCCTAGATGATTAATGAACTTGTTCATGATTTGGAATGAACGAAGAATGGAGAGTATTGATTGTATGAAAATGTTAAAGTTCCATAACTAATACTACTACCTTCTACTTTCATCAAATAGTTAGAGAATGAAATTTGACAATTCCCAATAAACCAAAACTCTATCAATCTTTGTACATCTAAACATATCTCATTCAATTACTTAACATCCCATTAGCAAGACAAAATGAGTTTTAACTAAACTATAATAACAGAATATAAATCTATCTTCACTGACCGCTATATGACAATATGAATTTCAAACAAGAGAAGGTAAATAAAAATGAAGAAGAGATGTATTTGTTCTATTAACACCATTTAGTAACCAGTTTCGAAAATAATCTATTCATGAGTTTCATGGTAAATATGAATAAAATTTAACATTTAATATTATTAGTTCTTGTTTAAACTTATATGTTAATTTATGTTAAATATATTATTATATTGTCAATAGGTAAATCATGAATTAAAGCCGAACTAAATCGCAAATTATTGTTTGGTTTGAAAAATAAAATGGTCTAGTTTGGTTTGGTTTAGAAAAATTTCAAACCGCATAAATTGGTTTGAGTTTAAAATATAGCACTAACCGCCCAAATCGAACCACATTTATCCTTACATGGGATCATGTCATATTACATGTTGTGTTATTGATTTGTATCAAACCAATTGCCTATTATCAATATTTAAATATGTAATTGGTATTTGGTCGTGAAAATAATATTTCTCACTTATGGATTTTTGGTTGTTTTGTCCAAATCCATATTTCAACCCCAAAATATACTAATGAAGATGAATTTATGTGAGTTTTGATTCGTCATCTATTATTAGGTATTGTTAACTTTTAACGGATGATTTATTTACTGTACATTTGCAAATTGCCATTTTAATAAAATGACTCTCCCAACTTTGAAAGGAGAAAAACTACATCCTGAAAAATAAAGTAAAATTTATGGGAACGAAATGACTCTCTATCTCACTTTAATCCCCGCAACAATCAATGTAAGCAAAATGTTAAAAAATCATTCATTTGCAATAGATTACAAATCACTTACATGATGTATTTATTGATACAAGAAATGTGACAAAATCATATATACCAGCAAATGAATCTCAAATACGTCAAGCGTAGTTGACCAGTTGGTTCAAAAGGCTCTATATCTTAAAGTACAAGAGAAAAACAAACAAAAAAACTTTAGAAAAAATAACATTAGATTGATCAATCAAATATTGAAAATATGATTCCCGAAGTACTACAAGTGTCCAAAAATAATGAGACTTTAATAAATTATATTTTATCATATAAATTATGAGAACTAATTAATGTTGTCATAAAGAATATTTTCGTCTTTAACATGGCTCTTGATATTATGGAAAATGAGGATCCTGAACCATAATTTGTTAAAAATTGTCAACAATGAAATAATTGACCAAAATAAAAAGAAGCCATTTAGGCGAAATTAAATTCCTTAGAGAAACGGAAAGTATTTGGACTTGTATGGGGAACCATATTCTACCTTAATGAACACGATCACTTTTAGATGCTTAATTAATTTGACCGTGTCACATAGGTTCGATATGTCTTATGAATGTAGTAACTATTTATTTGTCTGGTTCACCTTGAAGTATTTAAAGTGTTAAGAACAAATGACATGCTTGAGAACCATGTTCTCAATTAAATTGCAAATATCATTATATGGATTGAAACAATCCGGAAGCATGTGGTATAATTGTTTTAACAAATAGTTGTTGAAAGAGTGTTATAAAAATGATGATGTTCCATGTGCTTTCAAAAAGAAAAAAAATATTGGATTTGTAATTGTGGGAATTTATGTTAATGATTTAAATTTAATTGGAACATTTGAAGAGCTCAACAAAATTGTAAATTATTTGAGATTAAAGATTTAGGAAGAACCAAATTCTTCTCGAGTTGTAGATTGAACATTTTCAGAAAGATTATTTTTTCATCAATCTACGTATACATAAAGTCTTAAAATGCTTTTATATAAATAATGCACTTTCATTGGCATCGTCTATGATTGTTCGATCACTTAATATTGAAAAAAAATCCATTGTATTCAGTTGAAATTAAAGAAAAAGTTCTTAGTCCTAAAGTATCATATCTTAGTACAATTGGAGCATTAACTTATTATTAAATTGCACTTGACTCTACATAAACTTTGTATATAAATTTCCTTACAAAATATAGCTCTATACTAACTTGAAGACCATATTTTTTTGTTACCTAAAGGGCACTTTTGATTTGTGATTATTTTTTCCTAAAAATCGGGATCAACTGGTGAGATAGGCATATGCAAGTTATCCCTCTAATCCATATAAAGCTAAATCACAAACATGATGTATGTTTACAAGTGGAGAAATAGCTATATCATAGAGATTTCTAAAGCAATCATTAACAGCAATATCCTCAAATAATTTTGAAATTATTACAATCCATGATGCAAATTAAAAATGTGTATGGTTAAGGAACATAATCTATCATATCCAAGAATCATGTGGATTTACTTTAACAAAAACTAGTCCAACAATTTTGCATGAAGATAATACAATTTGTATTCCACGACTCAAAGTAGGTTATATCAAATGTGATGGGATGAAGTATATTTCTCCAAAATTCTTTCATACGCATAAACTTTAGATGAATGGCCGCATCGTTGTTCAACAAATTCTCTCTTGTGATGATGTGGTTGATTAATTCACAAAAGTATTGCCGAATCTATATAAAAAAAATTGGTTCACGAGATTGGAATGCGTCGATTCAAAAATTTTCAATGATCAACATCTCGAGAAGTAGTTGCACTCTTTTACCTTCACAGTAGGTTTTATCTAATGGATTTTCCTAGCAAGGTTCTAATGAGACAACATTTATTTTAATACTAAAAAATAACTGTACTTTTTTTCCTTCATTTGATTTTTTTGTTTCATTGGATTTTTATCAAACATGGTTTTAACGAGTCAAATATTTTGTAATTTGTCATTCAAGGAAAAATGTGGTAAATGGTAAATTTAATAGTGAATGACAATTGTACCACTACGACACTAGAAATTATTACTATTATATCCCTAATTTCTTCCTATAAATATGAGCTTTGATTCTCAATATAACAAATAACTATTTATATAATTATATCCAAACCAAAGATACGGTATGTTTTAGTAAAACCAAAGGTACAATGTATTACAAAAAAGTGAAATGGATTCTTATCCCACATTGAATGTTTACAACAAAATCCTTTTTGTTATTAGTGAACCAATAAGTACGTAAACAATTTTTTGAGGCTTTCAATCTATTGTTCTAAAAGTTTAAAAAATTATAATTATTAATTTTTGGACATTTCAATCCAATTGATCTAAAAGTTACAAATTTTATGTAGTATATGTTATATATATAATGCGCGAGGCACGGCTTAAAGCAATCAGCTCTTCTGTTGATTGCTAAATTAGTGCACAAATTCTAGGCGTAGCAAAAATGCACCTCTTGTGCCTTGGTGACATCAAGGGCATCATTTAGAACAGTGATTTTGACATATATTGAAATTCTCATTTAGAAAAACTTGGTATCTCTCTCTCCTTTTTTTTTTTTTTGGAAGAACTAATCAAAGCAAGTTTAATACAGCCCCCTTTGGACTCCATTAATTCCAAAATATATTTCTCTCTTTTTTTAACCATTCATTTTTCTATAAAATAATATTATACGTGAACCCAAAATTTTTCATTCTTTTTAATCGCACATTCTTTAAAAAATCAGTATTACAAAATTTTTTCCCCAAAACTAATTATAATGGAAATCAACGGGGGCATAACAATTGAGCAATAAAGCTATTAACCCACGAATTAGAATTTTCTTGAATAGGATCGAAATAAGTACATTTTTTAAAATTTTAACTCCAATTACATACTCAATCCTTTGCCCCGATTATTGTTTTCAATTTAATTTAATTTGATTTTTGTATTAATCACACAAACTCAAGAAGCTCACAACGATTGTAAAAACACGTTCAAAAATTGTATAGATCTAACTTTGAAGTGTAACTATATAAGAGATCGCCACATTGCCCTCTTAATCCAGCTTGCGCAACTTTTCAATTTTCTAAATATAATTTAATCGATCAATTTCTAATTTACGAAGAGTAATAATATTCAACACCAGTAGTCTTTTAACACCGATCTAGATGCCAGCACTCATGTCATCAAATTATAGATACAATTAAATACAAGATTTTATGACTCAGTTATTAGGACTTATGATATACTAAAATCTAAACTGATGCTTAACGCCACTAGTACTATATAACATTATTCATCTTAAAAGTGGGTTATAAATTGAAATGAGTGATCAAATCTGCAAGAAAATGAAAGTTGAATGACTTGATTGAACCAAATGTAAGATAAATGACTCATATGCAACTCTGCTCAAAATTGAATGATCCACAATGCATCTAACATAATTATAACATCTCGAACGGCTAAATTAAATCTAAATTTTGATGGTTGAAAACCTCTCCAATGGAGATGCAAATTCATAATATTACACTTTAGATATAGAAATTTTTTTTTACACATATATTAGACACCGGAGTAGAAAAGTTAACCGGTCTAAACCAAAGCATTTAAGTTGATTCATAATTTCAATCAAAGTCAATTGAGTATCATAGAATAAAATTTGAACTTCCTTCTCTTTAACCCGGTCAAACATTGTCTAATACAATGGTTGATACCCATGTCTACTTAACCGCAGCTACCACGATCATAGCTATCCCCACTAGAATCAAAATCTTTAGTTGGATCTCTAACATGCCATTTTATAAAGGGGGGAAGGGATAGGATTGGTACAAACATACGCAGATAATTATGGGTATGCAAATCAACCAGAGCCATCATAAATAAAAGTAGCAGCCATCAATTATTTTGTCAGACATAAGAAATGCTGGAAATCCGTATTTCCAATAGACGATTGGCCAATGTCAAGTGTCCCAAAAAAATTCAAGAAAGACTAACATATTTCATTGAATCAAGCAACCAAAACAATAAAGATTGTTAATTAATTTGGATAATATTTTTTCCAGGAAATATTGTTTCCTTCTTGGTGTACTTTGCACCAGTGTAACAGCTTGATTTCTTATTAGATCTTGTTAGTTTTAAAAATACCAAAAAAAGAACCACATTTATGAGTTTTTTCTTGAATTTCAAGCCTACATTTTATAAGATCTATAAGAGAAAATCAACAGAAGAATTTCAGTCCATTCCTTATTCAGTTGCCTTATTCAGTTCGATGTTGTATCTGTATTATGCCTTTCTGAAGAAGAATGTGATCATGCTTATAGCCATCAATAGTGTTGGATGTGCCTTTGAGGTTGTTTTTCTGACCATCTTCATGGTGTATGCAACAAATCAATCTAAGGTTGTTCCGTTCTTATCCTTAATTTTCTCAAACTTGTGTGTGATAACTGGTTGTTACATTTTTTTCAGCGAACAAACCATTTCTTGTTTTCCATAAGTTATTAGCTGGAAAATGAATGTTTTTCAGTCGTACTCAATTCCACTCATACAATCTTCTTCCGGCACTTTTGTTCAATTTATGCTAACTCAAATTTTTACCTTTGCAGATTTTTACGACAAAGCTTCTCATCCTCTTCAATTACCTTAGGTTGATTTGTTGCATTCACCATGAAAATGGTCATAAAAACAACCTCAAAGGCACATCCAACACTATTGATGGTTATAAGCATGATCACATTCTTCTTCAGAAATGCATAATACAGATACAACATCGAACTGAATAAGGCAACTGAATAAGGAATGGACTGGAATTCTTCTGTCGATTTTCTCTCATAGATGTTATAAAATGTAGGCCTAAAATCCAAGAAAACCCCCGTAAATGCGGTTCTTTTTTTGGTATTTTTAAAACTAACAAGATCTAATAAGAAATCGAGCTCTTACACTGGTGCCAAGTACACCAAGAAGGAAACAATATTTCCTGCAAAAAATATTATCCAAATTAATTAACAATCTTTATTGTTTTGGTTGCTTGATTCAATGGAATATGTTAGTCTTTCTTGAATTTTTTTGGGACACTTGACATTGGCCAATTGTCTATTGAAAATAAGAATTTCCAACCTTTCATAAGTCTAACAAAATAATTGATGGCTGCTACTTTTATTTATGATGGCTCTGGCTGATTTGCATACCCATAATTATTTGCGTATGTTTGTACCAACCCCATCCCTTCCCCCCCCCCCCCCCCCCCC
>NC_036246.1:20646580-20651314 GCF_002742605.1 Olea europaea var. sylvestris
TACAAAATGGCATGTTAGAGACCCAACTAAAGATTTTGATTCTAGTGGGGATAGCTATGATCGTGGTAGCTGCGGTTAAGTAGACACGGGTATCAACCATTGTATTAGACAATGTTTGACCGGGTTAAAGAGAAGGAAGTTCAAATTTTATTCTATGATACTCAATTGACTTTGATTGAAATTATGAATCAACTTAAATGCTTTGGTTTAGACCGGTTAACTTTTCTACTCCGGTGTCTAATATATGTGTAACATTTTTTTTTTAATATCTAAAGTGTAATATTATGAATTTGCATCTCCATTGGAGAGGTTTTCAACAATCAAAATTTAGATTTAATTCAGCCTAAGGAACCAAAACAATAAAGATTCATCAAATGCAAGCAAAAGACAGCTTTTGAATCAAGCTCAAGAATATACTACGCAAATTCCCATCATATTACCAGATTTTATTCTGGCATGAAAACGCTAACTATAGTCAGTGATGGTGGTCGTCATCATCACCATGTCCATCGGGAGGTCCGCCTGGGCGACCACTTCCAACTGCCAACCAAGAAAGAATAAAAATTTAGCCCCTGTTTGGTTTAGCTAATCAGATTTTCAGTAAATTTTGATTAAAGTTGATGAAATGTATAGCTAAAAAGTTGTAAATCTCATGAAATATGTATTTCAAATTAATTGTTGACTTTGACTAGGATGTTAGCCCCTATTTGATTTAGCTAAAAATCAATTTTTTAGTAAATTTTGATAAAAGTAGATAAAATATATAATTGAAAAGTTGATATAAGTTACGGGTCCAATGAAATGCGTGGTTAAAATTAATTATTGACTTTGACTTAGAATTTTATTAACTTTTCTAAAAAACTAAACAGGCTTAGAGGGCAATCAGGATACATCATCAGCGTATACGAACATAGAAGCAGTGAAATTGAAGCCCATGGGTCTGCATCATCATCTAAAAATCACAATAGAAAAAAATATATGGCAAGCCCAACTATGATATAGATGGTTATATGAGTCTTTATTACCACCACGAAAATTAATTACAAGCAGGTGTTCTAACTGATGCTCCTGTGAATTACGGTTGAGGTAGAACGTGGATTCAGTGCATTCAAATGTTCACCATGTCCATATTCATAATTTTTATCTACATATCAACGTAAAAATAATAATTCAAGGGCAATCATGTATTTACCACAAAGTACTGTGAGCATACTGGGCATTCATGTGGTTTTCCCTTCTCTAGCCAGAACCAAACAACATCATGTTCGTCCTCTGTTAGATATTGAAGCAAAGAAATGGTCAAAAGCCAGTAAGCAGTGAGCTAAATTGACTCCAAATTACAATAACTACTGCATTAATAGCAAAAAGCAGACACGTAATTGAGACTTACCGTCTTCAGCACCAGGGCATCCAACAATTCTTTTGTCATAGTAAGACTTTATGACAGGAGGTTCTTGCTGCAAGCAAACAAGATAAGGTAAACATCACATATACGCATCACTAGCAGATATAAGAACAAAACAAGTCAAGTCCTTTGTTTGAGTGTCCTTTTTAGTTGCTAAAATTATAAGTTGATAGAAATGAGCGGTGAATAAGTGCGTCATATGAAATGTGGTAAAATGTAATTTTTGAAAAGTAAAGTATAAGGAACTAAAAAGGAAACCCAAATAAAGCTTAGTCAAAACAAAAAACAAAATATAAAAAAAGTCAACTGATGGGAATGCTTATAGCTCGTTCACTCTCAGCTCTGGAATGAAACCAGCTAGCACGAGCACATTTCAAACTCATATAATATTCGAACTCGGCTCGTCAACTCACAAGTACCAAATATAGTAAAAATTAACTAAACTGCTCACCCATCGCTTGTTCATGTTCATCTTGAATAATAAACAAGCCAAAATTAAAGTTAGGCTCATTTCCGAAACCTCGACTGCTCTAGCTCTTTCACTCTAAGTTCAAGAATGAAACTAGAGAGCATGAGCACATTTCAAGCTGTGAAATGTTCCAGCTTGGCTCAAATTCAATTCCTTCAGCTAATTAGTACCAAATATAGTTTAAAAAAGACCAAACTACTTGACGTCTGATCTGATTCAACTCATCAAAAACTTGTTCAAGTTCATTTTGAATAATATCTTAAATATAGGCTCAATTACAATACTAAGATGAACTTCAGCTGTCTTCAACCTAGTCTATTAAACGGTGAAATTACTATAGTCCTAGTGATAAACATCGCATAATCAATTGTGGAAAAACATAGACCATCTTCCTAGACAAGGCATGATATTCTTTCTGTAACCAATACATGATAAGAAAGAACCTTGTTTCCCTAGAAAATTACAATTTGGTGAAATAATATGCTCCAAGTGTGGTCAAGTGACTTGGAGAACTAAACTTTGGCATCTAACAACTTCTTCCTCAACTTTGATCTTTAAAGGAAGAAAAAGTGAAAATTTGTAAGAAACTATGAAGAGTAGGAGGTAGGAGGCAATTTGGACAACATGACTTCCTTCATGCTCAAAATTCATAAAAGAAAAGCTAAATCGTATTCTTTGGTGACTCCAGAGGTGGACATGGTTGCAGGCTGGCTTGTGAAAGCGAGGGCTTCGCAAATCCCAAAACAATAGTCTTACCTTCAGAGGAAAACTCGTAGGTATTTTCATGCCCATAGTTTTAAAAAGTGCTGGAGGCTTGCGCCTTAAGTACGCCAAATGTGAGGCTTTCATTACATGCCTTTGTACAATTTGTCAGCTTCCGCCTCTACTTATTGACTTACAAAAACGCCTCAAGGCTAAAACACATGGTGACTGAACGTGCACTCATTCATCTTGCAACTTCTGAGTGTTCTATTATTGGCCTCAGCCTTTTGGGCTGGTTATTCTAAGTTAATTGAAACAGGTGTGTATAATTGTGCAGTAGATAGTTTGAAGATATAGTCATCTAGCATGATAATAGTGTCTTTAATTTGAGAAGCAAATGGACATGAGGTGGAAGGATGAACACATTGTCCCCGAAAAAATAAAAAATAGTGTTATTCCTGATTTAGAAATGGGGTTTGGTCCATTTGAAATTCACAAAAGTGTGGATTGGAATCTTTTACTTGGCGTAGCAAAGGGTCTGACGAGATTATTCAACAAGAGGCAAGATGCAAATCCCATAAAATAAGAACCGAGATATTATTAAATCTCTAAGGCCATAAGGTACTTTCAAGGCATTTTATGTGGCCTCATGCTTAGTCTCAGCACTCAAAATTTCATTAATCAAGAAACAATGACATAACGAACTTCATATACAACACCGTTATATTGGCTCCTCGAAGCAAATGATAAGACTTAAACAAACATTTAAATCCTATTACAGGTTAGTATGAACTTTAAACTCAAATTTTAACTTCCTTTCAGTTCACAAAGTGAGGACGTCCTCGCTTAGATGCTCAATGTTATGCAGTACGGATTGACAACAATGCTTAGTAAATCCTATGAGCATCATCCCAGCAAAAGGAATATGCTTAGGATTTCCTCAAAAAACCCTCACGAATCTCTATCGCCTCTCCCAAGATTCAAGTCCAAGACTTCGACTTAAGATAAATTCTAGTACCAAGTGCAAGCGCCATTCCAATGTGGACAATACATACGATGTAATGACTTAGGCATGAAGCCCGGGTCGTTACAAAACTGTTTAAGTTCTGTAGTAGATTGTGAACTGTAAATGGAGTTCTGCACAGTATGCAATTCCAAGGCTTGGTTAGAAAAGGATTTTTAATGTTTTGATCCAAATATATTATATCAACATAGACGGTTCAGCTTGCTAATGATAAGAATTTTATTAAAAACTACCAAAAATACGCAGTTAGTTTAAGATTCTTCAATTCGTCTCCTCTCTTTCTCTACTTCTTTCCAATTTCTCATTTTACGAGATGAACAACACCAGATACTAGATATGTCACAAAAGTGTACCTTACCAAAATAGAACGTGCTTCTATCAATTATGGGAATCTATAGTTGTTAGCATCTCCCATGATACATTGATGGTGTCACGTGAGATGCAACAAGGCCTATCTAGTGAAAACAATCTGCACTTGATTTTAATTTACATTCCTATTCTTGTTATGTAAATTGTAGTTATCTAACTAAGCAAACGAAAACCAAAAGAACAATAAAAGGAAAGTTTCATGCCCAGACTCATCAAGCAGCAAGGACAACAATGCTATGTCTCTTAAAGGATAAGTGGCAAAAAAATATACAATAACTTTGCGAATTTATCAACTTGTTTTCATCTACCACACCATATATTTGATGACTTGGGCATCTATAATTCGAAAAATGGAAGCTTTCTTAGTGTTATCTTCTATACAACATCCACTCTATTGCATAATAGCCCAATATGGCATTACTATTGTAACTGGAACAGTGTAGTTCTGGATCAGTTAAAGATGGTGATATTATGCGACTTTTCCAACTTTCCCAAAATTTTAGAATTAAGACGCAACTCATCAGTTAAGTAAATTAGCTAAATAAAATAATATTCATTTAAAAAATGTATATGAAATTTACTCAAAGTGCATAAATGTATCACATAAAAGCACTTATGGTCTTCAAGAGTAACTACAGCAAATTTGGGCAATTCAATTAGACAACACAATCCAAAAACTTGAACAAATAAACATCATCACAATTGTATGCACTATGAAGTAATTATACATACATACATACATATGTATATATATATATATATATA
>NC_036246.1:20652280-20731897 GCF_002742605.1 Olea europaea var. sylvestris
TATATATATATATATATATATATATATATATACATACACACACATATATGTGTAAGTCTTCTTATACTTGAAATCCATATTTAAAATTTCTTATATTTGCCAGAAAGAATCTTGAATAGTTAAGTGGGAGATATCATAATGAAGAATCTTGAAGTATGATACCCACTTTTGAATAATTGAACCATCTTTTTGACTAACTTTAAAAAAGAAAAATTCCTTCTCTGATAAAGTTATCTTTTTCTTGGAATGGACGGCAATCTCTTGAGAAAAAGCTGATTAGCTGCCATGCAAAATTTGAAAAGAATCTCCCTTGATTTATTGATCTGGTAATTTCTCAATTCTTCGAGAAAACTGGGTTCTTGAAGTCATTTGATCATCTTTTCTTGAGCAAGAAAGTCATCATAACCTAAATCAATTAGGTCATCACCATTGTCTGTCTCTTGAGTTTCTTGATCAGATTCTTGAGTACTTAATTTTTTAGATCCATTTTTAGAAATTTGTTCATAAATTTCTAATAATTCTTTTGGATCTTTGTATTTTGATAACATCAAAATAATCCTTTATTTTTCAGTCAGAAAATCTGCCTGATCATCTTGTTATTTCTTTGAGAATTTTGGGGCATCAAATTTCTTTGTTCTTGAATCCATGATTGAACTGCTTTTGAACAACAATTTGTTTCTTTGAATTTAGACCACCATTTGACTTTGAATCTTCTGGAAATATTTTGAGTGAAGAATTCATCATTTTGATTCTGCAGTAAAAAGAAATCCCAGCAAAAAATCCAGGAAACTTTCATATTGAAGGCAAATTGGAACAAAACAGTTTCTTGTTGTTTTAAAAATGTTTTGGCCTCTCTTTTGAAGTATTCATATCCTTGAAGAGTAAGACTGGGTAAAAAATTTTCTTCAAGTCCATGATACAAAAACCATGTTTGAAACCACTTTGGAAAATGAGGATGATAATTTTGATTAAAAAGAATAAACCATAAATGCGTAACAGGTCTAAAGAAAAAGACTCTGTACCAAGCATTCAAATAATTAAAATAATTGAAATATTCAGAATTTGTAAAATATGTTGAAGAGAGCTTAAGTCTCTTTTCTTCCCATGGATTTTATCCCCAATCCTCGTAGGACAATACCCTAAGAATACTGATTTTTCAAAACATTGTTTCTTCTTTATTCTAAGGATCTGGAGTATGAGAAATTATAGCTGACCCTGCTTTCAAAAGGATAGTCTCATAATAATCTCGGGATTTTTTGACATTTGATGGCATGAACCAAAAATTGGTTGGAAAAATGTTTGGAAGACATTCATCTGGTTTTTTGTATCTATGAAGCCAAGATGTGTCCATATCAAGGCAATTTTCAAAGATAATTTTGGTAAAATATTGAAAATTTTGAGGAGGGTTAATTTGAGGAAGTTTTTCAGAACTTTGGACGGCTTTTTTGTAGTTTAAAGGGGTAGCTTTATTTTGATTGGATTTTTTGATAAGAGTTGAAAGAGTATTTGAGGAGGAAGAAGCTTCTTGAGCTTCATTTGGAGAATAGTCTTTTAAGAAATCATTAATTGAGAAAAAAGGAGTAGAATTTTTCTTTCTACGCTGTTTCTTTTGAAACGGATTTTTATCTTCTTCTTCAACTTGCTTCGCCCAACTCATTTTCACTTTTTTTTATGAATAAACTCTCTTGTGAGGAAGTCTGTCAAGAAGTTTGATTTCCCTCATATATAAAGAAATTCGAAATCAAAACAAGACAAAATAGCCTGCCATCTTGCAAAGATTTGTTTGGAAACAAGATTTTTCACATCTTTTTGTAAAACATTTTTCGAAGCTTTGCAATCAGTTTTCAGAATAACTTTTTTATTGATAAGATCGTCTTGAAATTTTGAAATACACAGTACTATTGAAAGAATTTCTTTTTTGATAGTGGAATAATTCTTTTGAGGGTCTGTCAACACACCACTGTGTACCTAACTAACTGTTCTTGAGATGACTCTAGTGGAATTTGCTTTAACACACCACCATACCCAATATCCGAGGCATCTGTCTCAATGATAATTGATGCTGTGGGGTCAAGTATTGAAAGACAAGAAATATTTTTTATTGCTTTTTTAACTCTTTGGATTGCAACTGTGTGCTCGTGACTCCATGGGTCAGGGTTTTTTTTGTAGTATTTTGAATAATGGAGCACAGATTTGACGTATACTTTTGACAAAATCGATAACATAATTGACACAACCTAAAAAGCGTTGCAAACTTGTTTTATCAATAATTTCATCAGCAAATTTATCCATGAAATCAAGACTTTTTTGAATAGGAGTTAAAGTACCATTATGAATATAATGACCAAGAAAATGTATTTTTGTTTGAAATAAAACAATCTTCCTAGCAGAAACTGCTAAACCATTTTTCTTAGTAACACGAATGAAGGTATGAATANGTATTTTTGTTTGAAATAAAACAATCTTCCTAGCAGAAACTGCTAAACCATTTTTCTTAGTAACACGAATGAAGGTATGAATATGTTTAAAATGCTATTCTATATTTTTAGAAAATATAAGAGTATCATCAATGTAAACAATAATGAAATTTGAAAAGAGATTGAAAATATCATTCATGATTTTTTGAAATTCAGAGGGGGCATTTTTGAGACCGAATGGCATAACATTCCATTCATATTGTCCAAAAGAAGCATTGAAGGCAGTCTTGTATCTGTCTTCTTCTTTAATTTGAATTTGACAGAAACCTGACTTCATATCAAATTTTGAAAAGATGACGGATTTGCAAAGACGATTCAAAAGATCTTTCTTTCGAGGAATACGATATCTAATCCATTAGAGAGCAGTATTAAGAGATTTATAATTGATAACCAAACGAGGAACTCCACGTTCAATTTTAGCATAATTATTAATATAGAAAGTTGAATAGCTCCAAGAAGATTTACTTGGTCGGATTAAACATTTTTCAAGTAAATCATTGATTTCTTTAATGCAAAAATCAAGTAACTCTTTGTTCATTTGAATAGGACAAGATTTTGTAGGAATATTTGATTCATGAAAATCGGAATTATAAAGTAACTCTTTGTTCATTTGAATAAGACGAGATTTTGTAGGAATATTTGATTCATGAAAATCAGAATTGTAAGAAAGAGAAACAACATGCTTCTTTCTATCCTAGAAGGCATTTGGAATAGTTGAATAAATTTCTTTTTCGATTTTATTTTGTAATTCTGAAATTTTCTTTTGACAAGAAGATTCTTGTAATCTCTTTTCCAATTTTTAAAATTGAATTTCTTCTTTAAGAAATTGAATATGATTTTTTTTTAAATTAATATTGTTGATAATTTTTGAAATAGCAGCTTCTTTTAAAGAATTAATATCTTTATAAGGAGGATTTGTAAATTCAAAAAATATTTTTTGACCAAAAACTTTTGTAGTTAATCCTTTATAATCAGCTTTGAAAGGATAAATTTGAACAATAAAAGATGTACCAAGAATAACTTCTTGATCCAAATCTTTTACAAGATAAAAAATATTTTTGAAACAAATATTTGAATTACAAGCATGAGCTTTTGAAATTTTGTAATTAATATTAAACTTTTTTCCACTAACTCCATAAAGACACTCAGTGGTTTTCTCAAAGTATTTTGTAGGAATCAAACCTTCTTTGATACAATTTTGATCTGCTCCTGAATCAATAAGGACACGAGTTGTGAATTTTAATTCTTTATTCACAATAATAGTCATATTACAATACCATTTTTGAAGTTGAATTCGATTAATAACATTAACATTTTCGTCTTCAGATTTAAGAAGTTTGAAATCAGAATCAAATGAACAACCAGATGAGGATTTAGAATGTTTTGAAAATCGTTTGGAAGAATGCTTAGAAGAAACTTTTACTTTGAATTTTGAATAAAATTCATCATTTAAGTCTTTTGCTTTTATACAAATGACTTCCATGTGAATTTCTTTGACTTGATTTTCAAGGTCTGAGGTTTGAGTTTTCATACCTTTAATCTCTTGTTGAAGATCAGGAATAGAAGGTTTATAACCTTTAGAAAAATCTTTTTGAACCCGTTTGAGAATTTGATTGATATTGATATCATTGAAATCTTGTTTTGAAGTAGAAGGTAAAAGATAGGAGAATTTTTCTTGAGATTAAGATTATCAATCATATCCATGATATCTTGAATAACTTCTTCTTCTCTAAATAAAACATTTATAGTTTTGCAACTACAAATTTTTTTATCTGAGTTTGAAGAAATACCAGAGGAATGAGGAGAATGAGGAAAAGATTCATAATCAGAATCTTCTTGATCATGAAAAACTTGTTCTAATTCTGAGTTAGACTCATTCTCAGAACTTGATTCAATAAGATTGAGAAGTTGAGTTTTAGTATCTTCATTAATCTAAATATTACTAATTTTGGTTTTGAGTGGACATTTATTGGAATAATGACCAATCTTATTGCACTTCTAACAAGTAATATTTGAAGAATTTTTTGAAATTTTTCTTTCTGAAAAAGGTTCTCTTTGAAAATTTTCTTTTGTTAGAAAATTCTTCTCGATATTTTTTAAAATATTTTCTTTTAGAAAATTTCCTATTTTTAGAAAAAAATTTGATTTTGAAGATGGAGGAATGATATTTTCAAAACCATATTGTTCACAAAAAGATCCAAATTCTTTTCGACTCTCAGACTTTTCTGCTTTTAATTTGGTTTTGAGTTTTAAATCATTACACAAATTTAAAGCTTCACTATTGATGAAATTAATAATATCACCATAAGTGAGTGTTTGAAAGTCATCAAATTCTTTAAAAATAGAATTTTTGACTCTTTCTGCAAAGAGTTTTGGAAGATCTAAAATAAATTTTTCTTTTCAAAAAGATTGTTGACAATCTTCTCTGACCATGATTTGAGATAAAAACATATCTTTGTACCATCGAAAATCTTGTAGTTTTGGACATCTTAAATTTATCAAAATATCATTTTGCATTTGAACAATAATTTATGGAGTACCAATAAAATGTTTGATAATAGTTAAACCAATAACGATAAAACTATCCCTAATCTCATTTCCATTTGAATCATGAATAATATTATTATTTTCATCACGTTTAACAGCTGAAAAGATAATATTCTTCTCAGTTTGAGAAAGATAATTATCCCACCATTGATCAAACTGTCCAGTGAATCCAAGAACAATATTATCGGTAGCATCTTTTCTAGATGTACCTTTTGCAAGATAAGTTTTGTAACGCAGTCATTTGTCCCATAAAATTGATAATTTGATATTCAATAAGTCCATCGAGATTCCACTCGACACCGGAATAGTGATGGCAACGGCGTGGGTTCAGGGCAGGCAGAGGCCCCGCCCCACGCCCCGCTCCGTACCCCGTCCCGCCTTCGACGGGGCGTGGGCCGGGGCAGGGCGGGCAGTTTTTTTGCCTCATTTCTTGACCCGTTTAATTTTTTATTTTTTTTATAATTTCAAGTTCAATAAAATACAGATAACATTCAAGCTGACAAAGTTAATATCCAAAATAAACACTACAAATCTTAAATATAATGGCCGCTATTGGTACACAACATTGATTATTACAATGAACAATGTTTTTTGTGTTTTTTTTCCTTTGATATTATCACAAAAGTTGTAACCCCACACACTTTAATTTATGATAATATATAGATTTTCAAATTTGTTCAGTTGAACATGTTATATCTTTTTATATTTGTTTTTATCAATATAATATCAATTTGACAAAGCAGCATAATGGTATATATAAATTAGTCAAGTTTGATAAGACTTGTACAATTGAGGATACTAGAAAATAGGTCATCCTTCTAATTGCCATCACTACACCGAAATTACTATCATAAGTTTTTTTGAGGATTAGCCTTTTTTTCAAAAAGCTGGTCAGGGAATGAAGGACAAAGATAATATTTTGGAAGATTTTGATAATCAGCTTTTTCTCAAGAGAATGCCTCTATTCCAAGAAAAAGATAATTTTATTAAAGAATGAATATTTCTTTTTTTAAAATTAGTCAAAAAGATGGTTCAATTATTCAAAAGTGGGTATCATACTTCAAAATTCTTCATTATGATGTCTCCCACTCAACTATTCAAGATTCTTTCTGGCAAATGTAAGAAATTTCAAGTCCGGATTTCAAGTATAAGAAGACTTCAAGAGTTCATTTCAAAGCAGAGCGTGTTTGGCAATAGAAGTTTTACTTTGTAATTTTTCAAATTTTGTAATCGTTCAATTGTTTTCAAATTCTATAATGGTTCAATTGTCAATAAAATTTCTCTTTTCAAATATTTCTATTCTTAATTCTGATATTTTTCAACTATTTTCTGATTTCCTTTCCCTATACACACACACACACACACACACACACACACACACACATATATATATATACACACACAAATACACACACACATGTATATATGTGTATGTGTGTATATATATAGGTATGTATATATAGGGCCATAACAACTAACAAGGATATATTTCAGGGTTAGCACCAAAAGCAGACTAAATTTAAGTTTCACAAGAATGGAAATGCCCTCATCAACTAAAACTTATCATATATTGATATCTAATGAAAACATGAATATTGTGAAACTCGTAAGCTGTCTGAAACAGTTTGCAGTACTTATTAAACTGTATGCTCTCTCTTTCTCCCCTCGACTTTGTTACTTTTTCTCTCTCCAGTTTAATTTGTGCAGACATGAGGTTTTGATAACTCGTGGTAACTGAGCACAAAACTGAAAATTCCCAAAAGGAACACATTTTTTCCATTTGAGAACTAGTCTGCAACACAGTGTCTTATTTTACAACTAGTCTGCAACACAGTGTCTTATTTTACTTAATGCTCACATTTCAAATTAATCATATTCACAAATTTTCATGCTCATATTTCCACTGGGCACATCAGCTCATCACTACCAGATGTTAATTCCAACAAACTAATGGTGAAATCATCTGAAACAAATAAACTATCCAGGCAAAATTATTATAAAAAGTATAGAAATCATGCTGACCTTCGATCCAAATGGACCAGCCGGATGGTTAATTTCCAGAAGGTCCTTTCCCTAATCAAAATAATTCAACAAAACTTAACAAATATGAATGAAGGAATCAAAAATATTTTCTTTATTACAGTACAAAAACCCCGAGAATAAAAAATATTAATGAATAATTGTGATAATTTACTTCAAGCTCAGCTGCAAGCTCTTCACGCTCATGACCTGTAGCAATGGGCATTACATCCTCCACTCTTTTCTTTGCAGTCACATTGCCTATTAACAAATTTCACAAAAATAACTGACATAATATAAGTACAAATACATCCCCTAGAAATAATTTATAAATCATTATATATATACCCAAAGGAAATTAGGGTATTGGGCAGAGAAATACCAGATTCAGCACTAAATTGGCGACAGATGATGGGAAAGGACTGACGAACCGGTGCTTGAACGGGAGAGGAAGTACGCTGGGTGTTTCTGGGGGTGGATCGGATCGGGGCGGAAGTCCGGAGTTTGAAAAATAGTCTTCTCCACATGGTTCTTTCAGGCTCCAATTAGGGTTCGGTATTTGTTCTCAGGTCACCCGTCCTGGAAGATGAGATCAGTGCACCCACTGTTCGAAATTTCAAAGAACGACAAATGGCGAATGGGAAATGAAAGATTGGAGACTGGGGAGTAGTGATTTGGGGAGTCTTGGATATTTAATTCTACGTTATTTTCAAAGGGTTAATTTCACAAACGGTTACTGAACTTATAGAAAAATTACAAAACGGTCATTGATGTTTAAAAATTTCAATAACCATCACTTAAGTATTGAGACGCTTTCAAAAATAGTCATTGAAGTTTAAAAATTTTTGAGCTACTTTTGCGGCAATTTTTCGACCACTTTCGACCATCGATACCACCGGATTTTGATATCGTTGGAAAGCCTACAATATCCTCTTCAATTACAACAAAAAATTTCCCCCAAATTCCAAAGGATTCGGCCGGAATAAACCCACAAATTTGGCTATCCGAAAAGGCAAAAATCTATCCAAATTTTCAAATTTTTGGTGGACTTTTGCGACGATTTTTTGACAACTTCCAACCATCAAAATAGCCAAATTTTGATACCGTTAAAAAGCTCACAATGTTCTCTTTAATTAGCATCCAAAATCTCCCCAAAACTCCAAAAAATTCGGTCGGAATAAACTCACAAAGTTGGCATCCCAAATTTTCGCCTTTTTGGGATTTCGACTTTGCAGGTTTAGTCCGGCCGAACCCTTTGGAATTTGGGGGAGATTTTGGATGATAATTGAAGAGGACATTGTGAGCTTTCCAACGGTATCAAAATCCGACGGTCTTGGTGGTCGAAAGTCACTGGAAAATTGCCGTAAAAGTCGCCCAAAAATCTGAAAATCTGGGCAGATTTTCAGATTTTTTGGGGCGACTTTTGCGGTGATTTTTCGGTCGAATTTCTTGGTGTTATGGAGAGATTTTGAGTGGTAATTGAAGAGGATGTTGTGGGCTTTCCAACGAAATCAAAATTCGATGGTATCGATAATTGGAAATAGCCGAAAAATTGTCGCAAATGTAACCAAAAAAACTAAAAAAATATTTTTTCAATTTCAGTAACTGTTTCAGAAACTTTTTAAACTTCAGTAACCGTTTTTGAAAGCGTCCCAATACTGAAGTGACCGTTACTGAAAGTTTTAAATTTCAATGACCGTTTTGTAATTTTTCTGTAAGTTAAGTGACCGTTTGTGAAATTAACCCTATTTTCAAAATATATTCTTCTATTCTTTTTAGTCCTTGTTATTTTTAAAATATATCGTTCTCTCTTTTTCAGCTAAACATTCGTTAATCAAATATTATTATACACAAAATCAGTTTTTTATTAATTTTAGGAACACATTCTTCATCAATACAGTATTCTAAAATACATTCTTAATTATAAAAAAAAAAATAAAAAAAATCTCAAACATACACTAAATTTCAAAGTGATTAATTTTAACAAGCCCCAGCTTGTACAAATTAAAATCCAAATTTTAATTTAAACCAAAGTCAATAACTAATTTTAACCAATATTTTATAGAATTCACAACTCTTCAACTACATATTTCAACAACTTTTTATCAAATTCTATTAAAAATTTGAATATAATTTCCACCAAACAGAAGGTCAAATTCCATTTTACTACTTATTCATCCCCTATTTGAGCCCCATTATTTGGTAAAAATAAATTTTGAAATAGAGATTTTTGAAAGAATGTATTGTCAAAAAGTAAAATATATATACAATTTGATTATTAGTAAGTCCATGTTTTTATCTTTCTGTGCCTACAAAAAATGTCCTTTTTTTTTTGTCTAGTACTTCAATTGCTATTAGTCTCGTCCAGACCTTATATTCTTCTGGAACAATTTGTTAATGCTCTAAACAAACGGTAATTGTCCAAGCTCCTTCGTATCCGTTAAACAAATTTATTAATTTTGAATGCAAATATCATCGTTTGATTAATTATGATATTTTTATTCTTTCTAATACGTAGTATAATATATGAATTTAGTATTCTTATGTCTATCTATTATAAAATATTGTTGCTTCTGAAGTAATACATCATTATTTACATATGTTCTAGTTAGACTTTATTTGCCCCTGAAAAGTATAATTAAATACGATCTAATATAAATTATATTTTTACTCTTGAAGAGTAAATCATTGTATAATTTATTATGTCAAATAATAATATGTTATTGCTCCCTAAGTTTATGACATTACGATTTCGGTGCTCCAAAAGAATATTGATATATTGTTCCTAAAAAAGGAATAATAAAATATAGGAAAAATTATAGCAGTAATCCCTAGCCTTTTCATTTTTTGCAGACTTTACTATAACCTTCATTTTATGCCAACAAACGTTCCTAACATTTCATAAATATGCACTTGAGATCCATCTGGACGGAAATCGTCCAAAACACTATCAGTTGATCGAAAAAATTTCTTGAACAATTTGCTACTGTGACGATTTTATTAGATGTTAATATCAGTTTGGAAGGTGTTTTTGAACAATGTTTTAGACAGTTTTATTGGATGTTGATTCCTTAATTTTTTTTCAATCAATTAACAGTGTTTTGGATAGTTTCCGTCCAAATGGAACTCAGGCGCATATTTATGAAAGTTTAGGAACCGTCGTTGACACAAAATGAAGGTTAGAGTAAAGTCTGTAAAAAATGAAAAGATTAGGGACTGTTGTTGCAATCTTCCCTAAAATATAACGTGATCTTAAAGTAACTCATATTTAGAAGAATATTGACATATTACTTCGAATAAATATATTTTTATATTAAATTAATATACTAGGATAAGAATCAATTATTGTCTTGGAACAAAACACGATTCTAATATTTAAATATTCCAAAAAAAAAATATTGTTGAATTATTTGAATCAATTTATACAAATCAATACACTAAAAAAATAATATTTTTATGTTTTTGAAGAAGACACTATAACATAAATCAATTATGATCATTCTTAAAGATTATCAAACAAAGATTTGATTTCATATTTTACGTAAATTTTATGAAATCTCCGAAAGAGGCAATATCGAGTGATATAGAGGAGACACATTTTAAGTTAGTATTTTGTTTTTCACTAATTATGAAAGAGACTTTTAAATTTCCAAAGCCAATATATTAATTAGAAGAATTTCTAGCCATTGAATTCACATATAATACTTGTTCTCAGTATCATAAATTGATTATTGACCATTACTAGCTGAAAGTTGGATTTAGATTCCTATAATCTTAAAAATTAATGAGGGTGATATATGGGGTCTCGTTACATTCCAAGTTGACCATCTAGATATTATTCATGTGTAATAGATATGATATATCTACTAGATGATTGTATGATATTCACAACCTGAAGTTTGTGAAATTACTACTCAAATTTAAGAGCATAATTTTCTTTTATAATCAAGATGATGTGTCATGTTATTGCTAGAAGCCCAAAAGTCAAAATTTTAATAAATGTTAATTGATATGTGGATAAATAATTTAGCATTATTACTTATTAAATACATCCAATTAATTTAATTGAGAATAAAGTAATTCACTTTTTTGGTTTAAGGAATGCTATTAGCTATGGGTGTAAGTGGTTTGATTTTATTGGTTTTTAACAGATTTTCAAACCAAACTATTTAAATCGGTTTGAGAAGAACCCAAACCTAAACCAAATCATTTTGAACAGTTTGAAAAAAAATTCAAATATAAACCTAATGGTTTGGTCCGATTTTAAACCATGGGTTTTGCAATATATTTTTTTGCCGGTCTATTTTTATGCATTAATTCATTGAATTCAATATATACTTATATTTTACTAGCAATAAATCTAAAACAAACTAAGTTCCTGTTTGAATCAAATTTTTGGAACAAAAAAATGAAAATTTAGATCGTTATCCCACAAGTCTAGCTACCTTTGTTGACTTGCTGTTTCATGTGTGAGACCTAACCTCCTCTCCAATTGTCAATTTTCTCATTGTAATGATATGAAAAATATGCCTCAAATATGGGCCAATATATATCTACTATAAATTTAAATATCAATTGAATCAAAGTGAGATCATAATAAACTAAAACATAGTTTTTTCATTTTTGTTCATCCTTTTAGGCTAATGACGATACAATAATATTACAATACAAGTCTACTAAACTAGATATAAAGCCCAAAAACATAATGATATCCAACAAGATCTCGTGATCATCATATCTGAAAAAATGATACTGATTAGACAAAAAGAATAACCAACTACAATAATAAAGCAATTGTTTATAATATCTAAGCATAACAATTATACAAGTTTACGTTTGTATGATGCTACGAAATGCATTTAATTTCATATTCTTAACTTAGTTTGCTCCAAAAAAATTATTGATCTGAAACTTTATTCGTAGCAAATATTATCGCTAAAGTTTAGGATCTATTTGTCTTCAATTTAGTATAATGGATTTCAATTCAACTTTGAAGAGGTACAAAAAATCTGAAAAAGAAGTGTGTGGTGTTGGTGGATCAAGACTGTGTTGGGTGCTGGCTAGAGTTCATCTAAATTCTGAAGAGGAAAATGACATTTGATATATTAGGTTAGCTTGAGATTATTAGATATAAATTAGGATTATTGGATAATAATAATATATCTGTATTAGAAAATTAGAAATTAGCAAAAATACCTACAAATGACAAATCTATTGAATTTTACATATTTGGATGAATTTTCAAAAAATGTCATTTTTTCATTTTTTTATTTTTATATATTTTTTCGTCGATCCGATTTGGTTTTAAATCGTAATTAAAATTCTCAAGCCCAAACCAAACTGATTTTGATTTGGTTTAAAACCATTTCATTGACCGGGTTCACGTGACACCAAACCAACAGTTTCTAAAATGCGGTTTCGATTTGATTTTTCGGTTTGACGATTTTTACTTGTAGCCCTACTATTAGCATTAAGCCAACATTAAAGTTTTTCCCACTACATTCAACTTATAGTCAGAGTCTAATTTTTCAATCTAAATATTTTGATAGTGCAATATATCTACAATTGATCTACCATAAAGTACTACAATTGAAAGTAAAGAATGTTGAAAATAAATAATTATTTAGAGCCCTTACATAATATCTCAGGTCCCGATGGGTGATTTTTATATAGCGGTTTGACGATTGTTAATTTGATATAACAACTCTTTTAGTGTTATGGGAGGAATTAAAAAGTTGGAAATAATAAACAAATGCATCATTATATTATCTAGATCCTTGTAAACGGCTATTCAAACCAGAAGTTTGAAAGATAATCCACTTAGAGATGCATTTAATGATCAATGAGATCAATAATATCTCTTATACCAGTTTTAAATGTTTTGACTCAAATTGATGTCCTAATAGGACAATTCATAAACATCATATTTGATATATCTATGACATGCTTGAAGCATGAATGCATTCGATTCTAAGATTTTAAAAAAAAATCTCTAAAAGAAAATGGAGTAATTAGCAAAAATGATCCATTTTAGGAGATGTGTACTTTGTAAAGTATATAGACATAACAAAATGTGATACTCCAGAAGAGGTTCAAGTACCTAATGTGTTGAAAATTGAGTATCTTAATAAGTTATTCATTATAGAATTTAATCGAATTGAAAAAGGAAAATGTTGTTTGCAACACTTTTACACATAATGTACCGCATCATACAATGATAAATCTAAATAAATTTGTCATAAAATATTGATCAAAGTAATGATTGGTCAAATAAAAGGAATGCAGTCCTAAATTGAATTTATCAGAGAAATCTAAAGTTTCTGAACCTGCAATTCAAAAATTTAAAGTTATATACTTATGTAAAAAGAAAATGAAGTCATAATATATATTGCAGTACTCTCAACATAATGAGTTTTGCAAAAATCGTGGTGAATAAAATCATGAGTTCATATCAAGTTATCTTGACGATAAATGAAATTTGAAATGCGTTATAGTCAACTCATTTGACATGACCATTAGTGTTTTCCCTGAAGGATTTAATATGCTCGAAGCATAATTCAAGTGGTATTATCATGAGTGCGAGTAGATACGTATTGCACTCATTTTTCTTTGATCAAAGTTTTGTCTCATTGAATTTTTCTGATAAGGTTTTTAATGAGACTACTTTTATAGCATATTCAATAGAACAAATGTATGTTTTTTCCTTTATTAGGATTTTTTCTGCAAAATTTTTCCTTATAAGGTTTTAAAGAGATATATTCTTTGTGAAGTGAATGTCCATGACCTAAAAGACGTTTGCCCTCAAAATAATACTCTGGTATAGATGAGACCTATAAAGAGATCAACAAGAGCTATTCTTGAATAATCATATTATTACAGTCATCAAAGATTGATAAATATCTCGTATGAGATGATGTTATTTGTAGACTATACAAGATAACATTGAAACACTCCACCAAAAACTATAATATTGAAGACACTGATGAGATATTGATGGCTTGATACAAGAATTTTTATTTATTAAAATTAGGGGGAACATCTATATTTTTTTCTTGACTCAAGTTTTGTCTCAATGAGATTTCTTGACCACATTTTAACGAGGCAAATATTTTTTAATATGTTATTCAATGAGGAGTGTTGTAAATAATATGATTATTGGTGAATGAAAATTATACCCCAGCAACTCTAATTTCTATTATCAATATATCCCTAATTCTTCTCTATAAATATAGAATTTTGGTTCTTAATAAAACATACACGTCTATTGATTTTTCTGTATTATCTTATCTTTTTCTCTCTTTTTATAATAAAAAATAATTAAACTTATGTGTAAAATTATTTTATTAAGAGAATATATGATTGAAAATGAATTTAGACAAAAATGTATTATTGAAAAATGTATCTCAAACATAGGCTTATCATGTTTCATTCGTCATTAAATTTTTAAAATGCTTTCAAATGGTAACTAAAATTTAGTATGTTGCACTTCATTACTCACTCATGATGTTCCATTAGTCACTGAACTTATAGATTCGTCACGTTTTATTTGCTAAACTTTAAAATGCTTGCTAATGATCATTGAACTTTGCTTATTGAATCTAAATATTCAAAAATTATAAATTATAAAATACCATACATAAAGATGACGAAACTCATTCCTTGAATTATCTTTTTACAACTCCGAAAATAATATGTTGTTAGTCTTGATTAATATTTTGTCTCTAAATCAAAAATTTCACTATCTGTTTGAGCTATAAATTTTTATTTTCTTGATTTGGGTCTACGATGTCAATCAAAATAAATAAGTAATTTCTCTATTCTAGTTTCTCAATTTGAAGAAAGATCATAATCTAAATTAAGATTTATGTCAATTAGAATATATAATTCTTCTATCCCCTTGAACATAATTTTGATGAGTAGAGAAATTATATTTTCTTAACTAATATCAATAATTTTCGAATTAGATTTAGAGTCTTATTATTTATTCGATATTTTTTTTTTATTTAGATCAAATCTCACAAAAAATTAACTTTACTCGAAAACATTATGATGGTTAGTAATCACCCGAAAGTATTTTAAAGTTCAATGAGTAAAACATGACAGATGTATGAGTTCAATAACTAATGAAACATGGTGTTTGAGTGATGGAGTACAATATATTAAAGTTTAGTGACCACTTAAAAGCATTTTAAAGTTAAGCGACTTATGAAAAATGAGCAATTAGTGATGGAGCGCAATGTGTTAAAGTTTACTGGCCACTCAAAGGTATTTTAAAGTTCAGTGAGTAAAAATATGACGAAAATATAAGTTCAATGACTAATAAAACATTTAACTCAATAATTTGGATGGCACGGTAACGAAAGAGGTTGCATTTGCTAGTGGCGTAGACACACTCGTGTGAATGCGTGTGAATGAACCTTTTTCATTTTCTTTCGAAAAAATTGCTCCAGCTTTTTGAGCTCATAAGATAGTAGCAAGTTGGTCCCTAATTTAATAAACAGTGCAAAATGTAAAACTATTAGAACAGGTATAAACCTAGTTCTAGTGAATGGATATTATTTATTCCGCTCTAAACTTTACCATATTATTAACATGTTCTACTTTCAAAAGGGCAAAATTAGCCCACCCCTATGTCATTCATTTCTCTATCATGGAAATCAGCTTCGTGTCACTAACTTTTCATCCCGTCACTTGTTTTGTCTTTGGCCATGTTTTCTCTCACAAAAAAAAGTAATTATTTTCTTTCATGAATTCAAGCCAAAAACTCAAAAAATCGCATTCATATTTGAAGAACACCGTGCAACATGTTAAGGCTCAACAACGCAGTGCACTTTAGCAGTTAGATTTTCATTGTTTATTCTTTTGTCGATTGTAGTAAGTGTTGGAAAAATTAGGTCAATATCTAAGACGTATATAGCAACAACATAGCAAAATTAACGATTTCTTCTTTTTGTACACACCTAATAAGAAGCTACAAATAGGTCAATAATCAAATAAAAAATGCACAAAAATGACAACACAATATTAAACATGGTTAGTAAGCTTACTTCCACCATCCCTCTCCAAATAATATTCCACTATAATCAACAATAATAGGTACAAATATCTCTAAATAACATTAGAGGCTGACCAAGTCATCAAAAAATCGACAATTCTTGACACATAAAATCTTCATCTATTAAGGATAGAATCCTTCAAAAGCCAACACGAACAATTATTCAATCCCTACCATCTCAGGTAGTTTGACCCTACATTGTAGTCCTACCTACAAAAATGAAATATCAGGCAATTGTAACATAATTTTTAAGTTAGATTTAACTTTAAGATAATGTTACTTGTTCATAATGGTTTACATACAGGTAATGTATCAAAAAGAGAATGGGAAAGGTTTTTTTTAACTTGGTTGAAGAAATTCTTAATTCATGATCCAATCCTTCCTGTACGTGCACTATCTCTATATTAATTACACCCCCCACCACTACCTCCAACCTTTCCTTCCGATGCTCTATTGATTAAATTTTCACTACCACTGCACCATCACCATGTTGATTCCCACTTAGGTGAAATCAAATCTCATATATAGGTTTAATCATTTTGACCCCCTCCAGGTACCATAAGTTTATCACTTTCAAATCTAAACACCCTACCATTTGTCGTGTCTTCTTCCTACAACATTCGTGCTACTAGAAGCTATTGACGCTAGATTTGTATTTGGTGTCAAATTTTGTGGAATTTGTATTTTAGTTTTGGAATTTTTGTGGTTTATGGTGAAGGTGATGGTTAGTTTGGGAGTTTGTGGTGGTTTTGGGGTTGGATTTGTTTTGGAGCATTGTGGTTTATAATGAAGGTAGACGACCATGTCGTTGATCACACAACATATGTGGAAGCACGCAGTGGTGGTATTAACAATAGCAGCATTGAGTAGGTATGGGGGACTTGTTGTTGGTTGAATTTAAAAAATAAAAATAATAAAAATAAATAAATATATATATATATATTACATACACAGTGAAAGAGAGTTAATAGTCCAAATAATCACTATATTTATATTTGTGTCTTCGAATAATCATTAAAATTTAAGATGTCAAGCTTTGGCAACCAAACTTATCAAAATGTTGTATGTTACTTATTGTCATAATATCCACTTCATAACTCTACCGTAATTGATATGGCAGACGGAATGCACACGTGCCATACAAACATCGTCAAGCAAATTGTAAGAAAGGTGTCTTTGATTGCTTTTCATTCTTGGGAAGACATTTTTGATTGTTTACTATACTTTGGAAGATGTTTCTTATTGTTCACTATACTTTAAAGACATTTTTGATTGCCCACAATACTTTAAGGTTGTCAAATTTTTTCCAATAAACTTGTAAAACTAACTTCGATTTATCCTAAAAATTTTGAAATATTGTTCCAAATATCAATTGCATATAACAAAATTTAATTTTGTAACAAAATTTGATCTATATTTGAAGCTGGGTTTTTAAGAGAAAACAAAAGAATATGAGACTTGTGAAACTTCGATTCTAAATATAGAATATTCATCCATATTAAAATCTAAACATCTTGATACTTAGTCTCCTTAAGTCATATCTGATCACTTTATGCATTATACATGTAGAAGTAAACTTGAACAATCTACGATTCGTTAGATAAATATTGATCAATATTTGTAGCTACTAATTAAAAAACATAATGATGAAGAGGGACAAAATAAAATGGTAAGAAAATATTGATGATTTTGATGACTAATTTTAATAAAAACATGTATGACATTCTCCAAAATATCCATAATCGACACTAACAACAAACTAACATGTATAACTTACAATCAATATTTCTATGCAATAAAAATATACACCAAAATCATTCCAAAAATATCCACCATAATTATATGCATCAAATGAAAACGTTTGCAACTACTAATTACATTAAAGAATTAAAGTCAACCAAAATTCTATCATAAATGCGAAAAAATGGAAACAGGCACTTCCAATTCGCCAGAATTCTATCATCAATAAAAAGTCCTCCTCGTTTTTTGTCTTTACCTTTTGTTTAGCCACCCATTGAGGAGATGGCTTGGAGGAACGTCCATAGTTGGCCATAGGGTGGACATTTTTTCCCAGAATCAGACAGGAACCTATTAGAATCGGTCGGTCGTCTTTGGGACATATCATTCGATTTCGGTCCGGTTCTCTTGCCTTTGTAAGAGCCAAATGTTAATTTGGTTCTAATAAGTTTTTTCCTTTTATTTTCAATTTTTTTTGATAAAATATAAAAAATTAATAGTTTATGATTTTTTTTTTAATAACAATAATCACTTTTTCTTTCCTTTTCACTCATCCAATTTCCTTTTCTGTTCAATTAATCAATTTCTTTGATTCTTTATTTTAATTCATTCATTCTTTCCTTCTCAATCCATGAGTAATTGAAATCTATACTTAAATAATTTTTTAAATACTATAGAATTTTATACCAAGATGCAAACCCTAGAAAAAATTCTACTGCTCCTCATTTTTTAGGAAAAATCAAATTTCTTGTTTCTTTAGAGTCAGCGGGTCGTCAAAATTATTGAAGATAATCAGTTAAATTTGTATTTTTTTGATAATACCTCGTACTACTTAATTTGCAATTTTTACAATTTGTTATTTACATGTCTTTTTATTTCTTATTGGTCTGGAATGGAGTTAATTATTGGTTGTTGGCTTGTTGGATCTCTCCAATTATTGGATTAAAGGTGCAAAACTATTATTTTATTTTTCACTTTTATTACATGGTCGATGTTTTGTTTGTGGCTTTGATTTGCTTGCTGGCATTGAAATTATATATTTTGTACTTCTGGATTTGAAGTTTGTAGATTTATATATAAGTTGTTGATATACATTGTATTATGAATTATTTTCCAATTTATATAACTTAACATCATTTAATATTAGTTTTTTTCAAAATTTTCCAATTATTCTATATATGTTCTAGACTAAGTTATATGCACCTTCATTATATTTAAGTATCTCTATTCAAATTCCACATTGATAAAAAATAATTGTTTATGCTCATATGATCAGCTCTGTTGCTAGAGATGTAAGTACATTATTCTATATTGATAAAAAATAATTGTTATCATGCATTCTTAGTGCAACATTTTTTTTCTTTAGTTGAAAGGCGCTTGCAAAAATATCACTTCTTAATACTCCTATTTTCTAATTGAAGGGGGCTTTGTAAATCAAGATTAGCAGACTATATGTAGATTGAGAAAGTATTGTTTGTTACCACTCGTTTTGGGATATCTAACTTAGACAGATCTGCAATAGGCTAGTTTTTTGTTTAGCTTGAAAGTATGTAAATTAGCCTTACTGCATTGGTCGGGTTTATTCATATATTTACTAGAGATTATCAAGTTACAAGAAACAGTGTATATTTACATAAAGAAATTTAGCTAACTGCAAGGGTAAAAAGGTTTTGCCCCCATCATCTCAGTTTATAGTAAATAGAACTAATGTATTTAAGTTGTAAATTTTTTACTACGTACGAGAATACGGAAATAGAATGTTGGCTTTGAAAAATGTTAAATTAAGCCCTACATCAGCTAAATTTCTGAAATATATTTTTAAAAAACATTTGATTTTTGTTGTGGTATTTGACCTTCGTTGTTTTCCTCATTCTCATTTACTTAAATATGTTTATCTATTCATTTAAGTTAGTATTGAATGTTGTAATGCCATGATTTTTTATTTTATGTTATTTGTATGTTGTAGATGAATATCGAGATGGTCGAAGATCTAAAAATCCGAATATGAGATCAGAAGTATGGTCACATTTTACTAGGATACAAGGGGGGAAGGCAAAATATAATTAATATGAAAAGTTTTATGCTTGTAATTCCAATGAGCTTGGTACTTGTGGCTTGTGGAAACACTTTAGAAATTGTCAAATATATAAGAGTACCAAAATGGATGGAAGATAAAAGATACTAACTGTTGGAAATCTACTTAATATGCACAATGAAAATAAAACAATTTTCGATTCTCACCAAGAGTCGTCTTTGTATTTAGATAGAAATTGTGATAAAAATCATACATTTTCTACATCTGCAAACTCTTTTGCTTTACTTGCGTTCCAATGACCTTGATCTGTCAATCACAGCTCTCCAATTGTCCAACCTCTAACGGTAATTCACACAGAGAACATATTGCAGCTACCAGAGTTTTCTCCTCTTGTGCTAGCAAGAAATTATGAGCAAACTATTTGGATTGAAAACTCCAGCCATGTATTTATATAAGTCCAAACGGGCCTGGCTTGGTCCAGTCAAATATTTAATTAATTCATTTAATTAAATCCGGTCCGTGAATTAATTAATCAAATTAATTAATTCGGGCGTATAAATAACCAACCAAATTAATTAATTTATCCAACGATTGTCAAATTAATTAATTGAAAAATTGAAATTTTTCAATTCTCTTTTGTGTGCGACCTATTAGGTTCCCGATCACGGTGCCTAACGACATTAAATATTATTTTGATCTAATCAAAAATGATAAATTAAAACACCCTTTTAATTTATCATCAATTCACACTCGTCGTCCCAAATTGACATCTAGCATAGTATCAGGACAATACATGTGACGAAGAATGTCATGTGGTATGACAAAATCAAACTCGTTCGTTTACCGTGAAACTATAATCCCTTCGTTAATATGATCCGATAAATTACGAGATATGAAAGTGTGTCAATCCCAAATATTGATCATATCTTTCACTTCACCATTAAGTCAATATAAATAGAAAATTCTTTTTCGACTTATGAGTACACCTTGGCCAAAGATTTCGTTATCGACTTAATTGAATGAAAAGCAGATCATAATCTCCTACTATTTAAGAGTGATGAATCCTCTATTGATCATTCACAACCTTCATACGATTTTTAACATATCCAAACGATGCCGTATTAGCGGCCATTGGCAGAGCAACAACCAATACCGTCAAAGCATGACTGTCCTCATATAAGATACTATGATGACCTCAAGTTTAAAGGACCAATCCCACTACCGAACATTAGAGATTAACCACTGACACTTAGATAATTATCCATGTGAAATCTCTCGATAGGTCTCCAATGTTTTGTTCTATAACAAAATATCCACGTGTTCATTTAAGTCTCACACACTTTAACTTGTAAGATCAGCTACTTACTTCACAAGTAAGAAATGTCACACGTGATGGTTTATCCGTAATAACGATATTCGTATCTCGTTATTACTTATGACTACGGACGATTTAAGATTCAATCATATGTAATTTATATCCCACAATCACAACTCCTTGTAATTAAGAAATTACGAAGATTTGAATTTACGGACTATATTATTTATTTAATTGTCTATTAATTAAATAATAGATACGCCATTAAATTGCATTAATTATGGGGGTGTTTGAGCCACATTATTTTGGTAAAAATGCATTCTTGAATATTGTATTGATGGGAAATGTGTGGTTAAAAAATAAGGAAAAGTTTTTGATCTGCGTGTAATATTATTTTATTGAAAAATGTGTGGTTGAACTGATGTCAAATCATTATTTAAAAATGTATTTTTTTAGAATAATGTGGCTCAAATGCCCTATATATCAAAAGTATTTATGTTCAAAGTTGATTGGACTTAGAGCATAACACTTACACTAACTACACAATTAAATGATATGATGGTGGTAACGGTGGTAGCTGCAATGTTGCTACTGTGGTGTTTAACGAAGAAGCATGTAGGAGGGCAATGGTGAAAATGATTATTGTGGATATATTGCCTCTTAGCTTTGCTCATGGTGTCTAGTTTAGAAATTTCATGAATATGCTTGCCCTAAATTTGATATTCCATCTCCTAGAACAATAATTAGGGATATATTGAAACTTTATAGTGAGAAGAAGGAACTTATGTCTAATAAGCAAAGGGTGTGCCTTACTGTCTTGCTGGACATCAATACAAAACATTAGTTACATGGTTATCACTACCCATTTTAGTAACAAAAATTAGGTATTGCATAAGAGGATATTGAATTTTTCGGTGAAACTAACCATAGAGGGGAAACAATTGGTAAACTTATTGAAACATGTTTGCTTGACTGGGGAATAGAGAATGTGTCCACAATTAGTATTGATAATGCAAGTGCAAATGATGGGGCTATTATCTATATGAAAAGGTATTAAAGAACTAAAATGTTGATGGGATGGTCTTCGGGGGTTCGCTTATGCATGTAAAGTGTTTGTGCACATATAGTGAATTTAATTATAAATGATAGGTTGAGAAAGTTTCACATGGCAGTAGCAAGTATTAGGAATGATGCGAAGTATTTTCGATCATTACCTTCAAGATTAGCAAAATTCAAGATTTGTGTGGAAACGGAGAAAATTGAATGCAAAAAATTGGTTATGTTAGACGTACCTGCTAGGTGGAATGAAACATACTTGATGCTTGATAGTGCATTAAGTTTGAAAAAGCATTGGATCATATGACAAAGGAAGATGGTTTTTATTGCAAATATTTTGATGAGCCTAAGAATGGGAAGGAAAGAGAATGTCCACACACAAGCGATGATTGGGATAAAAGCAGGAAGTTTGTTAAATTTTTGAAAATCTTCTATGAAATCACTTTAATGTTTAGTGCATCTTTGAGTGTCACCTCAAATTTTTACTTTCAAGAAGTTTGTAATATTCAACAATTGTTGAAAACGTTGAGGGATAGGCAAGATCCTTTATTAAGTATATGTCAAAAAACACGAGGAGTAAATTTGATAAGTATTAGTGCAGTGTCGAGAAAATGATCAAAATATTGATAATAGCTATTGTGCTCGATCCTCGGTACAAGTTGGGGTTTGTTGGTTATTATATTGGTTTCTTGCTTGAAATGACAAAAGATGAAATCAAGAATTTATTATATGAGTTGTCTACTAGTATAAGGAATGGAATGGTACATCCAATGATGAATATGGTGGTATTTGTATCTTTAACGACATTTTAATGGATGTTTCTGCAGATGATGATTGGGATGAGTCCAATAATTTTGATTTTGGGTACAAAAAATTAAAAAGTAACAATAATGATCTACTGGGAAAAGAAAAGATTCAAAGATACCTAATGGAACCCACTTAAGATTCTACCAGTCCAAGTTTTGATATTTTGACTTGGTGGAAGTTAAATTGTTCAAGATATGCAGTTTTGTTTAAGACTGGAAGGGGTGTACTTGTAATTCCAATATCTACGATAGCTTCGGAGTCAGCGTTTAGCATTGGAGGGCGTGTTCTTGATTAATTTAGGAGTTCTTTAACACCTAAACAATCGAGCGTTAATTTGTCCACAAAACTAGCTATATTCTACACTTTTGGGAGACTGATTATATAGAGTGGGCATTGAAGAGTTAGAGTTTCATGAAGAATTAATCCAATTTGAAATTGGTAATTAGAATATATTTTTTTCCCAGCTTATTATATTATATATTTAATTTTGTTTATGCTTCTTTTAATTGATTTTTTGTAATCGTTAATGTAATGTAGAGCTTGTTAAGAAACATACTCACAAAAAAGGATGATTCAATGGCTGTGGAACTTGACTGATGATCTAATTGTAAGTATAGTCAAAATTATATTTTATATGTAATTTCTCACTTATAAAGTTTTTTGTTCAATATTTAAACTTTAAATTTTGTGATTAGAATCAACTCAGGGGCAGACTGGCTCTTTAAAAGGATTGATGCATATACTTCGAAAAGACTTTGAAGAGTTCTTAAGTTTAACTTTGTTATGGTAGATTGTTGATTTTATTCCAATTTGGGATTTAAACATTAATTGTTAACTTATTGCCTTGAATTTATACTCCAAGTTTCATTTTCACTTGGAAAATTTATTTTGAAAGCAATTTTAGTGAGAAATTGCAACTTCAAAGTAGACTTAAATTGGAATTCTTCATTAACGGCATGCTTATTTAAAGGTGTGTAGAATTATATTTTTGATAATGTTGATAAATATGTGGCTTCAACCACTTATGTGATCTCATTTAATAATAGCTGGAAACATCTTTTGAATTTTTGATTAGTGAACACTTGGCTTACAAAATTTCAATGCAAAGAGCCAGACCATACCAGACTGGAACCGATTGGTACAAGTCCGATTGGGTTCCATAGTTCGATACACACACACGTGGCTCTATGTCACCGAACCCCTCTTGTCCACATGGCCGACCATCGAGGCTTCTTGGTCAATTAGTCGACCATTCAAGTATTGGAACCACCTCCAATGAAGCCTTCCACACAAGCGATGAGGGCTAGGAGATTAATCTGATGCTCATTCACGTCTCTTCTACTAAGCGAAGGCGTTGAGGTGAGAAAGCCCCATAAAGTCCGAAGCCCGCTACCGCAAATAACGAACCATATAAAGATGATCCTGAACTTGTGTATGAAATCTTTTTGGAATGATTGATGGAATATTTGTAATAAGTATAAATATCAAGTTTGTTAATAAAGTGACTGCTCTGTGTAAGCATTAAATGCACCACAAGCTAGTGAATCCAAATTGATGCCTAGAATTAGATGCTTCGACTAAAGAGATGATGTCATGTGTACTTTCATCCAAGGGCCACGATTTCTTTTGTTATACTATAAATACCCCCTCCATGTAACATTTGAAGGCTAATGCAACTTTAAATACTTAAAGCCCCTCATTGCTTACTCTCTTACCGATTTTACATTTACCTAGCAACGAGTTTACATTACTTTTCTTTGATTAAGTTGTTTATGATTGGTTGTCATTAAACAATCGTTTAAATCTACCATTGGGACACTAAAACATTTACCTCGCGTAATTGAGCTTCTTCTATATCCACATTTTTGGAGTATTGACAAATAGTAGCCCTCCTTATGTGTTGGAATTAGCTCAAGTGTTCGCGAGTAGGCCTAGTATATGTTGTTAACAAAAATCGAGATCAATAGATTGACGCCATATGTAGGAAGGCCACACTACAACCACGAGCATCCTCGTGCAAAAAGCTTGCTATAAAAACTTGGACATCCTTCTTTAAAAATGATTTTTTCTTGCAAAAAGAATAAAAGGAAGCCCCAAAAATTGGAAAAAAAATTGAGTACTTTGGATTAACAAAAATGAGTTTCTGACTGTGACATTCCTCTCAGGAGAGTGAGAGAAAATACCAATGAAGCCCTGGAGGCAGTTGCTCTAGTGGCTCAACACCGACCACACCATCATCACAGGAACGGTGGGATGTGAATGACTGCTCAACTTACGAGTGAAATAACCACCATGGCAGCCAATATGAGAAATATCACCAACCAAACTTAGCAATGTAAGAACAACTGATACAAATGTAGGGCCAAGGAGGTCATCAAATCCCTCTCCATGTACCTCAAGAACAAGAGGACGAGGTACAAAACCACATGGCACCATCTTTAAGACACCCTAGGGAAATTAGTAAAATGGAAAAGAGAAGTATGAGTTGATGTTTTCTCCAACTATGCCTTCAACCCACCAAGGCCCCATTTGGCACGAAAGCCAATTTTCCATCGAAAAGCAGGCCTAGAAGGTCCAGTAGTGTATTTGAAAGAATTAGCCTCCCAAAGTAGAGGCACAAGTAGCCTCACCAACCTTAGAGCCTCAAAATAGGCCACACCCCCACATTCTACGACTTAGCAACTGGAGGAAAGGCAAGAACATGCTCCTGTATTGGACAGCCTAGGAATCGGCACGAAGGAGGGATGAGATGACTATGAATCGAGCGGACACATCCAATTCACCACCAAGGTATCAAGCTAATGACAACGATGATCCAAATGAACCCAGCGATCATGTGGCCTTAATGATGATGATGAAAATTTACCTTCGTCACAAATATTGAGTAACACTCCAGTGCTGATCTACCATGTGATGCCGAAAATACCAAAGTATGATGGGAAAAGCGACCCAACTAAACATTTGAACAACTATAAAGCTTACATAAGCTTACGAGGTGCCTCCCCAACTGTGAAATGTAGAGCCTTCCACCTGACTTCGAGTAGATCAACATAAATTTAGTACAGCAGGCTAACTCTTGAGAGTATTAGGAGCTGGCCAGAGGTCAAAACTACATTTTTAAAAAGGTTTGTTGTAAGTAAAGAGTAAGATGCTCCCATTCAAAGCCTCTATGACATGAAACAATCTCAAAAAGTTTGAAGAGCTTTTTATCTCAATTCACCGATGAGATAACATGCTATGTGCAAGTCACTAATCGTGATGCCCTATTGGCATTGCTAGGAGGTCTAAACATGAATTTGAAGAGATGTACAAAACCAAGACTTGGCCACCTATGATACATTACTGGAAATGATGAGTTGGGAGATCATCAATGAAGAGTTAATTAACCACAGAAATAGAGCCAGTAGAGGTCTTCAACCTCAACAAAGGCAATGTGGAAGAGGACCCGCCTCTCACCTGATGGATTACTAGTGGAACCAGCTGGTAATGAAATTGCTCCCGACTCAGGATAGGCATTTGCTACAGCTACTTTAAACGCGATGTCTATGTTGGCCTATGAAAATGTAACTCCCGAAACCAATGCGCAACAAATAGGACCAACACAATAGGCTTTTCTCGAAGAGGAAGAGGCCAAGGGCGAAGACCTAGAGGTAGGTCGACCCCCATCGAATATTATACACACCATCATTCTTATAACCATGACATGGTAGATTGCAGGGATATCGCTCGACACCCTAGGTGGGTGAGTCCTGGGAATGATTGAAAAAATAACTCCCCTCAAAGGAATAGGCCTCCATCAAAGCAAGATTAGCCTACAATGAGAATAGGCCTCTGTCAAAGCAAGATCAGCCTACTAGGGATGAGGGGGCCACACCTCAACATCGAAATATATCCTCGTAGAAGGAAAGAGCGTGAAGGAGAAAGATTGAGATAACATCGACAGCATAGCAACTACCAAGCTAATGCCGAAGAAGTCCCGTCCATGAAATTGACACAGTCTTTGGAAGCCCCTACTTTGGAGGTGAAACTCGAAATTCTTAAAGGCACTATGTCAAAGAGGCCAAGGGCCCTCCACTGACCAACTACATAGTGGATAGTAATTCCAGAAGAAGTTAAGTACCACCAAATATATTTACTTAGGAAGACACAAAGGATATCTACTTCCTTCATTACGACGCCCTTGTAATAAGGGCTATGGTGGCTCGAAACTATCTAAAGCGGACGCTAGTCGATAATGGAAGCTCCGCCAACATTCTTTTTGGAGCTACTTTTGACAAAATGTTTGTGGATCATGAGCTCACTCCTGTCACCGCCCCCTGTATGGTTTCACCGAAGACAACATCATTCTGGGGGAAAAAATAACTCTTGCAAAGAAAATGGAGGAGCTATCCCAGACGAGTTTGAACTTCATGGAATTTATGATAATAGACAGTAGATTAACTTATCACGGGGTATTAGGAAGACCTACTCTAAAGGACTTGGGAGCCATTACCTTTATCTACCACCTGTGCATGAAATTCTTAACTGAACAGGGGATAACAATGGTTAAGGATGACCAAAGAGGAGCTCGAAAGTGTTATTTAAACTTAATCAGAAAGGCAAAACCTAAGGATGCCAATGTAATAAATTGTATATAACATGTTTGATGTCTTGGATGGGCAAGCTCCCAAACAGGAAGATGTCGAGATGGTGGATGCCCTTGAGAAAATGTTCATACTTGATGAGTTGGACCCCGTGTCATCGAGCCCGAGCCCTAAATAGCACCGGTAGAAAAGCTAGAAAGTTTCCAACCGAATATTTTGGATTCCAACAAGTTGTTGCAGTGGGAAAAGGCTTATTCCCGAAAATTAATGGAGAACTCAAGGACTTCTTATGGAAGAACCTTGACTTATTTGCTTGGAGGCATGAGGATATGGTGGGTATTAACCCTAGGATTAGCTGCTACCATTTGAATATTGATCATGTGGTTGACCTACATAGTTAAAGATGAGGGCCCTTAACACAGAAAGATAGTTCTAAAAGAGGAAGTTGAGAAATTGATTGAGAATGACTTCATCAAAGAGGTCATGTACCGAAAGTTGGTCTCTAACCCAGTCTTGATGAAGAAGTATAATGGAAAATGGAGGGTATGCATTGATTTTTTCCATCTCAATAAGGCTTCACCTAATGGTAGTTTCTCCCTTCTCCAGATAGACCAATTGGTAGACTCCAAATTGGACATGAATTGCTAAGCTACATGAATGTTTACTTAGGCTATAATTAAAT
Organism: Olea europaea var. sylvestris; assembly: GCF_002742605.1. NCBI lineage: Eukaryota > Viridiplantae > Streptophyta > Magnoliopsida > Lamiales > Oleaceae > Olea > Olea europaea. The sequence goes on from NC_036246.1 coordinate 20,680,594, forward strand.
TCCTATGTACTGGCAGACGAAGAAAACATAACTTTAATCATTGATAGGGGTCTTTATTGTTATATGATGATGCCCTGGGCTAAAAATTGTCGGGGCTACCTATTAAAGGCTTGTCAGCAAAATGTTTGCCAGTGTCACCAGTAAAACAATGGAGGTCTTTGTAGATGACATGTTCGTTAAAAGCTTGAAGGCAAATGACTATGTAGTGCACCTAAACGAGACTTTTCAAATCCTATGAAGGTATAGGATGAGGCTGAACCTCCTTTAAATGCACGTTTGATGTTGCCTCCAATAAGTTCCTATGGTACATAGTCAACTAAAGAGGCATAGAGGCAAACCCCAAAAAAATTCGAGCTTTGATGGAGATGAGGTCCCCCCCAAGCTATAAGAGGTGCAAAGCCTAACAGGTTATGTGACACCTTAAATTGTTTTATTTCATAGGCCATCGACAAATGTCATCCTTTCTTTAAGGTTTTAAAGGGAGGAAAAAAGCTTCAATGGATGAAGAAGTATGAAGATGCCTTCCAGATATTAAAAAACACCTAGGGTAGGTCCCCTCTGCTCGAAGCCCAGGCTTAAAGAAATTCTACAGCTTTACTTGGCAGTCTCCAATGAGGTCGTTAGTGATTAGAGAAGACGGCACTACCCAACTTCCTGTCTATTACATCAGCAAAGCTTTCCTAGAGCTTGAGACCCGCTACCCTGACATGAAGAAATTCGCCCTATCCTTGATCACACATTCCAGAAAATTGAGGCCTTACTTCCAGGCCCTTAAAATACATGTGCTGACCAACTTCTCACTTATACAAGTGCTCTAGACACTAAATACCTCGAGAAGGTTGTTGAAATGGATAGTTGAGCTTAGTGAATTTGACATTCACTTCAAAACAAGAGTTATTATCAAGGGTCAGGCCCTAGCATACCTTGCGGTTGAATATGCCAACATTCTAGAAATGGAAGAGGTGATGGAACCTACCGAGGCTCCCACTTGGAGCCTGTTTGTTGATGGTTCAGCTAGAGAAATGGGCTCAAGAGCTGGGGTGGTCCTAATAAGCCCGGAAGGATATAAACTAAATTTAGTAGTGAGGTTCAGGTTTAAAGCCACGAACAAGATAGCTGAATACGAAGCACTGTTTGCTGGACTTAAGTAAACCAAAGAGATACAAGTAAAGAAGTTTCTTATTAGTAGCGACTTTCAATTGATTTTTAACTAAGTTAATGACAACTTTATAGCCAGGGACAAGGCATGTATGCTGATTTGAAATTGGTAACGGACTTGTTCTCGTTCTTTGAAAAATTCAAGCTAGCCCAAGTCCTGCATGTTGAGAATGCCCATGCCTTATCTAAACTGGCTAGTAGCAATGACTTAAAACTACTGATGGTGGTACCGATTGAGCACCTCCTAAAGCCTTCCATTACTACAAAAGAAGTGATGTAGGTAGAAGAAACCCACACTTGGATGCAACCTATCATAGCCTGTTTTAAAGACCCTCTCTGACAATAAAGAAGAGACCTACAAGCTTAGGAGGAGATTAGCTCATTTTGTATTCTTGGATGATGTGCTTTACAAGAAAGGTTTTTTCTCTGCCCTCATTCGATGCGTTGGAGGGGAAAAAACCACTTATATACTTCATGAAATACATGACGAGTGTGTCGCAACCATTGGGGAGGACGTATGTTGGCTCTGAAAATGTTGAGGCGGGGTTATTATTGGGCTATCCTAAAGAAGGACTCTATACAATTCGTGCAAAAATGTGACAAGTGCCAATGCTACTTCTTTATCCAAATGTACCCCTCTTAAGAACTAATGGCAAGATCTAGCCCTTGGTCCTTTATAAAGTAGGACATGGACCTGATCGGCCCCCACCCAAGGGTAGAGAAAGTGCGAGTTTGTTATTGTTGCTATTGATTACTTCACCAAATGGGTTGAAGTCGAGCCACTGACAAAAATCACGGAAGCAAACACTTTCAAGTTCCTGTGGAAGAATATCATCTACCAGTTTAGAAATCCCCATTTAATTGTCTCATATAACGGAAGGCAATTTGATAACAAAAAGGTCAAGGATTTATGTGAGGAGATGGGAATCAAGAAGTATTTTTCCATACCATATCATTCCCAAGTCAATGGATAAGTCGAGGCTGTGAACAAAACTATCAAACATACTCTAAAGTGAAAGCTTGACACATCTAAAGGAACATGGGTTGATGAGTTGCCACAAGTGTTATGGACCATTCGAACCTCCAGCAGGACTCTAACGAGAGAAACTCCATTCTCAATGGTGTGCAGTGCCAAGGCTATTAGGGCTTCTCTAAATTTTTCGGGGTTAAGGTGTAATTTTAATCATAAAATGGGACCTGAAACTAAATTCATGGCCTTCACAGACTTATATAGTTTAAAATGTGTTTTTGAAAAGTTTGGAAGTGGTGTAAGGCTGGGTCAAGTTATAAGCCGAAAAATGAAATTCAACGGAAGTTTGATCAAAGTCAAGTTTGTGGAAGATTCAAGTGTGTTTTACAACTTTGGTCCACATGCTATCAGTTGTTATACTTAATTTAATGTGGGGGCAAGAAAAAGAATCGGCACTGCACGTGATCTATGTGACCATATAGACCACAATGCAATGTGATCGCAAGTCATGGTTCAGGGTATAAATTGGCTCTAACCAAGTATTCTATGCGACTGCATGCCATTGCTCTATGTGGTCGTATAGAGTAAAGAAAAAAAAATTGTTTTCCAATAAAACACACAACACACACAACACAAACACAATTCACGCACACACACGATACAAACATAACACACGGCCTCAGACACAAATCACACGCATACCTTCCTTTCATAGTACACACACACAATCCATAATCAAAGCACACAATCGGGATTCAAATCTTCAAGAATCTATCCCCATAGACTTGGCATTGATTATCTCCTATTTGCACTCCAATTTATACACTGCAAGGTAACATTTCGAGCCCTAATTTTTCAATTATGCAAGAGAAAAATCTTGATTTCTCTTGGATATGTGTTGGAGTATGGATATGTTATGGTATGTTGGCTTTTGAGTATATTGTGATAAATGGTTTTGAAGTTATACATATGCAACATCAAAATAGAAGGAAAACATTATGCACACAACATGTTTGATGAAATGTCTAAGTGAAACGTTTTATGCATTTTTGTGAATCTTGCATTTGATGTGCATGATATTTGATTTGAATGCGTGTTGTGACAAAATCTTATAGAAATTGAGTTGGAAAACACCTAACACTCACATTGGACACAAGTAGGCCCAACAACAGCTAAGTCATGGCTATCTCACGTCACCCACTTCACCCCTTAATTTCCCAACTTAACCGAAGCCCAATTGACTTGAATTTCGGATATGAGCTAGAATCTTATGAATACTTTCATATGCTTGGAGATCGCTAGGAAAGATTTCAACTTTTCTCGACTATGTCCGATTGGTTGGTCATGGGTCCAAATTAAACAAAGCGCATTTTGAGCCAAGTTTTGCTAGTGATTACATTTTCGTGGCATGAACTCTATTTTGAGACATAAATTATTCATTCAGCATGCCAACACTGTACACATGCACCTTGAACCAAGTTTGGGGGGTTGTGCCTTGCATATGCTTTTTCATGTCTCTTCGTTATCCGTTTATATTTTGTGGTCTAATATGCAAAATTTGCACTTTTGCAGGATGCCGCCTAAATGAACATCAAAAGGAAAGAAGAAGATCGGTTCCACATTAGGTACTACGTAGACTAGAGAGCCCAAAGGGGGTGTACATAAATTTCTAACTTCGGATACTGCAGCCCGGTACTCAAACATAATTAGCTATTGAACGTTACTTCCATGGAGACCAGTTAAGTTAGATGATTTTTCCAGGTTTGAGCTAGTTACTTTGGTCCAAGTTTGTGGATGGGAAAAAGTAGTAGAGCGACCACCCCCAATCTATGAAGGCTTAGTCAGGTAGTTTTTATGCAAATTTCAACAATGAAATAAACACTCCTAGCTCCGAACATTTGCATCAAACATGGGTGAAAGGAAAATGGATTATGTTCTCACCTAAGGCCATCTGTGGGATGACATTCAAACTCAATCTTCCACTTTATTACTTGTTACAAACCGTACTTGCAGGTTTAAATCAAAATCAATATTTCGTGAACAGTATTATCAAATCTTTTTTGTTCCTTTGTTTATAATCAATTCAATACCAAAATCAAAAGAATTAGAATAGAAAACGACAAGAAATTTACTTGCATGCTTCCATTCCTTCATGAACATGGGATTTTGATTGAACATAGTTACATTATAACTCCAAAAAAATGGCGTAGTTGAACGAAAATAAGGCACATTTTAACTACCGCTAGACCTTTAAGATTTAAAGCAAGTTTACATTTGCATTTTTGGGAGGACACCATTATATCTAATTGATAGTTTGCCCACTCCTCTTCTTGCCAAAAGGACACCTTATGAACTACTTTACAAATGCATCCCTTCCTATACTCATTTATAGGTTTTTACTTGTTTTTGTTATGACTTAGATGACAACTGTAAATATGCTTTCCTTCTCTTTTTCTTAATTTGTTTGTCTTGTTTTGCTATTTTGTATTCATCTGATTGCTTGTCAAAATATCCAATATTTTGAAAAATCACCATGGTTCCTGCTCACAAACTTGACTCTAAAGCTAAGAAATGCCTTTTTTGGGTTATCCTCTTGGTCAAAAAGCATACAAGTGATGAATCTAGAAAATAATAAGATTTTTACCAGTTGTCATGTCATTGTTCACAAAAAACATTTTGCATATGGCACCATTTTTTCTTCCACCGAAGACAATACTCCAATTTTACCAATTCCAGAAATAGCTTCACCAAATGATTCCTAACATGATGAGTTGTTCACATCACCTGTTGGGTTTCGATACCCAATAAATTTGTGTGATGATTTAAAATAATTAACGGATAATTTATTGACACCATAAATTTGGCTTGACTAGAAAATGACCAACACTTTTGGATGACCCAAGTTGTGGCTTTGTATTGGTAGTGATGTGTTAATAGCCCTATTACTTGGTTATTTGTGGATTGGATTGTTAGCCAAATTATCCTTTGGCCCATTTGTTAACCTAAATTAATCCATTATATAGCCATCTCTTCCAACCCATTTTGTGTGTGCGTAGTGCAATAGAGAGAAGAAAAGATAGAAAAGCAGCCGGTTCATTGCAATTGAGAGCTTTGCTAGAGTTATTGGTATCTTCTTCTCCACCTTTTTGATATTGCATACCATCACCATTAGAGTCTTCTTTGTGGAGTGAAACTTGTGGAAATCGAGTGTCGGAGTTTTGGTCGAGCCAAGGTCGGGTGGTGTTCGTTTGATTGTTTTCTGAGCCTGAAATCAAGATTTCTCGAAGGATTTCTGCGACAAATGGTATCAGAGTCTGTGTTGTTGAGGAATCTGTTGGGGATAGAAAAAAAAGGCTGAAAGTGGGCCAAAATTGATTTGGAAATCGAAGCAGAAAGCTATCCAATTTTCTTGCAAAACTGCCAAACTTGTAAATTTGATTTTCAGCCAAACCAGAGATCGATTGGAGAAACAGATACCACTGGTAGGCTGTACAGCGAGAGGCACGTGTATGGTGACATTGTTTCATGGGTATGCTGATGTCACGCGTGAGGGTACGTCCATCTGATTCCGATGATGGCTTCAATAGGCAGAATGTTGTCGACAATAAGACGGACTCTACGTGTTGTCGAATTTTAGTTTTGAGCTATACGATGAAAGTTGGACGATTTTGCCCTTGGATATTTGGGTGCCGTTTTGTGTTGTCGCGGCTACTAGAAGCTTTCAGTATTTACAGACCTTCAGATGTGGTCCACTCAATATCCTGTTCTTTATCTTTTATTATTACAGTTAAAACTATTGTGTAGAATAATAATTATGTTTCCACATTAGAAGTTATCATATGGGGTGACGTTAGACTTAGGGTTACCCTATGAAGGGGTAAACGTTGCATGTTGCTAGACCTAGAAATTACTTGTTAATTATTTGCTTCAAATTCTTTGTAAATTTGTTACCAATCTTTCCTATACTGTTAGAATTATATGTGACTTTAGAAAAATTTGTTTGACTATTCTCTATGAATTATGTTGGTACTTTTACTTGTGTCATTATTTAGTATTGGTGGCATGTGTAGGTATTTAGGCAAGTGCGAAAAATAAGATATGCTTTAACTGTGGTACATTTGGACATAGTGAAATAAATTGTCCTAGGAATGTTAATAAAATAAAAGATAATAAGAAAGGTGAGGCGAATTTGGCTATAGGGTCGAGTGATGACCTTAGTGATGTTTATTAAGAGTAAATTTAATTACTGCATATGCATTTGTGTGTAATCCTTTCTACATATGTGTGATTACTTAATTTCATTATGTTGATATATTATACTTTCAATTTGTTTGATGTATGTAATTACATGAATTAGAGTGATCTTATTATTTTGTGTAATGTGTTTGCATGCATGGTGGATTGAGATTTGTGGAGTACTCATTTTGCTCTGTGAGTGGTGAGAGAGTGTATTAGTGAGAAGAAAGATGTGGCAGTCATTTTCTCCTTTATTTTTGTGAGCTTTGTGTGGTTTGTGAGATTGTATGGGGTAGCTATATGTGGGTTATCTTCTTCCTCTTTGTGAGCCTATTTTGTGAGTGTTTTAAAGTACTCAAACTCTTTCTTTTATTTTCTTTGTGAGTGCCACCTTCACCAATTCTTTGTGATTTATTGAGTTTTGGTGTTAGAGTAACCTTGTGGAGTGTGGGTCAATTTAAATTAAGCCCTAACCTTTGTTGTCGCTAAAGGTATTGATTTGCCATGGGGGGGTTTGTGATGCACTAAGTGTGAGGATGTCTATTGATGATGTGGAATATAGATGCCTGAAGGAGCATTGGTAATATGCTTGGGGTTGTGAAGTATACCATTTGGATCACGAGTGTAGAGGTGATTAAATATTGGAATCATTTATTTGTGAAGAGACCCTGAACAAGTGGAGTGTGAGAAATGCATTTCTATTACTTTTGTTAGATGAAGATCCATTATCCATGTAGGTTGGGAGAAGTGATGTGGTAATAAAGGATTATCCCGTGGACTTGAATCTATTGTGATTTACTAGTTAGACATAAGTTAAGTGGTCATCTAGTGAGCATAGTGGGCGATGAGAGGAGATATGTGTTTTTAAGGTATGAGCAACACAGAATGTGATAGGATAAGTGTGGATAAATCTTTTTGTGGAAGTCATTTATGCATCTATTGCACATGTGTTGACCATTTGTTTGATTAACTTGATGTTAATCTGTTGTTCTATATGAACGTGATTTTTTTTAAAGACCTATTTGTGTTATCCTATATTATATTGTCATTGAATGTTCATTTGCTCTTGATTAATTATCGTAAATATCTACTTTTACTTGAGTGTTCTTGACCTTAGCCCAGGTGAGTACACAAAATAGGCATGTGTTTTAGGTTGGAAACATACGATAAGATAAGGTCTGTGAATCAAATTTTTTTAGTTATCTTGATTATGCAATTATTAACTTTATGTTTTGATTACTTGCAGATTGATTGGGTATTAAGGTGGAGATTTGTTAGATTTTGATATCCAATAAATTCGGGCGAAAATTTAAAACAGTTGACTGAAATTTTTTCGAACCATAAACTTGGCTTAACTCGTAAAGAACCAACACTTTTGGATGGTCCAAGTTGTTGCTTTGCATTGGTGGTGATATATTAATGGGAAAATTTCATAAGTGAGAAATTAAGTATGATATATTTCAAAATTAAGAAATAAGTTTCAAAATTCAAAAATCAGATCTTTTTATTTAAATTTATTTATGATTTAATTATTTTATTAATTTAATATATTTAGGTCACGGATTTATACAATTTGGTCACGAATTAACAATTTAATTACTAATTTATTATTTTTTCGTCACAAATCAAAAATTATATGTCACAAATTATTTTACGATCACAATTCGAAAATTTTGAAGGTCACAGTTTGTTTATCGGTCACAAATCAAAAAATTAATTAGTCACAGATTAATTTCTAGTCACAATTTATCAATTTACTAGTAACAACTTATTTTTTGGTCACAAATCAAAAATTTTATAGGTCACATATTATTTTTCGATCACGAATAAATTTTTTTATAGGTCACAAATTATTCATTAGTCACAAAATCAAAACTTCAATTGGCCACAACTCATATATTCGTTTCAAATTATTAGATTAATTGGTCACGATTAATTTTTAATCACAACTTATCAATTTATTGGTTACAACATTTTTTCGATCACAAATAAAAAATTTCATAGGTCGCATATTATTTTTGGGTCGCGAATATTTTTTTTTTATAGATCACAGATTATTCATTGGTCACGGAATCAACTTTTACTGGTAACGGCTCATTTATTCATTGCAAATTATCAAATTAATTGGTCACGATTAATTTCATCGGTCACAAATCAAGTCACGGTTTATTTGTATGTCATAAATTTTCAAATTAATTGATCACAAATTATTTTCAATCACAAATTATCGAATATTTAGGTTACAATTAATTAGTTGGTCATGAATAAATAGATGGTTGGTCACAGACCGTTGCCACCATCGTCATCAAAAAATACCACCACATTGCCAACCACGACAACCACACAACACACAAACACAAAAATCAACCAAAATAATGTCATCATACAACCAGACTTGGACTTTGCAACAACCTTAACGGATCACTGCAGCACCAACACATGTGACACTGCACACGTGACCACCACCGTCACCACTACCAAACCACCTCAAAAAACTACCACAAAATCCACCTCAAAATCACCTGTGACCACCGCTAGCACCTTCACTCACCACTGCGTGAACCATAACCCTGCCACAACCACAATCAACATAGCCCTGCAACAAAATGCAAACTCACCCCCAACCCAACACAAATGCATCGCGATAAAGAAATAAATGAATTACAGAAAGCAAGAAATCAAAATCACAAATCTGGAATCGAAGTCACAAATCTGAAAGTTTAATTTTTGAATTATTAATTAGGATAATATCACAAATCACCACCGGCCACTACCCCAGATTTGACACCCACCATCGCACCTCACTGTCAGATGAACCATCAATCACCACCAGTAGTAGATCTGACACTACTAGCCACCACCACCAGCAGAGGCACTGCTACAGATTTGTACAACAGCACTCGCCGTTACTGTCTTGCTGCTCGCAGTACCTCGCCATCTACATTAGCAACCGGATGAGGAAGACTCAACGAACGACTGTTGCCTTGTCGCCGCCAATGAGGGTGGTTCCCGAACGAATGATGGTGGAGAACGAGAGAAGAATGGAAACTGAGGAAAGGCTGCTGGAGGTGACACTCACTCCACTGTGATGACTTCGTCGTCACGGTGTCGCTGAAGTGATTGATCGGTCGCCGGAGAAAAAATAAAAATGGGGAAACGAGAGAGAGAATGAATTATTTGGGATTAATTGATTTATTAGAGAGAAAAATGAAGAGAGAGAGAGAATAAGTGAAAAAATTAGGGTTTTCTGATTTTTGAATAGTAAAACTTTACGTCTGATTTTGGAATGTAGAATTTTTAATGTCTGGTATTATGTAATTTCCACTTTATTAATAGTCTAATTACTTGGTTATTTGTGGTTTGGATTGTTGGCCCAATTACCCTTTGGCCCATTTGTTAACCTAAAAGAATCTATTATATATCCATCTCATCCCAGCCGTTTTGTGTGTGTAGTGCAATAGAGAAAAAAAGATAGAGAGGCAGTCGGTTCATTGCAATTGAGAGCTTTGTTTGAGTTATTGGTGTCTTCCTTCTTCTCCCCTTTTGTATGTCTTCCTTTTTTTCCCCTTTTGTAATATTGCATACCACCACAATTAGAGTCTCCTTTGTGGAGTGAAACTTGTGGAAACCGAGTGTGGGAGTTTTGGGTTGAGCGTAGGTCAGGTGGTGTTCGTTTGGTTGTTTTCTGTGCTCGGAATCAAGATTTCTCGAGGGATTTTCACGACATCACCTATTCCTATTACCACTTTACCAGAGACCCTACAATTACCTATCCAACCAGTCATCCTCTAACGGTCAACTAGAATTTGCTAGCCTTCTATCATGCTTGAAGATTTTCATTGCCCTCATCCCACTATATTGCAGCCTCACCTAATCCATCAACTTCGAAACCAGGTTGCAAACATGGTACACAATATCCTCTTGCTCATTATCCTTCATATGATAAGTTATCATCTCAAATATTCATCTAATAGAAGTTGAAAGCTATGACCAAGCCGTAGGTAACCTAAGTAGAAGAGGTAACATGGCAAGAAATTCAAGCATTGGAAGCTAACAATACTTAGACATATGTGTCTATACCTACTAGCTAGAAGGCCATCGGAAGTAAATGGTGGATAGAATAATGTACAACTTTAAGGGAAGCATTGAGAGGCATAATAAGTGGGTTTTTGCACACTTATTTAATATTTAAACTAAAATAATTATTGATTAAATGAGTAGATTTCTACTTACAATCGTGTAATTTATGCTTTTATAGGTAAAAATCATATGAAGGAAAGAGAACAAAATGAAGGGAGAGAAAAAGAACCAAAAGCAAACAAAAAAATGACTTTGATAACCAAAGTAAACAAGTTCAAAAGATGAAGGACCTCAGATACAATTTATGGAGGGCGATTGAAATGAAAATCAAAATTTGATGATCAAATTGTACAAGAGCAAATTTGAGGGACCTATCATGTGATTATTTGGAAGACTTAGATGTAAAATGAAACTAGCCAGCAATTGATTTTTTGGGTAGAAAGGCGCCACCTTACAGCGCCTAGGCGTCATCTTAAATTTTAGGGTTTGTTTTGTTCAATTTTCGAAAATCAGGGTCCTTTGTTGCTAATTATGGGAGAGTTTTTCTAGGTTTTAAAGTGAAAATGGGGGAAGCTTCTGTATAGAATACAATATTCTCCTTTTTATCATTTGTATAATGTGGTCTACATATTTGTGTTGTGATATATGATGGAAACTTAACCTACCTTGATTAGTTTCAATACTTGCTCTTTGATGTTAATATACTTATTTTGATGTTATTTGGTATTGATTTTCATGCTATTCATGAATTGGGCATGTTTATGTTAAGTGATTTGTACATCATTCGAGATAATATTGTACATTTTAGACCAAGGAGTAAATACCTTAGGTTCTTGTAGGGTTAGAATGAGAAAAGCCATCAAATTCAAAACATAAAAAATGGAAAAAAAGAAGAAGAGAAAATCTATCCATTTATGTACCATTAAGTGCTTGTAGGGAGTTTTCCTTTGCTTTTCAAAAAGTCATAAGCTATCCCATATCGGTTCCCACAAAAAAAATATAAAAAATAAAAAATAAAACAAAATGCTAAAGGGATAAGTTATAAATAGGGGACATGCCATTGCTTGAATTTTTAATAATTTTGGCTTTATTGGTCTAAAATATGGCCTAAAGAATAAGTTAATTTCAACGTTGTTTTTATCTTCCTAATTTTTTTCAATTTCAGATCGGATATTGATAATATAGCAAATTGGATATGAATTTAACAATTAAATATCCGTTAAATTATCGGATAGAATCCATAAATTATTCTTATCAGATCGGATTGAACATGGGTAGATCCAATCCATTTACATCCCTAGCCTTGGGTGATCAATTGATTGTTTGATTTTAATCGACGTTTAGTTATAGTAGGTTAAACCAATCATTTAGATTTAATTTCACTTGAGAAAGTTGTATAATCGAAAGTAAACATTCATTGAGGGATCGAAAACTCGAATTCAAAAAGTCTACATTATTACTTCAACGAGATCCGTGCACTTGCGATTTGTACTTTATATTGAACGAGGTACAAAGTCCATTTAATAGCCAAGGGATAGACATAGGTTAAAGGCCTTGATTATACCTAAATCTTTTCACCTGTTGCAAAACTTGTCACTGTATGATGCCTTTTTTAAAATTGCTGTCGCAAAGAACCAAACATTCTATCAGCTTAATGTACAAAATGTGTGTGTGTGTGTGTGTTTTTTTTTTTTGTGGAGACCTCTTTAAAGAGGTTTATATGAGACCACCGTCTATTTTAAGTTGACAGAAAAGAACCGACAGCTATTTTGTCGACTAAACAAATCACTTTATGACTTAAAATAAGCTTCTAGAATTTGGTACCGTAAATTTTCAAGTGCTATTTACAAAGTAGGGTTTATACAATTGAATGTTGATTAATAGTGTTTGTTAAGCCCGAGGATCAGCCATTTACTGCAGTTTTAATTTATGTAAATGACATGATAATAATTGGAAATAATAGATGAGATATCAAAGCACTAAAACACTTTCTCAGCCAACACTCCAAGCTTAAAGATTTGAGCAAATAGATCTTTTGGGATCGAAGTAGCACAATAAAAGTCGGGAAAATGTATTTCGAAGAGAAAATATACAATGGATTTCCTTGATGAATCAAGAACGCAAGGAGTTGCAATAGTTGCTATTCCATTGGAACAAAATCTAAAGTTGAAACCTCCGAAAGAGTTACTCAAGAGTCCATCAATATACAGAAAGTTGTCAGGAAGCCTATATATCTCACGATATCTAGGCTAGATATTCAATATTCAGTTTATTTATCGAGTCAATTCATGGGACAGCCTAGAAAACCTTACCTTAAAGTAGCAATAAAAGTATTCAAGTATCTGAAAGGCTAGCTCGAACAAGGTTTGCTATTTCCATCTCAAAATAATTTTGAATTAACTGTATACGATGATGCTGACTGGGATGGATGTCCAACTACAAGAAGGTTGGTAATAGGGTATTGCATTTACATCGGTGGTTCACTGGTTTCCTGGAAAATAAAAGAAACAAACTACTGTTTCAAGGTCTTATGCGAAGGTGAAATATCGAGCCATGGCAGTAGTAACATGTAAATAGACTTCGGTCAGACTTTTATTCATAGAAGTCGGGGTACTGATCAACACAACGAAAAACATGTTCTATGACAACAAAGCAGTCTTACACATAGCTGATCCAGTTTTTCATGAAAGGACCAAACAAATTGAGATGAACTGCCATGTAGTTCCAGATAAGATTAAACTTGGTCAGATAGTTACAAGGTTCAAGATGTCTCAGACACATGTAGTTGATAAATTCACAAAAGGCTCTTGGAAAAAGTTCTTTATAATCACATGTATGCAAGTTGGGTACAATCAATATTTATGCTCCAACTTGGGGGAAATTGTTAAAATACGTGAATAAATTAGAACAGAAAGATTGAGAGATCCAAAGATAAATATTGCTAACAAAGTTTGATGAGTTAGCTATTTTCATGTAGTTTTTTGTATTCAAACCTATGCATGTACTCTTTTTATCTATGGAAGAAATATATATTTTTCTCCTTCAGTTCATTTATAAATATTAACTGTTCTTTTCGCTACGTGGTGTATATAATGCAAATTAAATCTGTGTAGGCCCTATTGGGTTTTAATATCCAATAAATTTGGATGATGATTTAAAATAGTTGACGAATAATATATTGAAACCATAGACTTGGCTCGAACTCAAATATGACTGATACTTTTGGATGACCTAGGATTTGCTGTTGATGGATGTGTGAGTCTTGGCCCAATTGTTATTAAGTTTCTTTGGTTTTTCAAGCAGCCCATTTACCTTATTGTTGGCCCAATTAGGTGACCTAATATCCAATCTATATATCCTCTATCACTGTAACCATTTTAGATGGTGTGCATGCGTTGTGTGTAAGAGAGAAAATGAGAGAAAGGAAGAAAGGGAGGCAACCGGCTTGGGGGAGAAAGGGAGAAGAGTTTTCGACTATTGTTGCTTATTCTTTTTTCTACTCCTGTAAGTACCACCACCATCAATTCCTCTTTGTGAGGTTTGAGGGAACTTGAAGCAACAAAAGGTATTAAGGGTTGTTGGGTCGAGCTGGTAGATTGGTGTTCGTTTGGTTATGTTTTGAGCCCGAAATCAAGATTTCTCAAGAGATTTCTGAAACAAATGGTATCGGAACTTATGTTGTTGAGAAATCTATGTTTTCTGGGGTGAAAAATTGGCTAGAAGTGGCCTAAAATCGATACAAAAATCGAAGCAGAAAGTTGTCCAGATTTTTCCAAAACTAGCTGGATTTTTTTTGCATTTTCTAGCTAAACCAAAAGGAGTTTGGATAAACGGACACCACCAGTAGACTGTACAGGTAGAGACAAAGCAGGTGGAGTGGCAAATGGTCGACGATGTGGGGGATGTCGGCAAAGGGCGTGAGGACGCGTTCGGTGGTTTCAGGCAACAACTTCAAAAGATAGAATGTTGATGGTGGTGATACGGACCTTGCGGTATTGTCGAATTTCAGTTTTGGGCAATATAGTGAAAGTTGGACGATTTTTCCCTTGGACGTTCAGGTGTCGTTTGTGTTATTGCGATTACTGGAAGGTTTAAGGCAAATAGTGACAATTCTAAAGTGGTGAATTCGCATATCTTGATATTTACGGACCTTTAGACGTGGTCCGCTCAGTATTGTGTTTTTTGACTTTTATTATTACAGTTAAAACCATTGTGTAGGGTAATTATTTATTTTTCGCATTAGAAGTTATCGTGTGGGGTGACGTAAGGTTTGGAGTTACCGTGAAGGGGTAACCATTGGCTATTACAAGACCTAGGAATTATTTGCCTTAAATTCTTTGTGAATTTGTTGCCAATCTTTTTTACATTATTAGAATTGCATGTGATCTTAGGAATGTTTATTTTGATCATTCTGTGTGAATTTTGTCTATACTTTGCTTATGGTCATTATTTGGTATTGATGGAATTGTAGGTCTAAGGTAAGTGTGAAAAGTAAGATGTGTTTTAATTGTGGTAAATTTTGGATATAGTAAAATAAATTGTCCTAAAAATGATAATAAAAGGAAAGTTAATGAGAGAGGTGAGGTGAATGTCATCATAGGGTCGAGTGGTGACTCTAGCGAGGCTACTGTATGCACATTTGTGTGTAATTCTTTATGTACGTGTGTGATTACTTAGTTTTATTGCAATGTTGATATGTTACACTTTCAATACGTTTGATGTGGGTAATTACATGAATTAAAGTGATCTTATTACTTTGTGTAATGTGTTTGCATGCATAGTGGGTTGAGATCTGTTGCATACTCATTTTGCTCTGTGAGTGGTGTGATAGTGTGTGGTAGTGAGAAGAAAGAGGGCAGCCGTATTCTCCTTTTATCTTTGTTAGCCATTTGTGTGCGCAATTATAAAAAGGATGCAGCCGACTTTCTTGTGTTTTTCTTCCTTCGAGTTGAAACTTGTCTTCCTCTCTTTTTGGTTACATATTGCAGCCACCCTATTGAGTTCTTCGTGAATACACTGAGTTGAGCAACCAAAGTAAAAATAGTTGTAGATTGGAGCCATTGGTTGGGTGTGTTTGATAAGGTTGGGATTGTTATACTGAGCACGGATTTCACGAATTGAAGATCTATTTCGCAACAAGGCCCTATATGAATCACTTGAGAAAAATACAAAATGGAGGACGTTAGTTCGAAGATATTCATTGTTGGTAAATTCTTAAATTACAGGATGGTAGACTCCAAAATTGTAATAAAGTTGCAAGTTATCTTCCACGATATCCAAAATGGCAACATGTCATTTAGAGAGTCATTTTAAACAATGACAATTATTGAAACGCTTCCTATTAGCTTAAGCACAAAAGCAAAAAAGATGAATTTCGAAGAATTGATTATGCGTTTAAGGATTGAAAAGGATGGTAAAAAATATGACAAGATTGGGAGTCATCCAGTGGAGCCTAAAGCTAATATGGTAGAGGAAGGGTTAAAGACCAGCAACAAAAGGATACACACAAAAGACTTCCTCTCTTCTAAAATATTATACATATCGCTCTTTTTTAAAGTTTTTGAATAATACATACCACCTTAAATCACTTTTTTCTGACATATTAGCATAAATAATAGTAGTAATGCTTAAAGTACGATTAAAAACATTTTTTGTATCTTGTGGCTCTTTTAGCAATAATGTAATACCTAAAATATCATTTTAATACTTCCAACTAAATCAACAACAAAGTACTGTTTCACTATCGACACTTTAAAAAAATATACCACCAAATTCTTTGATCAAATGTTAAAGTACAAGTGTAGGTCCCATTGGAATGGGCGACGATGCTAGAGTTTGTCACTAGTGCCACTGTGAGTTGGGGCTTTTTTGGGCCGTGGGGCCATGTTGGGTGGTGTGAGGCCAGAGGGAGGGTGGCAATAGGGCTGTTGCAAGATTTCATCATTGGAGAAGATAGGGTCCATGCGCGCCTCACCAGTCTTAGAAATATTGGCTAGGCAAAGTGGTTTCAAATCTCATTTTCTATAAGGTATAAAAAACTTACTGAAGCCACAATGAAGATAAGATATGTATGTTGAAGATGTTGACACAAATCTTTCAATTGTCTTAGAAGTAATTTCCACACATACCGACGTGAATGAGCATGGAGAATATAGCAGTAAAATCAAATTCTATCCATGCGTGTTATCAATCTGGCAAAAAGAGACCATCTTCAAATGAATAAAGCGGTAAAAAGAATAATAAGAAAGCATTTAAATTGTTAAATAGTTTATTTATTTATGATTTCTTTTTGCACATGTTATTCTACTAGCAGCTTCACCTGTTACATCAATAATCGAGTAGATCTAAGATAGGTAGAAGTTTGGTGCATGACTGATAGAGTGTTAAGGAATTGATTGACCTGGCAAAAGAGTGCTTTAGTAGGGTTTTTAATGATTGTATAGTTATTACCATCTTAAATGCTTTATTTGATTGAATTAATGGATTATGCTACAAGAAGTAAAACTATTAAAATATTTTCTGGGGAAGCATCAGAAAAGTAAATGTATGTTTCCTCAATGGTGTGCTACATTGGAAAACACGTTCCACTACACATTGTAACTAACCAATTATTTTTTGAACTTATACTAACAGTGAAAAATGTGATTGGCAATTCATTGAGTAATTAAGTATATATCCTATAAACATATTAAAAGATCATGGGATTGACTTCACAGAGAACCTAGGCAAGAAGCTTTTTCTTATTTGAACCTTTCACTGAGAGGTCAAAATTCTAGCAGAAGAGAGGATCGAGATGCCCAATACAAGTTTTAGGAGAAGCTTTCTACTACAACCTGACTAAGAGGGTGACTAAGTGTGAACAAACAACTCTAGAGTTGGTTTGTAATACATGTAAACCTGTCGATGTGGATGAAGAGATCAAGAATCAATTTTCTTTTGTTTGACATAACGCCAACTATTTGATGGTGAGGTTTTTGTGATCTATAACTGTTTAAACATTTATTTTATTGGGTATCTTACCCTCTATTATTTTATGCATTAGAAAAAGAGGACAATAAATTGTTATTAGTTTTTTTGATACAAAATTATATGATATTAATAATTCAATACTACCGTTGATGCGCCCCTTAAATTGAGAATAGGAAGGAGGAGAAGGCAAAGGACAATTGCCATCTTGGACCCTTCTTTTTTTTTTTTTTGAAATCTGGAAAGATTCCAATTGCAGAGAGATTCCATGTTTTGTTTTCCCTCTTGGCTGTGACGTGAGGTTAAACTATAAGGCTTTGCACCAATTTTGGTATTAGAACACGGTTTCCCTCCTCAAGGAACTTAGCATTCCATGCCTGTAACTCATAGTGGTAATTCATAAAATATTCCAAATAATCAAATTTCAAACAAACAAAACTAGTAAAATCAGTACAATTTTGGTGCAACTTACTTGTTGATTGAATGTTATGAATGAACATGAAGTTCGAGAAGAACTAAGGTCTCCCAATAAGATGTGGCATGGTTAGAGATGGGGCTCGGCTCGACACATTTGACCACGAGCTCTGCTCATCTTCAACGAAGTGAGCCTATGCTCTGATCATCGTTCAAGGACCAAGCTCGACTTGGCCTACGAGTTCACCATTTATTTTAAAATCCTCATCTTTTTCTCTAAATTTGGACCGGCTACTTAATTTTTTTGAATTGATAGAGTTAAAATTGTACACGAATAACTAGTTATGTGTACAATTTTTTTAAATGTAATATTATTAAGAAAATAACAAAGTATGGATATGATGAAATTAAATATCATTTAACTAACTACATACAAGTTCAGCATACTTATTTTGGATTCCAAAATGAATGTCTTGCCAATCATTTACACACATTAATGTTTTCGAAATGTCTTCTTCGAATCAACCCCTTGACCTCTTGCAAAGTTTGTTTGCCTACAATAGAAAAATTCCAAAGTTACAGTGTTAACGGGAGGTGTTAGTATATCTTTTGCAATAACAAAATCAATTGGATATCTTCATTCCTTTTGTCACCAAAAATCAAGTAAATCAAATTCTATTGCTTCAATACGTTCTACATTCCTAAGTATTTAATGATTGAAATATCAATGTAATTCAGTTGGCATTCCAATTGGACATGCGTCCGATGTCTGATTACATGTAGAAGACATGCTAGAAAAACTTGTATAAAATCTTTCATCCCTAATGCTTTTAAATAGATTCACTATTTATGCATCATCTTCATGAAGATTAGCAAAAGGGTTGGGTTTGTAGAGTGCCCGGCTAACTTTTGCACCCAATCGCTATGGATATAATTTATAGGTCGTGCGTAGTGTACATAATTTGGGTACATAGGGGTGTTCACACCTCTCACATGGGGTGGGACCCAAGTGAGGTGGGCCCCATCCCATGTGAGGGAGTGAACATCCCTATGTACATATTTTATATACACCAAGACTTATCCACAATTTATACATGGAAGTTAACATGTTTTCTAAATTAGAATAAGTGATAAGTGCATCAAAATTTAAATTATTTGTCATTTGTCTAGCGATATATTTAGTTCATTTCAAATTGTATTTGTGCTCCATTATGCATACCAAAAAAAAAAAAAACATAAGTCTCCTTAATATTTTCTAAATTTTAGTTCTATAGAATACAATATTACAATAAAATCGAGATCATTTCTTTATTTCTTACAAATTCTTGCAATGACAAAAGGACATTCAAGAACTTTAGAACTAGTGGGATACTATAATGCAACTAAGATGGTTGTAGAATTATAAAAACTTGTCAAAAATCTTTTAACTTTAAAAGCTAATTCTCAATTAGTATAACCTAAAATAAACTCATCGTTATCACTTGTATGACTAGAGTTAAAAAATTCAGTTATTGATGCTTCATATTCTTTACATATTAATAATAAGTAAGTTGAGTTTCACCTATATCCTATGTTGGTTACAAATTTTTTGAAATTCATAACAAATTTTGTACAATAATCCTCGAATGCTGATTTTCTACTTTGTAATATGGTGATGTGTATTACTGCATCCCTAATTCTTTCCATTTGATCTTTAGTATGTAACATACCATCTTGCATAATTAGATAAAAAATGTAACACACATGAATATGAAATAGAAAACTACAAAAATCAAGATTAAGAACCATGTATAGTTTATCAATAACAGGCTTATTAACACTAGTATTATCAAATGTAAAAGAGTGAATTTTACTTTCACAATTATATTCTTTAATAATTTGCATAAAAGCATTAAATATGTCGTTAGTGTTATGAGGATACTCAATTATCTTAAAAGCAATTATTTTTTATGCATAACCCAATGTGGGTCAATCTGGCTTGCAATTGCATTTATGACCTTTTTTTATTAATACCTTCACATATAACACCACTATATTTATGTAAATTACAAATGAATTGTTTCTTGTTTTTAACGACATACTCTAGGGTATCAAAATGAAGAGTATTTTTACTTATCGTAATGTACCTTGGTTGAAGATATCAGTTCTCGAACTGTGTGAAATGTTCATTGTCCACTATGCTTAGTGACTCAACATTGACAATGGACTTTATCATTCCTCCACGAGTGTAAAGATGAAATAAAATTATAGTAGAGAATGTAAATAGATTGAAGATGAAATGTATGAATTTAATTATGTATAATGTGGAGAATAGAATTGAGATTTGAATTGTATAAACATAAATATATAAAGATGTTGATTGTAGAATATATAAAATGAATTGAAATTTAAATTGAATGACATTAATTTGATTGTAGAGAGAATGTAGAAGAGAGTATATAGTGTGTGAAAAATGGATTGAAGTTGTGAAGTATTCATAGAATTATAAAAATAAAAATAAAAAAATTAAGAGACTGTTGGGACAGTCACTTTCAAAGTTTTGTGACAATTTCAACTATCACAAACTTTGAAAAAAGTGACCAAACGTTCAACTCACCATTTGAGCCTCCCACTCATCTTGTGCTCACGCTCGAGCCATCCATGGGTTGAATTCTGATGAGCCGACGAGCTACTCGGCACTTTTACCACTTCTAGGGGTGGTTCAGTATATGAGGAGGTGTTGGACAACATTATAAGGGATGAAGAAGAGGAATTGGAGGATCGAGAATCTAGGGAGTTTGATAATCATGGGCATTAATATAATGAAACAGAGAAGATTTTCCCCAATACCATGGTAGGGATTGATTATCTATCTCTTGATGAGCTAATTAATAGGATGAAGGTGGATGTGCCATATTTTTATGGAAAGCTAGAGCCCAATGCTATTTAAAGATTGGTTAACAATCATAAAGAATTACTTCTAATGGTTTACTGTATTCGAAGATCTAAACGTTCGTTATGTCCAAACGAAATTAAAGAGGCATGCACAAGCTTGGTAGGGAAGTGTGGAGGAACAATTATGCCATATTCGACGTTCATTAGTTTTCACCTGGAAGGAGATGAAGGAACGGATCAAGGAAAATATTTTCCCATTGATTATGTTAAGAAATGGGCAGGCAATATGATACAATATGAAATATATGATCACACACAAAAAACAATACTAAAAGCAAGAAATAGATTAGCAAAGGAATCAAGTATTTTATTCAACAACTAATGGAGAAAGTAATATTGCTATGGCAATCTCAACAATTCTAGTAAATTAAATGAAGAATTTACTATTTATAGGAGACATGTCAAAACTTTAAAAATAACCTAAAAAATGGAAATTATGTTAAAATATGCCTGAAACCAACAAAAGGAGAATCTCAGATGGTACTGTTGCTTGAATGGCATCTAGCGCCAGGCGAGAGACCATCTTGTTACTCGAGCTAGAGTTTAGCAACTGGTGGATGACAACTCCTTGCTCCAAAAGTTGTCTACTGCTCGAGCAGCGATTTTTCTTCCCGATTCATAACTTTGATTTCTTCAAGACCGTTTCAACTAAAACCCTAATACCCACGAGAATTTTGATCAAACTACAACAAATCTGCATCGTGAATCAAATTTTGGTACAACATCACCTGGAAAAATAAGTTTGACTGTAACGACACAATTGAACCCTTCAACTCGAACCAAACTTCTCCAATCATACAAAATACTTTCTCTTCCACGGTATCCAACATGGATACATGAATCCAAATATAGGATTCCCAAAAATTTTTACCAAATAGGGTCGAAGCACATCCCGTAGCATAATCAACTCTCAATGCTTTCACCGAATGCCCCTTGTTAGTCTCGACACCTTCAGTATCCCCAAAAGCATGCGTAACTAAATCAGCACCTTCATACCTATCTCCAATGAATCTATCCCTAGCAGTTGAATATGATGAAACCAAAAAACAATGGTGGCAAAGCAAAATTACCCATATTCTCCAAATTCGATTGAGTAGTATTTTTCAATATGGACCTAAGGCGAAATTCCAAAGGTACTGTACCAAGCTAAATATTCACCACGGTACTAAACTTGTGCTGACTTTTCTTCACCAATTATGTTTGACGTTATAAGGTTTATAACATGGACATTTTTCGCCCTTCCAATACAATACAGACACTCTTTCGGACCTTCATGACTTCACCTGCTCCAGAGAATGTGTACCACGTGAAATCAAGAGTACTCAATGAAATGAGATTCTTCTTTAAAATTGGAATGTGTTGAACGTGATCAAGTGTTCTACATGTTCCATCTACCAGCTTCAATTTGACTCTCCCAATATCATTTACCATACAAGATTCATTGTTACACATGACAACGATATCTTGCATCCGCATTTCATATGTTTCAAACATATCCCGATTAAGATACATATGGAAAGCACAAGGTGTATCCAAAATCACTAGTGAGGTTTGGATTCCACGTCAAAAATCACCAAAAGATCTCTATCAGTCAAATAGTTTTCAGCTATGTTTGTCTCGTCTAAAGTGTCTGATTGCTTTCCATAATTTATAGTTGAATTACCTTTGCTCTGCAACTTCTCGTAATATCTCTTAATGTGTCATTTCTTCTTGCAATAAAAATAAATAAGTAAAGATATTCTCACATTACCTTTGCTCTGCAACTTCTCACAATCTCTCTTAACATGTCATTTCCTTTTGCAATAAAAACAAATAAGTGAAGAGATTCTCACATTAAGATCATATCAAAGAATAGTACACTATTAGATAGATTGCGATTAATGATCAACCATGCAAACCTCAAAAAATTGTTTTAGGGTCATGTACTAATTCCAACCTGCTATACACTAAATCGTGTCCCATCTAAGTTGATTGACAAAACTCCATATAAGTTATGGAAAGGCAGAAGGTCAAACTTATGTCATATTAAAACTTGGGATTGTGACGCTTATGTGAATCGCATTAAATCGAATAAATTTGAGTCTAAATCTGATAAATACATATTTGTATGATGTCCAAAATAGATATTTGAATACTAATTCTATAATCCCCTTGAGAAAAAGGTGTTCATCTCAAGACATGTCATATTTCTAGAAAAAATTGTTTATTCTAGGATAGGACAATGAACAGAATAGATCTTGAAGGAGTTCAAAAATCCACAGATAAGTTGACCAATTAGATAAGCATGAGTCTGACCCCGCATATGTTAAAAGACATATTTAATGATCAGAAAGTAGAGAATTTTGAAGACACATTAGCTTCGTGTAAATCTTGTAGGATCGTTCGACCTCCTAGAAGGTATGAATCTATGATTACCAATAAAAGATGATTAACGCACTAGTTATGCAGAAACAAAGTCAAGCGTTGACTTAAACAGATGGTAAGAAGCCATCAAATTCAACCTGATTGGATGGAACCATAGGTTGTAAATGTGTTTACATTAAAAAGGTTGACATAGATGAAAATATACATACATACAAAGCAAGGATAATAGCAAAATGTTATAAACAAAGACAAGGATTTAAATTTGATGAAACATTCTAGCACATAGCCATGCTAAAGTCAATTCAAATTTTGCTTACAATAGCTACATACCATGACTATGAGTTATGACAAAATGATGTCAAAACTATATTTCTTAACAGGAATTTGCAAGAGAAAGTGTACATGACACAACTCGAAAGTTATGAATCCAAATATGCTTGCAAGGTATGCAAGCTTGATCGGTTCTTATATGGATTGAAGCTAACCTCTTGGAGCTGAAATCTTCGATCTGATAAAAAACTCAAAATGTCTGATTTTATCAAAAATGAAAAAAAATTGTTTGCTTACAAGAAAATAGTGGAAACGTTGTCATTTTCTTAATATATATGTAGATAATATATTAATAGGAAATGACATCACTAAGTTTCAATCATTGAAATCATTATCGTCAAATAATATATCCATGAAAGATACGAGAGAAGTAACTTGATCTATAGAGATAGATTTAGAAGATTGCTTAATTTATCCCAATCTACATGGGTAAAATATTGAAAAGTATTATATGGAGAAAATGAATTGAGAGTTCATAGATACATTGATGCTAACTTTTAGTCAGACTAGAATGATAGAAATCTTGATGAAGATATTGATTTACTCTTAAACGGCATGTTGAAAAGATTCCAAATAGAAAACAATCCTTGATTTAATAAGGGAAGCCTTTTACACTATTGCTTTAGAAGTAACAAAGGTTGTGGACTGGATCAAAAAGCTCATTAATGAACTTGGAGTAACTCCTAAATTTGTTGATCAAAAACTTCTGCATTGTGATAACAATGGATTTATTGTGCAAATGAAGGAATTAATGTGTCATCAATGGTCCAAACATGTGTTAAGGTGGTATCATCTCATTAGAAAGATAATACAAAGAAATGACGTAAAGAAAAACAAATTCCCATAGTTGAAAATATTGCAGATCCATTGACAAAGAGTTGTCACAATATAGATATGATTATCATGTAAATTCTTATGATATTAAATACATAAGTGATTGGATCTGGTGCAAGTGAGAGTTTGTAAATATTATGTCCTAGATTCAATAAAATTTGAAAATAAACACTTTTAGTATATAATTGATATAATTTTATGGCATATCTATTATTTAATTAATACTCAATTAAATTAAATAGTAGAATTCATAGATTCAAATTCTAATAATTTTTTAATTAAAAAAAGTTGTGATTATGAGATACAAATTACATATGACTGAATCTTAAATCATCCATAATCGCAAGTAATAATGATATATGAATATCGTCATTACGAATAGACCATCATGTGTGACATTTTCTTATTTGAAGTAGGTAACTGATCTTACAAGTTAAAGTGTAGTGATACTTAAATGAACATGCGGATGCCTTGTTATAAAATAAAACATTGGAGGCATGTTGGGGAGATTTTATATGAATAACTATTTGAGTATCAGTGGTTAATCTCTAGTGGATCTTTTCACGAGTTTGTAATCACAGAACTTCTCAGCAGGGCTTAGCAAGACATTTTGGATATGATCAAACTTATGACGTTGTTGATGATCGATTCTATTGGCCTTAGATGTGAAGAGATTTACATGAGGTGGTGAACCGTTGTCGGACTTGTGAGATAAACGAAGGAACCAAACAACCAGCAGGACTTTATATTCCTGTGTCCATTCCAGACAAACCTTGGCAACATAGGACTTTGTTCTTGGGTTGCCCAAGACTCTTCGACAGCATGATTTAAATATAGTGGTCGTATATCATTTCATTCCACGTAACAAGACTTATGATGCTTCAAAGATTGCTACAAGTTTATTAGCATCTATAGTTGATCATCAATTTGTTACAATCCCGGCAAGGGGATACTACAAGTTTTTTGTGCAATGGAAAAATTGTCCCAATTCATAATCAGTTTAGTTGCAAGCCACAGAACTTCGACGCTTACGTATAGAGTTGTTTCATTTCTATGGTCATCAAAACTCGCTGGAGTCAAGTTCTTTAGAGAGGCCAATAATTGATGCAAATCAAGAATCTATCCCTCAAATAAAGAATAGGAAGGCGAAGAAGGGCAGTTGCCATCTTTGACATTTTTTTGAAACCTGGAGAGATTTCAATTGCAAAGAGATTCTCAGTTTTGTTTTTCCTTCTTGGTTTTGACGTGAGGTTAAACCCGAAGGCTTTGTACCAACTGTTGAGATTGTCCGAGAATTGTTTCAGATGAGATAGTTTGTTCATTAGCGGAATAGTGGTTTGAAATTTTTTTTTTATCTTGTCTAATAGTATGTACTTCTAACTAGAGGTCGAATGCTATTGTCTTCAAGTTATGATCTTTATTCAACCTCGTGTATTTGTTCTTAATTGAGTGTTGAGTTAATATATTTATGTTTTCAAATTTTCTCGACTTTTAGTATTTATTTTCAATCGTTGGTTTTGATGGGATCGAGATCACAAGAACGAGTCATAGAGGTGCTTGATCTCGCTCGGGTAAAAAAGGGATAATTGTTCTCCTCTTTTTATTGTTGTAAACATCAGTTTCCTTTTCAAACAAAAGTTAAATATGAATGGACTTAGTTTATGGTGCAAGTACAAATTCATAGGTAGACTAGATCAACCCTTTTTACGGCAATTCACTACATGTTGGGTATTCCAACTTTAACACACTTTACAAATAATTTATATATCTAGGTCCCGTTTGGTATTCATTTTTGTAAGAATGAGAATGAAAAATATAGTTGTTACGGGACCTACACAAGAGATAAAAAAGTCAAATATAATAACTTGATATAATGGACAACGATCATATTTTTCATTTTCGTGATCAAAGAGTGTGAATCGAACTGGGCTTTAATATTTTATATTTTGTTCCATCACATTCACTTTAACCTATTATACTAAGGAGAAATAATTTACACACTAATTTTTAGAGTTGATCCAACAATATTTACATACTGTAGAAGTCTCTTTGTCCATTTCTTTCCTTTTTATTTCTTTAGTTATTTATTCTCTTTTAACATTATTCATGTTTTGTCCATTGTGGTCTTTACAATAGTTGTTGAATAATAGAAAATTGATAAAGAAATATTGTTGAACTCATGTCCTGACTATGCGAACCATGTAATCGTAGACAAACTTAAGAAGCTGAAATGAACATTCATAAGTGCAAGAACCGCAACTAAAAGTGACGAACTGATTCCATCACGTTATTTTGCATCTGAACAAAGGAATAAAGCATGATTTCATAAAGGACATATAAACTGGTAAACGAAAGGTGAACTAATAATAGTATTAGTTAGGAAGTGATCAATCGCCTTATGTCATTACTAAAAAACACTCATTTACCGCCAAAGTCTGAATAAAATCTATAAATAGACATGTTTGGATAAATAAAAACAAGTTGATATAAAACTCCCAAAGAGTCATTTAGAAGAGGGTTACAGAAAAGGAAAATCTAGTTAGATGAGGAAAATTTGCTGATCATCATTTTGAGGTCAACAATGACTATTGACATAGTTTGCACATATAAACTTAATGGAAATTTAACGAGCTAAGACAATTATTGCTATTGGCTAGCTATATTCGCACAACATTTTTTAATAAATACAACACATTTTAATTGTATTGTTGCCCCTACTCTTTATTGATTGTTATATTTATGTTTTGAACTTTTTTTTTTTGGGTCACATTCTTATCATTAGCCTTTCATCAATTCACAAATCTTGTCCTTAATGTTGATATTCAGACAATATCTTGTTATCGTGCTTTAAAACAATGAAGAAGTATTTTACTATAATTATGATTTTTTTTGCTTACTAAATACGCGAGGGTAAATTAGTCTTTTTATTTCCTCTTGGTGTGACAATAACTATAAATGTTATGAACATTTCATACAATTAAAATGTGATGCATTTGTAAGAAAATACAGTGTAAATATATTTAGTCATCCCTATTTCTCAACTCACTAGGGATTTTTAAAAGGTGGGCATTGAATAATATATCCGTATTTATTATCTCGTATCCTTATTTAGTTATCAATTTTTTATATTTTTAAATACGATTAATATTTAGTATCATAAAAATAAAATGTAAGAGTCGAGACGAATTTTGGGTGAAAACCATGTTCCCCATTTCCATCCTAATTCCTTGATGCTAGGGCCGTGGTAAAGTATTCCATCCCTACTCCCTAGTTTAATGGCGGGGGAGGATGATTTTGCTACGAAATAAGGTCAGGAATGATTCTGCACCAAATAGAAAAGGTTAAGGACTATACCTGCAATTTAACTAAAGTCAAAATTCGTACCTTTTGTATAATCGAGTCATATACATCAATTTTCCCTAAAATCAGAAGTCTTACATCTAGCTCTCACTCCCAGTCTGCCTCCGCCGCAGCCGTGCCGTGGCCGCGCCACCGCTGCGTACCAAGGTAAATGTTTTGTTCTCATTCATCGCTTATTTTGATATCGTCTTTCTGCGTTACTGTTAGATTCTTAACTGGTGATTCATTTTTTTCAGGCGAATGATTTTTCTTTAAAATAAAAAAATTATTTTCTTTTATATTGAGTTTTTGCTTTCTGATCCTGTAAGGAGTCTGGGCTTTCTGTAATTTTTTGCATTTCTTTCAAGCTACATAGCATTCTCGTTTATTCTTTGGTTTTGTCGCAACTGATTTGTAATCTAAGATCAGAAATTAGTAGTCACGTTTTTTTTTTATTCTTTTTTTAAGAAATCAACATTTTTTGAGGGCTTTTCCCCTTTAAATATTATGAACCAGCGAAGAATAAACACTTAGGGCCTGCTTGCCAGATTTTCTCCACTGATTTTGATTGCATCTTGGTGAAACTGTTTACGAGATGTTGAGAAAACCATTGATTGTTAGTTTATTGGGGCTCTGGATCAGTGTAGTGTGATTTGGGTTGTGATTCTCGACTCAACAAATTGGTGATTTTTGGGCTTTTCAAATTTTCTTCCAATTTTACAGTCAAAAAACAACTATTTCCAAATCTACCCTAAAAAGGAATTACGCTTGGACAAGAAGAAAAGAAATCCTCTTCAAATAACTCTCTCTCAAACGCTTCAGAACGCATCCACTCTTCAGATCTTCCATCAGGTATTCTCTCCTCTTATACTTGTTTGATTATCTCTAGATCCTTATTAGAATTTTAAGATTGTTTGGTGGGTTCCATGAATGTCATCTTTTTTTTTTCCCCTTTTTATCCTTATGAATGCATTTTTTTTTTCCCTTTTTATCTTTATGAATACATTTTAAAAGTTCAATTTAAAGCACACCAATCCGAGCTAATTAAATGAGCATCTTTGTACTCACTAGAGGTATATTCATTGTTACTATAAAAGCCTCATTGCTTTCTAGACTAATTAATGTGATTTATTAATGGCTATAATTGTATGTGATTTTTGTTGCTAATTGTTTAGATTTTTTGTTTTGTCTTTTATGTCTACAATTTTGTAATGTTAGAAGGCTGACCGTCACCGTTTTCATGATGATGATCTTATCATGTATATTTCCATGTGTGTACATCATATCCATATGATGTTTCTTCTACTACTTGGACTTAAATTAACACAGCAGCCTACTGCACGAACTAGTTCAAGTTTGAATTGAATCATTTGCGCAATGCGTATTATTGTGAGTGAGTACGAGATGAAGTAATGCAACTTGTTGTGGGATCAAGTTGTCCACATTTGGTTCAATTGAGTCTCACATCATTTATTAACTTTTGTAGTATTTTAGTAAGGAATGGCAGACTTCGTGCAATTTGAAGAGCCACAATTGAAGAGCAAGTTGCTAAATTTCTTTGGATTTCAGGGCAACACATCATATAGATAAAATGATATTGTAGTGCGCAAAGCAATCTTCGAATGACAATGAATTGTTGATGCATTTAGTTGAGATTGGGGTTGAAGATGATGATGAGTTGCTTAATGTTTGGACTTTTCTTCTTGAGAATCCTACAAAGTTATGGATATTTTATTAATTTTCGTGGCACCATTTCGGAAGCATGCTATGAATACGGGTCAAAAGGCAGAGAAATGTGTTCAAATAGTTATCTTGCAAATTGCATTTTGTTCAAAGCTGATGGATGTCAGCTCTTAAGAAGTATTTAGTAGAAAGAGCTTAAACGAACCTACTCGTAATAATTAGCTTCACAATTATATTCCTTTTTCTTCATCTTATAATCCAATAGAAAATAATTGGCACGTAATAGCTTATAAAAGTAACAATAATTATTCCAAGGTGAGTCCATCAAAACTGAAATGATTGAGTAAATTATATAAGCTACAGTGAATTGCGAGGGGTGACACATTTTCTTCATATTGTTTTTTCATATACCAACATTTTTTACATATAGGCATATATGTAATTTTATTCTTTTAAAAAACTTCTAGAACAGCTGAATAATAAACTCCCAAGTATGGGTTAGACTTTTTTAAAAATCACCAAAAATGAGCACTTTAAAAAATATTCGCCCAGAACTCCCAACCCAGGCTGCCCTTACAGGAAACATACCCTTTCCATGTCTAACATTTATACATGACTGACATTTTTAACACTCTATGAATGCATGCATACACACCAGTTTAAAACACCCCCAGGCCCCAACAAATAATTAAAAAGAAAAAAAATAATAAATAAATGTCTCAGGCCTTTAAGCGCAGTGCACGTGTATACAAGGATCAGAGATCATTCATGTGAAGTATTTTATGCAATATAACATTCCAACATTAATGAAAGATGACTAATGTTGTGAATTTATTTATTTATTTATTTATATTTAATTTAATAGTTACGCCCTCATATGTTGAATTATTATATTGATAATGCCGTTTAGAAGATATGGATTACATCTATAACGCTGGGAACTATTAGTTATTCGTTCTCAATAAAGAAAAATAAATATGCTTTTTCTAGATTTCTATAGTTAATTGTTGCTTGAGGTCTATCAAATATGTATTTTTGTTATATTAATTGACATGATCTAGCAGTTTTGTGTCTTTTGTTTTTTGAGATATGGTATTCTGTGTTCCTATTTTGTCATATTTTTGTTGAGATGGATACCGGTTTTGACTCGACTTTATTTCTGTGGTTTTGTATTCAAACTTGCTCTAGAAAAGAGAAAGCATTCTCTAAATATAACCTAAAGATTTTCATCTTGTTTGAAATATAAATTCCATTAACTGTGTTGCAATCAATATTTCTTCTTTTGTTATTATTGTGTTCTATTTTTCCAATGATTTCGTCTCTTCTCATATTGACAGTTCTTTTAAAAATGGAAGGAAGCTTATCAAATGTTGCTCCTGAAACCAAATCTGTCACCCGTCCCACATCTTCTCCGAAGGCATCTAAAAGGCTTTCGGATTCAATAACAAATTTTACCGTTCAGTGTGCCAATTGCTTAAAATGGAGGTTCATCCCCACAAAGGAGAAGTATGAGCAGATACGAGAAACAATAGTGGAACAACCTTTTGTTTGTAAAATGGCTCATGAATGGCGTCCTGAGATAACATGTGATGTTGAACCAGATCTCGTGAAAGATGATGGCAGTTGGCGTTGGGCAATAGACAAGCCCAGTATTCCTAAACCTCCTCCAGGCTGGCAACGAATTTTACGACTCAGAGCTGAAGGAGGCACAAAATTTTCCGACGTGTATGTTTGGCAATCCATATTTTTTCTAGCGCATTTAGACAAAGCTTTGAGCTACGGAAATGTCATTTTGACTTCAATTGGGTGGTGTCATTTTTCCTAACAGGTATTATGTTCCTCCATCATCAGGCAAGTGGTTGCGAACAACGAGGGAAGTTGAGAGGTACAATTCATCTGTTGATTGTTATTAGAAGCTGCTTAGGTTTTTTATTCGGAAGGTTCTATATTTTAGACTTCACAATCTTTTGCTTTTACTTATTTTGAGTGTTTTCCTACGTTCTTTCAAGGTACCTAAGTGAGCATCCCGAATACATAGGCGTAACAATGTCACAGTTCTCCTTTCGGACTCCTGTACCATCGGAGAAAAATTATGTTCGAAAACGTCTTGCCCGTTCTTCTGCTTCACCCGACACGGGCGAAGCTGCAATGCCAGGTTTAATCTTTGATGCTGACTGGATAAGATTTCCAAATAGATCCATATTTCTTTTGTATTAGTTCTTCATGTTAATGTATTTCTTTATATATTCTCTGCCATATTACATTTCTTAGATAGTCAGATTATAGTTAGGCTTGATTGGAACAATTTTCATGATAGTTGCTGCCATTCCGATATCTTGGATTGCTCCAGACCAGATTGAAGATTTGCAATTTGGTGAGGAAGGGAGCTCTCATGTTGAGGCACCTGCTGAAAGCTGAGGTATTTTTGTTATTTATAAAAATACCCAAATTAATAACAAAAATACCTAAATTGTTTATATTCTCTAGTGACGCATGTAGCCTTGATGTTATACTTCCATTTAGTTGGGCCCTGGGGGGTGTAGATATATTTCTTTCTCGCGTCATGCCATAAAATTTAGATATGTTTCATATTTATTGCTTATCTTTTCATCTACTTATGAATTATCACCCATCTATTAATTTACAAACATGTTTGAAAATGTCTCACCTACAACGTTTAGTTTACATTTTTTTTTGCTTCATTTTTTATATATGAAAGTTGGAATAATTAGTGATTTTTGTCGTTGGCTTAAGAAAGTCCTAATATTTGCTTATATGCATCTTCTTTCCAAAAAATGTTATGTTTTGTATGCCACATAGCTAATATCTCGTAAACGAGATTTAAATCTAATATATACCCAGAAGACGTTAAAGTTTTACTGTTGATACGTATACCATGGAGCTGCTTGTTGCTTGGTAATGTTAATATTATAAAATTTATCGGAGCTCCACTTGGAAAAAGACAATGGGTCTATCTGCTTCGTCTTACTTGTGGTGATAGTATTGTATATGACATAAGAATAAGCTAAATTCCTTCATATTATACTGTCCGGTCGTATCTGTGAACACTAGTGACATGTAGAAGAAAGGTCACTGTTATTTTTGTGCCGCTTTAATTCCTTACATTGTTCAAAACTGATGGAGGTTTCCTCGGTTTTGGTTTTAGGACGGCATATCTGTAATTCCTACAGCAGGCAGCGGACATTGGTTAAATACACCACAACAGTTCGTAGCATAGATTGTAATGTATAATATGTATGTCGATTGTGTGAAGACTGTAAAACTGTGGTACATTTATCATTTATGTTTTCTTGTGATTAGTGTTGTATCTTTTATAATAAATTGATGTCTTTATAGTCTTCATTTTTCCCTACTATGATGTCGCAGAAAATATGGGATTATTATGGTACAAAAGTATGGGGTATACCTATATATATAGAAATGTTTAACACATAAATTCCGGATCGATAGTTAGAGGTGTCACTGGTCTCTACTTGACATTTTTCCTTAGATGCATGAAGATAATTAATTTCATTGATGTGCTCAAACTTTAGGGGGGTGTTTGAGCCACATTATTCCAAAAAAATGTATTCTTAAACAGTGATTTGACATCATTTTAACTACACATTATTCAATAAAATAATATTACACAAATCAAAAAATTTTCCTTATTTTTGAACAACACATTTTCCATCAATGCACTATTCAAGAATGCATTATTATCAAAATAATGTGGCTCAAACATCCCATAATATGGAAATTTGTCGACAAGATGGACAACCTACAGCCACAAATGTCGATAACCAGTAAATCTGTGAACCGAACTGAAGATTTTACAATTTTATGGATTATATCTATGCCAATTGAGGATAAAGATTCTTGTACATAATTTTTTATGTACAATGGTATCCATCCTTTCACATGGCATGGTGTGCCCAGTTGAATATTTTATTTGAGCGGGCGTCACGTATGTGAGAGGGTGGATACCGCTATGTATAAAAAAATTACGTATTCCTAGCATTTTCTGTCGATCAATTGCTAATGAACACAAAGTACGGAAAACTTGGGAGACCGTTTAAGTATTGCCTTGATCTCGTAGATGACAAGCAGTGAGAACAGAGAAAGAGAGAATTAAGAGAAATTGCTAATAAATTTTTAATGTTAAAAGGGACTTGACTGGTTGGGTCTGAAATCAGATTATTTAGGCCATCTGATATTTATAATCTACTTGCATATCCCGATTTATGGGAAAATTGACTGCTCGCAGAGTTTCTGTTTGGAAAATTGTAAAAACAAATATTCTCAGTTCAATGTAAAAAGATTTTGTATAAACGGGTTTTTCTTCGATCGCGATCAACTCAATAGTCATATTTATTTTAATTGCAACAATTTTTGAACATAAAATGGAAAGACCCTCGTACAAGTAGTTTAATAAATAAAGGGTTAATTGTTATACATCACGATGTAGAATAGATGATTGAATAGATAAAAGAAGAATTGCATTGAAAAAATAGGAAAATTACAGCAACGGTCACTAACCTTTTCAATTTTTACAGACTTTACTACAACATTCATTTTGTGCCACTCAAAATCCCAAACCTTTCAAAAATATGCATCTAAAGTCTAGATAGATAGAATCCATCTATTTGACCGTTAGTTGACCAAGGAAGTCAAAACATGATCAATTTTGACCAAATTCAAAAGGATAAAATGACAATTTTGTAATTATCTCACATTAAAAAAGTTAAAAATAAAATTGAAAAAACCAAAAAAAATGAAAATTAATCCTTCTTCCGCCCACTCTACTCTTCCCCATTCCCACCCACACCGACAGTCGACATTGCCACCCGAAGGCCGGCCACCATCACTACGTCACCCAAAAGTTTAGGTCACCCACACATCATCAACAACGTTAACCAAAGCCACTGAAATAATTAACCCAATACAAAATTTTCTAGATCTGAGATAGGAGTAGGGTTTTGGGCTTATTGGCAAAGCAGAGAAGTGGAAAATCAGATCACAGAGTTATAGTGGACAACAATAAGAATTTGGAGCTGACGACAGAGGCTGCTACTTAGCTACACGAGGGCATAAATTTGGTGCTATCCCGATGGGCCACTGTTAATATGTTCCATCTCCACAGTGCCACGATTAGATGTTCATGAGGTAGGGCACGAATTTATTTATTTTTTTGAAAATACCGACATTGGTGAGGAGATCGGTGTTGGTGGTCGTGAATTTTAATAGGGTGGAGGTGGAGGTGAAGGTGGAGGCGAGAGTGGGGGTGTGGTGGGATGGAGTCGAAGGAAGAAGGTGGTAGTGGGGGTGGTGGTGGCCAGTGGACGGCGGACGACGGTCAGCACCACTGACCCTGCTGCAATTTGGAGTGGTGGGGGTGGGGAAAGATGATGATGCCCCATTATCTTTCTTTTATTTTTTTATTTATGGTTTATTTTTTTTATTTTTTAACTTATTTAATGGGAGAAAATGTAAAGTACCATTTCACCCCCTTCAATTTAGTCGAAATTGGTCAAAGCCCACTCTTCTTGGTCAACTAACGGTCAATGGATGGATTCCATCTATATGGACTTCAGATGCATATTTTTGAAAGATTCAGAATTGTGAGTGGCACAAAATGAGGATTAGAGTAAAGTTTGCAAAAATCGAAAATATTAGGAACCACTACTACAATTTTCCCTTGAATTGAAAAGGAAATAGCACAAGTGTGGCAGTTGGGCTCGCCTTTGGGCCTGTAATACCATTTCATAAAAGGAATGAAGAGACGAATAGAACTTACTGCTTTGCTCTGATGTACGATAAATTTTGACCATTCGAGTTCGTTTAGGAGTTAGGACTCGAAAACTACGTTTAAAGTTTTAATAGATTTTGAATTCTTTTCAATTTTAGTTTGTTTAAATTAGATTTTCATGTAAACACTAATAAATAAGGGTTAATTCATTTGAAATGTTTTTATTTAAAACCCTCATCTTTTTATCTGGGATTGAGATCAGCTACTTTCGAGTATGTAGAGTTGATATTGTACACAAAACAACTTATTAGGTGTACTTTTTTCAAATCAAGAATTCGAAAATGAAGAATCCATTCTCAAGTTTCAATCCAAGTATCAACAATGAAGCATGCTGCCAAACACACTTCGTTGACGATACCTGGATTGGAACTTAAGAAAATAGAATTTTCATTTTTGAATGCTTGATTAAAAAAAAAAGAATTTATTTTGACCATTTATGTTTTTCCAGGTATCGTAAATAAAGCATTGGTCAAACACTTCATGTGTTTGATGATAAGTGTGTTTTTACACACTTATTGATACGAAACCCGTAGCAACGTTGACTGCGAAATCCACAACGAGATTGACGAACCCAAGAAAATCAAATTAATCCAAGAGTTTAGGATTAATCCAAAAGAAAGTCGAACCAAAAAATCCAACAAGAACGACGCTTGAAAGACCCCTTGATCACGCAATCCAAGAATTAAATCCGGTTGTTTGAACGCCACAAGTTAACACTTGATAAATTCGAAATTGTTCAATGAAGAACGATGAAGAGAAGACAATACACCTCACTTTAATTCAATATCAAATATGTAAAAA
Source organism: Olea europaea var. sylvestris (assembly GCF_002742605.1). NCBI lineage: Eukaryota > Viridiplantae > Streptophyta > Magnoliopsida > Lamiales > Oleaceae > Olea > Olea europaea. The sequence continues at coordinate 20,716,512 of NC_036246.1, forward strand.
AAAAAATTTACAATTGAATGAAAACTCCTATTTATACTAAACCTAAAAAATAGGTAAAAATCGTCCAAAAGTCGAGCATAATCCCCAAAATATGGAAAAGAATAAAAAACTAACAAAATATGAAAAATACCAAAAATGGAAAATTCGCCAAAATTTTGGCCTATGCGACCGCGACGCTCATTTCTATACGGTCGCATAGTTCAAGCAAGTTGCCTCTTTTGAGTTTCGGTAAGCCTCCATGCGACCGCGAGCCACTTTGGCCTATGCGACCGCATAGGCTTGGAACTTCTCTCTGATTTCGACCTTCGTTATTAAATTGATCCAAATTGATTCGGCCTTCGACCCGAACATGAAAGTTGCTCCATTTTGAGTTCCGAACATGGTTCCGTCAATGGTTTCTTGAATGAGTAATCACATCACTTGTTTCACTTACTTTGCCCTTGATCGCGTCATCGGTCTGTCATTGTCTATCAACGAGTCTCGTCTCGCACTTGCCTTTATCGAGCTCGAGTAGGGCTGGACAAAACTCCCGAACATAACCAAACCCGACTGTTCTTCTCAAGTTAAATACTCGAACGGGTATTTGAATTAAGAACCGACAGGTATGGTTCGATTCTTAGTTCTATGCCAAGCCCGAAGAACCGAATCTCCGTAATTTTTTTAATTAATTTATTTTAAATAAGTAAAGTTATTTTATTTTTTCCAAATAAATTTGTTCATTACTTAATTTAGTTCAAACCACAAAATATGATTTTCCTATTTCTAATTTTCAGTTCAAAATCAACTCAATCAAATTGACCTCAATTTTATCCAAATCTGTTATTCTACTGTAGTGTCGTTTCTACCAAAGAAAATCGAATTAAAGCTCTGCAACATCTCTCTTAATTATTTTGAGCTCGCTACTTTTTTCTTTCTGTAATTTTAATAATCAAATTTATAAATAATTTAGCAAAGAGAGTTCAACACATAAGATTGAACTACGTTATTTTGTAAGAGCTAATATTGAACATATCATTAATTAAATTAACGTAACCTTATATATATTAAAAAATTTAATTATAATACGGAACCAAACCGAACCGAATGGAACCGAACCCAAACGGTTCTGTAATTAAATTTGAACACAATGGTTCCACTTACTAAATACCCGAAAATTTCGGATTGGTTCGATTCTCGTTAGAACCGAACTGAATCGGACCATGTCCAGCCCTAGGCTCAAGTCTCGTCTCGCGCTTGATTTCGTCAGGCTCGACTCCTGGGTCATATCATCCCCTCCCTCAAAAGGATTCGTCCTCGTATTTGAACCTACATCAAATAGAAAGAGATCAGATACATTAAAAGTAGCTGAAACATTATACTCACCTAGAAGGTCCAACTTGTATGCATTATCATTTATCTTTTCAATAATTTGAAATGGACCATCGCCCCTCGGTTGCAACTTGGACTTCCTTTGCTCCGAAAACCGATCCTTCCTAAAGTGCACCCAAACCCAATCTCTTGGCTCGAATGTCACGCGCTTCCTACCTTTGTTCGCTTGCGACGTAACCAACTTACTTTTGTTTTTAATTTGCGCTTTTACCTTTTCATGGAGTGACTTAACCAATTCCGCCTCCTTTTTGCCATCTAAACTACCACGTTCATTGACAGGTAAAGGAATTAAATCCAAAGGAGTTAGGGTATTAAAATCATATACAATTTCAAATGGAGAATATGACGTAGTAGAGTGAACAGCTCGATTGTATGCAAATTCAACAAATGGTAGGCACTCCTCTCAACTTTTCAAATTTTTATTGATTACTGTGCGCAACAATTGTGTCATGGTCCTATTCACTACCTCGGTTTGCCCATCTGTTTGTGGGTGACAAGTTGTGGAAAATAGTAACTTAGTGCCTAACTTACCCCGACAAAACTCTCCAAAAGTGACATAAAAATTTGACATCCCGATCCGACACAATGCTTCTAGGAACCCCATGTAAACGCACAATCTCTTTAAAAAATAAGTCAGCAATGTTCGTGGCATCGTCCGTTTTGTGACATGGTTAAAATGTGTCATTTTGCTGAACCTATCTACAACCACAAAAATAGAATCCCGACCTCTGTTAGTCCTAGGTAAACCCAAAACAAATTCCATCAAGATATCAACCCAAGGCTCACTAGGTGTAGGTAAAGGTGTGTACAAGCCTTGAGGTAAAACCTTAAACTTAGCCCTTTTACAACCTATGCATCGACTACAAATTCGCTCGACATCACTTTTCATCTTAAGCCAATAAAAATACTCTTTCAATACATCTAAAGTCTTTTGAACCGCAAAGTGTCCCATCAATCCACCACTATGTGCCTTCCTTACTAACAACTCCCGAATAGAACAATTAAGAATACATAACCTATTTTCTCGAAATAAATACCCCTCATGCCTAAAGAACCTATCAACCGCCCCTTTAATGCATGACAAATAAATATTCGAAAAATCAACATCTTTTTCATACAATTCCTTAATATGTTCAAACACAAGTAACTTATAATCAAGAGTTGTTAGCAATGCATACCTTCGCGCGAACGCATCCGCCACCACATTTTCCTTACCTAGCTTATACCGAATGATGTATGGAAACGTCTCAATGAATTCCATCCACCGCGCATGCCTCTTGTTTAATTTACCTTGTTCTCGCAAGTGTTTTAGTGACTCATGATCGGTGTGTATTACGAACTCCTTCGACCATAGATAATGTTGCCAAGTCTTCAAAGCTCGAACAAGTGCATAAAGTTCTTTGTCATATGTAGGATAATTTAAAGCAACTCCACTCAATTTCTCGCTGAAATATGCAATATACCTCCAATCCTGCATTAAAACTGCTCCAATCCCTATTCTTGATGCATCACACTCAATCTCGAATGTTTTGTCAAAGTTAGGTAATGTCAAAACAGGTGCTTCACACAATCTACCTTTAATAGTATTAAATGTAAGTTTCTATTTATCACCCCAATGAAAACCTACACTGTTTTTTAACTACTTCCGTGAGTGGTGTGGTGATAGTGCTAAAATCTTTCACAAAATGCCTATAAAAACTAGCCAAACCATGAAAACTCCTAACTTCCGTGATGCTTTTAGGTGTCGGCCAATTTCTAATAGCTTTTATCTTTTCATCGTCTACTTCTATCTTATTAGCACTAACCACGAATCCAAAAAATATAACTCTATCTATACAAAACGTGCATTTCTTAAGATTAGCATAGAGTTGTTCTTTCCTTAAAACAATTAGCACACATTTTAAATGTTCCAAATGCTCTCCTAGGTCTCTGCTATAGATTAAGATGTCGTCAAAATAAACTACAACAAATTTTCCTATAAAGGCACGTAAAACATGATTCATTAAGCGCATAAAAGTGCTAGGTGCATTTGTGAGTCCAAACGACATAACCAACCATTCATATAAATCATATTTAGTTTTAAAAGCCGTTTTCCATTCACCACCCTCTCACATACGAATTTGATGATGCCCGCTTTTTAATTCAATTTTAGAAAATATGCAAGTATCATGTAATTCATCAAGCATGTCATCTAATCTAGGTATAGGGTGACGATACTTTACCGTTATATTGTTGATAGTCCTACAATCCACGCACATTCGCCATATTCCATCCTTTTTTGGCACAAGCAAAGTCGGTACCGCACAAGGACTCATGTTTTCTCTCACGTATCCTTTGCTCATCAACTCCTCCACTTGTTTTTGAAGCTCTTTAGTTTCCTCGGGATTGCTTCAATAAGCTGGTCGATTTGGAATGACAGCTCCGGGTATGAAGTCAATTTGATGTTCAATGCCTAGAATAGGCGGCAATCCACTTTGTGCATCCTTCGAAAATACATCGTCGAATTCCTGCAACAAAGACTTAGCCAAACTAGGGAGGGTGGGTTAGTTTCCTCAAAATTGAAGAGTAATTCCTTATAAACGAACAAGATCATCTCTTTTCTCTCAACTACCACCCTCCTCAAATCACTCTCTTTTGCAAAGAAACTCGCTCGTGTTTTCTCTCTTCTCTCGAAACACTTTCTTTCTTTTCTCTTGTGTGATTGCTCTCTCTTTTTCTCTCTAGTGGCTATCTCAACATTTTCTCTCTTTTTCTCTAACTCACCACTTTCTCTCATTTTTTCTGACTCCTTGGCTCTTCTCTCTTCCTCACTTCTCAATTTTAATTGGTCCTTATAGACTTGCGCCGATGCTAATGGCACAAGAGTAATGGTCCTTCCATCTTTAATGAAACTATATCGATTTTTGTACCCATCATGCATAGCCTTTCTATCGTATTGTCATGGTCGCCCCAATAAAATATGTCCCGCTTGCATTGACCCCATATCACACACTAACTCATCCTTATAACTCCCAATTGACAAATTAATTAACACTCTTCGATTCACCCTCACCTCGCCACTCTCATTCAACCATTGCAATTTATAAGGTCTCGGGTGTCTCAACAGTGTTAAACCCAACTTTTCTACAAGAGTTACACTAGCTACATTAGTGCAACTACCACCATCAATTATAACATTACATACCGTATTGTTGACGTAGCATCGAGTGTGGAAAATGTTCTCCCGTTGCAACTCCAAGTTATCTGCTTTGACGTAAGTAGTAAGAGCTCGTCTCGTGACTAGTAGATCCCCAACTGGCCCTTCAACTTTTTCTTCTTCATTAACATCTTCCAACGCTGACATGTTATCAAACTCATCATCGCTATCGCTCACTATCTCCCCATTATCCTGCAACACCATTGCTCGTTTGTTTGGGCATTGAGAAGCAATATGCCCCGTTCCCAAACACCTAAAACATTTGATGTCCCGATTGCACGACGGTTGTGCTCCAGTTTTGATATTGGTTTGCTAGCGTTTTCATCCTTACCCTTTTGCCAATCATTTTTACCTCTAGGTGCAGCCCTATTTTTGTTGTTGTCATCCCACTTCGATTTCCATGTTGAATTAGAATTCGATGTGCCCAACGATTGCCTAGACGTCCCCTTCCTCTTCAATTGCCTCTTGACCTTCATTGCTACATTTAACATGTCCTCGATTTCTACATAGTGTTGCAACTCTACAACGTTTGCAATATCCCGATTTAACCCATTCAAGAACCATGTCATGGTAGCTTCCTGATCTTCCTCCACATTAGCCCGAATCATAAGAATTTTCATCTCCTTGTGATAATTCTCTACGCTTTTCGACCCTTGATACAAACCTTGCAATTTTTGATGGATTTCTCTATAATAGTGACTCGGAACAAATCTCCTCCTCATCAACGTCTTCAACTCATCCCAAGTACTAATTGGCCTTTCCCGACCCCTACGCCGTGATGTAAGTACTTGATCCTACCAAGATATCGCGTAATCCGCAAATTCAAGCACTGCCAATTTTACCTTTTTCTCCTTCGAATAATTATAGCACTCAAAAATCATCACAACCTTCCTTTCCCCTCTAAATATGCTTTCGAATCGCTTCTCCTCTTAAATTGCAGAATAGTCATTTTAATACTCCCCAACTTACCATCTACTTCATTTCCCAAGTTATCTCTACCCCGTCTTTCCATCCTATCGCCCCTATGCCTCGCTCGACCCATATCAATGTCATTTTCATAAAAATCATCATCATCAGTATGATACTCATTTCGCATTCCTCTCCTAGATTCACGCCTACCCGGCCCCCTAGCATTAGACATCTCCACTTGTCCCTGGCTAAGATTAGCGATTGTGGTACCTGTTTGCGTCATCCATTCCCCTTGCATATCCACCTTCTCCCTAACATCACCAAGTACCCGTTCAAACCTCTGTTTCATGTCCTCCGATGCACTGTTGTCATTACCATTTTGGCTTGAGTTAGAATCTTCTCTTTCCGACATCATGTCACACAAATTTATATACCTCACAAATATATCACTCGGAAACACTCAATATGGCTTTTTCCGAATACTAAACTCAACACTTGACCTTTTTTCACTCAAAGTCTCCCTCCAAGCATTTCAAAGAACCAAGTGAACTAAATCAAATATTTTACTGGGAATTCAACAAACCGAATAATAACCGAGAACCACGAGACTCAAGGAATTGAACTTAGGTGGAATAAAAGATTTTTTTTTTTACAAGAATATGTGAATAGACTCAATAGTAAAGTGAAGAATTGACACAATGGAATAGCCAAATCACACAATTCAAGAGTTGTTTTTGTGTTGGTAGTAAAAAAAACAAGAAATAATAATATCAAATTTTTTTTGGACTACTCTTGTAAAGAAATACAATAAAACTACCAACAACTCAATGAATTGAAATTAACGATAATTTAACGACACAAGAATGACAATAGAAATTGGAAAGAATGAAGAAAACAAGAAAAGACTTAACAAGTAACGAAAAGATATAACCTTCAATTAATTTGGAACCTTGCTCTGATGCGAACCCTGTAACAACGTTGACTACGAAACCCACAACGAAATTGACGAACCCAAGAAAGCCAAATTAATCCAAGAGTTTAGGATTAATCCAAAAGAAAGTCGAACCAAAAAACCCAACAAGAACGACGCTTGAAAGACCCCTTGATCACGCAATCCAAGAATTAAATCCGATTGTTTGAACGTCACAAGTTAACACTTGATAAGTTTGAAATTGTTCAATGAAGAACGATGAATAGAAGACAATACGCCTCACTTTAATTCAATACAAATATGTCAAAGGTTTTTTTACAATTGAATGAAAACTCCTATTTATACTAAACCTAAAAACTAGGTAAAAATCGTGCAAAAGTTGAGCATAATCCCCAAAATATGGAAAAGAATCAAAAACTAACAAAATATGGAAAAATACCAAAAATAGAAAATTCGCCAAAAATTTGGCCTATGCAACCGCGACGCTCATTTCTATGCTGTCGCATATTTCAAGCAAGTTACCTCCTTTGAGTTTCGGTAAGCCTCCATGCGACCGCGAGCCACTTTGGCCTATGCGACCTCATAGGCTTGGAACTTCTCTCCGATTTCGGCTTTCATTATTAAATTGATCCAAGTTGATTCGCCTTCGACTCGAATATGAAAGTTGCTCCATTTTGAGTTTCGAACATGGTTCCATCAATAGTTTCTTGAACGAGTAATCCCATCGCTTGTTTCACCTGCTTTGCCCTTGATCGCGTCATCGGTCCACCATCGACTATCAACGGGTCTCGTCTCGCACTTGTCTTCGTTGAGCTCGAGTCTTGTCTCGCACTTGCCTTCGTCGGGCTCGACTCCTGGGTCATATCACTTATTAAGCACTTTAATGGACTATTTATCGATGAAATTGAGCGAATTCCTATTCATAAATGTGTAATTGTGGTAAGTGTAGGCCAAAATTTCAAATTAGGGGAGAAATGGCTAAAGGAAGGAAAAGATGATCAAAAGTGCACAAAAAATGAATCCAAGGACCAAAGTGTACAAGTGTCGAAAGTTTAGGGACTGAATGTTGCAAATTTTGGAGGGTGGATTGAAAGAAAATTCAAACTTTGAGGACTAAAATGTACAAGTTCAAAGTTGAGGGACCTAGCGTGCAAATATGGGAGGGCCTGAGTTGCAGATTATGAAAAAAAGAGAAGTGGCATCGCAATGCCACTGTAGCAGCGCCGCGACGCCGACTCTGTCCACTGTGGCGCTACAGCGCCACTTTCAAAGTGTTTAGCTATGTTTTTGTAGTTATGGTCATTTTGCAATTACAAAACACAATTTTTAGGCCATTTAAAATGCAAAATTAAACCATTTTTCTCCCATTCTTCACTCACTTGAAACCCTAGCATAAAGAGAAAAGGAGGGCAAGAAAAAAAGAGAGGAGATACTACACAAAAAGAGAAAAATCTTGAAGGAATCAAGACCAACACTAAGCAAGCTTCAAGGATTCGGTCAAGGGACAGGTTTATTGCATTTGTCTTGCATTTCTCATTATCTTTTCTTAACTTTGTGATGTATTTCTTTAATCTCTCCATTTTGTGTCTTTTAAATACAGTGGACTAAACATTTTAGTGTTAGAATGAATGAGGAAACTTGGCTAAACTATATAAAAAAATTTATTCACTATTTAATGCTTATGTTCTTGTGTTTTTATCATTGTTTTGAGTGCGCTATCATTATTGTGGCCACTAGGTAATAAAGTTAAGTGATTTGTGTGATTATTGAGAAATTCTTGTACACTTTAGACTGAAGTGGTAGAAACCTAAGTTCTTATGGAGATAGAGATATACTTCTAACCTTAGGTAACCCTTTAAGTTATTTTCATTGATATTTACCGCTTTCGATTGTGTTTAATCGACATAGAATTATAGTAGGTTAAACTAATTGATTAGCATTTTAGACTAAGGTGGTAGAAATCCTAGGTTCTTGTGGAAATAGATATAAACTCCTACTCTTAGGTAACCTTTGAGTTATTTTCATTGATATTTAATGCTTTTGATTGTGTTTAATCAACATAGAAATATAATAGGTTAAACCAATTGATTATGGTTAGTTTCACTTGAGAAATGTAATTAACTAAAATAGGAAAATCGGGTTTAATAAGAAAAGTGAGCAATGTTCTATTGAATTGTTGCGAGAAATTAATTTAGCGATAGGCAAGTGAAATCATGAATCCCAACCTAACCAAAATCCAACTCTTATCATAATTGCAATTGGGTATTTTACTTGAATGCTTAGAATCATTTTCTTTTAATCTTTAAATTCAAAGATATTAATTGCGTGTGTCGTGACTGTTACTTGTATCAAATCCTGTGTAATTAGAATAAACACTCTTTGAGGGATCGACTCGAACTTAAAAAGTCCACTCTATTACTTGTGCACGACCCGTGTACTTGCAGTGCAATTTTTAGCAAACAAATTTTTGGTGCCATTGTCGAGGAGTGTTTTAATTCAATTACAATCTTTTGTTAATTAAAATTTTCACAATTTTATTTTTGTTCTTTTGTGTAGTTTTTAAATTTTTATCGCGAAATTGACTTCTTAATTTTGGTTTCTCTACGTCTTCGGTAGTGCATGCTTCGTTAGAGAAGTTTTGGTCTTTTCAAACTTGATTCGGATATTGAAAGAACTTTTTGAAGGAGGCGATGGGAACAAAGAGAATTAAAAAGGCAACAACTGATTGAGATGGCACACCAAGGGGGTAATTTGGAATCTAACGACGTGGCATTCCATCGAATTTTGGTAATCAAGTAGGTAGGGCTTGAGAGCCCATTGTAAATGAGGAAGATATGTTATTTGGGGACTTCATGAACCCACCCATAGTAGAGAATGAATCATGTATTGTCTACCCTCCATATGGACATTCAAACTTTCAACTTCGTCCAACACCATTCCATTCTATGTAAGAATTGATGAGAGCCCTCACTCACGTGTTGCACGATTAATTGAGAATGTTGGAAATTTTAAATATGAAGGCGTGAATGTGGAGGCGATCCAGATGAGGTTATTTGTTCACACTTTGAAGGATAAGGCAAGGGAATGACTTGAGACTCTACCGCCTGGAAGTATAAATAGTTGGCTGGAACTTGTTCAAAAATTCACAACCAAATTCTTTCCATCCGCCCGAGTAGCCAAACTCAGGCACGACATAATTGTTAGGAGTATGACTCAAATAGGAGTCTTTTGAAGAGACGTATTCGACTTGGACTAGGAGAATATTAACCTAGAGCTTCAAGGAAACTAAGTTGAATAAAAATAAAATTTTATTGAAATTGAGTCTCCTAATTGTAATATGTTTTCTTGCCTTTTAGGATTCTTCTAGGGTTGGCCTATAAATACGAGGCTTCTCTGGTCAGTCTGAAGTGAGTAACAAATAGAAGTCAATTGCTAGATTGTCTTGTATTCTCCATATTGTTCAATTCAATAAACATCATTCCTCTGCGTTAATCCTTTTTGTTCGTCTTTACTTTAAATCTTGTTTTCGTTGTGTGATCTTGTTTACTTCAATATTGCTATTAAATCTCATTCTTTACAATTCGATTTGGGATCAACAAGTGGTATCGAAGCTTCTGCGCCCAACAAGTGGTATCAAAGCTAGACTACTGATTTTCTATAGATTGGTTGAGATTCTTTTGGGATGGCTGGATTGAAGTTCAATATTCCGTAATTAGATCGTAGTACAAGGTTTTCTTTATGACAAGTAAAGATGAGGGCTATTTTGGCGCAGTTGGATTTGGAAGATGCGTTTTTGAGTTTAGAGTGGATGTCAGCTAGATGGACAACAAAGGAGAAACAATCGAAGGATCGGAAGGCTACGTCATTGATTCATCTTCATTTGTCCAACAACATTCTACAGGATATCTTGAAGAAGAAAACGACGACTACTTTGTGGTTGAGGTTGGAGCAGTTGTATATGACTAAGAGTCTTACAAGTAAACTGGCTTTTAAGCAGAAGCTGTATTCCCATCATATGGCGGAAGGAGAGTCATTGGAAGACCATATTACCGTGTTCAATGAAATAGTTGCAGCTTTGGAGACGTTGGAGGTTAAGTACAATGAAAAGGATCTTGCCTTGATCCTGTTGTGTTCGCTGCGTGGGTCTTATGCGTCATTTTGTGATACCATCTTGTATAGTCGAGATATTTTAACTGTAGACGATGTCTATGATGCTTTGCACTCAAAGGAGAAGATGAAGCATTTGGTTGGAGCTACCTCAAGGGATGAGGAAGTTCTTGTATCTCAAGGTGGTCGACGAAGAGGCAGATTGAAAGTCAACTTTAGCAATGTGTATTGTTACTACTGCAAAAGAAAGGGACATATTCGGAAGGATTACGATATGTTGTAGGCCAGAGGTGATTTAGCTGCAAATCGTGGAGCGCAACCTTTGATTTCAGACGAAATCAATGTAGTTGAGGATTTTTCAGATGACGAAGATGTGATATTGATCATGGTATCTGATGTGGAATCTAGGCCTAACAAAGAGTGGATTCAGCATGTTCGTGTCATATGTGTTTCGATAGAAATTTATTTCAAACATATAAGGCTGCTCAGCAAGGTGGAGTTGTAATGAGAAATAACTAGTCTTGTCGTATTGTTGGAATTGGTCGAGTCAGATTGCGGTTGCAAGATGGGACGGTCAGGACACTTGATCTGGTTTGACATGTTCCAGATCTAAAAAGGAATCTCATCCGTTGAGTGCCCAAGATTTAAAAGGGTATAAATTCTCTGGAGAAAGTGGAGTCCGAGTTGTACTGGAGGGACGGAGAAGATCTCAGTTGTACATTTTGCAGGGGATTGCAGATATAGTTAAGATGAGACATTTGAACAAGTTTAATACTGTGGTGGAAGTTCAGTTTGGTACAATACCTTTTGTTTTGGGCTCTAAGTCAGTTCAGAACACTACTAGGAAGAGCGTTGGCGATTCCACTTTGCCATCAATTTCAGCGGGTACACTATGTTTAGTTGCTGAGGTTGGATTCATCGAGCGTAGGTACGGTGGGGTCAATAATGTCTGTGATGCTTTTGGGGATGTTGAAGGCAACAATTCCAGCAAGGGGCTTTCTAATCAAGCATCTGGTTTGGTTCTTGTTACAGGGTGTGCTTCGACCCTGTGTGATCAACATTAATTCCTTGGTGGAATTGGGAACCCTGGGTTTAGGTTCGGGTGTCGGTTGTGGACGTCGGGCAGAGGACGAGTGTTTGGTTTATATGGAGTGGTTATTGTGTTGAGGAGATTCGGCCAATTTATTTCGTTGCAAACAGATTTGAAATCTAGGAGTTTCGTTCGTTACACTAGAATTTGAGTTAAGATGGAGATTGTTGGGAGTATGACTCAAATAGGAGTCTTTTGAAGAGGCGTATTCGACTTGGACTAGGAGAATATTAACATAGGGCTTCAAGAAAACTAAGTTGAATAAAGAAACAAAATTCTGTTGAAATTGATTCGCCTAATTATAATATATTTTCTTGCATTTTAGAACTCTTATAGGGTTGACTTATAAATACGAGGTTCCTATAGTCAGTTTGGAGTGAGTGACAAATAGAAGCCAATTGCTAGATTGTGTTGTATTTTTCATATTATTCAGTTCAATAAACATCATTCCTCTGCGTTAATCCTTTTTGTTCTTCGTTACTTTAACTCTTATTTTTGTGGTGTGATCTTGTTTACTTCAATATTGTCATTAAATTTCATTCTTTACAATCTAGTTTGGGATCAACAAGTGGTATCGAAACTTCCACGCTCAACAATACCACATTCCAACAATTCGAATTTGAAAACTTTCATGAGGCTTGGGAGAGGTTCAAGGATATGCTTCAAAAATGTCCAAATCATGGAATCACAATGGGGCAACAAGTGAATTATTTTTATGTCGGGTTGACTCCTTCTTGTCGTTCAAATGTAGATTCATCATCTAATGGCTCAATCAAGAAGAAGAGTATTCGGGAAACATATGATCTATTTGAGGTCATGAGTGAGCAAACCGTTATTTGAATCAACTCTCGTGTAATTGGAATAAACACTCTTCGAGGAATCGACTCAGACTCAAAAAGTCTATTCTATTGCTTGTGCGTGACCCATGCACTTGCGGTGTAGTATTTTAGCGAACATTTGATGGCACACTTTATTGATGTTACTTAAAATTTGAGGAAATGAATTCTTCATTTTCATTAAATTGAATTGTATGAATATGAAATATGGAATATATAAAGTCGTAAGAGTAGAATATATAAAAACTAAATTGAATTGAGATTCTTTTTATTTTTATATTTAAAAAAACCCACCTCCTTTTATTCGGGTTCAGGGACCGACTACTTAATTTTCAAGTAAGCTGAGTTAAAATTGTACATAAACAACTTGTTACGTATACAATTTTATTTTTTGAAATGCATGAATTGGATATTTTGTACTGTAGCTAATAAAGATGAAATGTATACATTGGATAATGTATAGTGTATGTAGATAATAGAGTTGAAAGAATGTATATACTAGAATTATAGTTATGAATGTATGTGTATGTAAAATAATTGTATAGAGTAGAAAAATTGTAGAATAAATTATTAATGAAGGAATTATACTGCAGAGCGAGTTGAAGAAAGAATATTGAATTAGTTGGGAGAAAAAAATGATTTATTGGTGAGGTATTTATAGAAGAAAAAAATTTCATAAACTATTGGAGATCGATTTTTTAACAGATTCATTTAAAGTTTATGACCCTTTTCTTAAACGGTCACAAACTTTGAATGTGACCAAATGGTCACAATTTTGGCTAGTGACTTGTCGAGCTCATGGATCGGCTCTCGGTTTGCTCATAGCCTCAACACGTTGAACTCATGCTTGGGCTCATCTCGAAATAAGCTCGAACTGTCCATCGGTCGAGATTTTTCTAGTTGAGTCATCAAGCCAAAGAGCTAGTCTGCTTGATTGCCACCACCATAACACCTAAGTTGCTAGCGTTTCACATTAATACGAAAAAGAAACAGATCAAAGGGAATAACTCTCCCAAAAGGTGTTCAACCTAGAAGCAACATGTTTAAAAAACCAATAATACTAATTACACCTAAACTGACCTAAATGACAATTAAGTTCACACGTCACTTGACAGGAAAATTGATTGACACAAGACATGCGTCTTACTTGACATGCGTCAAGTAAGAAGTACAATAACTACTATGATTCTTATCACTTTTGGTGAAAGCCATTTCACAAATAGAAACTAAGTTAACTGTCTATCCAAATTTGTTGTTAGTTGTCCCATCAGTTATTTTTATGATCGACATCTGTTTTATTGGTCTTTCAATGATACACAAGATTCTTACTATAGTTTGTTGATGTGAAGCCGTCTAGTCATTTTACAACGTTAATCACAGCAATCGACATCCTTTTTCCTTTTTTGGTCTTTCAATGATACACAAGAATTCTTACTACAGTTTGTAGATGGGAAAGGCATCTAGTCATTTTTCAACATCAATCTTCACGCACAAAACAAAATCGTGAGGGACTCTGTGGAAAATGCTTGTAAATGTATCAATTTTGATTACAGGAAATATGTAATGATTAGAGGTTGAATAATGAATTATAAAGGATTCACAAAGATTGCAAATAAGTTTTGGTAAGAATCACGGAGGAAGTAAAGGCAATCAACGAAGAAAAAATGGCTTTGGCACCTGGAGAAGATGACTTTTGTAATAGTAATTTGGACTTTTGATTCTCAATTTTCTTTGGAAAATGGCTAGGTAATTATGGCATGGAGGCAGAAAAAATTCGTGACTATACACTGATTTTTCCTTTTATTGTGGCCACATGTAGGCCAACGTGCTACACGTTTTAGTGAGAGATCATAGAATTACAATAATATTTCGACTTTCTAATGCAAGTATGTTCGAATCTTTGAACCGGCCTTTAGTGGGCGTCCCTCCAAAATATATTGGAGGTTGTCAACCAAGTCATGAACTTTTTGAGTAGCCATTGATCGTTCCTTACGAGTATTAATAGTTATAAGTTTCTGCATGGTCATAGATCAAAAGAAAAATAAGTGTTAAACAAAGACAACTTTTTACATTCTAATAATGCCACAAACATTATGTACACATCCATTGACCAAGAATTTACATAGTACACAGACAAGGAGGAGAAATTTCTTTTAACACTTGACTAATTACAAAGAGACTTAAGCCAAGCCAACTTGAAGAGGCGGTCCACCGGTCCTGTTAGAACAACTTAAAATAGGTTAAACTATGGCAAAAACTCTAACGTAGAGAAAACAAACTGCGACAGAACAAATTTCATCTCGAGAAAAATTCTATTTTGACTTGGGCATTGGTGGAGGTGTTAGTTAGAAAACTAGTAGTATTGTCCTAAGATATGACAACATGTGGTCCTAAAGTTTTAATATATTCCTCATAGTCCTACAATTTTCGGAATATAATTGGTGCACCATCTTGTGGATGCAACAACATTAGAACACTAGGGGCATGTTTATAATGTGGTGCAAGCTCAAAAGAGAAGCGCTGCAGTAACATGGCAATGCCCAATTTGGCTTGCAAAATGGCCAAATTTTGTCCGATGCAGCGGCGAGCTCCGAGGCCGAAGGGCATGAATGCCAAGGGATGTTTGGCTGCATGGACTACACCATTGGCAAATCTAGCGGGGTTAAATTCATGTACATCGTGGCACCACAACGTCGGGTCGTGATGAACAGCTAGAATCGGTATAAGAAGCTCGGTCCCGGACGGGATGTGGAGCCCGCCTAATTGTACATCGATCTTGGCTCGTCTGATAATTGCCACTGCTGGTGGGTACAATCTTAGAGATTCATTCAGAATCATTCCCAACTGCAAATGGGGTTCAAGAAAATTATACAAAAGGAATAGTGAAAGAACTAATTATCTTTGTAATATATATATATATATATATATATATATATATATATATATATA
>NC_036246.1:20732912-20758410 GCF_002742605.1 Olea europaea var. sylvestris
ACTGAGCAAGTGGTATATGCTCAAAACTTTTCAACGCCAAGGGTACAATCCTTACTCTAAAACTTATAGCCCCATTTGGCAAAATCGTCCAAACTTCTCTAATGGGAACAACCAAATTGTGCTCAACCCGAGACTATAAGAGAAGAAAGAAGGTTGGGAAGAGGCCATTGCTAAGTTGGCGAACCATCAATTGCAATATCAGGAACGCAATGATGCCTCTTTGAAAAATTTGGAATGTCAAGTGGGTCAAATTGCCGAGTTTCTTTTCGAAAGACAACAAGGGATGTTGCTTAGAAACACCAAAACAAATCCAAGGGAGAATGTGCAAGCCATTACCACTAGGAGTGGGGTGCAGTTGCTCGAAATCACGGTGGTACGCTTTAAGGCTCAAATTGGCAAGGCACCCAAAGAAGAAGACGAAGTTATGCAGGAACCTAATGCAAAGGATGAGACACTTAATGAGGATGAACCGAAGCCATCAACATCAAAGGTTCCAACACTGATCAAGGCCTATGTGTCTCCTATTCCCTTTCTACAAAGACTTGACCAACAGAAATTGGATGCTCAATTTGGAAAAATTTTGGAGGTCTTCAAGAAACTATACATAAACATTCCGTTCACCCATGTGTTAGCTCAAATGTCGAGTTATACCAAATTTATGAAGGACATTCTTTCAAACAAAAGAAAACTCGAAGAGCATGAAACAGTAATGGTAACAGGGGAGTGTAGTGCCATCATTCAAAAGAAGCTACCATCGAAAATCAAAGATTCAGGGAATTTTACTATTCTATGCACTATTGGTGATTTAAATTTTAGTAAAACTTTATGTGATCTTGTTGCCAGCATTGATTTGATGCCTTTGTTTATTTTCAGGAAGCTGGGATTGGGAGAAGCCAAGGCCACCACTATGTCATTACAATTGGCTGATCGATCAATTAAATATCCTCGGGGTGTCATTAAGGATGTATTGTTTAAATTGAGGATGTATTGTTTAAGGTGGACAAATTCAACTCTTATCATAATTGCAATTGGGTATTTTATTTGAATGCTTAGAATCATTTTCTTTTAATATTTAAATTCAATATATTAATTGTGTGTGTCGTGACCGTTATTTGAATCAACTCTCGTGTAATTGGAATAAACACTCTTCGAGGAATCGACTCAGACTCAAAAAGTCTATTCTATTGCTTGTGCGTGACCCATGCACTTGCGGTGTAGTATTTTAGCGAACATTTGATGGCACACTTTATTGATGTTACTTAAAATTTGAGGAAATGAATTCTTCATTTTCATTAAATTGAATTGTATGAATATGAAATATGGAATATATAAAGTCGTAAGAGTAGAATATATAAAAACTAAATTGAATTGAGATTCTTTTTATTTTTATATTTAAAAAAACCCACCTCCTTTTATTCGGGTTCAGGGACCGACTACTTAATTTTCAAGTAAGCTGAGTTAAAATTGTACATAAACAACTTGTTACGTATACAATTTTATTTTTTGAAATGCATGAATTGGATATTTTGTACTGTAGCTAATAAAGATGAAATGTATACATTGGATAATGTATAGTGTATGTAGATAATAGAGTTGAAAGAATGTATATACTAGAATTATAGTTATGAATGTATGTGTATGTAAAATAATTGTATAGAGTAGAAAAATTGTAGAATAAATTATTAATGAAGGAATTATACTGCAGAGCGAGTTGAAGAAAGAATATTGAATTAGTTGGGAGAAAAAAATGATTTATTGGTGAGGTATTTATAGAAGAAAAAAATTTCATAAACTATTGGAGATCGATTTTTTAACAGATTCATTTAA
Source organism: Olea europaea var. sylvestris (assembly GCF_002742605.1). Taxonomy (NCBI): domain Eukaryota; kingdom Viridiplantae; phylum Streptophyta; class Magnoliopsida; order Lamiales; family Oleaceae; genus Olea; species Olea europaea. The sequence goes on from NC_036246.1 coordinate 20,734,740, forward strand.
AGTTTATGACCCTTTTCTTAAACGGTCACAAACTTTGAATGTGACCAAATGGTCACAATTTTGGCTAGTGACTTGTCGAGCTCATGGATCGGCTCTCGGTTTGCTCATAGCCTCAACACGTTGAACTCATGCTTGGGCTCATCTCGAAATAAGCTCGAACTGTCCATCGGTCGAGATTTTTCTAGTTGAGTCATCAAGCCAAAGAGCTAGTCTGCTTGATTGCCACCACCATAACACCTAAGTTGCTAGCGTTTCACATTAATACGAAAAAGAAACAGATCAAAGGGAATAACTCTCCCAAAAGGTGTTCAACCTAGAAGCAACATGTTTAAAAAACCAATAATACTAATTACACCTAAACTGACCTAAATGACAATTAAGTTCACACGTCACTTGACAGGAAAATTGATTGACACAAGACATGCGTCTTACTTGACATGCGTCAAGTAAGAAGTACAATAACTACTATGATTCTTATCACTTTTGGTGAAAGCCATTTCACAAATAGAAACTAAGTTAACTGTCTATCCAAATTTGTTGTTAGTTGTCCCATCAGTTATTTTTATGATCGACATCTGTTTTATTGGTCTTTCAATGATACACAAGATTCTTACTATAGTTTGTTGATGTGAAGCCGTCTAGTCATTTTACAACGTTAATCACAGCAATCGACATCCTTTTTCCTTTTTTGGTCTTTCAATGATACACAAGAATTCTTACTACAGTTTGTAGATGGGAAAGGCATCTAGTCATTTTTCAACATCAATCTTCACGCACAAAACAAAATCGTGAGGGACTCTGTGGAAAATGCTTGTAAATGTATCAATTTTGATTACAGGAAATATGTAATGATTAGAGGTTGAATAATGAATTATAAAGGATTCACAAAGATTGCAAATAAGTTTTGGTAAGAATCACGGAGGAAGTAAAGGCAATCAACGAAGAAAAAATGGCTTTGGCACCTGGAGAAGATGACTTTTGTAATAGTAATTTGGACTTTTGATTCTCAATTTTCTTTGGAAAATGGCTAGGTAATTATGGCATGGAGGCAGAAAAAATTTGTGACTATACACCGATTTTTCCTTTTATTGTGGCCACATGTAGGCCAACGTGCTACACGTTTTAGTGAGAGATCATAGAATTACAATAATATTTCGACTTTCTAATACAAGTATGTTCGAATCTTTGAACCGGCCTTTAGTGCTCGTCCCTCCAAAATATATTGGAGGTTGTCAACCAAGTCATGAACTTTTTGAGTAGCCATTGATCGGTCCTTACGAGTATTAATATTTATAAGTTTCTATATGGTCATAGATCAAATGAAAAGAACTGTTAAACCAAGACAACTTTTTACATTCTAATAATGCCACAAACATTATGTACACATCTATTGACCAAGAATTTACATAGTACATAGACAAGAAGGAGAAATTTCTTTAACACTTGACTAATTACAAAGAGACATAAGAGCCAAGCCAAATTGAAGAGGCGGTCCACGGTCCGGTTAGAACAACTTAAAATAGGTTAAACTATGGCAAAAACTCTAACTTAGAGAAAACAAACTGCGACAGGACGAATTTCATCTCGAGAAAAATTCTATTTTGACTTGGGCATTGGTGGAGGTGTTAGTTAGAAAACTAGTAGTATTGTCCTAAGATATGACAACATGTGGTCCTAAAGTTTTAATATATTCCTCATAGTCCTACAATTTTCGGAATATAATTGGTGCACCTTCTTGTGGATGCAACAACATTAGAACACTAGGGGCATGTTTATAATGTGGTGCAAGCTCAAATGAGAAGCGCTGCAGTAACATGGCAATGCCCAATTTGGCTTGCAAAATGGCCAAATTTTGTCCGATGCAGCGGCGAGCTCCGAGGCCGAAGGGCATGAATGCCAAGGGATGTTTGGCTGCATGGACTACACCATTGGCAAATCTAGCGGGGTTGAATTCATGTACATCGTGGCACCACAACGTCGGGTCGTGATGAACAGCTAGAATCGGTATAAGAAGCTCGGTCCCGGACGGGATGTGGAGCCCGCCTAATTGTACATCGATCTTGGCTCGTCTGATTATTGCCACTGCTGGTGGGTACAATCTTAGAGATTCATTCAGAATCATTCCCAACTGCAAATGGGGTTCAAGAAAATTATACAAAAGGAATAGTGAAAGAACTAATTATCTTTGTAATATATATATATATATATATATAAATTGATTAATACGATGTTAATCTCAAAATTACTAATTAATTTTTGTAGTTAACAGCTTATAATTTACTGATTATGGGGTAGCTACAACTACATTGTACGAGTGGCTAGCCCCACCCATTAATAGACAAACCCGAAAAGAAAATAAATGGGTTTGGAAGATCAAGAATGAACGATACGAAGGTTGAAAATCTCAATACTCATTGTTTTTTGACGTTATTTTCATCTATCTTAATCTCTGCTATCATGTAAAATTAACGATTTCGATGTGGTGATAAAGCAGAAACATTAATTTCTCAAATGATCCGAATAGACTCTATTGAGAAATAACTTTGAAAATACGATGACCGTAAAAACTAATAAAATTCACGAATTGTTCGTAAACCACTACATACCACAGTCACTTTTTTTTTTTTTATTAAAAGTCTGACATGTAAATTTTTTGTAAGCAGATGGCTTGATGATAAGATTTGGAATAAATGAATCATGGAAACTATTAATTAAAGGCTTGAGCTTTCATGTATGCAAATAATATGTCTGGAGAGTATACATGGAACTTTTGTTCCCTAACCTGTTGGGGCACATCCTGCGATTTATCTCCCTCACAAAGTTTTAGAGATGGGACGGTGAGGACCCTCAAGATTGGGATTCAACCTTTTTTTAATATGACTGGGAGTGCAATGTATCTTGCTGGATACTGTTACTGAACTAATAATTACTATGGTTAATTTTTAATATTTATTACTGTTACATACCTGTATCCAGGGATGAAAACTTTCTGATAGGCCTCAGTGGCGTGGACCATTTGTTGTGATTGCAAATCAAAAATTGCCCTTCCATCTTTATAGCTGCTTCCAAAAGTTGTTCTTGTAATGGCATCTTCAACCAAGTTCTGAAACCATTCAGATACTTCAACTTCTACCTTTCCGGCATTCGATATCTCGTCCGACCACCTCTCGACTGCCTCTTCTATGCTTTTTGCCATCATCGGCATCATTAACTATACTACAAAAGAACAAATCAGTATCGAACTACTAGAAATTTGACGTTTAATGAAGAAAACTTTGGCTTGAAATATGCTTTTTCGACGAAATAACTGGAAAAATGACTTTTCGGGACAAAATATTTCACTGTTTAAAGTGAAATTTTTTATAGTACAGGTAAGTTTTGTGGTAGTGGAGACGATTGAATAGTACTCGACACTCGACAGGCAGTCGATCAGATCTCACATTGTGTGGAAAGTAAATAATTACCTTGAGATTTTCTGTGTGGAAAGTTGGTTGAATAATCTTTCTGTGGTGAGCCCATTTTTCTCCTTTGAGACTTAACAAACCATCACCTTCAAGTTTTTTTTTTTTATTAAAAGTCTGACATGTAAATTTTTTGTAAGCAGATGGCTTGATGATAAGATTTGGAATAAATGAATCATGGAAACTATTAATTAAAGGCTTGAGCTTTCATGTATGCAAATAATATGTCTGGAGAGTATACATGGAACTTTTGTTCCCTAACCTGTTGGGGCACATCCTGCGATTTATCTCCCTCACAAAGTTTTAGAGATGGGACGGTGAGGACCCTCAAGATTGGGATTCAACCTTTTTTTAATATGACTGGGAGTGCAATGTATCTTGCTGGATACTGTTACTGAACTAATAATTACTATGGTTAATTTTTAATATTTATTACTGTTACATACCTGTATCCAGGGATGAAAACTTTCTGATAGGCCTCAGTGGCGTGGACCATTTGTTGTGATTGCAAATCAAAAATTGCCCTTCCATCTTTATAGCTGCTTCCAAAAGTTGTTCTTGTAATGGCATCTTCAACCAAGTTCTGAAACCATTCTGATACTTCAACTTCTACTTTTCCGGCATTCGATATCTCGCCCGACCACCTCTCGACTGCCTCTTCTATGCTTTTTGCCATCATCGGCATCATTAACTATACTACAAAAGTACAAATCAATATCGAACTACTAGAAATTTGACGTTTAATGATGAAAACTTTGGCTCGAAATATGCTTTTTCGACGAAATAACTGAAAAATGACTTTTCGGGACAAAATATTTCACGGTTCAAAGTGAAATTTTTTATAGTACAGGTAAGTTTTGTGGTAGTGGAGATGATTGAATAGTACTCGACACTCGACAGGCAGTCGATCAGATCTCACATTGTGTGGAAAGTATATAATTACCTTGAGATTTTCTGTGTGGAAAGTTGGTTGAATAATCTTTCTGTGGTGAGCCCATTTTTCTCCTTTGAGACTTAACAAACCATCACCTTCAAGTTTTCTCACAAGTAGAGGAGACTCATTTTTCTCGAAATAATCCGATTTCAAGACGAAAATTTCCCGAATGAGTGATGGATCAGATATGGTGAGACGAGGCGTTGGTCCAAACCATACTAAAAACGTCCCGCCTGCGATCAAATATACATTCATTGATTTTTTTTATGACCAAAAAAAGCATGTAAAATTTCTAAACATGGTTTTTTGAAAATTAAAAGGGCTAGTAGGAAAATGTGAGTTTCACCATATTATTCAACAAAAGAGAAAAATTCACATAAACACACACAAAAGTAGCTTAAATGTGGTGAGGGATAAACTTAAGATTTATACAACTTTTCTAAAACTTTTAAGTGCATAAAAAGAACTTACAAAATTCATTGATTCATACCATAAATCTTCTTCCAGTGATGATAGAAGGAGAGAACTCTAGGGAGTATGTTGTGGGGTAGAAGCATCGGTTGAGCTGAAGCCTTCAAATTTAAGCTGGCAAGTTCTTTTAAATTGCCTAGAAAAAGCTGATACTTAGGTCCTTTAATTCCTTGCTTCATGAAGTGATTTCCGATCTTCCTCGGTATCCACCATAGATGAACAAAAACTTTCACGCCAAATACCAGTTTTCTATAAAATAATATTACACGTAAATTGAAAAAAATTTCATTATTTTTCAACCACTCATTTAAAAAAAAATACTATTTCCTTCATTTTCATTTCAAAAAATGGAGGCCAGACGGGGTCGAAAGCTCAAGTCAGACACTATTTTTACTCAAAATTTAAATTTAAAAGTTTTGACCTTTTATCAATATTACATCAAATAATAAAGTATGATGCTAATTAGCTAGACTATAGAATTGATTTCTTGTCTATAGTGAGTAAGAGTTATGTTGTCCACCCACCGATGCAGCATTGCCACGTGGAGTCAAATTTTTTTTTTTTTTTATTTGTCAAAAAAAGTGGCTTGACATGTCGATTGGTGGGCAAAGTTTATCTTGCCTACAATGGGTTAAAGATTAGGTCCGATAGAATGTTTGAATATAGTTTATTAACTACTTTTGAAGAATACTTATAATTACCTTAAGAATATTGTTTCAAATGTAGCACCCTTCTAGACCTTACTAGTTCATTACCCAATGACGATTTGATTCATTGGACATTAAATCTGCAGGCTTTACACCATCATCACCTAAACTGGTGCGAAACACTCATAATAATACGATATAGCATCATGCGTAAGTAACCAACCATACCCATTAACGGCTATAACATCAATGTAGAAAGAATCCAATATGATCATCAATTTCATATGACAACGTTTCTTCCTTGATTAAGGGAAGAATTCGGGGAAATCGGATTTTTTGTGGAAAGTTTCGAATGATAGGGTAGGAGATGGAGGTGGGGTTAGGTCACGGCAAGCTATGAAAGATAGATATACACATTCCCTTAAAAAGGGATAGATAAGCAAACTACGTCACAAGACTAATTAATTGTAAATATTTTACTGCAATAATTTAATTTATATATTAAAGTATGACCTTTGATCATAAAATCTTTGTAAATAAAAGAGAGAAAAGATCTTAAAATCTTTTTGGATATATCTGTGATACATGCATGATTGTGAAAATAATACAAGTCACATGCATATTTGACCCTAGTTTTATTAGGGCCGGGTCTCTATATACTTTGAGAGGATGTAATGAATTCATCTATCTCCATTATCAAAACTCACACATTTTTAAAGTTGAAATAACTTTGGAATTCCTTTCAATTAATTGAAATCTGCCTGTCATTTTCGTTATTGTCATCCGAATTTTATGGTTAATAAAACCTAATTTGTCCCCACTAATTAAATCTAGTTACATATATATTAAATTTCATGGTTATGGCTATGAACACACTTAACGAGTAATTAAGGAAAAAATATTATTTCGGGATGATATTTTTTCCCGAAAAAATAATTAACCATATGTTAAGACTTGATGTATCATCTTAAAGGTCCAACCAAATCCTTATATGTTGTTTATTACTTTGATATATAATTATTGTGAGAGTTTATCCTAAACATTAATCCTCGTAAAAAATGGTTTATTTAAAAACATCAATCCTAAAATTCGATAACATGTTCTAAGTTTAGACGCATCAGTCACTTGTTTGAATACTATGAACTCTGAGTTTATATTAAGAGTTGCAGTTATATCTTAAAATGTCAAACTCTATTAAGAGGAGAAACACAAATTCTTATATTTTATCTATGGTTTCTATATTTAATGAACATGGAATTTATCATTAACATTAACATTGAAAAAAGCGAGATGTGTCATTTTACGCTTCTTTAAATGCTCTCCTCAAACTGACAGCTCGATCGATCGACATTTTTTTAAGTGCTCAAGAGAGGGAACTGTATTAAAAGAGAAGAAGGGGTGGGTAAGAGGGGGGTGATAGTTGTTCCCAGCTTATATTGTATGCCTTTGATGCAAAGAAAATGATTTTAGGGAGGCAAGTGAGGAGTTGTGTTTTGGAAGTTTGCTCTTAAATTGATGCACATGGGAACAAGGATGCCTATTTTATTGCTTCTTTTTGCATTGTTAGCGGGGCGATATGCCTTGGTTGTCCCAAACCATGGCTAGCCCACTTCCTTAATCTTGTCTTAATAGTAACAAAACATAACGGGGCCATTTGCACTATAAAATATGGTCCTTTTTCTCTTTCTCTCTCCTCTCTCTTACTTTCTCTCTCTAATCTTCTCATATCAAGAATTGCTTGTGATTCTTTCCAGAATTTTGGTGTAATCTTCCCAAGAAGATTGAGCGAAGTTACAAAATAGATATCACATGTACCTTTTTTTGAGGGAAAACATACGCTAGCTCTATAATATAGGTAAGAAAATCAACTTAGTCGAAGAGTGTTAAAGTAGGGTTTTAGCAATGCATTTCCGTCCCTGAAGTCGCGACTTTTTGTCGTCCCAGAAGTCGCGAATTTTTGTAGTGCAAGAAATACACTTGGTTATTCAATTTGGCATTCTAGCTAATGAATTTGATCTTTATCTGTATTTTCTAAGTTAAACCATGTGTAATAAAATTCTTTTAAGTATTCATTCTCTAATAATATAACGTTAACGAAATTGATACAGGGAAATTGATACATTTTTTCTCCACAATTCTTTTCTTTGAAACAACAGTATTAAATTGCCTCAAGGCTATCACCATCATATTGCGGGAATCAATCTCAACCCGTTTGGTGGAGTCTGCCTTCCACTTTCTAGCGATATAATGTAATTTTATGTTTTATTTATTTTAAAATAGTCAGAAATACTTGTGACAGGTTATTATTCGTAGTTGTGTATGGTTATTTTAGGAGATAGTGAAGAAATGGAGACAGTTAGTATCTCTTGGTATTATGAAAAATTTGTTAGATTATCTTGTACTTATAACTCAAACAAGAAATGAATAATGCGTGGTAAATTATTTTTCAATGCCAGTTGTCCATAACCCAACATAAATATGAGGTGTACTTGACGTCCAGGGTGCCATTTGGTGCCCCTGTCTATCTGTGGCCCTGGACGTGTATCCTTTTCCCATAAATATTAGGCATAGACTTGGGGACTTTTGTTACTATTTCATTGTACAAGGTAGGGAGGCACGCTTAAAGAATTTCATAGACTCCACAAGTAGTGCAGGGTCGCACAAGGTAGTCATCGCCAGCCAAACAACTAAGTGAACCACATAGCAAAAGTCCGTAGCCAACATAAATGTTAGAGACGAACTTTTGGGAACTATTGTTACTACTTCGCTTCATGTGGGCTCCTTGTGCAAACTACGTTTAAAGCGGAAGCCAAGTAAGACATTTCCTACATCGTGAGACGCCTTGTCAAAGCTGCATACGAAAAACAAGCACCTTGTCGATGTTAAACGTGTATGATGACAGAGCACCTAATTCGAGCCAAAAACCACTTTGCAAGTGTGTGAACTCTCAATTCACCATATGAGGAAAAAGAGTCATTAAGATCGTTTGTCCATTGGCCCTCCACGCTAAGTGAGAAAAGATTAGCCCCAACATCCATAAGCCATGAGTGGCTAGGTGGATATTAAACCTATTTCCCTTAAAAGGATCAAAAAACGAACTCAATATCCTCATCACCATGTGGTGAGAGGGGTTATCTAATAGCATCCATCGGCGGATCCAACACCCCGCGAGCCCCCGCGGCCGCATGTGTTGGATCCGTCGGGAGTCTTTTTTTTGGGCTGAGAATAGACAAATATATAGGATATATTACTAGTAAGTCACTTTTCTTTCAATCGTTCCTTGCAGTTGAGTTGGTCAGCGCTTGCATTTGTTTATTTTATATCCCGGGTTTGAATCTGTCCACCAATTTATTGTATAAATTTTTACTTGTACAATTTTCACAAAAAGCAATTGAAATAAGGAAAGGACTAATGGGGAAGAATCTGTCCACCAATTTATTGCATAAATTTTTAGTTATACAATTTTCACCAAAAGCAATTGAAATAAGGAAAGGACTACTGGGAAATCGAACATGTGAATGCAATTATAAAAATTTTAATACCGTGCTCTTCCTTTTGATTATACAAAGCAATAATATTATTTGATGAGTACGATTTATTCTTATAACAAAAAATATATGTTCAACTTCAACAAAATAATTATTTTATTTAAATTTGAAGCCTTGTTTGATTCCCATTTAGTTCAGAATACATTTTTCTTTCCCTTATTTTCGATCAAACATTTTTTAATAAAATAATATTACACGTAAATTCGAAATTTTTTATTATTTTTAAATACACATTCTCTATTAAATCACTATTCCAAAATGCTTTTTTTTTTTTTGGCAAAAAATGACATCAAACAAGCCCTTAATATTTTATTATGGCCGCCAGTGCTAGCTCAACATCCTGGATACGTCCCTGATAGCATCAATTCGATGATAATAATCAAACCAATAAACGATCGAAACGTATCCAAAACGTAAGAAATGTCCGAAATAGCCTTTAATCTATTTCTTGTATAAACACTTCTTGCATGTTGAAGAAAAAATGTATGCAATATTAAAACCCTATCCAAGACTTTTTCTATTTATCCATCCCATGCCTAGATTATAACTTTTTCAACGATTGACTTGATCATTAGATACAAATGACAGTCAAACCTCTTTCTGGTGCGATTTTATTTGCATGCTAATGGCTTTGAAATGTGTAGATAACATATAAGTGGATGAGGAAGTGATGGAACATATTAACAATTCGATCTACTCGGAATTTTAGGTCAATGGTCCTAGCCTCGACTCGGTTTATGTTCTTGTATATGCCATTCATTGTCCCCAGCCATCCTGTCTAGTGCCTCTATGTGGAACAACTTGTAAATCTCTAGCTCTCTATTGTTGGGAAAAAAATAAAAAGCGAATGAGAAATTGTAACAACGAATTCAATTGGTTCCAATTCTCTAGTTAATTTGTCAATTGAATTGGCAGTTGCAAAGCCCTAATGATTATTGTACCATATTTTGTATTAATGCAAAATTATTAGAACATTGAAACCCCCCGACCTAGTGTTATATAAGGAGGTGTTCTCCTCCTTACTCCACACATCCAAAATTTGAAAGTTCTCTCCTCTCTCTCTCTCTCTCTCTCTCTCTCTCTCTCTCTCTCTCTCTCTCTCTCTCACACACACACACACACACAAAAGAGTCTCATTCTTGATAGCTTAGAGGGTATTTGTTCTAATTCAGTGATAGAAATGTGAGAATTCTTAGTTCGACTAATGCAATAATGAGGTCTAGCCAGCTACTTTCAATTGTTATATTCTGGAAGGTAGATGACATCTGTCTTCTTGCATCATAGTGAGGGACAAATTTGTTTTAAGGAAAATACGTGCAACATATGTTTTGGTTCCTTCCAATACCGCTATTACATTTACAACCATATTTTTTTCTTTTTTATTATTACTATGTTTATTGTAATATTTTTTTCATTATTTTTATAATTCTAATAGTATTTCAAATTTCCTCTTGTATTTTTCCTAATATGTTTAAACAAATTATTCTCAAGGGACGAATGAGATTCTAAGTTTCAAAAAAAATAATATTATTATGAAAAATAATATTATCAACAAAAGTTACAAAATCTTGGAAACTTGAAATTACGATACAGAGAAGTTCTATCTAGGAGGATGGATTTCAAGTGGGACCATTTATGACCCCTCCAGCTAACCTGGGAACTGAATATTTTCAAAGGAGATCACACTTGTTCTTTGAAAATTATCTATTGAGTACTATTCAGCTATTGGAAAAATAGCTTAATTTTCATTGAGTTTGAAAAAAAAATATTTTTTTTTTCATTTGAAAAATTAGCATATTTTCATGATTGATAAAACAGCATAATTTTTAATTTTTGTTGGAAAAAATGCATATCTTTCAATTGGAAAACTAGCATATCTCATAATTGTGGAAATAGCATGATTTTTAAAGTTTTTGAAAAAAAAAAAAAAGAAAAAAGAAAAAAAGATAGCATAATTTTCTATTTCAGAAATTAACATATCTATTAACATTAAAAAAAAAATAAAAATTGACAAGTGAAACCATCGTTAGTGACACAACCACTATTGTGGCCCGTGTGGCAACTCCTATTGCTGAGGGGATATTACTGAGGGAATGTTTTCAAATGTCTGCTATTGTTGAGAAGGCCCCTTGGATGGAAAGATTCAAAAACTACCTTAAGTACAAGCGAAATTAAATGAGTGTCGAAAATTTGATTATTAGACTTCACATTGAGAAAGTCAATAGAGGACTAATAAGTAAGGGGCATACTAGCATAAGGCCAAGACCAATGTTATGAAAGACAGTCAAAGCTCAAAGGCGAAGAAACCAAACAAAAAGGGGGTGTAAGCTAAGACCTAAAGTGGGAATATCGAAGAAAAAGAAGAAATTACAAAGGAAGTGCTACAATCATGACAATACTGGTCACACGTCAAATGACTGTAGGCTGGTTAAGAAAAATAGAAGCAAATACGATCAATGATATCGTCCATGATACTTCTAAGGTTAACTTGTCAACTGTGATATTTGAAGTAAATCTAATTGGGTCTAACCAAGAAAATGGTGAATTGACAACGAAACAATCTGATATGTATGGTCCTACTAAAGGTTGTTCACTTCACTTGATGATATAGAGAATTGAAAGAAGCTCTTCATGGGAAATTCTTCTACTTCTGAGATCAAGTGCTGTAATGCCTCCAAGTCAATTATCCTTTTATTTTATTTATTAAACCATAGATTTGAAGTGTTACCAAATATCTTCTCTATCTAATTTAAGCAAATTTTTTTTATTTGATCGATAAATTGGTAAAGATAATCTAACAATTTAAATAATAATTCTCATATAAATTAACTTATTAAAATATTACAATTTTAAATAGAATTTCAAGTTTAACATATAATATCCAAAGCTCAAACACCAAAATAATAATAATAATAATAATTAAAAACTAAAAATAACGTGCACATAATTAAACATAAAGATGTTCTTAAAATAAAATCTGACAATAATCAGTCTAAAATGTTTACTTGGCGACCCCATAAGCAGCACTCGATCAATCTTTCACATGTTTACACTATCCGTTCTAATATGAAAAGTTATTGTAAGAGTGAGTATTTTGAAAACACTCAATAAAAATACATTCATATATTTATTAACGTAATATAAATATAAAATGACATAATATACCGACATTCTTAGATTTAGAGTAAATTGGTTGTGATATCTATTAGTTCAAGAAATTTCTTAAGAAGTCTTATATCCTATAGGATTTACATGTTTGACCTAACGGTCTATCCCGTAAAATTAAAATTTAATATAGAAATCGACCCTAAGGCCTTAAAGTATTTCATGTCAAAATTTATATAAAAAGATACCACTTTTCTTTCTATTAGAATAACTTGGACATAACTAGTCCAAAATTATTATTTTTTCTTGAGCCCAATTTATGTTATTTAATACGAGCTACAAAATAAGTATAATATTGATAAATTTTATCAATTTTTATGTTACTTAAATATCCAACCCAAATATATGATAAATTTTATAAAATACACATAAGAAAATAAATCATTTTTGTAAATAAGTGGGTTAAGCTTATCACTTTTAACTTCTTGACTTTAGTGTGACAACAATGATAGACATGGACTATTCCACTTTTTAAATGATCAACATTAAACTTAGGTCAATGTGAAATTGTAAATAAAAAATTCGGGGTGTTACAAGTGCCAAGACAGTGTGATTCTAAAGATGACCTATGCGAAAGAGCTAACTCTAAACAACATGTTGTATGTGCTAGGAAATTTAAAATAAATAAATAAATAAATAAATAATCCTAGTCTCTGATTCACTTCTTAGCTAGCATGGATTTCACATGGTTTTTGAGTCTAATAAATTTGTATTCTCCAAGAGTGTATATTTTATTGGTAAAGGGTACGTATTTCAAGGGCCTTTTAAGCTTAATGTAGTGACCGTTACGAAAAACATCAATAAAGCTAGTTTTTTTGCTTATTTGTTTAAGTCTTTCAATCTACGGTGGAATAGTATTTTTTTTAAATAAGTGGTTGAAAAAGAATGAAAAGTTTTCGATTTACGTATAATATTATTTTATGGAAGATTGTGTGATTGAAAATACGAAAAATGGAATAGAAATTAATGGGGGCCAAACGGGGACTAAAACTTGTGTAAAGACAAAGTTGACAATGTTATCTTTTCAAAGTGCCGAAAGAAACACTAAACCCCTTGATTTAATTTAGAGTGATATATGTGATTTAAAATTATATAAACAAGAGAGGGTAAAAAATTATTTTATTAATTTTGTTAATGATAGCACAAAATATTGTTATGTGTATCTACTTAAAAATAAGGATGAAGCTATAGAGAAATTTGATCTCTACAACATGAAGTTGAGAATCAACTCAATAAGAAAATTAAGGTGCTAAAAAATAACCAAAGTGGTGAGTATGAATCACCGTTTGGTGAATTCTGTGCTCAAAATGGTGTAATATATCAAACCACGCACTCTATTCTCCTCAGTTAAATGGTGTTGTTGAGTAGAAGAATCGTACCTTGAAAGAACATGATATTTTCTTGTGTAAACATACACAAGAACATGATAATGGAATCAAGAAATATATTGTTCTCTTGTAAGTCCAAAGAAGGACCAAATTCGTCAAAACGAACATTTGAGGCTATTAGTAAAATTAGTCAGGACCAAGAACACGAAAAAAAAAATGAAAATGTTCAAGATGAACTTAGATATAGTATAAGATCAAGGACAGAAAAATATTTTGGTCCAAATTTTCTAACCAATCTGATAGAAAATGAACATCAAACTTCTAAGAAGGTAGTGAGCTCCACTGAAAAACCATTGTAGGAAGAGGTCTTTAAGAACAAAAATAAATTCTATAATGCAAAATCACACTTAAAAGTTAGTGAATCTTCCCCCCTGGTTGTAAACCTCTAGGATCTAAGTAGGTTTTTAAGAAGAAGATGAAAGTAGATGGATCAGTTTATAAATATAGGCTTGTAATTAATGATTATAAATAATGAGAAGGTCTAGACTACTTTGATACCTATTTTCCTATGATGAGAATAAACTCCATGAGAATGGTACTAGGAATTATTGACATATGAAATCTTTAAGCATATTAAATGGATGTAAAAACAACATCTTTGAATGAAGATTTGGAAGAAGAAATCTAAATAAAATAAACCGAGAGTTTTATTGCACCTAGACACGAGAAGAAAGTATGTAATCTAGTGAAGTCCCTATATGGTTTAAAACAAGTACCAAAATAATGGCATTAAAATTTTGACAATACCATGATAGCAAGTGTATTAAAATCAATGAATGTGATAAATATGTTTATATAAAAGATACTGAGAATGGATATGCTATTCCGTATCCGTACTTTGATGACATTAGTGATAGTAATGATAGGATTATCAAATCTACCAAATGTATGTTGAATTCAAAATTTGACATGAAAGATTATGAGAATAACCGATATTATCTTAGAAATAAAGATCTCTAGAACATCAGATGGAATTGTTTTAATTAGTCGTTACGTTGACAAATTCTTGGAAAATTTAATAAAATGACACTGTTATCTTTAGAACACAAATAGATATAAGCATACATCTATTCAAGAATAAATGGAAAAGTTTGTTTCAAATATAAAATTCTAGAGTGATTTGTAATCTTATATACTTCATGACCTTGACATAGCTTATGCAGTAATAAGCTAAGTAAGTATATAGTAATCTTGGAGCTAACCAGTGGCAGATAATTGTGAGAGTATTGAGGTATTTAAAACATACTCGTAACTATAGACTGCACTATATAGAATATCTAGCAGTCCTAGAAGAATATAGTGATGCAAACTCTATATCTTTCTTACATAAAAGACTCAAATTCAACTAGTAGATACGTGTTCACACTAGAAGGTGCAGCTGTGTTTTGAAAATACTTAAAACAGATTGTTATGGACAGTTCCACAATGAAGGATAAATGTGGGAAAGAAACAAAATGGCTACGCCATTTCTTATACATTATGATAGTCAATCTGCAAATGATAAGACATAGAACAACATGTATATAGGGATGACAATTCAAACCGTCAAAATCGAAAACTGTGGTTAACCAAATTGAACAGGAGCAAAAAAAATCGAACCAATGGTGCAATGGGGTAGGTATGGTATTTGATTTTAATGACTCGGTTCGGGGCAGGGAGGGTATGGTATTTATGCCGTTGACCCACCTCGAACCGAATACCTGTTAATTTTTTTTTATAAGTACTCGTAAAAAAATAATTGGGCAATTGGGCTTTTCATTTTTCATTATATGAATGAAGATTGAATATGAATAGAGGTTGGAGCCTTCAAATTATTGAGTAGGAATCAAGTTCGATATATAAGGATCAAGGGACAAAGATATTGTTTAGTATTATTATGTTGATAATATTGTTTGTTAAATTCAAATTTTGCTTTTCGGAATTGGGATATTGTTTGCATTTTCATTTGGAATATTATTTGCTAAATTGACTTAGTATTGTGTTTTTTATTTATTTATGTGTTGTATGAGAATTTGAGAATATATTAACTGTGAATCGTGATATTAAAAATTAATTTGAGTATTGTGAAATATGATTGTGTGATTTATGAAAATTGAAAATGAGAAATTGGGGAGTTTATAATTTGTGATAAATTGGTGTTGGGAATTGAAAATTGAAACTTTAATTATATTTTAAAATTAGTTTTAATTCTAATACGGATTGTGGAATTATTTTTTTAATCGATGTCGCAACCTAGTTCTTGTGGTGGTGCATCTCATCCTGTAATTACTTCTAGTCTAACAAAGATTTATCAAGCATTGATAACACAAAGAAGTCTCTTGTATCATTTATTTTATATTATTTTGGATTGTATTGTATGTAATTTGATATAAATATAAGATTTTTACGTTTTAGTGTATTTACATATAAATAGAATAAATTTTAATATTATTTAATTTGATATTGATAAATGATATCGTTATATGGCCGTTGACTATTAACGGTCAACAATCACCGACCACTCTAGTTGGGTCGAAGTCCTGGATTTGCCCTGTTTGTGGTTATTAACCGGCCTAACCGACCTCGAACCGATCCATTGCAAACCCTACATGTATAATGGTGGGTCAAGATATATTAGTCGAAGACATAATAACATTACATAATTAATCCCTACTAAAATTATCTCTGATAATATTACGAATTCATTAACCAAATGTTAAACAAAGAGTTAGTTGACAAACATCAAGAGGAATACGAGTAAAGCCCATGAAAGAATAGATCGATACAATGAAAATCTAACCAAATTGACTAGAGATTCCTCGATCTCAAAGGAACAACCTAATTGTAAAGATTATACTGGATCGCTATGGAGATTTATTCTAGGCCATTCCTATGATGAAAACAATTATACATGTAAGGAAAAAATGACGAGCTAAGTTTTTAATAATCATTATGTGTCAAAATATTCAAGCAGAGTAATGCGGGTTTCTCTTAATTAAGGGATCATCTATGTGAAAGAGATGCAAAGCCAATTCAAATGGAAATTACAAAGGCTTGATTCCATAGAATCCCTTGTAGAGCTAGGGAGTTGTTAATGTACGTCCAAAATGAATATAACTATGATAAGTGAGTTGTATTAAGAAGACTTATATGTAGATGTCATGATTTATGTAAATAACAGAATAGTTCAAAGACATCGTCTCTACTGATCAGTTAATAAAGTAAATATACTTACACAAAAGAATGTTCAATGAGTAATACCTACCTAACATATGCATGTTTTGACCATTAAATTCTCTTACCATGTCCATTTGTCCATTAATGTTGTTAATTTAATTCATCTGGAGAATTGTTGGGGGGAAAAAAGTGAATGAAAAAATTGTAACAACAAATTGAATAGATTTCAACTCTCTAGTTAATTTTTCAATTGAAATCGATGGTTACAAAGCTCTAATAACTATTATTTCATATTTTATGTTAATACAAAATTAATAGAAAATTGAAACCCCCTCATCCTAGTAATATGTAAGGAGGTGTTCTCCTCCTGACTCCACACACCAAATTTTGAGAGTTTTCCCCTCTCTTTGAATTTCTCTCTTCTCTTTTGTGCTTTCAAGATTTTTGTTTTTAGTAGCTTAGAGGGTTTTTGTTATAGTTCGGCGATAAAAGTATAAGTATTCTCAATTCGCCTAAAACAGTGAAGAGTTGCTAGTCAATTGATTTGAACCGTTGTATCCTAAAATTGGATGTCACCCCATTCTCTTGCACCACATTGAGGGAGGAATCTATTTTAAGAAAATTATATGCAACACAGGCATTCACTCCTTCGAATACCGCTACCACATCAAAAGTCATATTTCCTCTCTTTTATTGTTACTCTATTTATTGTAATACTTCTTTACACTATTTTATAATTTCAATGGTATTTCTTTATTTTTTTTTTCTTTTTTTGTATTTTTCCTAACATTTTTATAGTATAGAAGGCGATAGATAGAACCGAATAAAATTTTCTTAAGCGTGATGGCCATTGAATATACTGAAAATCAGTAGATTGATAGCAACAATCCATCTAGAAAATAAACCTTTGTTTATTTGACACTGACTATCAATATTACTATGTTTTTTTTCGTTTTGTTTCTAAATTATAAATTCAATATGTAAGAACTACTCCATAGGGTCCCTCTTTGCATGAACTAAATTGAAGTTGAGCAACCCCAACATGAACAAGCCATTTTTTATAATGCTTGCTCTATTGGTAATGCTAATTTTTTTATTTTGAAGTGAAGTCACATCCGCAGTTATTACAATATGCTTATGTAATATGGTCTTCATTTTGAACCATCATCTTTTTTCATGAAGCGCTGCCATCATTTAGAATTAGGCTCATGAGCTTTTTCCTTCTTTCATCCTTCGTAAAGATAGCTTCTTTCAAATTGTCATTAATATGTTTCAAATTTAGAACTTCACATGCTTAAAAAACCATAGATGTGTGTATCGGAATTACCAAAAATGGTCAACATCGTTATTAGGGTTCTTGAATCTAGTGCAATCTAGAACGAATTTTATTTAAAACTTAGGAATAGAAATTATAACTAACAGAGATAATTGGTACAAAAAAAGTTGGAATTGAGAAAATATATTTGGAAACGAAGAAACACTATAAAATAAATGCAAAATTATGCTGTGGTTGCCTTTTACAGCAATGAATAAGCAATGTGTGTGTGTGTGTGTGTGTGTGTGTATATATATATATATATATATATATATACACACACACACACACACACACACACACATTGCTTATTCATTGCTGTAAAAGGCAACCATGTAGATTGCACAACTAGACAATCAAGTAGGATCATCCAGCCTCGGCTCGCAAGCCAACTCTTCATTGTTGAGATCGCATTCACAGCTAGCCTTAGGCACGAGATGAGCCAAGTAAACTTGTTTGTGGCCAGCCAAGCCGACAAATGACTCACCCAATTAACATTCTTAATTAAACATGTCGCAAGTAAATTACACATTATTTATAATGGTCCGCATCTATATAGGTAAAAAATAAATAAAAGAGAAAATTTTTAAATTTAAAAAAAAAAAAAAAAGAATTTCAAGTTCATCAAGATGGAATTTAATATATTATTCAACGTCAATCTGTCGCCCCTGTCGTTCCTTCTTTTATATAGAAGGTTAGCTTTGCAACCTTCTTTCACAACTAAACCTTTACCATCTTCGATACCACCATTGTTAATCCAAGCTCCAAACTTGTTCATACCTTTAATAACTAAAAAAGCATATAAATAAAAGAAATTACAAATTTTACCATCCAATTTCAAAATGAATAAAATCATGCATTGTTTGTTCTTCAATGTCATTCAACACCTACATTAAGCATTCTTCCCCCATTATACACCCACACCAAAGCCTTCGTCACAAGGAAAGAAAACCCTAAAATGAAAATACTGAACTCCCAATAACTCTATGAATCAAGATTGATTTACGACTTCAATCTAGGGTTTTAACCCCAAAAGCACATTTCATATAAAATCGGAAAAATAAATAAATAAATCATCGTTGAATAATTCATTCATTAATCCGAATAAAAAAAGAAATGGAATTTTTTTAAACCTTTGGAGATCTGGTTAGGGTTAGAATCAATGACAATCTTGTGATCCAAGTGACAAAAAGAAATGAGTAAGTTGACGATGAGGTAGTGCGATAGAGGAGGCAATGAGGTGGCAGGTGGCAGTGGTGATTTACCCTTTATTAATTTTTTTTCGTTTATATTTTTGGGTATGAAGTGTTTGAAAATCGGTGGTAGCTTTAATACTACATTTTAGAAATTGATTCGATTTTTATGAATATTAAAGATGAGATAGTGGGAAAGATGAAAATAACAATCACAAGAATAAAATATTTACATGAAAACTCAAGACAGAAAAAATCACGAGTTGAGGTGAGAATTCACTATATCAAAAGTAAGAAATTACAAAATTTATGCAAGATCTCGCAAGACTCTTTCCCGATATCTCTATCCACGACTTTCTCTTTATTAACCTAGATCCCCCCCCCCTCCCCCGGAATTTCTCTTTGAGTCAATCAAATAAATATGTGCCCTTGTTTGAGCCCCATTTTTCATCAAAATACGTTCTTCAACATTGATTTAACACCATTTCAACCACACATTTTTAATAAAATAATATTACACCCAAATTAAAAACTTTTCTTTATTTTTTTAACCACACATTCTTCATCAAACACTATTTCAAAATGCCTTTAAAAAAAAAATGGGGCTCAAACAACCTAGGTATACCACATATTTATAATACAAGAATTCCTAACATACTAAGAGAATTAATACGAACAAGAGTCTTACACGAGGTGGAGTCCTATTACGATATAAAAATCAGTTGAAAGAGGAGAGAAAAACAGCCAAAATTGAGAAACCTTCTCCTTGTCATCTTTTACTTCTTTAAAATTTCTCCAAAAGTCTTCTAGTTCTTCTTAAGCCTTCTCCAAAACAAACAAACAACCAATAAACAAATCTCCAAAATGAAATTCGGGTTACACTAAAATTCTAACAAATCTCTCTCTTGACGTGAATTTTTCTGCAATAAATGAAAATTCAAAAATTCTTCACCTAGAAACGAAATCCACTGTAACGAATAAAATCTAACCCTTCAATAAACTTCTAAAATTCTCCAAACGGAATAATCCACCTCTTCTACGAAACCCCTAAGGGCAAACTCAACAACTATGAATTGAATCCAAACGTTGCTGATCAATAGAATTACTTTGCGCACTAAACTTGCTCAAATCACCATAAAAAATAAAATCATCAAGTTCATAACAAACTCTACCCGAGCTAGTAGCAAGTTCTTCAATATCAAATTTGCTTGAATTATAACCATGAGCAATCCGATAACAACTAATTCCATATGAGTCCACGCTTATCAAACCATAAACATCCAAATTAGACTTATCAACCCTCTTCTAAGGTCTAAAATTTTTCTTCAATTTAGTGTAAGTGTTATGCCCTAGATCCAATTGATTTAGGTTGTAAACGCTTTTAATATACTTAATGCATTTGATTTTGGCGAGATCTATTATTTATTTAAATTAATTTTGTGATAAATAATATTAAATAATAGAATCCGAAGATCCAATTTTAGGTAATCTGTTAATCACAAGGAGTTGTGATTGTGAGATACAATTTACATATAATTGGATCTTGAATAAACCATGGTCGTAAGTAATAACGAGATACGGATATCGTTAATACAGTTAGACCATCACGTGTGGCATTTCTTACTTGTGAAGTAAGTAACTGATCTCACGAGTTAAAGTGTGGTGACACTTAAATGAACACGCGAATATTTTGTTATAGAACAGAACATTGGAGACCCGCTAAGAGATTCCACATAGATAACTATTTGAGTGTCAGTGGCTAATCTCTAACGTTCGGTAGTGGAATTGGTCCTTTGACTTGAGGTCGTCATGGTACCTTATATGAGGACAGTCATACTTTGGCGGTGTTGAATGTTGCTCTGAAAGGGGCCGCTAATACGACATCGTTCGGGTACGTTAAGAATCGTATGAAGGTTGAGTGTCAGTGGCTAATCTCTAACGTTCGGTAGTGGAATTGGTCCTTTAACTTGAGGTCGTCATGGTACCTTATATGAGGACAGTCATACTTTGGCGGTGTTGAATGTTGCTCTGAAAGGGGCCGCTAATATGACATCGTTCGGGTACGTTAAGAATCGTATGAAGGTTGTGATTGATCAATAAAGGATTCGTCACTCCTAGATAGTAAGCGATTATGATCTGCGTTTCATTCAATTAAGTCAATGATGAAATCCTTGGCCAAGCTGTACTCATAAGTCGAAAATGAGTTTTCGATTTATATTGATTTAATAGTGGAGTGAAAGATATGATCAATGATCGAGATTGACACAATTCCATATCTCGTAATTGATCGGATCGTATTGACGAAGGGATAATAGTTTCACGGTAAACGAACGAATTTGGTTTTGTCATACCACGTGACATTTCCCGTCACATGTATTGCCCTGACACATTGCTAGATATCAATCAGAGACGGCGAGTGTGAATTAACGATAAATTAAAAGGGTGTATTAATTTATCAATTTTGATTAAATCAAAATAATATTTCACGATGTTAGGTATCGTGGTCGGGAATCTAATGGGTCGCACACAAAAGAGAATTGGAAGATTGCAAATTGTCAATTGGTTAATTTAACAATCGTTGGATAAATTAATTAATTGAATTTTTTATTTATATTCCCGAATTAATTAATTTGATTAATTAATTCAGGGACCAGGTTTAATTAATTGGATTAATTAAATATTGGACCGGACCAGGTCGAGTCCGTTTGGGTTTATATATATGCATAGCTAGAGTTTGAGGTCCATAAAGTTTTTCATTATTCTTGCTGGCACAAGAGAGAAACCCTAGCAGTTGCAGTCTATTTTCTGTGTGGATTTCATTGGAGGCTGGACAATTGGACAGCTGTGGGAGGCAGATTCAAACTGTTGGAAGGAATAACGCGAAGGAACTGAATCCTGAATGGGAATTGAAATTTGTTAAATTCCGCTGTGCATGTTTAAGTAAATTCCCAACAGTGGTATCAGAGCCAACTTTGTATTTGTCAGGAACTGTTTAACGTGTTGATTAAATTAAATGTTAGTTTAATCACGTTCATTCCTAAATCTAGCAAATATAATTTTAATTTTTTTTATCTTTTTGAATCTGTTCTTGAAAAACAAAACAAAAAAAAATTGGGTCGAGAGACGGGCGGAGCCGCCGCGCGGCGATGCTCATCGCGCTGCAAACCGACGCGCCTCACACTGGTGGTTATTTCAGACGGGCGGCGCCGCCCCAGAAAGAAATAAAAAAAATTTAGGTTTAGGGTTTTGGTGGAGACGGGGGCCTCTGTTGCAATTAATGTAATTAGGGGCCCCTGGTTGCAATTACAATAAAGGGGGTCAATTTACAATTTTTAAATTAGGGACCTGTTCTGTAAATTTTGATTTTGGAAGGGTCTGCTGTTAATTTCAATTTGGGTAAATTTTGTAAAATTTCAAAAAGGGTTTTGATTTTGAATTTTGAATTATTTTAAAAATGAGTTTTAAATTGGGTTTGACCCATACCCTAATTTTGACCTAGAATTAAAAATTTATTTAAAAATTTGACGACTTTTATATTTTTGTTAAAATTAGATTTTAACTTAAATATTTAGTTTGACCCTTAATTGAATTTTATTATGTTTGGGAATTTTGTCCTAAATTAAAATATTAATTCAATTTTATTAGAGTTGGACTCTAATATTAAATTAATTAAATTTTGTTTTGAATTAGCACCACTTCCCTATGCAAATTAGTACTTAGAGTATGACTCTAATTTAATAATTAATTAAAATTCGATTTTGATTAAATTACTTCACCCAATAGTTATGGATTTAGAGTTGGACTCTAATTCGATATTTAGTTAAAATTAGATTTTAATTAAATTGGCCCGTCAATTAAATTGATTAATTAATATGATTAATTAATTGTTTAATTATCTCGATCCCAAAATTTTGATTTAATTTTGACGACTATAATTGTTAGATTTATGAGACATTGCATACATAGGAAACATTTATGTGATGAATGTTTGTGGATGATTATGGACTCGACCATATGGATATGTTGAATGGTTGATTTACTTCTTATTATTGTTGTGGGCCTGCGAGCTCCTTATTAAATATTAGACCTGCGAGTCCGTTATTGTTATTATTATTATGGATCTGCGAGTCCGATTTCTTTTAGGCCTGCATGCCAACTAGTATAGGATACATGTTACAAGTTCGGCTAATTGGAGGCGCAAGAAGAGGTGGACACCATGGAAATGGTGTATTAGTATTGGTCCAATACTGTACCCCTTAGGAATTGACCAACTAATTTTCCTTTTGGCTCAGGAAAACTAGATAAAACAAGTCCATAATCATCCATACTATTACTTTTATATATATATATATATATATATTCGCATAGTAGATGTATGTTTAAATATATGTAT
>NC_036246.1:20758574-20772642 GCF_002742605.1 Olea europaea var. sylvestris
TAAATCTCTCGTTAAAAAATTATTAAGTTAGTATTATTTGCCTTCCATCATTATAGTGAAAATCGAGAATTCTAAATCGACCTTAGCTTGTTGAGTACACTCAAGGCTGGTCTATTAGGGATATATTTGACACTATGAAATATTTGATATTTCCGAATGATGGGTTTATCTTAACTAAAATTTATCTTTTGTTGAGTACACTCAAGGAGATAAGTTTTAGAAGCATGTTAAGTTAACACATAAGATGTGTGAAGACAAAAGAGTTGTCAGTTTAATGATCTGGGAGTTGTGTGGAGATACAATTGATAATAATATCTACCCAAATATTTTATTAGGATTTGTTGAGTACACTCAAGATCTCGATACAACGAATGGGATCATAGCCCACTGTGAATCAAGTGTAGATTCAAATAATTTATGTATGAGGGTCATGAATTTATTTTAGACAGTGGGAGCACGTTTAATTAAAGTCCATATTGAATTTATGCACATGCATTATAATACATATTAATTCTATTTTTTTTCGTCATTTACAGTTTTTGAATCATGAGTAATCATATGAATTTGAGAGGCATACTGGATGCCAACAAACTGACCGGACCAAATTTTTTGGATTGACACCGCAATTTGAGAATCGTTCTCAAGCATGAAAAAATTGGATATGTCATTGAGCAGTCCTTTCTAGTGGTGCCTACTGAAAATTCCACTTAGAAAGAGGTAGCTGCTTACAACAAACACAATGATGACGATAACACTGCAGTATGTGTGATGCTTGCAGCTATGTCTCCTGAGTTGCAGAAGCAACAAGAGGGTATGGATGCTTACACTATGATTTTTCATCTCAAGGAGTTGTATGATGAACAATCTCGTGTGAAGAGGTATGAGACCTCTAAACAACTATACCGGTGCAAAATGGCAGAGGGATCATCAGTCAGTGTTCACGTGCTGAAGATGATTGGTTTTATTGAAAAACTGAGTTCATTGGGTTTTATCATGGATCATGAACTAAGTATTGACTTGGTTCTACAATCTCTTCCAGATAGTTATTCACAGTTCATTGTGAATTTTAACATGAATAAGATCGAATGCTCACTCCCTGAGTTGCTTAATATACTTAAAACTATGGAGCCCAATGTCAAGGCTAGCACTGGGCATGTCTTAGCTATTCATTCCTCCAAGGGAACTAAGAGGAAAATCAAAGGAAGTTTTAAGAAAACATCCAAAAAGGCTAAGGGTAATAACAAAGCAGTCAAAGCAGGCAAGGACAATACCAAATCTGATGACCCATGTTATCACTGTGGAGTGAAAGGTCATTGAAAGAGGAACTGCAAGGCTTACCTCGCAAGCTTGAAGGAAAAGAAGTCTTCTGAAACTTCTACTTCAGGTACTTTTGTTATCAAAGTTAATATGTCTACTTCATTAGCTTCTTGGGTATTAGATACCGGATGTGGATCTCATATTTGTATAAATATGCAGGGACTAAAGAGAAGTAGAGCACTGCAGAAAAGAGAAGTTGACCTGCGCGTGGGAAATGGAGCAAGAGTTACTGCATTAGCTGTAGGGACATACTTCTTACCACTGCCTTCAGGCTTAGTATTAGAATTAGAGAATTACTATTTTGTTCTCGCCATTACAAAAAATATTATTTCTATTTCGTGTTTAGACATGAGTGGTTTTTCAATTAATGTTAAGAACAATCGTTGTTCATTTTATAAAGATAAGATCTTTTATGGTTGTGGTGTATTGTAGAATGGAATTTATATTCTTGATACTGAATCGTCTATTATGAATATAGAAAATAAAAGGCATAAAAGTGATAATCTAAATAATACATACCTTTGGCATTGCAGATTGGGTTATATTAACGACAAACGCATTTCCAAGTTACATAAGATGGATACTTAGGGTCAACTGATTTTGAATCATTTGCCAGATGCGAGTCGTGCCTGTTAGGCAAAATGACCAAGTTCCCTTTTATTGAAAAAGGAGAAAGAACCACAGAACTGCTGGGACTAATACATACTGATGTATGTAGACCCATGTCATAACTGCCAGAGGTGGTTTCTCTTACTTTATCACATTCACTGATGATCATTCTAGATATGGTTATGTGTATCTGATGAAGTTCAAGGATGAAGCACTTGAAAAGTTCAAGGAATTCAAACTTGAAGTAGAGAAACAAACTGGTAAAAATATACTCATGCTGAGATCAGATCGAGGTGGAGAATATTTAAAGGGAGAATTTTTAGATTATCTTAAAGAGAACGGGATTCTCTCGCAGTGGACTCCGCCATATACACCGCAACATAATAGTGTATCTGAACGGAGGAATCGCACTTTCTTAGACATGATATGATCTATGATGAGCCATGCAAACATCCCAAAATCATTTTGGGGTCATGCACTAATTGCTGTGTGCTACACACTTAATCATGTCCTATCAAAATCGGTCAACAAAATTTCATACGAGCTATGGAGAGGAAAAAGACCAAACTTATCTCATATGAAAGTTTGGGGCTGTGACGCTTATGTAAAGCGAAATGAATCAGATAAGTTTGAAGCTAAATCTGACAAATGTGTATTTGTGGGATATCCAAAGGAGACAATTGGATATCAATTATATAATCCCGTTGAGAAGAAAGTGTTCATCTCAAGGCATGCCATATTCCTAGAGAAAGAGTTTATTCTAGGAGAGGGTAGTGGGAGCAAACTAGAACTTGAAGAAGTTCAAAAATCTACAGACACTGTTGACCAATTAGATGAACTTGAGTCTGATCTTATACCTGTTGATGGACAGACTCTTGATCAGGATGTAGAGAACCCTGAGGACACTCCAGCTCAGCGTAAATCAAGCAGGATCATTCGACCTCCCAGAAGGTACGAATTCACGATTACTAATCAAGTATTATTAATCGAGGATGATGAACCTACAAATTACGCAGAAGCAAAGTCAAGTGTTGATTCGAAGAGATGGCAAGACGCCATGGAATCCGAAATGGACTCAATGTATGAGAACAAGGCTTGGACCTTGGTCGACCTTCCAGGTGGGATAAAACCGATAGGTTGTAAATGGGTTTACAAGAAAAAGGTCGATGTGGATGGAAACGTCCACACATACAAAGCAAGACTAGTAACAAAGGGTTACACACAAAGATAAGGTATTGACTTTGATGAAGCTTTTTCGCCTGTAGCCATGCTAAAGTCCATTCGAATTTTGCTTGCAATAGTTGCATACCATGATTATGAGATATGGCAAATGGATGTCAAAACTGCTTTCCTTAATGGAAATCTACAATAGGAGGTGTACATGACACAGCCTGAAGGTTTTGAATCCAAAGGAGCCAACAAAGTATGCAAGCTAAATCCATCCATTTATGGATTAAAGCAAGCCTCTAGGAGCTGGAATCTTCGTTTTGATGAAACAATCAAAATGTTTGATTTTATTAAAAATGAAGATGAACCGTGTGTTTATAAGAAAACAAGTGGGAGCGCAGTCGTATTCCTGATATTATATGTCGATGACATATTATTAATGGGAAAGACATCCCAATGCTTCAATCGGTAAAATTATGGTTGTCAAAGAATTTCTCCATGAAAGATACGGGCGAAGCATCGTATATCTTGGGAATCAAGATCTATAGAGATAGATCTAAAAGATTACTAGGCTTATCACAATCTTCGTACATAGATAAAATTTTGAGAAGATTTAATATGGAAGAGTCTAAAAGAGGATTATGCCCCATGTCACATGGGATTTACCTCTCAAGAGATATGTGTCCTAAAACACATGATGAAAGGAGTCGCATGGACAAGATTCCTTATGCTTCGGCGATAGGATCTATCATGTATGCGATGCTATGTACAAGACCAGATGTTTAGTATGCTCTAAGTGTTACGAGCAGGTTTCAAGCAAACCCTGGTGAGAAACACTGGATAGCGGTTAAGAACATTCTTAAGTACTTGAGAAGGACTAAAGATATGTTCTTGATCTATGGAGGAAATGAACTGAAAATTCAGGGGTATACTGATGCTAGTTTTCAAACTGATAAAGATGATAGCAAGTCTCAGTTAGGATATATGTTTACTCTCAACAATGGAGCGGTTAGTTGGAAAAGTTCCAAACAGGAAACAACCGCTGATTCAACAACAGAAGCCGAGTACATAGCTGCTTCTAAAGCAGCAAAGGAAGCTGTGTGGATCAAGAAGTTCATTAATGAACTTGGAGTCGTTCCTAGCATTGTTGATCTCATACCTTTGTATTGTGATAACAATGGAGCCATCGCGCAAGCGAAGGAACCGATGTCTCATCAACGATCCAAACATGTATTAAGACGATATCATCTCATCAGGGAGATTATACAAAGGAATGACGTAACGATAGAGCGAGTTCCCACAGATGATAATATTGTAGATCCACTGACAAAGTCGTTGTCACAATAGAAACATGATCGTCATGTGGATGCTTATGGTATTAGATACGTGAGTGATTGGATCTAGTGCAAGTGGGAGTTTGTAAGTGTTATGCCCTAGATCCAATCAATTTAGGTTGTAAACGCTTTTAATATACTTAATGCATTTGATTTTGGCGAGATCTATTATTTATTTAAATTAATTTTGTGATAAATAATATTAAATAATAGAATCCGAAGATCCAATTTTAGGTAATCTGTTAATCACAAGGAGTTGTGATTGTGAGATACAAATTACATATAATTGGATCTTGAATAAACCATGGTCGTAAGTAATAACGAGATACGAATATCATTAATACAGTTAGACCATCACGTATGGCATTTCTTACTTGTAAAGTAAGTAGCTGATCTCACGAGCTAAAGTGTGGTGACACTTAAATGAACACGTGGATATTTTGTTACAGAACAAAACATTGGAGACCCGCTAAGAGATTCCACATGGATAACTATTTGAGTGTCAGTGGCTAATCTCTAACGTTCGGTAGTGGAATTGGTCCTTTGACTTGAGGTCGTCATGGTACCTTATATGAGGACAGTCATACTTTGGCGGTGTTGAATGTTGCTCTGAAAGGGGCCGCTAATACGACATCGTTCGGATACGTCAAGAATCGTATGAAGGTTGTGATTGATCATTAAAGGATTTGTCACTCCTAGATAGTAAGAGATTATGATCTGCGTTTCATTCAATTAAGTCGATGATGAAATCCTTGGCCAAGCTGTACTCATAAGTCGAAAATGAGTTTTCAATTTATATTGACTTAATAGTGGAGTGAAAGATATGATCAATGATCGAGATTGACACAATTCCATATCTCGTAATTGATCGGATCGTATTAACGAAGGGATAATAGTTTCACGGTAAACGAACGAATTTGGTTTTGTCATACCACGTGACATTTCCCGTCACATGTATTGCCCTGACACATTGCTAAATATCAATCAGGGACGGCGAGTGTGAATTGACGATAAATTAAAAGGGTATATTAATTTATCAATTTTGATTAGATCAAAATAATGTTTCACGACGTTAGGTATCGTGTTCGGGAACCTAATGGATCGCACACAAAAGAGAATTGGAAGATTGCAAATTGTCAATTGGTTAATTTAACAATCGTTGGATAAATTAATTAATTGAATTTTTTATTTATATTCCCGAATTAATTAATTGGATTAGTTAATTCACGGACCGGGTTTAATTAATTGAATTAATTAAATATTGGACCGGATCGGACCGGGTCGGGTTGGGTCTGTTTGGGTTTATATATACATAGTTAGGGTTTGAGGTCCATAAAATTTTTTATTATTCTTGCTGACACAAGAGAGAAACTCTAGTAGTTGCAGTCTATTCTCTGTGTGAATTTCATTGGAGGCTGGACAATTGGATAGCTGTGGGAGGCAGATTCAAGCTGCTGGAAGGAATAACGCAAAGGAGTTTGCAAATTACAAGAAAATGTATATTTCTTATCATAGTTTTTATCTAAATACAAAGTTGAATCCTGAATGAAAATTGAAATTTGTTAAATTTCGCTGTGCATGTTTAAGTAAATTCCCAACATTTAGTGAGTTGCATCAAACGTAATGGTCGAACCTTCCAAAACATATAATGGGGATGTTCTCTATTCTATTATCATAACTTGAGCCTTGTGTTGCTTCTCCTCCAACATATAAATAAAAATCAACCTTAACAAAAAATCATGTTGTGATCCAAAAAGGATATATCAACCTTTATACTTGCCATCCCGAAACAATCAAACCTCATTCCAAGTTGATCAAATCTCATCAGATGCGAAACCAAATTGGCTCTCCCAAGAGCTATCAATCGTTGCTCTGATATCACATGTTAGAAAGTCTATGATAGCTCATTTACCACTTGTTAGAAAGTAAGCCAAATTATTATGAATATTAAAAACGAGATAATGGGCAAGACGAAAATAACAATTATAAGAATACGTGAAAATCTAAGACGAGAAAGATCACGAGTAGAGACGGAGAATTTACTATCAAAAAAATGAGAAGTTACAATATGTTATGCAGGATCTCACAAGACTTTCTCCCGATATCTCTATTTGTGAGTCTCCCTCTGTTAACTTGGATCCCCCGGGGCTACTCTCTAAATCGATCAAATAAATATGTGTAATATACCACATATTTATAATATCAAAATTCCTAACATACTAAGAGAATTAATACAAATAAGAGTTTAACACGAAGCAAAGTTATATTACAATAAGAAAAATCAACGACAAAGTATTTGAGTGAAATAGGAGAGAAAAACTGTCAAAAATATGAAACATTCTCCTTGTCATCTTTTACTTATTCAAGGCTTCTCCAAAAGTTTTTTATTTGCTCAAGATTTTTCCAAAACAAACAATCAATTCCAAGTATACCTCTAAAATAGAATTCTGATCACACAAAAATTCTAACATAAAGTTTGGTGTTCATAATCATTCAAGTTTTTTACCCCTCATTTTGTCCAATAAATTGACGCACAAATTTGTAACATGATTTTCTCATTTTCAAAAGAGTATTTTTGATGCAGCAATAAGTACAGGCATCTAAAAAGGCTGTCTAATAAGGACCATTTGGATCTGATGCACGTGATAGCACAGAACGCTTGATTGATTGTCCTCTTTGCCCGGCCACAAATAGTTATATAACTCAGAAAACCGTTACGTTTGTACGTTTGTCCATTTCTCCTCCTAAATTACACCGCACACTATCCTACTCAAATTAATAATTATTCTAGAAAAGAATTTTAAACTTATAAAAAATTAAAGTTGAGCACATGAAACATTCAAAAGTGAGGTTCTATATCTCCAATATTTTAAAATCTATATCACGCGAATCTTCATGTGATCAAATAATTAATATAGATATTAAAACCTCACACGACTTTCAATCAAATTGAAACTTGAGAACATAAGGGGCCAAACCTCTTAAATTTCACTTTAATTTATAGGCAAAACTTAACTAATGATGCTTTTTTCCTTAATGAATTTGACATTAGCATTTTGACGTTTCATTTTAGAATGTCAATTCTATCGAGGATACTGGATAGTAACTCAAACTCTTATGTATTTGTTATTGTTTTTATATTTTAAACAATATAGAATTTCACTTTTAATGTGCATATGTAAGATAATAGCCCTTTTGAAAATACTAATTTTCAATTCGACTATTCGTAGGGGAGATCCAAGAGAGCCAAACCCACCCATGTATCTAATGGTGTGAAAAAAACTTTATAAACTACCCAAGCCCGAAAATGGTTTTAGTTCATTTCAATTTGAAATTGTAGTCTTCTAACAGTTCGTAATGAGATTTTGATTGATTGAGTTTTTTATTTAAATATGGGGTTTATCTTAAAATATTGAAGTAATATTTTATCATCGTGTATGATGATTATTATTTTCACATTTTGAACTTTATCGTATTTTACTCTTTGCGAAATTGTTATAGATTATGTCCCTTTTTAATAGGGATTAAAATAAGTTTTTTAGTAGATTTTGATAAAAATTAATGAAATGTATTATTGAAAATTGTGAAATTCATAATATATATAGTTAAATTAATCGTTGACTTTGATTTAAATTAAAATTTAAATTTTAATATGTACCTAACAAGGGCTATACTGTGAGATCATATTATAATGGGGTATTTTAAAAAATGTCTAATTTCATGGGTGTCAATTGAAAAATGTCCACTTTTTAAATTTAGCACTAAACAATTTATTATGCCCTTAATAAAAAAAAAAGAAGCAATTTATTTATTTTTTCAATTTGTTGCGAATTTCGAGAAGTAGTTTTCATGAGAAGTTACATTAAAATAATGTTATCGATATTTCAAATGTCATTCTCAATATTTGAATCTCGTTTATATTTTAAAAGTACACATATCAAATCACAATATTAAATATTTTTGACATTTCAAACGTTGTTCTCGACATTTTAAATATCTAGAATGATATTTTATTTCGAATATGACATTTCTCTACACTTGAAATATAATTCTCAACATTTCTGTGTCAATGAGAAAAATAACATTAATTGTGATTTGACATGTGTACTTTTGAAATAAATATGACAGGTTGTGTATCAAAAATTTATTGGCCAGTAAATTTTTTGTAAAAATGTTCATTTCTTGTCTTTGTGTATAAATATAAATTGTTCGCATGGGTATTTTGGTCCAAAATATTTCAAGAATGATATTTTTACAAAGATTTGTAAAAATTGATATTTTTACAAATGGATATGAAAAAGTGGACATCATGTAATTTCCTCTATTATAATTTCAATCCATTTAATCTTTCGCCATCTCTCACGTATTAATTTCGTCACTCCAATAATAATACAGTTTCTTTTTATGACATGTTTTTGGCATTGAGAGGGAGATTACTTTATAAAAATTTCCATTTATGTCATGTACTGATTTTGAGTGTAGTCACGTCATGCAGTCTTTTATCACAGCTCATCATCAAATCTGGCACGCTAAAGCAACACTTTTGTTTTGTTCATTTCATAAAAAAAATAATTTATTTAAATAACATATTCTTCTAAAATACCAATTTTCACAAAACATCTTTCCAAAATTCAAATTCAAACTAGGACGAAATTAAGTGCTATTTTTATTCATTCACGTTTTTTTTTTTTTTTTTGAAGAATTATTATATCACATTCGTTGATTAGTTTCTAGGCATTGCTTTGAGAATGAAAGTTTGTTTCACGTATGATTCCTGTTAATATTTTAACCCTCGTTTGGTCCCCATTTTTGTCAAATTTTAATGGTGGGAATAGTATTTTTTTGAATAATGTGTGGTTGAAAAAAAATGAAATTTTTTTTATTTGCGTATAATATTATTTTATGAAAGATTGTGTGATTAAAAATAAGAGAGAGGGAGAGAAAATGAGAATGAAGGTCAAATGAGGTCTTAGTACGATAAACTAACAATATCGAAGAATATTAATAGTAAAAACATATATACACAATTATGGCTCGATTTACTGACATATGGAACCATTTGAATCAAGAAGTGACTTCATCAGAGATAGGCAATTGCTTATTTATTTCATTAGAAATTATTAATTCAACTATTAAGACTTGAAAGATTAGGATTTCGTCATCCATATTAGAACCGATAATTATGGGGTTTTGATTTTTTTAATTGAGTCGCAGTCCTTTTTTATGAATAACATAAGAATTTCATTGTCCTTCAATATTTTTATTTTTCATATTACACAATGAAAATGCTATGAGTTGTATCATAGACTTGTAATATTATTTTCCACACTATTCATACCTCGTCTATTTTCTTGAGGTAAACATGCATGTTAGGATACGAGCATTCCGTGGAAAATCTTTTTGACATGGTCAAGGAGTCTGAGGTCACTCGAGTCTCTCAAGAATTTTTTTTCCCTTAATTATTCTTAATTCCATCATGAATCAAAAAAATCCAATATCATGTATCCTCAAAATCAATGAATTTTTAAGTGTATTTATCATTCATAATATTTCTGCCAAAATAAGTTAAAAACTTTGCTCACTATCCTAATTAGTGCTATCAAATACTACATATCGAGTATCGTGAAATTTCACTAAAACTCGACATTAACAATCATGAGACAATGTCACATATTGATAAGGTAGGTGGAAAATATAAAATTTCAAATAAATAAATAAATAAAAATAAGGAAACATAATAATATGAAAAAGAAAATAAAAATTGATCTATTATTTTGTAGCATGAGACAATGATCTACATGGAAAAAACTAAAGTGCAAAAAACGAAAAAAAAAAAATGTTAAACGCAGTTATATGAGGGGAAAATTGCGGCCATAGTGCCAAACCTTTCATCTGTTGCAAATTTGATCCAAACATTTCATTTGTGTCACCAACAATACAAATCTTTCAAAAATTCACACCCAATGTGCAAATGGATGGAAACTATTAATTCGTCTGTATAGTTGACTAAAAGTCAATGAGTTGACCACATGTTGGCTAATTTTAAAAGGTTAAAATTGTAAATTTACATTTTCTATAATAAAATAATTAAAATCAAAAATAAAAATAAAAAATGCACACACAAACACACTACATCTTCTCCACTACCCCACACATAGGGATGGCTCGACTCGGCCCTTTTACCCAAGAACTCGGCTCGTGCTCGTGATGAGCCAAGCTTCTACTCAGCTTGTTACTCGAGAGGCGAGCTCGACTTAGCCCACGAGCTCGTATCAAAGCCGAGCTTGGGCTCGCCTTTTTTTTTTTTTATTAATGTAGAAAATAGATAAAACAAATTAAATCTATGTTCCAAGCAAAAATATTTCATTAATATGATTTTTTTTCTTTTTCTTTTTTAAAATAGATAAAATAAAAATTATTATCCTTTATTTGGACTTGAGACTGATTACTTAAATTTTGAGTAGACAGAGTTTAAAATTGTATAAGAACGACTTGTAATGTGTACAATTTTTTAAAGAAAATTAAAAATAACATTATAAAATAACAATTTTTTATTAAACTATTGTAATTAAATATCACTTACCTGACGATATGTAATTTTGACATATTTGTCTTGTAGTAAAAAATGAGCGTCCTATCAATTCTTCGTGCACATTAATGTGTCCAAAACTCTTTTACCTGCAATAAAAGCAGACAGTGCTAAACGGAGGTGTTAGTAAATCTTTTGCAATTGTGAAAAATACTAGTCATCGTCGTTCGTACCTTTGCCAGAATTCAATAACCTCTTTAGAACTCTTTCTAATTGTTTTATTGGTAGACATATTATAACTAAAGTAATCAATTAATTCAAAAGTAAATGAATTAGCACTTCCCTCAGATGTTTGGTTAGATATAGTAGACAAAGTATTACTAGATGAATCTATTGCATTTGTATCATACACATACGTGTTAATGCCTTGAAATAAATTTGATATTTCAGCATCATCTTCTTCAATTTCAATGAAAGGAATAGGCGTAGAGGGTACTCGACTAATATTTGTACATATTCGTCCTGCATATGTTCATACATTTTACATAAAATTTGTTCTAAATTTCTATACATGATAAGAGTACTAAAAGTTAAAGATTTTGAAATTTGATCAATTATATATTTAATTTCTGATAAATTATATCAGTATCCATGATGCATGCTAAAAGAAATAACATAGGTAAGTCTTCCTAATATTTTCTAAACTTTAAATCCATAGAGTATATAATTGCATTAAAATCAGGATCATTTTTGTATTTATGAAATGTCCTTGAAATTATCAAAGACGTTTGAGCACCATACAGTTGGTGAAATAGTAAACTTCAGATAAAATATTTGTATTGTCATAAAAAATTGTCAATTTTTTTTTAACTTTTGAAGCTAAAAGCCAATCGAATGTATTCAAAATAGTGTCATCATCTTTTCTAATATGCATATTATTATAAAACTAAGTTATTAAATGTTTAAAACATTCGCATGACTTTAACAATAAGAAAGTAAAGTTACATCTATGATCCATGTCGTTAACAAATGTTTTAGTATTCGTTATCCTAAATTCGGCACTAAATTTCTCAAATGCATGTTTTCTACTAAGAGAGATCGTGATATATATTAGTGCATTCCTAATTCTTTGTATTTCATTTTTAATTAGTTTCAAACCATCTTACACAATTAAATTTAAAGTATGGTATACACAACGAATATGAAACAAATAATCATTGAAATCAAACTGCAATATCCTACATATTTTATTGCCAACTACTTTATTAACACTAGTATTGTTGAATGTAAAAGAATGAATTTTAGTTTATATTCTTTAATAATAGTCATAATAACATTATATATATTGTTAGTGTTATGAGGAAATTTAATAATTTTAAAAACAATAATTTTTTTATGCATAAACCAAAGTGGGTCTATTAGGGATGTCACAAGCTCGAGCCCGAGCTGAGCAGGGGTAAGGCCCACGAGCCATTTTGACAAGCCCACGAGCCGAGCTCACGGGCTGGTCTAAAAATATGAATTTTTTTTAAAAAAAAAGGGAAAAAAAAAAAAAAAACACGAGCTCTCGAGCGGCTTGTGGGGTCGGCTCGTTTTTCACGAGCCACGAGTTCGGCTTGCCACGAGTCCGAGCCGAGCTCGTGGGTTAAAGGGCCGAGCCGACTGCCATCACTAGGGTCTATGTAGTATGCAGTTGCAGCTATATAAGCTCTTTTGTTTCACCATTCCCATTCGAGCATTCTCCTCTTAATATATCCATGTTGTGAGGGGCAAAGTTGTATAACTGACGTCTGGACTACCAAATTACAGTTGTGTTTGACAGGCTTGACAAAGTCCATGTTTGGCCACATACACTTTGTAGTGACGATTGAGGTAGATGGTACCAATACCTTTTTATCATGTCAATCATTGTTGGTAGCATTTAAATATTGTTTTAAATTTTGGGACTCCATCGACAACACGGCCGTCAAAATCAATTTGATGTGATCTCAACATTTTGCCTATTCCTTTCGCTCCTCTCTAGCACCGGGAATGTTTAATCCAGGTTTCTCCTCTTGTTCCGCTTTAACTTCGGGAACATCGATGTCATCCAAATCAATTGGATTATTGCTTTCTTACACACCCAAATGTGGAATGTCTTCAAGAATTGGTACTTCATTTAGATCAAAAAATTAATTCCGATATTGACTTTGTAGCGTCATAGATGATTTGCCTCCGACACCGAACAAACCCTCGACAAATGAGTGTGGATCCATTTCAATTTGTCAATTGTGTGATACAGTGTAGATGATATAGTAAGACATAAGTACTAAAACTTGAGTAAAGAGTACGAAATTAAAATTGCTATTATAGTGTGAGAAATGAGAATTGAATGATTGAAATAGAAAATGATTAAATTGTAAAAATGAATCTATATTGTATAATTGTATTAAATAGAAATGTAATAATCAAAATGAAAGATATAATTGGACCAAATAGAGGAAGCAATAAAATTTTAATTAAGACAATGTATTGAGTAGAAACTGACTCTCAAACAACTAAATAAGTTAACAACGTAATAATCAAAATGAAAGATATAATTGGATTAAGTAAAGAAAGCAATTAAATTTTAAAATGTAATAAAAGTAGGGCTTTATTTTTACTCCATAACCAGCCACCATATCTGCATTTGATTGATTTGGGATGTTAAAATCGTTCCATAAATTCATCCTCTAAATATTTGTATGCTTTATAACTGCTATTTAAGAAGATTTAACTTTTAAGATGAAAAATGAATTTTTTCTAATCAGAAATTTGATTTTAATGAATCAGTAATAAATTTGTTTCCCTTGCAGACATAAAAAATTGCATTGTTGTCTGTATTTTTTTTTTTCCCACACTTTGAAAGTCCTGGTTTCGTTTTCAAAGACTGCCGATTCCCTGGTTTCGGTTGACAATTTAATTTTGCTATTACATTTATTTATTTTTTATTTGTTTGACACTCTAGCCTTACAATCCATCAAGGCAGACTCAGTTGAATCGATTATTAAAAATGATAAAAGTAAATTAAATAGTCATTGAGATTTCTATTTCTATTTTTTTATTTTTTCTGTCCACACCCATTGGCTATTCA
>NC_036246.1:20772856-20783085 GCF_002742605.1 Olea europaea var. sylvestris
CCCCGGTCTTCTTGGACTAGCAATAGCAAAAATAAAGGTAGTAGTTCACTTGCCCTACGATTATGACGCAGTGGTAAAGTAGGAGAGTTCTATACAGAGTATCGGAGGTTTGAATCCTCGCGATAGTTGGAAGGCAGTTGTCATGTGGAAACAAAGATATGATTCACTTTGTCGCCCATCCAGGGGTCCTATCCGTACGTCGTAAAAGGAGGTCTACAGGGAAGAGAATCGCATGCCGAATGTCCGATCCAAGTGTGTATAAACTATAATCACATCCGAATTTACCTAAGTGACGAATCAGGGAGGAAGACTGCCATTCCTCATGATTATTCAGGCGAAGCTGGACACTTAAGTTATAAAAAATGGTAGTAGTTCACTTTGACAACTAAATTACCACCAAGTGGGCGAAACAAGCTACCTTTAGTTAGGAGTCTCTTTTCCTTCTGCCCAGCTATAGTCTATTTCATCCTTGTCTCATCCTCCGTTGTCAAGTCTTCGTCTCCTCTACCCTTCAAACCCTACTTCTCTACCTTCCAATCACCTACTTTCTCACAAATTCACGCTTGTTTATTTACAATTTTGGGGTGAAGTGGACAAAAAGATTGACCCATTCAAGTGTGTACATTCCTAATCCTAAGCAAAATTGAGCTGTATGTAGGCTATGATTTTAACTAGGCCTGTTTATTTGAGTTTGAGTACAAGTAATAAGAATTGCTAAAAAAGCCGGCTCTATCGAACTTTTTTCATAAATGCAATAATCCTCTATGGAAGTAATGTAGTAAAATAAGGTTAATGGTCTTTGTAAATTAAATTTCGAGTATTTATCGACAACATAAACGAAAATCTTCCACTGGAAAATAAGTTGCTAGAAATTTTAGAAGGTTAAGTTGTTTTGCCAAACTTTGATATGTTGAAGAACTCCATTGTAGTTTTCCTTCCTTAGTTTTTTTTTTTTTTTTGTCCGAGCCAGTTTATGCACACCTCGACTAATTCCATGAGATTCTAAAGTTTACAACCGAATACTCACCTCAATGATTTTAAGGGGATTCGAACTGGTGACCATTGGAAATTAAATCCAAAGTTTGACCACTGAGTTACCCCATAGGATTACTCCATTGCAGTTTTCTCAATCGCTTAAAAGTCTAAATTGTTAAAGGAATAACAAATTGAAGAAGTGCGAGTTTATCTTAAGTACTATTTTATCAAAGACATTATACCATGTACAATTTTCATAAAGGACAAATCTTGAAGATCAAAAACTTTTCCTACTCTAATACGAGTAATTTAATACTCTTTTGAAGTTGGTTCGAGTGACTCTATGGTGCTCGAGAATGAAAGTAAATTTGATATTTTCTCATTTTTTTTATTTCAATCATTTCTTTCGTTATTTGGTATACATTATTATTGTTTCAATAATAATATTTGGTGTGAGTTTTTCCAACATATATGTACGCAACCCCTTTTTTCTTCTCAAGCTAGGAAAAGTTGAGACTCCAAAAATAATTAAACTCGCACTTTTTAATTCAGTTTACACAAATTATATGATTGGTTGTCAATGACAATGATATTTTTTCCTAAATAAATGTCACCCTCCCTAATAATATGACTAACCATGTGCTCTACCCATCGATTAATTATTGATTGAAATGACTTGCGAGGGTTGATTCAATGCAAAGTTGTTTAGAATGTACTAATTTCATATATATCACAAATGTGTTTGCTGTTTTTAGTGGCCAAAAGAGGAAGTGGAAGCAATTGATGGATGTGTATACGTACCCTTCAACAGTTAGTTTTGTTTGTCTTTGCTAAGACAATAACAATTATTCATGAATTATTGTTTTATTGATTTGAAATATGTCCTAATTTACTGCAAGAAAAAAAAATCATCACTAGTTTCATAATTTTATTTTTCAATGATAAAAATTATCAGCAGAATGTGAGAAGGAAATTTTCCTAAAAATACATCACAAATTCTGTCAAAATAAATTTTATATTGGTTTTTAATAGGATGAATTCTAGGGTCCCCAACCTTTTAAAAGTGTGGCACCAATATTCTCAACATATTGTTTGACGTATTCATGCCCTCGACTTTTTAAAATCACGACACTCATGTCCCTAGCTGACATATTGTTTCGCACGGGTTAGTCGCTAACAATTAAAAGGGATCAGACGATTTTATAAGGGACAAACCTCTTGAGACAAAGTCTCAAAAAAATGTGTTCTTTTATTGGCGATAACTTTACAATTGGGAATTAAAAACAGAATGCCTCCAAGGGGTGCAAGCACACGAGTTACTGAAAAAAAGTGTTTAAATCTAAGCTAAGGAAATTAAAATTACATGTTTTCTGTTCGAGAGTTTTTGATTCGGTCCTTTGCTCTATGTCTTTTCTCCCTTTTATACTTCATGGATGATCTCTTTGTGATCAATCGCCTAAAAATTACTTGATCGTTCTACAACTGCCAACTTTCTTCGTAATGGCCAACTTGTCATGACACTACATTTTTTAACTGCTATCATTACTCTTCGTCGTTCAACCGTTTTCGATTGAATTCCTTGAATCGTAGAACGTGACAGAGCTACTTTAATAACTGCTTTGATAACTGCACTTCTTGATAACCATAACACTTTATGTTTGCTAAGATCTTGGACGACTTGAAGGTTTGGGCGAGAATAGAGTAACAGCTCTGGGCGACTGCATGACACTCCATTCGCTCAGATTTTGAGCGACTTGCAAACTTGGGCGATGGCGTTACAGCGTTCTTGGGCCTCCCTATTTGGGCCTCCATCTTGAATTGTTTGATTGGGCTTCGTTCTTTGAGCTATCTGATTTGGGGACCCTCCAATTGGGCTTCATTCCTTGGGCCATTCGACTTGGGCTGAATTTTTATGTGTCAACAATTACCCCCCAATATGGCAGAATTAATACCAATTATTAAATTTTGCCATATTCACTTTGTGTTTCCAACAACATTCGAAATTCTCAAGAATTTCAATCATTGTTTTCTTCCATAGCTTGAAAAAGTGCGACGTTTTGCAAACCCTTATAACCCCCAAACACGCCATTTCACTGCACCAAATCACGCCTCACTTTTTCGCGTCTCTCCCACGATTTACTGTTCATCTTTTGCTTCCCTGCTACGTAACTCTGAAAAAACTCCGTTTCATCCCTAATGGCTACTTCACAATCTCAAGCTAGTGACTCCTTTAGTTTTGATGACTTTCAGAATCTTCTGAGTCGTCCATACATAACTCTGAGTTTTCTCGTGCCCGCCAATGTCGAACTCAATGAGTTCTACCTAGGACCTTTCTTCAATAATGCAGAGGCAGTCGAACAGGCGGCAGTGGGCCAGCTGTTTCCTTGTACTCAAGGCCCTCCATTTCTAAACTCTCTGCCGCTGGGGCCACTTCGCGAAAGAGGTATTCGCACTTGGCCTAAATCTGATGTAGCTTTTCGTAGGTGGCATGCTCGTCTTGTGGGCCATGGTCCTACTAAGGCACTTTTTGATAATGCTAGGATTTCTGATTTGCTAGAAATCTCTATTTGACCCCCTACTTTTGATTCAGCACTTTTTTCGATCGCTTTGAGTCCGAGTATAATACCTTTATTTTCCCTCTTGGCCCCATGTCTATTACTTTAAGGGATGTTGGGGCCCTAGTGAATCTACCACCTTTGGACGATACCATTTTTCCTGGTATCTTGGTTTCTGGTGGCGCCCCAAAGTTTGGTAAAAACTACACCAAGTCTTATTCAAGCCTGTAAACCTTTCATAATCATTCGAGCGCTGAGCCTTCCCGTACTGAGCGAGTGGCCTTTCTTCTGGTTTGGTTTTGTAAATATGTTTTGTGTGTGCCAAGCATAAAGCCCTCCCTTAGTTATTTACCCATAGCGCACGAATTGGTGCGTGGCAGGCCTTTGAATTTATGTTCTTTCTTTTTGGCTGCCCTTTATAAAGGCATGACTTCTCTTCAAACTCAATTGAAGAATGGTGCATCTCCCACTGGTAGTGGACCTCTTTAGTTCACTCAACTGTGGTTGAGATCCTATTTTCCATTGCTTGGCGCTCCATCAATTTCTCATTCCTCTGCTAGCTGCTATGGGCTAGCCATTGAGCCTTTGGCTCCTGTAAATATGTCTAGAAGGGACATTTTTTTCATTCTTTTATTCTTTGGATTCAATCCCTTCCTTTTTTCCTTTTCCTCCTTTTTTGACTCCAAACTATGTGCATCCCCCCTCCACTATAGACAGCGCGAGCACTTCCCTGCTCATTTGGATCCAATTTTTAACCGGGAGGGAGCTATTTCATGATATTTTAACTGGGACCAATGCCAAGGCAGGGGGTAGAAATTTATGCTCCCCAATTTTTTGCTCGCCAACTTAGTTTCGGCCAAACTTGGCATGTTCCTCCTTGCTATTCAAGGAACTTGATTGACTGCTTTCATATTATTAATAAGGCGGAGGCAGAGGCTATAAATGCTTCCAATCTTCTTTTAACAAGCTATTTTTCATTAGTCCCCTTCAATTCTAGCCACGCCATCCATCCTCTTTTTGAACAGCTCTGGTCGTCAGTGAACCGCAGATTGTTTGCGATTGATGCCAATCGTGCCTTTCATTCACTAGACTAGCCGAGCATTTCTTTCCCTCTTCCTATTTTAGTCACTCCTTTGTCCATCCGGAGTCCTTCTGCTCCTCGTCGCGCTAAGCAGTCTGCTCGTCCATCTTCTTCTCTCCATGCCAAGCCTACTACAGCTAAGAGTGCCCCAAGTCGCAAACGGCCAGCCTCAGCATCTCCCATTCTGGAGGATGATGTTGATAATGATGATGATACCCCTCTTATCATCAGGAGGAAGGTAATTAAATTGGTTTACTCACAAGCATACTTTTCCATATTTGAAACTTTTCTGTGTGCTGATGATTTATTTGGACTTTTCAGAAAAGTTCAGCCTCTCTTTTAAAGGCTTTGGCATCGGCAGCTCCTGCTCCATCATCCTCCGCTGAGGCTGCTTCATCCAAACCAGTTGATGAGGGGACTACGCTTAAAGAGACATCTTCAATCTCAGAATCCTCATCACAACCCATGGATGAGCCACCTTCTTCCCAGGGCGTCAACCCCCCAAACATCAAAACAGAAGGTAATTAATTTTTTTAATGCTTTACCTTTGCTTGTGCTATTGGTTTCTGATTTGTTGTTTTTGAGTTCTGTAGATACTCCTATGAGTCTACCCGTTGTGGCAACATCTTCTCGCTCAGACAAGAGGAAGTCGTCACGAATGTAGGAGTCACAGGTGGCAGACTTGGCTGAGGATATGCCATCTTCCACGATTGTTGATGAGGTAATCTTCGCTTCACTTTTATTTCCATCTTGTTCGTTGTAGTGAGAATCTTCAATATTGGCAATTTTCTTTGCAAGATGCTGACAAGATTGTGCGTTCTATCCAAGACTTATTCGCTTCCTGGGGGCAAGTCAAGACATCTCACCCTGCTCCATCTGATCGTCTTGCTGCTTTTTCAGAGGAAGATTTGAAGTTCCTCAAGCAGTCGATATTTGAGTACGTGTCTTTCATGGATATGGACATTGGTAGGCTAGTGCTGCCAGACACAAGGATAAGCTTGAGCATTTGAATGCGAAGTTGGAGCAAGCACTGACACTTCCATCGCTCAATCTTTCTATTGATTTTAAAGCGACGTTGAAAGTTATCCACTCCGAGGTCCTCTCTTTGCTGGCCAAGAATGCTGAACTAAAGGCTAAAAGTACTCAATATCTTCGCGCCGTATCTGAAAAAGAGTCTCTGCGTCTGGAGATCAACAAGGCTGAGGATGAGTTGAAAGAAATCTCTTCCGAAGTCATGATTGAAGACTCTTTGATGGTTAGTTTGGCTGCTCAGATGAAGGAATTTCAAGCCAAAAATGGACGACTGCAAGGTGAGAATGGCTGCTAAAAAGTGCAACGCCTCTTAGGGAATTGAGCGAACTAAGTCCTTGGTTGAGCAGTACAAGAAGTTAGAAGTTGATGATGATGTCGTGGCCGAATTGAACATCACTTCCTCTCGGCAGAACGAGGATTGGGAAAAACTTAGGGAGCAAATTCGTTCAGTGTGGGGTGGACTGTAATTAAGACATATGAAGCCTTTTTCTTTTGTAATTTCGCATTTGATTTTCCCCTTTGTAACCTCGTTCATCATTAATGAACATATATGTTAACTTCTTGTGCATTTATTTGACGTTTGTCTTTTAATCGCCAATTCTTCAAGCATTTAACTGCTTTGTGCTAAAAATCTTGCACATTTTCTTTTGACATTTCCACGTCTTTTCCTAAGATTTTGGGCTATTTAATTCCATTTACTAGGCAGAATGTAGCTGCTCATATTCTGTCTCTTCATCTCCACCCCCCTATAAATGTACATATGCTTCGCACTTTCCATCTTCATCTTCGTCTTCAGTTTCTTCTTCGAAACCAATTTGCTGTCATTGTTTGGCATTCTGACAATCAATCCGAAACTTTCGTCTTTCTATAAAAATGGATTGTTTGGTCCGCCCATTTTACTATTTGCCTTGATGTCACCTTTGGTGTGGGAGGTATAGGAAATATTTTTTGGCCAGCAGCAAAGCTTTTACCATCGAAGTTCTTCCCATTGTCTCTTTATCCTTTACAAGGAGTTGATGATAGAAGGCAATTTTTGGGATGCTTGTGGGCCACCTTGCTTGCTGAGAGTGCTTCTCAGCCTCTCTACCCGCCATTGCAGCGATGCATTTAGGAAGGCACTGCGAGGCCAGTCCACCCTCTTACTCGGCGATCTACCGGGAGATTAGCTTACTTTTAATATTAGTTTGTAGAGCATCCATTATTTGTATTTTTGCATCTTTGTAATGAACGTTTGATAATAAAGGACTTTATTTGAACGTATTTCAT
The DNA here is from genome assembly GCF_002742605.1 of Olea europaea var. sylvestris. Lineage (NCBI taxonomy): Eukaryota > Viridiplantae > Streptophyta > Magnoliopsida > Lamiales > Oleaceae > Olea > Olea europaea. The sequence goes on from NC_036246.1 coordinate 20,779,766, forward strand.
TCTGACCTTGTTATTCTTAATCGTTCAACATATTTTGATCATGCTTTTATCTGTTCACATTCCCATAAAAAAGGAACATATTTTTTCAAATATTTGCCGTTAATGAATCTCACGTGCTTGGTGCCATCTAAATGTTCCAAGTGATACGCTCCATTGGGCAACACACTATTTATTTTGTATGGTCCTTCCCAATTGGGTGACCACTTCCCGTACTTTGGATCCTTGCTATTCAAAGGGAGTATCGTCTTCCAAACTAGTTCACCCAGGCTGAACGACTTGGCTATGACTTTTTTATTATAAAACTTAGCCATTCTTTGTTTTTGAACTTGCAATCTATCTAAGACGTCCAACTTTAATTCGTCTAACCCCAATAAATTTTGAACTAGTGATTCGGCATACTCATCATCATTCAACTTATGTTGCAAGCACACTCTAATCGATTGCACGTTGATTTTCATAGGCAAAACAGCCTTCTGTTCATAAACAAGTTGGAAAGGAGTAACTTTGGTACTTGACCGAGGTGATGTTCTATAAGCCCATAAGGCCTTGTTCAGACATTCGTGCCAATTTCTGGTATTTTCATCTATCATCTTTCTGATGATATTTTTTAGAATCTTATTAGAAGATTCTGCTTGTCTGTTGGATTGAGCATAGTATGGTGTGGAGTTTACTAATTTAACCCCAAACTCACTCAAAAATTTGTTCACTTGATCCCCATTCAAAGATGTTCCGTGATCTACCATCAATTCCAAACCTATAAATGATGTGATCACAGATAAACTCTATGACATTCTTCTGGTTGATCTCTTTCAAAAGTACCGCCTCTACCCACTTGGTGAAATAGTCAGTTGCAACTATAACAAAAGTATGTTGCTTGGACGATGGGGGATAAATCTTCCCTATCAAGTCTATCACCCAACTCTTGAACGATTAAGGTTTAATAATGGGTGCCATTTCTCGTGCTGGCTCCCTTTGTATTGGACCATGCTTTTGACATGCTAAACAACTCTTTGAATACTGAAAGCATAATTCTCCCATCTTTGGCCAAAAATATCCACTCCTAATAATTAATCATCTCATCCTTTGGCCAGCTTGATGAGCTCCACACATCCCTTCGTGCACCTCAGCCAGATCCTCTTGGCTTCTTGCAAACTTACACACTTTAGTAATACACCATCAGAGTGTTTCTTAAACAACTCTTCATCTATTAGTGCATAGTTTAGCAAACACAGCTTCATTTTCCTACTAATCACTCCATTAGGTTCTTTAAGGAGCCTTTTAATCTCTGTTCTCCAATCCATTGCATCTCCATCTTGTATGCAGTGAAGTTCAATCTTTCTCGCCCTTCTTTGAGTCACGGGCAATATGATTCCATACTCACAAGTAGACTTCCAATTCAAAACTTTTGAGTACCCTGAGGCCATTTGGGCTAACTCATTTGCCACGTCATTATATATCCTATTAACTCATTGATAACTCATTGAAGTTCTACTTGGTCGAATTTTTCTAACAATTCTTGGACGATCTCATATTAACTTATAATGGAATCACTTTGGCATTTAAAATCACCAATCAATTTGTGGATTACCAATTGAGAATCGCCACTAACGATCACATTTCTTACTCCCATATCTATCATTAGTTCTAGACCTACAATTAAGGCTTCATATTCGGCCTGATTGTTGGTGCACATTCTGTCTAAAGTGAATGCGAACTTGTAGCAAATCCCTAAAGGATTAATCAATGCTACTCCTACTCCTGCACCTTTAGAGGTTTTTGACTCATCAAAATACAACACCCAAGGTTTTAACTCGAACGAATTGATTTCTAGTTCAATTTCTTCAGGCATGTCAAGGCATGGATGATCGGCTAGAAAGTTAGCCAAAGCCTGATTTTTGACTGTCTTTTGAGGTATATATTGTATCTCAAATTCTGATAAAGTTAGTGTCCAAAGGCCTATCCTTTGGTGTAAAATAGGGTGCGAGAACATATACTTAACTAAATTTACTTTAGAAATTAAATAAACAGTTATGGGCCGTAAATAAGCCCTTAATTTTGTACATGTGAAATACAATGCAAGACATAATTTTTTGACAGCAGAGTAATTACATTCACATTTCGTTAACCGTCTACTTAAGTAGTAAATCGCCATTTCTTCACCAAATTGGTCTTCCTGTGCGACCATTCCAGCTATTGATTCTTTTTCAGTCGATACGTACACTTTCATTGGCCGTCCTTGGATTGGTGATACCAACACTGGTGGATTTGATAAATATGTCTTCAGGCTTTCAAATGCCTTTTGATGTTCTTCTTTCCAAACGAATTCGTCCTGATTTTTCAGCTTTAAGAGCGGCGAAAAGACTTTAGTTCGCCCTGCACAGTTAGAAATAAAGCGCCTTAAAAAGTTTACTTGGCCAAGTAACCTTTGCAATTCTTTTTTGTTGCTAGGTGGTTTGGCCTCTAAAATAGCTTTCGCTTTATTTTTATCAAGTTCAATCCCTCTCTTGTGTACTAAGAAACCAAGAAAATTCCCTGCATTAACACCACATGCACATTTCAAGGGATTCAATTTTAGTTTATATTGCTTCATTCGCTCAAACGAACATCTTAACTGTTCGAAATGGTCCTCTTCTTCAATGGACTTGACTACTATGTCATCTACATACACTTCAACAAACTTGCCTATCATATCATGAAAGATTAAATTCATTGCCCTTTGATAAGTTGCCCCTACATTTTTTAGGCCGAAAGGCATAACCACCCATTCAAAACATCCTAGAGATCCAGGGCATTTAAAGGCAGTTTTGTGTATGTCTCCTTTAGCTATATAAATCTGATTATATCCTGAATACCCATCCATGAAAGAATACATGACATGTCCGGCAGTCGAGTCTACTAAAGAATCCACCGTGGGCATTGGATACTCATCTTTGGGTGTAACTATGTTTAAATTCCTAAAGTCTATGCACACTTTTAGTTTACCATTCTTTTTTAGTACTGGCACGATATTGGACAACCATTCGACATATCTGGCTGTTCTAATAAAACCTACTTTCAATAATCGCTCTATCTCTTTCTTAATCTCAGGGAGTACATTAGGAGCAAAACGTCTAGGAGGCTGCCTATGAGGTTTAAAATTAGGCTTAGTTGGTAACCTATGTTTCACCAAGTCTCTATCTAAACCAGACATTTGTTCATATTTCCAAGCAAAACAATCTTTATACTCCTTTAGCAAAGCGATTAATTTATTACTAACCTCTTGATCGAGCATCTGGCTGATGAATGTTGGACGATCTTCTCCTTCATTGCCAATATTTACT
>NC_036246.1:20783100-20891260 GCF_002742605.1 Olea europaea var. sylvestris
GAATGTCGGCCATTTGCTTTTGTAACTTAGAATCCATTCAAGACTCCTTGATTATTCTTTTGTCAATTACTGGCTCTTCTAGGACCACTATATTTGGCCTCATCTATTTGAACATTTCAGTAAGTGCATCCACTGAGAATGGCTCTTCGCTTTGCGCGACAACTTGAGTTTCTTCCTTCACTGCCTTTCCTCGGCTCACTTCCCTTAGAGTGGGGAATCCAGTGAAAGAATAGTAAAAGGACTAAGACCAGTTTATTGCTACTTACGGTGATAAAGAAAGAGTGATTGGCTTTCTTCCCGGCATCACAGCCTACTACCGTGACAGGTCCATAGTTTCCTTCGTACATGAACTTTTCCACTAAGTTTGCTTCTGCGACAAAAGGCTTATGATCGGCCTGTACCACCTCTGCTTCGCCTTTGTTATTTCCAAAAGATCAGGCATTGATGGAGCGATGAGAGTATACAGCGACTTTCGTGTATCCAATCTCTTTCTAGTAACACATTGTAACTAGTAGGACCATCTATTACAAAGAAGACAGTGGTCCTAGTAGTCGTCCCTATAGTTATGTCTAATAGCATAACTCCCTTAGCTGAAGTTGCTCCTTCATTGAAGCTCGTAAGGATGACTTCTGTAGGAATCATGTCACCCTCTATCTTTGCGAACTTCCTCATCATCCTAAATAGAATGGTGTTTATAGCTGCTCCATTGTCGACAAGCACTTTTGCCACTGGGATGCCGTTAACTAGAGTTTTAACGTACAATGGCCTCAAGTGTTTAGTCAATTTCATGGCTGGCCGTTTAAAAATAACCTTTTCGACAGCCTCTATTTCTACTTCCTGCTTATTTTCTGTCGAATTATCCCACTGTGATAAGTCGACGTGCAGTATATCGCGCTGATCCTCTGTCTCCTGAACTTCCTTCTTAGTTTTTTCTAATGCTTCCTCATCAGTTACCCAACCTGTGGGAGGGGGCATTATTCTTGGAGGTGATCCATACTTTTCAGAGCGATGCACTCTCTTATTTCTTTTGGGTGTCCCGTACAGTACGTAGAAATCGAAAGGACGGCCAAATGGTTCTCCCAACAAGTCTGCTTCGCGAACTCCCTCTCGATGTAGTTGCTTCAACAGAGTATTGCGTGATACTCCTCTCCTTCTTCCTTCTGTTTCTAGGTCGATTTCTTCTTCAATGTCTGTCATCCCATCGTCTTCTTCATCGTTGTAGGTCTCTCTAGAAGTCTGGCCTTCTTCACATTCCAGCACGCAAGCCTCTCCTTCATTGTCCTCCCTTTCTTCTTCTTTTTTTTTATTCTTGAATTCATTGGCCAGTAAGTAATTGTTGGCCACGACAGGAGGTAACGTACCGAATTGGATAGTAAGAGGCTGATCTGGATCTTCTCCATCCTTTCTGTCCCGCTCAAACTTTAATCTCCCAGAAGAAGTTTCTGGCAGCTCTTTCATTGATTCATCTGTACCGATTTCTTCACTATCCTTGAGAATATTTTGATTGGCTATTTTGAGTAGTTTAGACGCTTTAGGATGTGGCACTCCTTGTTGCTGCCTCATCATTCGTCCATAGTTTCGTTGGAAACGCCTTTGTTGGGTTCTAGTCATCTCATCGAAGGGTATTGTCCTTCCTGCATTATACTGGAATGAATGCCATACATTTGGCCGACGAGGTTGCGGCGTGAATGTTTTCTCATTATCTACTGGTCTGAACTGCCTCTCAAAAGGCGGTCCTCTATAGAATGATGTACCTCGCCCTCTACCAGGCTGAGTGTTTGGAAAGAAAGTAGGGCGATGGGAATGCTACCATATCCCTAGTTTCTCCATATTTCCATTCACTTCTCTTTTACATCTTGCACACAGGACGTCTTCGTCCTTTTGTGGTTCTTTCCCCTTGATTCGTTCAAAGACACTAGGATGTGGTCTAGGATCCTCTTCTCCATCATCTATGACCAACTTGAATTTTGACAACTTGTTTTTGAAACCAAACGTCACCATGTTCACTCCAAGTGGCTGTGGAAAAAGATTTTCATCCACTGCCATCTTCTTCTTATCGTCGAACGTAATTCGTCTTGATTCAATGACATCCTGCAATACATGGCGAAAAACCAAGCAATTGTTAGTCAAATGTGACTATGCATTATGCCATTTACAATATTTTTTACCCTTAATTTGTTCAGGGTTTGGCAATTTGTGCTTATCGCTCAACTTTATCTGCTTATCCCTATATAATTTATCAAATATAAGGTTAGCTTTGGTTACATTGAACGAAAACGTTATAGCCTTTATGTTTCCATCTTTTATGGGCTCATCTTTGCCCGATGGTCTAGGCTTGGCCATTATGGGACAAGTATACGTATCTTCTTTGACCAATTCGGTCAAACACATTTCGGCCTGATCGTATGACTCGTCGCTGATGGTATGAACATCAAAATTTGGGTCTTTGTAATAAGTCCCTTTACTAGAATTTTTCATCTGTTCTTCTTTTCTTATCAGTCATTCATACCTAATCACATTCGCACTCAACTGGAAAAGGTCAGAAAATTCCTTGTCCTGGAATTTCTTTTTTAAATCAAAGCTCAAGCAGCCCTGAGCGATTTTGACAAATTCTTTTTCAGGCAGAGGTACAAAATACTTGCTTCTTGCTGTCTTGAACCTTTGGAGAAAACTTTCTGTCCATTCGTTTGGCATTTGACGTAGATTCGCCAAATCAGCCAAAGTGACTTCAGACTCAGTTTTATAAAACTGAGTGTGAAATAGCTGTTCCAATTGTTGCCATGTTTGAACAGAGTTCGCTGGAAAGTTGATGAGCCAGGAAAAAGCTACTCCTGTTAATGAACTAGGGAAAAGCCTCATTTTATGGTAATCGGTTACATCACCACTTTGCAATGTGAATCGCCCTATGTGTTCTAGAGTAGACACCTCTCCTAAACCGGTAAACAGTGAGAATTCTGGCACTTTGTACCCTCTAGGCCATGGATATGCTTGGTCTACACAATCAGGATATGGCTTTGTGTAAGTTGGCCTAATGACGAGACGCACCCCAAAAGCCATCTGATCCTGTACGATTTCCATAATCTGATTCCTCAACATGACGTTGGGGTCATATGGAATTCCTACAGGCTGGTTAACCGGTTGATTTGCATGAGGCCTGATGTTTGGTCCTTGATTGGCAACAAAGTTACCATGATTAGGGCAATTACCATTAGCCTGAACATCTATTCCCTCATTAACACGTGGGGTATTTTGTCCATTGTTTAGGACATTATCTCTTATGTTTGGATTATCCCCCAAGTTAGGCGTACCACTACCATTGTTTTGATTTGGCACTGCAGTACTCCCTTGGTTTGAAGTAGAGGAACCAGAAAGTGGTTCTACCCCTTGGTTCGGATTTAGGACTGAGGGATTATATCCCACAATTGTCCTAGTTTGAAAGTGATTTGCAAGAGGTATAACCGGTTGACATATTTGACCTACTAACTTATTCATTGTTTCGTTCAAAGTGTTTAGTTGTTTGGCCATGTTGTCATAGTGTGCATTCCCATTTTGGGTAAATCTTTCCATATTATGAATACTTCGAAGATTTACCTGTTCAACGACGTCTTGTGTGAGTTCTCCAAGTAATGCACACATGGTTCGAGGACTCAACTCCGTCATTGGTTCATGATGACTGTTACTGCTCTAATTCTGTCCATCTGTTCGTGGAGAGGCATGCTGCTCCTCATATCGCTCGATTACAGACTGGATTCCTCCCTGACTTGCTGCTTCCTTATCAGATCTCTGAGGTATATTATTTCGCCTTTTGTATTTTCAACATCTAACACCACTGTCCCACTGGGCGTGCCAAATTGTTTCGCGCGGGTTAGTCGCTAACAATTAAAAGGGATCAGACGATTGTGTAAGGGACAAATCTCTTGAGACAAAGTCCCAAAAAGAGGTGTTCTTTTATTGGCGATGACTTTACAATTGGGAATTAAAAACAGAATGCCTCCAAGGGGCGCAAACACATGAGTTACTGAAAAAAAGTGTTTAAATCTAAGCTAAGGAAATTAAAATTACATGTTCTCTGTTCGAGAGTTTTTGATTCAGTCCTTTGCTCTATGTCTTTTCTCCCTTTTATACTTCATGGATGATCTCTTTGTGATCAACCGCCTAAAAACTGCTTGATCGTTCTACAATTGCCCACTTTCCTTATAATGGCCAACTTGTCATGAAACTGCCTTTTTTAACTGTTATCATTACTCTTCGTCGTTCAACCGTTTTCGATTGAATTTCTTGAATCGTGGAACGTGACAGGGCTGCTTTAATAACTGCTCTGATAACTGCACTTTTTGATAACCACAATACTTTATGTTTGCTAAGACCTTGGGCGACTTGAAGGTTTGGGCGAGAATAGAGTAACAGCTCTGGGCGACTGCATGACACTCCATTCGCTCAGATTCTGGGCGACTTGCAAACTTGGGCGATGGCGTTACCGCGTTCTTGGGCCTCCATCTTGAATTGTTTGATTGAGCTTCATTCTTTGGGCTATCTGATTTGGGGACCCTCCAATTGGGCTTCATTCCTTGGGCCGTTCGACTTGAATTGAATTTTTATGTGTCAACACATATACTATTTATTTGAACTTAAATGGTCAACCGTTCTCACGTGATGTCAAAGACATATTGAATCATGAACACGAATTTAATCCTATTCATATTTCCAAATGAAAGTTGAAATCATCGTTTCATTGTTTTGGAATAAAGAAAATTTTTTGGAACAATTTTATCTTTACAGCCTGAGATTTCATGAGTATCACATGGTATTTAACATTTAAATAAACAGTTTATGTTAGTTGAAGTGTCATAATTTTCAAAGGTTGAAGAGATAAGTGAAATTATATGTCAACATAATTTGGAAGGGAAAATTGCTCCCAAATATTCACGCAAATCTCTTTGTCAAAAGGTTTTTTTTTTTCTTTTCTTTTCTTTGTAAATGTTAAAAAAAAAAAAGGGAAATTTCGAATTTCCTAGGAAATAAATCCCTCCCAATATTCCATTAAAAATTAAATTAATATTTTAACTTTGTAAAATAGATAAAATGTTGATTAACAATTTAAGGGAGAAGAATTTAAGAACCTAAATCTCCAACATTAACATCTTTTGCAAAAGTTTTTGTTCCTTCAAGCTTTTGGTCAATAGAACCCAAAATATTAATATTCTGTATAACGTATTTAGATCGTGTAGTGACAACTGCTGCAAGTGATTATAATTTGTCATATTTATCGTAAACTAATGATGTTTTTCAGAAAATTTACAAAAATACAATGTAAACTCCTCACAAGTTTCAGTATAAATTATATACTTGTCTGCATAAATGTTAGTTATTTATTCCACTATAAATTATGTTAAACACTGATGGCATGAAATATCTATTCATTAGTGAATAACAAATGTAATTCAAATATTACATACAAGAGATTGTATAGACTCGTTACTTTATTCTTAATTTATGAACAATCGACATGTCTCTATGTCACGGGAATAAACTTTATTTCTAAATGCCACATTCAGTAAATTGGATCGAGCAATATTGAACAATATTATAAAAAAACATAAGAAAAAAAAGGTTGCACACCGTATTGTCTATTATATATCTAATATTGCATACCAAAATACAATAAATATTTTAGTCGACCATATTTTTTTTTGCTATTTTTGAGCATCTCTAAGATACTCTTTAAACATAAAATGCTCTATAGAAGATGTTTGATGGGGGATTAAAATTAAATTTTTTAGTAGATTATGATAGAAGTTTTTGAAATGTGTAGTTAAAAAGTTATGGGACCTATAAAAGATGTGATTAATATAAATTGGTTGACTTTAACTTAAATTAAAATCATATTTTAATCCAAATAAAACAGACCCTTATTTTAAATAGTCAATCTTTAAAATCATGCTCCAAGAAATCTTTTAAATTAACATTTTAATTTACAAAGTGGATTTGGAGAGCTAAACTCATACTCTATAATTAAATGCATTAAAAGTATTTCAATTTTCTATGTAAGAAAATAATAAAATAATCAAGAGAAAAGATAATTAAAATAAAAGATAGAGAAAAATAATAAATATTTTTTTAGAGTAGTAAAATTAAGTGTTAAATATAAAGAATTTATTGAAATATTTCAAAATTTTAACTCTCTAAATTTAGATGCTCTTTAAATAATAAAATATATTATTTAAATATAGAGAATTTCTTGAAAAATACTATCTTACTAGGAAATATGTAAAGTAGAATTAATTAAACAAATCCAGGGAGGCTAAATCTGAACCAATTGTCTTGTCTAGAACTTTATAATGTTGCTTTCTCCCACTTCTCCGTTTTTCATGCTTCATCTTCAAAATGATTGAATAACTTGAATGGCCAAAATTTCTCTTTTAAATAACGTAACCATCGGCATTAACTAGACATTGAGATTGTCTCTTAACAGACAAATATTTTGACATCAAATGATGTTATTTATTTAAACGATTCAGTTAAAGTGGCATTAATTGATATGTCATATTAAATCATATTAAATGAGACTCGTGCCCCTACATTTTAAATCTCATATCAATTTTTTTACTTAGTCTCCATCCTGCAATGTAAATAGATTACTTAATCGAGTTATTCTTTGAGATCAAACCCTAAGTCTTTATAAGCGATAAGTCATGTCTCAAAATTTACCACACCAATGGAATCATGGAGATATTGAATTTTTAATCATGGAACAAAGATTCAAGTGAAGATGTGGGTCTCAATAAATTGTGGGCTTTCATGATAGTTAGTTCTTAAGGTGTGTGTACGCATGTGAGCTTCGTTACTGAGTGATGAGAAGTTAGGTCTTGATAAAATATCTGATATTCCTAATTTGAGGAAGATTGAGAGATAGATCATCTCTTAAGGACATCTAAATAATACGATACTTCATTCTAGGCAAAGGATTGTTTAAAGTTATAAACACTAGTTCCACATCGATTAAGCATGAAGATGGTCTCGAATTTTATGGGAAAATTCATTATTTCTCCTAATAGGTTAACTTCTTAGGGTAAGACCCCAAATTCATACATTTATGAAATACATATATTAAAAGTATTAAGAAAGATAATTTCATATTTTGTCTATTACTATCTAACCACAATTTAGAAATTGTCCGTGATAATGAATAATGGACAAAATTTAAATAATTGTGACAGCTGGTTTAAAAAGTACTAGTCTTTTCTTTTATCATGCTCTAATTATGATGTTGCATATTGGCTATGGAGTTCCCATTTTTGTAGTCAAATTCTTTCTATTTGTCTATCCACTTTGTCTGTTCATTTTTTTCCTTTTTTTTTTGGGTGGTTTCCTTTCAAGTTGTTAGGTATAGTAGTGGTCTTCTGCCTGTTACCATTCTCCACCTCTTTTAGGGATGGTAAATATATTCGGGCCCCACTATGTCCCGCTCTCCTTGTTCTTCCTAAAAATTGTCAGCGAGATAAGGGACAGGAAAGACTGTGCTGACGTGCTTTACCCTGTTGTCATTCCTAACGTGTTTGAAGGCACCAAATTTTTATGTATTTTTACAGAGCTAGCTGGCTAGGCAACTTGGGAGAGTTGACATTACAATCTCCATACTATTGAAAGTGCCAACACTACATTATCTTCAATATTTCTTTCCAAATGGTTGGATCTTAATGAAATGATTGGAATAAGATTATTATTCCCAACAAATGTCTTCTCTTTGGCACATGATAATCAAATATTTCTATGAATATTCATACACAGCTTAAAAAGGAAAAAAGAAAAAAAAAAAAAAGGAAAAGAAAGAAAAAGAGGTGCTGGTATCAATATTAAAAAGGTGTTCATGTATGCATATATCGTTGTCTCAACTACACGTCGTGTTCTTGACCAAACACATTGATATTCAAGTTGACATAAAAACTTAGTATTTATCGTGTAGAAAAACTGTGAATAAATTAGCGTGTCAAGCTTTGTCTAAGGAAAAGTATGTTCCAGTTCGATTCTTATGAAAATTGGACCAAATTAAGGAATAATATGAACTCTATAGTCGAGACTAACATCTTTGGCCCAATTTCATTTGGTATGTACTTAAAAGTAGGCCTAATCGAGTAGTAATAAGAGTTCTGCACATGAGCTGACCCCTATGGTTTAGTCTGGTCTAGTTTACATTTTGTATACTAAGAAAAAGAGATAAAGCTCATGTTCTTTGTAAATTAAAATCTTAATAAAAATTAAAGTCAAATTCAACAATTAATTTTATTTATACATTTTATTGAACCCACAATTTTTTAACTACATATTTTATAAATTTTTATAAAAATTTATTAAAAAATCTAATTTTAAATATACAAAATGGGCTAAATGTAAAAGCATCTCCAAAAGACTCTTTATTTTTAAAGAGTATATTCTATCACTTGGAGAGTATCTATAAATTTAAAGAGTTAAAATTTTGAACTTCTCCAACAAGCTCATTATATTTAATATTTAATTTTACTACTCCTAAAAAATATTAATCTTTTCTCTATCTTTTATTTTTAACTAACTTTTCTTTAAATTATTTTATCATTTTTTTACATTAAAAATTGAAATGCTTTGAATGCATTTAATTATAAAGAGTGAGGTTGACTCTCCAAATTTGAAGAGCCAAATTCACTCTTTAAATTAAAATATTAATATAAAGAGTCTCTTAAAACATGATTTTAAAAAATGATTTTTTAAAATATAGAGCATTTCATGTTTAGAGAATCCTTTGGAGATACCATAAGTTCTTTTGTATATATATTTTTTAAATTGTGTTTGTTACAGACAACTGACTATTAATAATTAAGAATATATATTTATTCATATAAATTCTTATATATTGAATTAGTGGTAAATTTAATTGAGAGATTGCACAAAAAAATAAATAAATAAAAACCTGAATTAGAATTCGGATCTATAGCTAGAACACAAAATCTTACCCTCTGATTAAGCTTGAAAACCTTCAAACCGACTTTAAATCTTAGTATTTAATATTTTGAATATGATGTGTTATGTGTTCGCACACTTGGGCAACCTACCAGGACCCACAACTAACTCATGCCGAACCACGCGACACTCAATCCGAGGTGATTTGCATAGTTGAGGCCCACAAATCGAGGTTCACAGATGCCTAGGCCATATACACCAAGGCCCACTTATCATGACCTCATAAGGAGCTTTCGAAGCCCATACGCCAATGCTTTTTTGGAAGGTGGCAAGGCCCTATTTGCCGAAGCTTTGTTGCGGAGGTGGCAGCATCCGAAGCCCAAAGCAACATCTCCCATAGACACCTCTCCCAAGAGATTTTCTGCACAAAGATCTTACTTAAATGATTGATAGGACGTTTGTCGTGAGTGTATTTGTTAAGTCTTGTCACTAGTAGAGGCGGCTCTGCCAATCAATAAATGTATAACAGGCTAGGTACGGCTGATGCCTACAATTTGACATGTAACTCAACCGGATGAGGCCACGTGTATCCCGAATCAAAGGTCACAATCTAACTTGTGACACTATAAATACTCCCCCATGTACCCCATACAAAGGCTAATGCAGGAATCAATATAAGAAACCATACTTTACAACTCTCTCTTGATCAATATCCTGCAACATAAACGAGTTCATACATATTTAAATACACCTTTACAAACATCGATTAGTAATTATTGTACAATCGATTTACGATCATATCGTCGGATCCGAACGTTCTCGTCTCGCGTCGTTGAGCTACTCCCACGCCCTTGATCTGTCCTTTTTAGACAGTCCACGTGTCCTAGCGTGTTGGACTTTCGCTCACGCGTACGGGGGTGGGTCCGGTATCTGTTGGCAACATTTATTGGGGTCAACAGATTGGCGCCATCTGTGGGAAACCATACCATAACCACGAACAACCTTGTGGTGAAAGCTCGTTAAAGAGGAACATTTGGGCATCCCCATTGAAAAATGATTTGTTCTTGAAAAAGAACAAGAAGAAACCCCACGACTTAGCATCTGAAGGGTAAGACACAAGAAAAATGAGTTCAAACGAAGATACACCTCCCAAGAGGGTAAGAGAAAATGCTAATGTACCCCTTTAAGCAGCAGCCCCAGCAGCTCGGCATAGACCCCATCATAACCACCGAAGAGGTAGAATGCGTGCGATAGCCAGGCTGTTAAGAGAAATGGCCACCATGGCAGCTATGAGGGACATTGCTAGCCAAAACATGGCTATGAGGGAACTTATGGCCCAAATGCAGGGCCAGGGAGGCTTCCCTATTCCTCCATACGCCCCGTAAGGGCAATACCAGCAAGAGGATGAAGTTCAAGGCTATAGGGCTACCTCGCCGAACTATAGCCGAGGTGTAAGCCCATTTGAAAGGGAAGTAGAAGTTGACGTTTTCTCCAACTACGCTTCTGGTCGACCCACCGAGGCCCCTTTCACCATGACAACTTCCCACCTCCGTATGAGCAAGAGCAAAGACATAGGAGGTCAGACAGTGTATTTGATAGAATTAGCCCCGCTGAACTGAGGCTTAGACAACAACAGCATCACGAGCCTTAGACAAGGCCACCGCCTCCACCTCCAATGCCTCAACAACCGGAGGAAAGGCATGAAAATGCCCCCCTCCCCCGTGTTGCTCCGCCTAGAAATAGGCGCCAAGGAGGGAGGAAGAGGTTAGGAATCATCCTGGAACCTCTCACCAACAACCGAGGTATGAGGTTGAAGAAAATGATTGTGATGAGCAACAGAGGTCCTGTGACTTGGACATGATGATGAAAACTTGCCATTCTCAAGGGAACTAAGGAGCGCTTAGGTCCCGAACCACTACTTTATGCCAAAGATACCAAAGTATGATGGAAGAGGCTATCTAGAGAAGCACCTGAATGCTTACAAAACTCATATGAGCCTAAGAGGCGCCACCCCAGCTGTGAAATGTAGAGCTTTTCCACTTAACACTTAGTGGAACAGCTGAAATTTGGTATAGTAGGTTACCACCCGGGAGCATAAAAAGCTGACCCGAGTTCAAGATGACCTTCTTGAAGAGGTTTGCTGTGAGCAAAGAGGGAGAGGCTCCCATCCAACATCTCCAGACATGAGACAGGCACATGGGGAGTCCTTAAAGAGCTTCCTATAACGTTTTGCCGATGAGATAACATATTGTGTTCAAGTCACCGACCGTGAGGCATTATCTGCATTGAGAGGAGGTCTGAACATGAACACTCTGTTTTGGAGGGACGTGCAAAATCAAGATCCCACCTCTTTAAAGGCAGCGTGCTAGAGGACCGGCCTCCCACTTGATGGACTACCAGATGAACCAAGCTAGTAATGAGAGATCTGGGCAAGCACTGGCTACCACCACTCTTAACGCCGTCCCTATACTAGCATATGAGGATATCAACCCAATAGCTAACACCTAGCCGATAGGAACTCTACAAGGATCCCGTAGGGGAAGAGGTCGAGGTTGGGGTTCAGGGCCTAGAAATAGGTCAAATCAAAACCCTCCTGGATACTGTGTATATCACCGGTCCTATGGACATGACATAGCAGATTGTCGAGACTATGCTCACCGCTCCCAACAAGAATCCCCTAGGGACAGAAATGATTCGCCCTAGGCGAATAGGCCCCCGCCAAGGTACAATACCCGACCTGGGCGTGAAGAGGCCACTCCATGTCAAAAGGATATCTCTCCGCGACAAAGGGAGTGTGAAGCAGAAAGGCCCAAGGAAGGGTGCAAACACCGAAGAAACCGACAAAATCAAGATGAAGCTCCTATCCATGAGGTGGATACCATTTTTGGGGTCCTTATGTGGGCGGGGAAATGCGGAACGCCAAAAGGAATTATGCTCGTGAGGCCAAGCGCCCCTCGCTTACCAATTATATTATGGGCCACAGCTCCCGAAGAGATCAAGTTCAACCTATTGTCTTCACCCAGGAGGACACTGAAAGGGTTTACTATCCCCACTGCGATGCACTTGTGGTAAGAGCAGTCATAACCTGGAATGGGCTCAAATGAATGTTAGTTGACAATGGTAGTTCAGTCAACATTCTATTCGGATCCACTTTTGACAAGATGATACTGGACCATGAGTTGACATCCACCACCACTCCTTTATACTGATTTACCGGAGATAGCATTACTCCGAGAGGAAAAATCACATTCGCGGTAGAGATGGGAGAGTCTCCCCAAACTATGATGAATTTCATGGAATTCCTCGTTGTTGATAGCCGATCGGCCTACCACGGAGTATTGGGTAGACCAGCTCTGAAAGAATTGGGAGCTGTCACTTCCATCCACCACCCATGCATGAAGTTCCCGACTGAAAATGGGGTGGCAGTGGTGAGAGGCGACCAAAGAGGCTTGAGAGAATGTTATTTAAGCTCCATCAGAAAGGTAGAGCTTCGGGACGTCCATGTAATTATTGGCGATGTAGTCATGGCTGATGCCCCAGGTGATGCTCCTGTCGAACCGGAAGATGTCGAAATGATTGACGCACCACCCAATCGGGAAGTAGTGGTCATCGATAAAATTGACCCCCGCATAATTGAACACGAACCTCAAGCATCCCCAGTTGAGAAACTTGAGAGTTTTCGGTGGACCCCTGAGACCCATCCAGATTGTTAAAGGTGGGCAAAAATTTGTCCAGCACTGCGAAAGAAAAACTCAAGGATTTCCTAAGTAGGAACCTTGATATCTTTGCTTGGAGGCATGATGATATGGTAGGCATAAACCCCAAGGTCAGTTGCCACCACCTGAAAATTGATCTTAAAGTTGCCCCGTACAGATAAAAAAGGAGAGCCCTCAATCCTGAGAGGTACAAGGCTCTGAAGGAAGAAGTTCAGAAGCTTATCCAAAATGGCTTCATCCGGGAGGCCACTTACTCAAGGTGGGTCTCCAATCCAGTTTTAGTAAAGAAATACAATGGCAAGTGGAGGGTGTGCATTAATTTCACCAACCTTAACAGAGCTTGCCCGAAAGACAGCTCCCACTTCCAAGGATTGACCAATTAGTAGACTCCACGGCTGGACACGAATTATTAAACTTCATGGATGTGTATTTCGGTTATAATCAAATCTTGACTGGAGATGCAAAGCTTGACTGGACGAGTGGCTGCGCTTAGCCACTTCGTCTCCAAGGCTACAAATAAATGCCTCCCATTTTTCAAAGTGCTAAAAGCTGGGAAGAAGTTCCAGTGGAATGAGGAATGTGAAGAGGCCTTCCAGGGCCTGAAAAGGCACCTAGGGCAGGCCCCCCTCCTCTCCAAACCAAAGCCCGGTGAAATCCTACAGCTGTACCTAGCCATCTCCAATGAGGCTATTAGTGTGGTTCTAACCTGAGAAGAGGGAACCACCCAATTCCCCACCTACTATACAAGTAAAGCACTCTTATCGCCAGAAACCCGCTATCTCGATATGGAGAAACTCCCTTTAGCCTTGATCATGGCTTCCAGAAAGTTGAGACCCTACTTCCAAGCCCACACCATCCACGTGCTAACAAATTTTCCCCTAAGGCAGGTACTCCAAAAGCCCGATGTCTCAGGGAGATTATTGAAATGGGCGGTGGAGCTAAGTGAGTTTGACCTCATGTTCAAGGCTAGGGCAGCCATCAAGGCCCAAGCCTTAGCTGATTTCATGGCAGAATTCACCAACTTACTCGAGGTGGATGAAATCATGAAACAACCCAAGCCCCCAACGTGGATCCTATTCGTTTATGGGTCGGTTGGGGATGCCGGCTTGGGTGCTGGAGTTGTCCTCATTAGCCCGGAAGGTCACAAACTGAACTCAACAGTGAGGTTTGGGTTCAAGGCGACCAACAATGTAGCAGAATACGAGGCGCTTCTCGCAGCCCTCAGATTAGCTAAAGAAATACAGGTAAAGATGCTACTCATCAGTAGTGACTCCCAATTGGTCATTAGCCAAGTCATCGGTAACTTCTTAGCCAGGGACAAAACAATGGCCTCCTACTTGAAAATGGTGATGAACCTCATCCCATCTTTTGAAAAGTTTGAGTTGATCCAGATCCCCCACATCGAAAATGCACATACGGATGAACTCTCCAAACTTTCAAGTAGCAAAGATTTCGAACTATTCACAGTAGTCTCTATAGAGCACCTCCTCATGCCATCGATCGAGGCCTCCAATGTAATGAGGGTCACTGGGGCTCCTACCTGAATGCAACCCATCGCGACATACCTCAAGGACCAGGTACTTCTCACTGACAAGCATGAGGCCTACAAGCTAAGGAGGATGTCAGGCCATTTCCTCTTCATTGATGATGTACTCTATAAGAGGAGCTTCTCTTCCCCACTATTACGATGTGTTGGAGGAGAAGAGGCTACCTGCATCTTAAGAGAAGTCCATGAGGGTGTGTGTACAGCCACTCAGTAGGTCTATCTTTGGCGTAAAATATACTGAGACAGGGGTACTACTGGCCTATCTTGAAAAGGGACGCCCTCGAGTTTGTACAAAAATGTGACAAATGCCAATGATTCTCTCCTATCCAAAGATAACCATCGTAAGATTTGACCGTGGTCTCCAACCCTTGGCCTTTCTAGAAGTGGGGTGTGGACCTCATAGGTCCTCTACCAAAAGGCAAAGGAGGTGCGAGCTTCGTAATTGTGGCCATTGATTACTTTACGAAGTGGGTTGAAGCTAAACCCCTGGCAAAGATCACAGAAGCTAACACTTCCAAGTTCTTGTGGAAGAATATCATATGTCGGTTCAGGATTCCCTACTTGATCGTCTCAAACAATGGTAGACAGTTTGACAACAAGAAGATCAGAAGTCTGTGAGAAGAACTTGGCATCAAGAAGCACTTCTCTACGCCTCACCACCCATAAGAAAATGGCCAGGTTGAGGCTGTGAACAAGACAATCAAGCACGTCCTGAAAAGGAAGCTCGATGTGTCAAAAGGGGCCTGGGTGGATGAGCTCCCATAGGTTCTTTGGGCAATCCGAACCACTGTGAGGACCCCAACAGGGGAAACACCTTTCCTCATGGCATATGGGATTGAGGCGATGAGCCCAATCGAGGTCGGACTTCCATCCCCACGACATCTGCATTTCAGTGAGATAACAAATGACGAGCTTCGTAGGTGCGACCTCGACTTCATTGAAAAAAAGGAGGGATGATGCCAGCTGAAGCTCGGCACATATCAAAGAAAAATGACGAAATACTTCAACTCAAAGGTGAAGAAGATGTCATTTCGAATCTACGACTTAGTCTTTAGGAGAGTTTTCCTCTCCTCGAAGGAACCTGGCACTGGTTCCCTGGGTTCGAACTGGGAAGGTCCATATAAAATCAGAGAGGAGATCCAACCTGGGACCTATTGGATTGAAGACATGAGCGGCAAGGCACAACCCCGTCCATGGAACATTGAGCACCTCCGAATCTATTATCAATGAATGTACTATCTCGCTGGACGATCTTTCCCAACTTATGTAACATTTCCATGATTCAATAAAAATATCAACGATTGAATTCATGTCACATTACATCATTACCTCGGAGGAGAGGCCAGCGTCCCATCTTTGGGCCTCCTTGTTTGAACTTCAAGGCGTATGTACTTGCCTCTCTTTGACGAGGCTCAACGCCACTAGGAGAAGCCTCAGCATGGCTAAACCATCCACCATGTTGGGAAGCGTCATCACTTCGGAAGAGAGGCCAACGTCCCATCTTTGGGCCTCCTCATTTGAACTCTGAGGCGCATGTACGTGCCTCCCTTTGGAGAGGCTGAACGCCACTGGGAGAAGCCTCAGCATGGCTGAACCATCCACCATGTTGGGAAGTATCATCACCTCGGAAGAGAAGCCAGTGTCCCATCTTTGGGCCACCTCGTCTGAACTCCGAGGAGCATGCACTTGCCCCCTTTGGCGAGGCTGAACGCTACTGGGAGAAGCCTCAACATGGGTGAACCATCCACCATGTTGGGAAGCGTCGCAACCTCATTCGAACTTCGAGGTTTATATACTTCGAATCAGACAATATTCCCAGTTCGGTTGAAACACGGTTAAGTCAGGACCTATTCAGGTTACAATTATTGAGCTTAAGTACAGTTCGTTTGCTTAAGTCCAATGCTGTTCATGGTTCATGAGTCTTGTGTACAACTTACTCGCTTAAGTGATGGGAGTTAGGATATCAAGTTAAAGTTATTTAGTTCTTCAATCAACGCCAAGTTCAATTGCTTGACGAGGCCAACACACTTAGGAGAAAAACATTGAACAAAAGAAGGTATTCCATTGATTTTCAATTAAGATCACAAAAGGGGGCCTAAGGCCAGTACATCAAATAACTGAAAAGAAATTATCCTAAGCCTACGATGACAGTGGATGTGCCTCAACAGCCAAGGCCTCCCCGGCTTGAACATCAGAACTTCCTTCTTCTGCCTCCGCCACTTCATCAGCTGGGATTTGAGACACTTCATCTACGAACTTCGACCTCAGCTGCGATAGGTCTTGGTTTGGATAAAGCTCCTCAGCCCTTTCCATCATCTCGGCATAAGCAAAATTTCTCCAGTAAGTGCTGAAGCTCTTGTACTCCTCGATATTGTGGAAGTTCGCGATGTAGTCTTTCACCGCCTCTTCCCTCGCCTCCTGGGCCTTCTCCCTAGCCTTGGTTGCATCATCAACGTACCACTTAATCTAGCCCTCAATGAACTTGTACGCATCTTGGGCATCTGCCAGCTGCATGTTTGCCTTCTCCAAGGCTTCGACAGCCACCTTTTGGTGGTCATTGAAAACCTCCACTTTCTTAGTCAAGGAGGCTACCTCGCACTGGGACTCATATACCTCCTTCTTTAGTACCTCGATTTGAGCCAAGGCCGACTCCATCTTGGCTGTATCTTCAAGTTTTTGAGCCCTCGCTTCATCCGCCTCGGCTCTAGCCCCCTTCAGCTCTTCTGCAAGGGAAGCCACCTTCTTCTCCGAGGATAGCGTCCTCGTTTGAAAGTCAGTGAGGGCCTCCCTGCACTCCAATGCAAGGCCAAAAGTCCTCACACTTTGACTCACGAGTACCCTCATCAAGTTTGTGGCATCACATGAAAAGGCATGCAGCTGCCACCGATCCGTCTAAAATTTGTAGAAGCTTTCTATGGCACCTCGGATCTCAGGTGGAAGAGCCTCCACCAACGCTGGAGCCAAAGCCTCCTCTCTACCGACGAGGAAGCTCGGAGACTTCCCCTATACCCTAGCGGGTCTTTACTTGGCGGTAACCTCCGCTGCCCTCCTTGCAACCTCCTTCTTAGCCTCCTCAGCCTTGGCTCAACGAACCATTTCAATCTTTACAGCTTTCGACGCGGCTGCAAGGAGCTTCGACTGATTAGTTTCCTTGCTTTCATGGGACACAGAGGTCCCAAACTTTCCTGAGGAACTGGTGACCTGCACCAGCTTCCTCTTCTTTGGCTCTTCGACGACCTTCTCCTTCCTTCAAGGCTCTTTTACCTTTTCCGTCCTCTGGGATGTCCCCCTCTTCTAGAGCCCTTGAGCTACCATCCTTAGAGAGGCGCTCAACCCTGTCCCTAACCTCTTTGGCATCACTGGACCCCGGCTTCAGGGGCCTCGCCTTCACAGTGGATGTGGCCCTAAGTATAGAGGCCATATCAGGGGCTAGGTACTCCCTCCTCTTGAACTTGTCTACAGAACATGTCGACGCGTAAGCATCAAAACGAAAGGCAAGAAATACTTTTTTAAGTATAGGAGCTTCTTACCCTTGGAGGCCATCAGTTCGAAGTCAAGGAAGTAGCGACTTCGATCGATGAGGTGGTTGAAGTGGCGAACTTGAAATGCCTCTTGTAAATGTCCTCTATCACTTCGAACTCTTCGCTGCGCAGCTCGAACCTCGTACTGCTATCAGCAAACGAAGCATCAACAGTTTGAGAAAAAAGAAAACTTGAATACAGAATGCAAACTACGTAGGCTGGGAGACTCATGAGCTTCGTAGTACTGGGTCGGTACTGTGCAAACCAGGGCCATGTTTCCCTTTACCGCCTGCCACCTGCCCCTCACCTAGAACCACGACTCCTTCCACCCCTTAATGGAAGAAGGCAGCCCCACCATAAATGGTGCATGAGCCCCCTAAGGAGTCAAGTAATACCACCCCTTGACTCCTTACCTATTACCCTGGGTTGGAATAGGGTCATGAAGATGTGGAAAGGCATGTCCTCCCCAAGCGACACTTCCTTCCATAGGAAGTACGAGCCAACCAACTGGCTCCACCCATTTGGCAGAACCTGAGTAGGGGACAACATGAAGTTCCTCAGCACAGCCCTGAAGAAGGGGTGCAGAGGAAGACACATACCTGCCTTAAACAAATATTCGCTCATCGCCACGCACCCAAGCCTCGGATAGTAGGCTCGCTCATGGGCCTTGGGTACTAACATCTCCACATAATGAGGTACACAGTACCTTTCCCTTATCTCCCCCAACCTCTTCGATGTCATATTCGAAGGGACTCTAGACGCCCCTCACTCAACATTGTAGTCTACTACCTCCTCGATCATAGCAATTTGCTCAACATCGGAGTCCCCCCTGTAACTAGACCCACGACCGAACGACGCGACAGTGACCAACTCCCTACCAGAGGTGGACTCCATTTTAGAAAATGACTAACAACACAATACAAGGGATTTTCTGTAAACATACCTACAGGGTTACTACGCCGACGAATTGCTGCCGAAAAATTCGGGGACAAAGAGCTTCGACGTGGGAAAACTTTAGCTTTGAAAGAAAAATTGGATTGCAAAGGGTAGAAATCCAAGACAATGGGGGTCTCTCGCCTTTTATAAAGAGCCAGGACGAACCCTAACCGTCTGATCAAAGCCCATTCAATCTGAACCCTTCATTCTTAATCAAATCCGAGGCATAGAATTCAAACGGTTTTTCAAACTTACGCATCAGATTTAAGCATGTCTCCTACGCACCTCTTCCAACGCGTCTGCTTTTAGAAGTTTAAGCTGTTCTCATGATTACAGTTTTAATTCGACGGCAGCAGGCGCTTTGGAAGTTGTAACGGTTCAGCCACTTTTCCTCGAAAATATGTGCAAAACATCAAATCATTGACACAGCTGCCGAGGAACAATTATTGTCAATAAGCCTCATAAGCCTCGTAGGCTTGGTTCCTTAACCGCCTCGCCTTCTTCATCAAAATTTAGCCATCAGGCCTCGTAGGTTCGGTTCCTTAACCGCCTCGACTTCTTCATCAGAATTCAGCCATTAGGCCTCGTAGGTTCGGTTCCTCAACCGTCTCGGCTTCTTCATCAGAAATCAGCTATCAAGCCTCGTAGGTTTGGTTCCTCAACCTCCTCGACTTCTTCATCAGAATTCAGCCATCAGGCCTTGTAGGTTCGATTTTTCAACCGCCTTGGCTTCTTCATCAAAATTCGGCCTTTAAGCCTCGCAGGTTCAGTCTTCCTAAACATCTCGGCTTCACCATTCTCATCACTTTTCAGACAACAGCAAATCTCTAACTCCAACCATGATATAAATATCTATATTTGGACTTGGGAGACTATTATTATTTCGGGGAACAAAAATTTTTAAAATTTCTTTCAACTTAACTGGCTGGCTTTTACTTCATCAAAGTCCTTGCATTACATAAATGACTTTACTTAGACTTGTGGGACTATTGTTACGTTTTCGCACACTTGGGCAACCTACCAGGGCCCACAAACTAAGGTCCACAGATGCCTAGGCCATATACACCGAGGCCCACTTATCATGACCTCATAAGGAGCTTTCGAAGCCCATACGCCGAGGCCCCTTTGGAAGGTGGCGAGGCCCTATTTGTCGAAACTCTGTTGCGGAGGTGGCAGCATCCGAAGCATAAAGCAACATCTCTCATAGACACCTCTCTCAAGAGATCTTCTGCGCAAAGATCTTACTTGAATGATTGATAGGACGTTTGTCATGAGTGTATTTGTTAAGTCTTGTCACTAGTAGAGGCAGCTCTGCCAATCAATAAATGTATAACAGGCTAGGTGCGGCTGATGCCTACAATTTGACATGTAACTCAACCGGATGAGGCCATATGTATCCCGAACCAAAGGTCACGATCTAACTTGTGGCACTATAAATACTCCCCCATGTATCCCATACAAAGGCTAATGCAATAATCAATACAAGAAACCATACTTTACAAGTCTCTCTTGATCATTATCCTGCAAGATAAACGAGTTCATACATATTTAGATACACCTTTACAAACATCGATTGGTAATTATTGTACAATCGATCTACGATGATATCGTTGGATCCCGAACGTTCTTGTCCCGCGTCGTTGAGCTATTCTCATGCCCTTGATCTGTCCTTTTTAGACCGTCCACGTGCCCTAGCGTGTTGGACTTTCGCTCACGTGTGCGCGGATGGGTCCGATATCTGTCAGCAACATTTATTGGGGTCAACATGATGAGTTTTAATAATAATAATATATGTTGAGTATTATTATTATTATTACCCGAAGAAATTTAGGAATCAATATCACGGATATAAAAATGTTAAAACTGATGTATCTTATGCGGAAACATAATGCCAATGTCTTAGAGCATTTATTATTATTATTATTATTATTATTATTATTAGCCTTTACTAAGCCCTCGTTTGGTACCCATTTTTTTCAAAATATATTTTTATCTCTCTTCTTTTCAACTATAATAATATTACACATAAATCAAAAAAAAATTCCTTATTTTTCAACCACACACTTCCCATCAAATTATTATTCCAAAGTGCATTTTTACATAAAAATGGCTCTCAAACACCCATAAGTGTGGCAAATTAACAAGAACCAACCAAATTGAATCAGAACTAATCGATATTATTCAATTCAATTCGATTCTGTTTAAATTTTAAATGATTTTGATTCCTAGAATTAAGAACTAGTTTTAACCTCACTGTCTTAATATTAATTGTGTTTACATGTTAATTTGGTTAATGGTCTTTATTAGAACCTTTTGGAATGAAGATCGAACTTCTTGTTTGCACTGAAAGAAACTTCTTGTTTTAATTTTAGATGTGAGTATTAACAATTGGTGATTAAACATTTTACTGAAACATAGATCAATAATTTGAAATTTTTTTTTGTATAACCGAACCAAATCAAATCGGGGGTTTTCAGTTTCAATTACATAATTATACAAATGGAATCAAAAGTTCGATTGAAAGATAGTCATTGATTCATAATTCAATTGGATTATATTCAAATCGAATCGAAGTAGCTCCTAACTTTTACAGGAAAAAGCAAAATTATTATGACCAAGGAATAACGTATCTATATTTATAGCAACGAAAAATGGTTAACAATTAATTATGATCAAGGAATAACGTATCTATATTTAAACTCATGGATTAACAGCTAATTCTTATGTACCAAATGTAATATAAAAATGTTAATCATTTATAGTATTAAATTTTCACAAAAATTTGAATCATACAAGTTAAATTTTGAAAATAAAATTTTGTTATCTTTAATTTCTATTTTAAGTTTTATATTCCTTAATTTGTTTGAGACTATCAAATCCTTCCAACAAATTGATATCAAATATTATTTTTATAGCACTTATAAATTATTTCTAAATAACGTGCAATGCACATTCAAAAATTAGCAACCGAAGTCCAAATGGATAGTTGCTGTTAGTTTGACCCGATAAATTGACTTTGACAAATTTTAAAAAGGGTAAAATTGTAACATTGAATTAAAATTTAATAAAAAAGGAAACAAAAAATAAAAAACCTATTCATTTTCTCCTTCGTACACCCACACCCTTATCCCCACCTCATCCTGAACCCAACCACCACAGGCTCATCACCGCTTGTCGCCAGCATCAACCAAAACCCCATCAAACTAGGAAGTGGGAAGGAGAACTTCTGATTTCTAGGTCCTAGTTCCAATTGCTTGTTCCAACTCAGTCCAAAGCCATTTAAATCTGACTCTAAAGAGAATCAACACTAACCTAAACAAAACAATTAAAGGGTTTACAAAACAACTTGACTCTGTTCTGAAATTTGTGATAAATTAGTTAGAGGGTTTACTAAATGACGCCTCTATTCTGATGACCCAAGAAAGCTTAGAGAGTGAGAGAAGTGTTTTTGCACTTGGTGGGTTTAGATTCTGTGGAGTGGGTATCCCATTTTTTACTGTTTTCGACCTAATAGATGCTAGTAAACTTATACTTAATGGTGACCTCGTAAATTGGACCCTCCACATGGCCAACCGATAGCTACTCCACGTATTCCTCCCTGTGCACAGTCAACGCACGGTCAGATGCACACGTCCGAAACCAGCGGGGGTGGTGGGGGCTGCATACACTCCGACGGTCAAGTTAGCCTCAGGTAATCGGAACAATGCCAAGGTCGTGCGAAATAGTGGGGAGGAGAATATATATTTGCTTGTTATGGAAAGCTATGTCGTAAGAATTTCATTACCTCCCAAATTGGTTCTCCACGTGACCAACCGATAGCTACTTCACGTATTCATCTCTGCGTACAGTCAACGCATGGTCAGATGCGCAAGGTCGGAACCAGCGGGGGTGGTGGCGGCCACATACACTCCGACAGTCAAGTTATCCTCAGGTGATCGGAACAATGCCATGGTCGTGCGAAATAGTGGGGAAGAGAATATATATTTGCTTGTTATGAAAAGCTATATCGTAAGAGTTTTATTACCTTTGTCTCTTGTCAAACCTTGGAAGGTGAGGAGAACCGTTGGATATGGGACACGTGTATGCATCTGACGGTGTGAAGCATCTACTCATAGGCGTCAATCAGCCGCGTCTATAGAGTGGGTGGGTAATTACTTCTCCCGAGTTGAGTTGACATAAAGTTGATACGTCACATCAATTAGGCTCATGGAGACTTCAAGTCAATTAAACTTTGGGGGCAGAAAGAATCTTGAAATAGATTTCTTTTTGAAATTGGCGACGGATTTTGATAGAGAACTTAGGAATGTACTGTGCCTCGGCTTCAGGGGCGAGGACGCTTCGGTTAAGTAGATTGTCTGTCCTATCAGTGCGTTGGTAGATCAACGACATTTGTGGTGGTGTCACTTCGAAACCACTTCGAATGAGTATTGAACACCTCGCATGACTCGGTGGTAGACTTTTCGAAGTGGTTCAGATAGGGGCGTAACAATGGTCCCCCCAAATTCAGGCATGAATATTTATATCATGGGTGGGCTTGTTTTCTCGATCTGGTATGTCCGCGTCGGGACAGGGATCGTGATTTGTGAGAACTGATGGGTTGGTTCTGTGTTCACGGAAGTATTGACATTAGGCAGACACGTTAAAGATTCGTTACTACATAAGGAAAGGACTTATTCGAGACCGATGTGTTGCCAACTGGATGATGCCTTGGGAGACTGCAGAAGATTTGTAAAGTTTAGGAGGACAGAAAGCTACCCTGAAGTGATGACTCTACGTCAGGTACATCTAAACTTAGTAAAGTTGAGTGAGGAGCTCATCTGCCACCGGTGAGCTGACCCATAGAGGACGACGCGTTGGGAGATGGCTAAAGCTTTGTAAAGCTTAAGAGGGAACGCGGTTGCCGAGGCGATGACCCACAAGAACTTCGCATCAGGTGCGTCTAAGCTTACTAAAGCTGAGTGAGAAGCTTATCTGCCACTAGTGCGTCGACCCACAGGGGACGACTCTTTGGGAGATGGCTAAAGCTTTGTAAAGCTTAGGAGAGAACATGGCAGCCGAGGCGATGACCCACAAGGACTTCACATTAGGTGCGTCTAAGCTTGGTAAAGCTGAGTGAGGAGCTCATCTGCCACCGATGCACCGACCCATAGGGGACGACGCATTGGGAGATGGTTAAAACTTTGTAAAGCTTAGGAGGGAACGCTATTGCCGAGGTGATGACCCATAGGGACTTCGCATCAAGTGCGTCTAAGTTTAGTAAAGCTGAGTGAAGAGCCCAATCTGAGGCGGGCATCTCAGATTTTAAATGATTAGACAGCTGTCGCATATTCCCAAGGTGACAGTTGGGCACGATGCCAATTCCCAGAAAAGGTAGCTGTGGCTACTTATTGTAGACAGCTGATGGTGATCGAGGCAATGCGTTTCGCGAGAGCGTGAAGGTCACAGCTAGATCTTAGGCGTATATCAAATCTGGCGTTTCATTTCAACGGCCTAGATTGATGATGCGACAGACGACCTAGATTGATTACATTTGAATTCAATGGTGGAGATCAGCTGGGACGCTCTATAAAAGGCGAACTTGAGAGATTTTGGAGCTTTTCACTTTTGTGAAATCAAAAACCCCATTTTTTCTCGAAATCTTTGCATTTTCTGGCGTTCTTGAATCACTTTTCGGTGAGAAATCCTAGTTTCTGGCGACTTAAATCATTTCTTGACCATTTCCAGCTGCGGGACACTCCATTTTGAAAGTTTCAGTAAGTATTTGAAACGAGGGTAGTGGTAGTTCGGGTAGGGGGTTGGAACTAGTGAGGATGGATGAGCACATTTTGGCGATCTCCTCTGAGATAGCCAAGGAGATTATTGGGAGGAGAACATATGGAAGAGGCCAGATAGCCCAGCAGACACATCTGTACATTGGGGGGCATTGTATTATCCCTCTAAGCTAAAGTGTGTCGACCTGGATAGACTTAGGGCTGAATATAGGATCCCAGATAGTGTAGATCTGATCATACCAGAACTTGATGAGCGGGCCTGCTACCCTAGGCCAGGGTGCGTGGCAATAAGCGAGGCGATCCTTAGGGCTGGTCCTAGGCTCCCAATCCACTCCTTCTTCCGTATGGTACTTAGGTCATACTGCTTAGCTCCTACCCAATTGAACCCAAACTCCTTTGGATGTTGTGGAAGGAGGCATCGCTTGTGGTAGAGATGCCTTTTTCCATATTTCAGACCCTCTACATCCCCAAGGTAGCGGTTGGGGGAGATGAGACTAGGGATGGTACTACTTGACCTCATGGGGTTCCCACACTCCATTCGTGCTTGATCTGCTGATCTCCATTAAGGAGTGGAAGAACTCGTGGTGCTGGGCTATCAGAAGATGGGACACGATGGAGGGTCGCCTCTTACGGTCTCCATGAAGTATTCAACACTTAGTGAGTACTGTGGATTTGTGTTTCTTGTTTGTTTTTCTATGGATCGGTTCTTAACTAATCTATTTGTTTTTTGAAGGCACTCTTCTTTGGTGTGAGCTTTCCACCGACGACTTTGACATCATTTGTATCATTTATCAGCTACCTTCGAAGAAGAGGTCATATCACGAGCTGATCAGGAAAAATATCCACTTCATGACACGACCTTATGGCCTCTCAAGTTAAATGTCCCGAAGTGAAAGCCTTACAGTACTTTCTGAACTTTTTACACTTGTACTAATTTACCTGTTCCCTTGCAGATAACTTTAATAAGAAGCTGCCTTTGAGGCCAGACTTCAAAACCATCCAAATGATGATGACAGAGGTGAGAGCCCTAAAGACCTCCTCGTTTGCGTACAAAAAGTAGATGGAGGATCTGGCGGAGGCCAACAAGAGGCTCCAGCTTCCCATTGAGGAGGAGGTGGCAGAGGACTCGAACGCCAATCTGTTGCGGAAAGGCAAGAGGTCTGCCGTCCCCTCGAAGGGCCCAACTGTGACGAGGCCACCTCCAGCTTTGAGGCAGACAATAATTCCAACAGGGGTGGTCATCCTGGAGAAGAGGTCTACGTCGCCACATCGCCAGTCATCGCTGTGCCCATTGCCCAAGCGCCGGGGCAGCCAAAGAGGAAAAGGGCCCGTCCTTCGAAATAGGTGACTTCTTGGGCATCAATTCGGAGGATCTAGTGAAGGAAGTGCTGGAAGCTCTTCCTCCATAGACGGCTGCGATGGTGATGGTCCACAATAAGTATTGGACTGAGGAATAGAGAGACCACATCGCTTCCTGCACTGTCGATGACTTGGTTGCGGCCAATAGTGCTTGCGTGGCCCAGGCCTTAAACACAAGCTTTCAACTCGAGGGCTTGGTAAAAGACCTCAACGCTAAGAGGGAGGACCTCACTAAGCACCTTGAGGAGGCGATGTACTATGGCGATGCAGTGAGGGAGGCCTGGGCCAAGGTCGAGGAGGAAGAGAGAGGGAGGAAGGAGACTGAGGCCCAGCTAAAGACTGCCAAGGGGGACATAGAATGGCTGAAGAAGGAGCTTTATAAAGTGGAGTACCAGGTGGCTGCTGTTACCCGAAGGGTTGATCATGCAAACGAGCACCACCAGCTCGCCACGGAGGCTCTGGAGGCCTCCAATAAAGAAAAGGCAGAGTTGAGGCAGAGGACGGATGCCCAAGCTGAGGAGATCACCTCTCTGAAGGAGGAATTGAAGTCGACAGGGGAGGTGGCCATACAGAACTTCATCGACCACTTTGAAGAGCACCCCCTGTACGATGATTTCGCCAACTTCTGGACCTTTTGGAGCGCCCAAGGAATATTGGGTCGGCTGAAAGAGATCCATCCTACTCTGGACACATCTTCGTTCGAGGTAGAGTTTGGTGGGCCTACTGGAGGTCGACTTGATAGGTTCGTCGAGGACGCTCCAGAGGCCCTTGGGGTAGGAGCGGTGGAGGCCGAGGCGATAGATACCCCAGTAGAGTAGGGTTAATCAATTTTTGTAATGGCTTCGGCCTCTTTTGTAATCCAATTCCGAATGAATGAAAAGAATTTTTGTTAAGTATTGTCGTTTCTACTTTTCATTGTGTTGAGTTGTTTACACTTAAGTATATGAATGACAACCACTTAAGCGCCTATTACCAATAACAAGTTAATAACAGAAGATGGGATCAATTAATATATTGAAGAACTGAGGTAACAATTTAATAACCAATGTGACAAACAACTGAAGTATCATTACTTAAGAGGAATTACATCACTCTTAACTAAGGCATTTTCAGCACTTAGTAAGATAGGGAAGTCACAAATGAGATCGGATCATGACACACGTTTACTAGACATCATTGAGATCGGATCAGAACACAAACTCATTATTGATAGTATTTCCTCAAATGTTCGATGTTCCATTGATGAGGTATTGCTTTCCCTGCCATGTCTTCAATTTCAAAAGTGCTTGGTCGGGATTCCCTGCGGATGCGGTAAGGACCCTCCCAGTTTGGTCCTAACACTCTGGACCCAGTTGGCTTTGATGATTGGAAGACCCATCTAAGGATGAGGTCCCCCAGACGAAGAGTCCGATTTCTAACCTTAGAGTTATAACAACGGGTCATCTTTCTATGATACTTTACCAAGTTCACCTGGGAGGCATCCCTCCTTTCTTCAGGGAGGTGAAGTTCTTCATTCGAGCTTCGTCGTTACTGATCTCATTGAAGTGTATTTGGCGGTGTGATGAGATTCCTACCTCAATCGGGCTCATGGCCTCGACTTCGTAGGTCATGGAGAAGGGTGTCTCCCTCGTTGCAATTCGGCTAGTTGTTTCGATGGCCCATAGGATGTGGGAAAGCTCATCGACCCAAGCCTTTTCGAGGTGTCAAGCTTCCTTTTTAGGGTATGTTTGATTGTTTTGTTTACTGCCCCAACCTGCCTATTTCCTTGTGGATGATGAGGCATCGAGAAATCATTCTTTATGCCCAGTTCGTCGCATAAGTCTCGCATTTTCTTGTTGTCGAACTGTCTCCCGTTGTCAGATACTAAGGAGTGGGGATTGCTGAACCTGCAAATGACGTTCTTCCAGACAAATTTTGTACTACTCACCTCGGTGATCTTGGCAAGAGGTTCAGCTTCGACCCACTTCGTGAAATAGTCGATGGCGACAATGGCAAAAATCGCACTTCATCTTTCTTTTAGGAGTGGATCGATAAATTTGATGCCCCATTTGGTGAACAGCCAGGGACTGGTCACTACGGAGAGGCTTTGAGAAGGTTGCATTTGAATATTTGAGAAGCGTTGGCACTTATCACATTTCTGGCAAACTGACAAGCATCCCTTTTCAGGGTCAGCCAAAAGTAGCATTGCTGGAGTACTTTGTGTGCCATAGATGTTTCTCTAGAGTGATTCCCGCAGATTTCCTCCTGGATTTCCTTGAGTATATACATGGCCTCTTAGCCTCCTACACATCGAAAAAGTGGTGAGATGAAACTTCTTTTGTAGAGGACATTTTCTTGTAGGACGAAGTGTGCAGCCCTTCTTCTTCACTTCCTTGCCTCGCTTCTGGAAGCTGGTAGTGATTGGTCCTTAAGATAGGTGAAGATGGGCTGCATCTATAACGGGTGTCTTCTATCCATAGCACCTCTTCACCTCTGGATATGGGGGCTTCAATAAGTGTTCAATGGGTACAATCTTTAGTAGTTCTGAATCCTTACTGCTGGCCAGTTTTGATAGGGCGTCTGCATGAGTATTCTCTAGACGTGAGACTTGAATCAGCTCGAACTTTTCAAAATGAGGAACTAGGTCCAGAACTAATTTCAAGTATGCAACCATGCTACTGTCTTTGGCCGTGAAATTTCCATTGACCTGACTCACTACAAGCTGAGAATATCTGCTCTCTAGGAGCCTTTTGACCTGCATTTCCCTTGTCAGTCCTGCTAAAAGGGCCTCATATTCAGCGGTGTTGTTTGAGGCTTTGAAGCCGAACCTTACTACGCAATTTAGCTTGTGGCCTTCGGGGCTTTCCAAGACGATCCTTGCCCCGGAGTCGGCCTCTTCTGAGAATCCATCTACGAACAGTTTCCACGTTTGGAGTTCGACTGGTTCCATTGTTACCTCCATTTCTGGGGCTTTGGCAAATTCAGTCACAAAATCTGCAAGGGCCTGGCCCTCGATGGCATGTCGAGGTCAGAACAGTATGTCGAACTCACTAAGCTCGATCGCCCATTTTAGCAGGCGTCCTGATGCATCTATCCTTTGCAGCACTTGCTTTAATGGAAAGTTAGTGAGAACTTCAATTGAGTGGGCCTGGGAGTATGGCCTCAGTTTCCTTGAGGCTGTGATGAGAGCGAGTGCCAATTTCTTCATGTCTGGGTAGTGTGTTTCAGTTGGAAGGAGTGCTTTGCTGACATAGTATACCGATAACTGGTGCTCATTTTCTTCTCTAACTAGGACAGCGTTGATCGCCTCTTTCGAAACTGCCAAGTACAGCAGTAATGGCTCTTCCGGTTGAGGTTTTGACAACAGGGGTGTCTTTCCTAAGTGCTTCTTTAGCGTTTGAAAGGCTTCTTCGCACTCAGAAGTCCATTGGAACTTCTTTCCTTGCTTCAGCACAGTGAAGAAGGGTAAGCTCTTATCTGTAGCTCTGGAGATGAAGCGACTGAGTGCATCGACCATTGAGGCTTTGGACCTCCTTTGGTTTCTGAGGTGACCTCATTTCAAGCAAGGCCATTATCTTCATTGGGTTTGCTTGGATTCCTCTTTGGTTTACAATATATCCCAAAAACTTACCCGAAGCCACTCCAAAGGTGCACTTGAAGGGGTTCAACTTCATTTTATATTTTCTAAGTATCCGAAAGGTTTGTCGAGGTGACTTACGTGTTCATTGGCCTAAAGGCTTTTGACTAGCATGTCGTCCACGTAAACCTCCATGGTTTTGCCAATGAGTTCGACAAACATCATGTTGGCCAGCCTCTGATATGTAGCTCCAGCATTTTTCAATCCGAATGGCATGACTTTGTAGTAGTACAGTCATATGTCTGTGATGAATGATGTAGCCTCCTCATCGGGTTGGAACATGGGTATTTGGTTATACCCTGAGTATGCATTCATGAAGCTCAAGTGTTCATGTCCGGCGGTGGAATCCACAAGTTGGTCTATCTTCAGAAGTGGGAAGCTATCTTTAGGCATGCCTTATTTAAGTTTGTGAAATCTACGTACACCCTCCACTTTTCGCTCGGCTTCTTCACCAGGACCGGGTTGGATATCCACTTCGGATAGATTGCTTCTCTAATGAAGCCGTTGCGGCTAAGTTTGTGTACTTCATCTTTCAGTGCCTCATACCGTTCCGGGTTGAGGGAACGTCTTTTCTACCTATGTGGGGCACAGGAAGAGTTGATGTTAAGATGATGGCAACTGGTCCTTGGATCTATTCCTACCATGTCTTCATGCTTCCAAGCAAAGACATCCAAGTTCCTTTTCAGGAAGCTCACCATTTCTTTTCTTTTTTTTTGCTTCGGGGGACAGTGTCTTTCCTATTCACAGGACCTGACTGGGGTCCTCTGGGTTGGTGAAGAAGGTCTCAAGTTCTTCCATTGGCGTTGCCTTTGGCTCGGAGTCAATGATCCGGGGATCTAGTTTATCAAAAGGGTGCCCTTCCTCAGGGGCTTCTTCCATGTCGACGTCTTTCTCCTATTAGGAGGTATGCCCTTGTTCAGGGGTGTCGAGCATTTTCACGTCCAAATTGGGTTCACTAGCAACTTAAGTTATGATCACGTTAACAGTTTAGGGCTCCGATTTTCGTAGAGAGTTTAAGTAACATGCCCTGAAGCCCATCTAGTCGCCTCGTACTGTTGCAATCCCATGTTTAGTTAGGAATTTCATACACAAGTAGTGGATGGAGGTGATAGCCCAAAGATCTTTCAAGGCGGATCTTCCCAATACTCCATGGTAGGCTGATCTGTGGTCGATCACCAAGAAGTCCATGAAGTGTTGAGCCACTAGAGGAGCTGAACCCATCTCAACTGGCAGAGTAATTCGCCCTCGTGGGACAATACTGTCTCCAGTACCGAACAGTGGATCGGTTATGGGGATCAACCCATGTTCAATTTGCATTTTGTCGAAGGTGTAGCCAAATAGTATATTTACCGAACTGCCATTGTCGACGAGCATGCGCTTGAGCCCATTTTTTGCTACTACGGCTCTCACAATCAATGCGTCACAATGGGGGTGGTGAACTTCTTGTGCATCTTCCTGAGAGAAAGTGATTGGGGCCATCCTATTGGCTACTTGGGACTCGTTGACAATGTAGGTGAGCATTGGCGGGTCCTTTGCTTCTATTGTATAATTCCTTTGGGTGTTCCTGGTGTTATCATCGATGTGAGGTCCCCCAATGATTGTGTCGATCTCCCTGATGATTTGGCCTCCAGAAAAGTGGGCCTAAATTCTCTGTCTGGACTCTCCTCGGTCCCTTGATTATCTTCTCTAGGGTGACTGCTCTCTATGCCTTCTCTCTCTCCTGTTCAGGGAGGCGAATCTGGGAGAATATTCGTTCCTCTTGGAGGGATGTGGGTCGCTTTGATCCGTGCATTGAGGAGCGTCTCTGCACTCGCTGGTGTCATGGCCATAGAGTTGGTGGAAAGTGCAAAACCTTGCCCTTTCCAAGGGCTTGCCTCATATCTTACAGGCGTTGCACCGGGGCCTCTTCTTCTCTGCGTGAGAAGTACTGGTTCGAGAATGCATTCTTCAGATCCGGCCAACTCTTGATGCTCAGGGGAGGAAGTCTGCTGTACCAAACTTCAGCAGCTCCGCTTAAGGTTAAGTGGAAAGCTCTGCACTTCAAAGCAGGCGAGGCTCCCCTGAGGCTCATTTGCGTTATGTAATTGGTGAGGTGCTTCTCTGGGTCCCCCTTTCCTTCATACTTGGGGATCTTAGGGGGCATAAAATTCGCAGGTATTGGGAAACTTCGGATTTCCCTTGAGAAATGGAGGTTATCATCATCATCATCAATTTCATAGGATCGATAAGGCCCATCTGACCCTTCATCATCTTGAATGTTCCGAGAAGGTGGAGGTGCTGCTCCTCGACTATCCCAATCAACTAAGTCCCTTCTCTCCTACCTATTTCTAGGAGGAGGAGGTACTTGTTCTTGCTTCTATTCTTGTCGAACTAATCTTCGCACTGAGTGGACCCTATTACTAGGGTCCTGCCTTATTCGGTTGAAGACGCTGACTGACCTTTGTGCTTCATATTCTTGAGAAAAATTGTCCTCCAATTGTGGTTTTGTTGGCTGGCTCCTTTGCACATAGGATGTGGCTTCCGCAACCACTTCTCTTTCGAGACGGTGCTCTCTGTGCTGGCTCATATGGCCTCAGGAATGAGATGCTGGGGCTTTCTTAGTTGGGTAAGATCTTTGAGGCATTTGAGAGCCCTGGTGACCTCGGGCTTGCATGAGAAGTTCATGCATCGCCATATTCTAGGCTGCGATGTCTCTCATGTCCGTAGCTATTTGAGTTATTCCTTCAGTGAGCATGTCTGTTCTTTCACCTCGGCGACGTCGGTGATGGGGTCTCTGGAGAGTGACATTGTTACGGAGCACCTCTTCTTCAGAGGCCTCTCTCATAGGATTTTCGTCTTCATGGCTATAACTCATCTTATTTCCCTTTTCAAGGGTGATAAGAACTTTGATTATAACTCGACTTTGTTCTTTTTCAAGAACGTGCCATTTCAAGTTAATTCACTAGTTTTCTGGTGGTTTCTCCGGTGGAGAATGCATAACTTTGGACAAAAAGTTTCTCACAGATGACGTCAATCTGTTGACCTCACAAATTGGACCCTCCACGTGGCCAACCGATAGCTACTCCACATATTCCTTCCTGCACACAGTCAATGCATGGTCAGATGGACACGGTCGGAACCAGCGGGGGTGGTGGTGGCCGCATACACTCCGACGGTCAAGTTGGCCTCATGTGATCGGAACAATGCAAAGGTCGTGCGAAATAGTGGGGAGAAGAATATATATTTGCTTGTTATGGAAAGCTATGTCATAAGAGTTTCATTACCTTTGCCTCTTGTCAAACTTTGGGTATTTATAGGTGAGGAGAACCGTTGGATGTGGAACACGTGTATACATTTGACGGTGTGAGGCGTCTTCTCATAGGCGTCAATCGGCCGCGTCTATAGAGTGGGTGGGTAATTACTTATCCCGAGTTAAGTTGACATAAAGTTGATACGTCACATCAATTAGGCTCACGGAGACGTCAAGTCAATTAAAATTTGGGGGCAGAAAGGATCTTGAAATAGATTTCTTTCTGAAATTGGTGGTGGATTCTGATAGAGAACCTCGGAATATACAGAGACTCGGCTTCAGGGGTAAGGATGCTTCGGTTAAGTAGATTGTCTGTCCTATCAGTGCGTTGGTAGATCGACGACATCGGTGGTGGTGTCACTTCGGAACCACTTCGGATGAGTATTAAACACCTAGCGTGACTCGGTGGTAGACTTTCCAAAGTGGTTCAGATAGGGGCGTAATACTTAATATCACCGCCATTCTTGGACAGTATAAATACTTGCAAGTAGTTGAAAAAAGGGTCCCTTGATTTCTACGACTTATTACTACCTTGATTTCAACATCATTAACAAATTGTTGGGTTTTTCAATGTGCATTCCTCAACTTTTCGAACAATTTTGAAGTTTAAAAGATCTAAAAATTGTTCGAAGAAGATGGATTTGATTTGGTGGCAGAAAATAGAGAAAAAGGAAGAATGGTTGGGGAAGAAGATGATGGTGGAGGTGGTGATAGCGACTGGTTTTGCTCGGTGGGGTGGGGTGGGGTGGGGGGTTGGGGATACGATGATGAAGATGAAGTCTGGACGCGGGGATGGGGGTGAGATTTGTCGTTTGGAAGAGTTGGTGCAGAATTTTTTTTCTTGATTTAATTATCATAATTGTGTTTTTATGAAAAATATAATTTTACCATTTTACCCTTTTCAATTTGATCAAAACTGGTAAAAAAAAAATTTATTGAGTCAATTAACGGTCAAACTAACAGAAACCATCCATTTGGACTTCAGGTGCTAATTTTTGAAAGATTTGGAACTGTGAGTGACACAAAATGAAAGTTAAGGTAAAATCTGTAAAAAATGTGATAGGTTTGAGATCGCTGCTACAATTATACCTTAAAATTACTTTTAAATATTTTTGTATTTTGGTGTTCAAATCATCATCGTCCTCGTCGAGATTGATGAGGATGACTAGATAAATGAGGAAGATGAAATATTTATAATTTTAACATCTTTTTTGTATTTACTAATCATTACAATTTGTTTAACTTGTATCTATCTTATCAAAGGTGGGGAGTTGACAATATTTTAGTACTCCGTCTGTCCCAGTTCCAAATATATATGTATGTTTCCTAATTTAAAATATTTTATTTTGTTATTTTAGTAATATACCCTTATTCAATTTTTCTCACTTAAAATATCAACTTTTTGAAATCATCCAAATACACACATTTCTTACTTCTTGAAAATATAGAACAACTCTCATTTTTTCTTTTTCAAATTAAATCATTCAAATTCTTTACAAATTTCAACAATAATTTACTATTACATATTGAAAAATTAAATAGGGGTAAGCTATGAAAGATTTTGGCAAAAATTAATTTTTCAATGACATTAAAAAAGGTTTTTTAATCTGTGTGAGAAACGAAATATGCCTATATAATTGGGACGGAAAGAGTACTATAAAGTGGTATCGTGATTCTTCACACGGGGTACTTTCAATGATGACTTGGCCTTATAACCACTTTTTCACATCGGTCAAAAATATTTATCATTCACCATAATGATCTTTTGTTGATTAAAAGATAAGAATACCCTTTAAGTATTTTACACAAAGGTAATCGTATTACTACAACAAAATTTACTTATTACACCACGTTATAATCACGCCACAATTAAAATATATTTTTAATAAATATACAACAACAAATTTACAATTATACTCCTAATCTAATAAAAATGAAAATGAAAAATAAAAAATACATATTGTGATGTACTCATAATCCCAATATTACTCCTCATTTTTCTCATCGTTTGCATCCATTCTAAATTTTTTGAAAGCAAATATATCTAGTTTCTTTCTTCTTTTTTTACAGCCACCGGAAACGCTATTCACTATTGGAAGATCAAAGGAGGGCACGAGGTCATATTCACTCTTGAAATTGGTTTTCCAATTGTTAAGGATTTTGAATATCAAGTAAATACCCATTAGCTAATTTTCTCAAGTCAATGTTCTCTCCCCCTTCCCTCCCTTTAGCATATTGCTTTCTTGATCAATGTTAATTCCAAAACCTGTAACTATGGCAAGGATATAATGGATGAGTCAAGGCATTATATGATTATTATTATTATTATGATAAATTTAAATGTAATTATAATGAAGCAAGACGGTTCCAAACGGAAGAAAATCTTTTACATAATTTCCAGATTTCTGAACATAGAACATCAAATTTCAGTGGGAGGAAAAAAAACAACTGTCCTTATGATATTCCTTACAACAATTTGCAACCCTTCTAATACTCTTGCATTGACAAACTCTCCAAATATGAGCAACATTTGTATTGAAAATTGACATCAATGGTAAATCCTTTTACCATGACGAAAAGAAAATTATTTCGCCATCATGAAAGAAAGCAAAAGCTTTTGTCAACAAAAAAATTATGTACGATCTGATGTTGATGAAAAAGAGAGAAAAAATGAGGTTTATATTTGTGGTGGAATAATAATTTATTTTATTAAAAAGTTTGTTAAAACCCTAACTATGTAATTTTACTTAAGGCTATTTACGTAAATAAAAAAATGCTAAAAATCGTGGTGCACTTAATAAAATTTGTAGTGATAATATGATTACACAATTACAAAATATAAGTTTATTTAAAAAGACAAAAATACCCTTTAAATTACAGTAAAAACTAAACACTTTTAACTTAAAATTTCAAAATCAAGTCACTTTCCTTGTCTATTTACTCCAACACAGACAAAATTTTTTTCAACTTTCATCTGCTTCAACTTTAAATTCTCATAAACTTATCAAATGTTCAACAAAAATATTTTTTTTATATCAAACACTTCGAATCGATAAGTATATTTATGTACATTTAATTTTTTTTGTTAAATTAGTATATTTTTAAATCATTAAATTTTATTTCAACAAACATTATAGCATACACAGATAATTTTATAAAAAATGAGAAAAAATAATATTAAGGCCAAATGCCCTTGCCATTCATCGACGGAAAGTCCGACAGCTCTTTCTTTTTTTCCTCTTCTTCTCTTTTTACACTTATTAATTAATTATTTATGTTTAATCTAATTTTTTTCTAATATTTTGATTCGTAATGCAGATGTGGCATTAACATGTATCCTGATTTGTTACTTTGGTGAATTTCAAAGGAATAAAAATGGTCAACAGAAATATAAATGGACAAGTGAAGGAGATTTGGTTGAATTTTGATAACATCAAGTACATTGTTTACAAAAAATATACCATGATATACACAACATAATCAATGTCAATCTCTCTCAGTATGATTTGGAATTGAGATTTTTATTTCACTAGCATTCAACCATTCTGATTCCACCCGTGAAATTACTTCTAAGTGCAAATGAAGTTGCTAATTAAATTGAATCAAGGCTGCCAATGAACTCCCTTTTGTGTAAATTTATTAAGGAAGAATATCCTCGAGAGTGAATATGAAGATTCTGATGGAGGGATCCTAATTTAAATAATTTTTAAGATACAATGGAAATAGCTCATGAGGATAATGTGGGTATTTTCGAGACAACTGCTACTCACTATGATCTCATCGTTCCACATAGAATCCATAAGGAAGTTCAAGACAATGAGGATGAAAAGGGATTTACAAATTAGGATTTGACTGCTTTATCCAAACAGAGACATGAGTGGGATGAGAGTTCACAGTTGGGCCGAATACATGAACTTCTAATAGTTCAGTGTGGCTTTCGATGATGAAGATTTGCATGTTGATCGATTGCTTGACACGAAGAGAAAAGATGTGTACCAAATTGTAATGAAACATAACTTTGAGTTTAAAGTAAAGAAATCAAACAAGTTTACATACACAATTATTTTTGTGGATAACAATTGCAATTGACATTTGAAAGCGAAGAAGATGGATACGAATGAGTTCTTTGTAGTTCACAAGTATGTACGGAAACATACTTGTGAAGTGGTATGGTTTCTTGGTCGATAGATAATGCACAGATGATTTACGAACCTGTAGATATCATCAATGGCATTCGTCGAGAGTATGGGTTAGTCATTAGCTACCAGAAGGCCTATAACTCTAAAGAATATATATTG
The DNA here is from genome assembly GCF_002742605.1 of Olea europaea var. sylvestris. Taxonomy (NCBI): domain Eukaryota; kingdom Viridiplantae; phylum Streptophyta; class Magnoliopsida; order Lamiales; family Oleaceae; genus Olea; species Olea europaea. The sequence continues at coordinate 20,820,084 of NC_036246.1, forward strand.
GAGGATTTAATGGTTTGATGGAGGAGAATTATACCAAGGTATTGCCATAATATGAAGAGAACTAATCATAACTCAACATTTTTTATTGAGACTGATTGTAAGAATCACTTCAAGTATTTTTGTATAACTCTTGAACAATGCATTCGAAGATTTCAAAATGTAGTACGACCCTTAATTCTAATTAATGGTACAATACTAAGAGCTATATATGAAGGAAAGTCGATTTATTGTTATATGTTAAGATGTCAACATCCAAATTTACCTTCTTGTATTTGACATAGTTGATAGGGAGAATGATCTAGAGATGTGATTGTTCTTTACAAAACTAAGAGAAGTAATTAGGTGCGTCAAAAACCTTGCATTTGTATAGTTGAAGTTTTTTCCAAGGTACATCATCGTTATTGCAGTGCTATATACAGGGCAACCTAAAATCTAAATATCGAGGCAATAATATCGTTGCATTATTTAATAGAGCAACAAAGACTTACAATTTCAAAGAGTTTGATAAGTTTATGACTGAAATAGAAAATAAATCACATGATACATGAGATTATCTAATAGAGATGGGGGATCAAACATTGGGCATGATCACAATTTTCAAGACGTCGATACAACATGATGATTTTGAACAATACATAGTCGTTCAATGCATTATTTAAGAATGATCGAGTGTTACCAATTTTCGCAATGATTGAGCACATTTGTAACAAGTTGTAGTAATGATTTTACAAACAACGTAAGGAATTACAGAACTGCACGAGTGGGCTAAACTTGGTTCATGAAGATAAATTCTTCAAAACTCTAGAGATAGCGAGAAAGCTAATTGTAGAACCATTGGATCAATTTCATTTATCTGTGAGATGCGAACGTAATATCGGATATATCATAAACTTCATAATACATGCATGTATAGACAATTTCAATTAGAGAGCTTTTTCATGTGCGCATGTAGTCGCAATATCTATGTATAGAGGATTTCCACCACACAACCTATGCACTTATTATTACATGGCTAATTATTAAAGAGCAACATATGCCAAAACTATATTTCCTCTACCAAATGAAGTCGAGTGAGAAGTTTCCAACCTCATTCTTCCACTTAATAATTGGTTGCGTTGACCTAATAGTTGACTTCTCGTTTTAATTATTACAAACAAATTGCGTTTATTTCTAACAAATTGAATTCGACCGTTGTCAGTGATTATTGAAAATCAACGAAGAATGAAGACATGAAAATCAAGATCGAAAGACATGAACATGGACAAACGATTTTGGCACTTGACAATCAACTAGTTGGCAAATTGATAAACATCGAGTCTTGACGTCAAAAATCACATTGGAGAAACATTGATTACCAAATTGAAGACATTAAATATAATGAGTTTTTTAATTCAAATGTAAAGGTATTAACTTCAATTCTTCACATCGATTATAGCTCAAAAACTTCCTTATGCACAATAACATTTTCACGTGACAAAAGACTACTTGCATAAAAATTAATTTTAAAAGATAAGTATCTCGATTTCGTAATCAAACATTTATAAAAATACTTATCCATACAAAATAAATGAGAAAATCTTTCGAAGACCTATATAGATAAAACTTATCACGAAGGAAACGTCCGAAGACAGTTCTCTGCCCGTTCAGACATCTGGATGCCCCAACGGTCATTTTTTTGACCGTTCTCAAATGGCTAGTGTTTACCTTGTCCGGATCCCAATCGGACGTCCAGATGCTATGTCCGGATTGACAAATTTTTGATCGTTTGAGTACTATAAATATCCCTTTCTCTACCTCGTTTGCAATAACTTTCTTCGAGCATTTAAGAGAGGCATTTATTGATTTTTACTATCCTATTTTTCAATCTTTAGAAGATTAAAATATTTAATTCTTGAAAAGCTTTTTGAGTGATCAAAGTTTGTAAAAAATATTTTATCTCAATCAAAGTTTTTCAACAAACACTTGAGCATACTTCTCTCTTAATATTTAATTGTGTTCATATAATTTATTAAGAGAGAAGTTTTCACTTGTAATTTTTTTTTATTGTGGATCGTGTTGAAGTATCGAAAATTTCAACGTTGTAAAAGGATTGGTGCTCCTTGATTGCAAGTCACCGGAAGCATTGTAAGGATTGAATTGTGCCATAAGTCAATTAAAAATAGTGAAAAAGGCCTTGCTCGTGACGGAGAGCTTGGAACGTGGGACATAGATCGTTGTTTGGATCGAACCTCCTTAATTACATCGTTTGTACATCTCTTTCCTTCTACTCATTATTTTCTTGTGTTATCTTGTTTGCATATTATTTTTGCTAATTGTTTAAATTTGCAATTATCTTTGAAAAAGGTTTAGCTAACCAATTTACCCCCTTTTGGTTAGTTATTCTTAGGTATTTGGAAGCATTTACATTTGCAATGTCATGGTAATCGAGTTGTGAAGCCAATAGGATGTTATTCGTTGGCATTGAATGAGAAAAGAGAGTTTTGTAAGTTTAAAAAATATGCCCAATGTCCAGATCGATTTGATACAAATATTTCAAAGAATGTGAATGCCAAGGATGGTAAGATCACGTATTTGAAAAGTCATGTTCTATTCTAGTGGCTTTTTCGAATAGGTATAAGACCTTATGTCAATAAGGATGTTAGTACTACAATTATTAAGCTAGCCACGTTCTTCCAAAAAATTTGCGCTCGAAAGCTTTCTGTTTCGGACTTAGATGCAATGCAATATAGGATTGTACTTGCATTGTGCAAGTTGGAAGAGATTTTTCCTCCTGCCTTCTTCGATATCATGGTCCATTTAGTTATCTATTTACCCTATGAGGAGATGATGACTGGACCAATGTATAATCGTAGCATGTATCCATTTGAAAGGTAATATCAACACTTTTAAGATAATCATGTTCGCAAATATGTAACATCCAAATTAATGGTTATTTTATTTCAATTTAGAGCTTTAGGAACAAAAAAAAAAATATGTGAAAAATAAAGCTCGTCCAGAAGGTTCAATTGATGAGGGATATGTCAATAAGGGGGCATTGACTTACTGTTCGATGTACCTTTGTGGTATTGATTTTATATAATAATTTTTTTACTAATTTTATTGATTTTATATAATAATTTTATAGAAAATTATGATTGTAGCTCAAAAATGTAATTTTAAAAATAACATTTGCTTAAAGACCCTTAATCCTCCCCTATAAATGGGGAAGGATATTTTTATTTACATCTCTTCGTAAAAATAAAAATAAGGGTGCATTTGATTGAGAGTATGAAATTTGCATGGAAAGAAAATAAATTCTAGACAATTCAATTGCCTATAATTTATTATGAAAATTATTAATTAAATATGTTTGATTGATTTAGTTTTTAATCTAGAAAATATTATACATGTTCATTTTTCGTTGGTAGGTAGATGAGAGAGGGAATATATGAGAGAGAGAAATAGAGAGTGAATTCGTTGGAAAATAAAATTCTACTCCGCCTAAAGAAAATATTTTCCTTCATTTTGAGGAAATATGATCATGTGGCCAAAAGTATGAAAATGTTTTCCATCAAAAAAATGTTTATCAAACAACACAAAAATAGGATTTTAGGTGAAAAACATATTTTTCATGAAAAATATTGACAATAAAAAATTCATTTTTTTTTTTATTTAGTCCCTATTGGGTCCGAATTTAAATTTAAATTCTATAACTCAAAATCAACAGTTAATTCTAATAACACATTTTACAAGATCTACAATTTTTCAAACATATATTTTATCAACTTTTATAAAAATCTGCTAAAAATTTAATTTTAATCCTCACCTAACATAAGTTTAGTCATAGGTCAACACCCTTCAATCACCTCTTAAGCTCTAGTTTTAGACATGTAAGTTGCGATATGGTATGTAATAATGTGACTAATTTAGAATTCTTAACTTAATGCATATTTTAAATCAATATATTGCGAAACAGGTGTTTAATGTTTGCGCCCCTCATAGTAGGGGGGCTGCGCATCTTTTTATTCGGTACGGGCCCCCCTTCTTATGAGGGTGTGTGTAATCAGGTGTGTCAACGCCCGGGTATAAATTGTAAAATTCTTAATGTTTTCAATTATAGTACAAAACATATAGAAATGTGAAATTATGTGTTTATCTATTATTACGTGATCTTAAGAGTTGGTTGTTTTACGTGTCCGGATTATAGTTGGGCCGCTTTGTTATCATAGTGTTGGCAGCTTAGTGTGTTGAGCTGATTCTTGGGTTGATTTATTGGGGTTATTTTATCAGAAAATTTGGTATCTGCATTATTCCAAAAAATGATTTCATAATTTACCATGTTACATTACTAAAATAAAAAATGCTAGATGACACATGAAATACATATACTTCATTCTAAAAATAAATCATACACCATATTCAGTAATTGACCCCTTTTTGAATTCAACATATTTCATGTTCTCCATTAATGTCGTTTCCTAATAAGCAATTCAAAAAATGATGATGGCTAAAAACGCAAAAACAATAATTGTCAGTCTGTTGAATAACTCCCATGTGATTCCATACTAGCATTATAGGCTTCAATATCATTGTGTAAGATGATAAAATGAAAAACATTTTTTTAACAAGATTTCGGATTGCATACACAAATACATACACTATTATGAAATAAATTGAATTTCCGGAGAATATCAAGGCACAATTAATTATATTGAAGCATGAACATAAATTTCCATACACAATTCCACGGTGTCTTCATTATGATTTTCACATTATAGAAAAATAAAAAAATAAAATCTGAAAATGAGAATAAAATGTTGGATATGTGCATATTATTTGTTGACGATAGATCTATAGAAGATCAAATTGGTAATTAGGTTTAGGAAATTTCTTGGTGGATGATTCAAGAGAAGGACGATCTGGTGGAGATTTTGGTTTGGAATATGAAAATACACGATTTTAAGGATTTTGTAATTAATTTGACATGTTAAGCACACGTTTGTTGGAACGCAATTAAAAGACACGTTTGTTGTAGTAAAATTAGCCAAATAATGAATGTCATATATGATTTAATTAGTTTTTCACATTTCTATTTTAGTATATAAAAACAACATTTATGGTTAAAGAAAGTTACGTAGTATATTTTAAATATTTATTAAAAAATAGGCGTGTGACATGATTTTCTCTTATTTTATTACCATAAATTTTGGCCGATATATTATCATTTTTGTGCATCATGTCAACCAATAATTTTGATTCTTTTGGTGTGCTCTTCACGAGTAAAAACTATTCAGGGAATCTCAGTTTCAACTCTTTGCTATGGAAAAAATTTATAGGGTCATATAAATGAGAGTGTTTCAACGGCTATAAATTTCAAGGAGTTGGCTCAATGGAAGGTTAAAAATGTTGGCATCATGACTAATAGGTAACGAAAAAAAATTGAATGACTAATGAAGTGTTTGTCGACCCTCTCATTGTTCTTAATTTTTTCTAATGAAGTGATTAATGGTGAAAACCTTCATAAGCTATTGACTAATAGGTTAAAAAAAATTTGAATGACTAACTTGAAATTTTATACAAACTTCAGTGACTATTGGTGAAATTAACTTTATTTCCCGAAGTCCTGAACCCTCATCAGACCGGTTTACTGTCAATTCTGGACCGCTCATTTGCTCGCTCCTTATAGCTCCACGCCCCCCGCAACCCAGCAACAGAGAAACACACGCTTCAATCATCTCTTTTACCCTGCTACCACACTCCTTTTCTCTGAATTGAAAAGATGAGTAAGATTTCGTACTCTTTCCTTGATCTCTAGTTTGGTTTATGTTTTTCCATTAATTACGATTGATGTTTTGTGTTTTTGGTAATTTTTTTAGTCATTATTATTTAATTTAATCAACAAAATGAATGACTTATAGACATTGATATTGTTTGTTTTCATCTCTCTTCTTTTATAAATCAGGATTTGGAAAAGTCGGCAGATTTATTGACCAAATCATTCGCCAAAGTGGTGTGAATCGTACAGCCTCCGATTTTAAGGTATCATGATAAAAAATGCAATTTCTTCGTATTTTATTAAATCTAGAAATAATAGCTGCATCTATAACTAATTATACTAATGATCTGAATTGTGACCGCAACGAATAGATTGGCTGAGTGCCAGAATTGATTATTAGTTTTGCTGTTCACTTTTTTCCTGGGAATCTGGTAAGCAGTAATCTGGTAGTTCATTTGACAGCTCTTAATTAGTGGTCACCTGAGGAAATGGAAAAATGGAGGTGCTTAGTTAATAGTTATCAATTGTAGATGAATGTTGTGTAGCGTGATAGCTGCAACAGAGATATGGAAATTCTAAAGAAGCATTAACCATAGTTGAAACTTCATCCTTTTTGGATTTGATAGGATGTTGATATTTGGATCACTCAGAGATTTTTTTTTTTTTATTTGATAGACGGTACTGTTTACCAAGATGAAGCTTGATGAATGTTCTGCCCACCAATGAGGGATATCCAACATGCAATTAACTGATTAAGTGCTTACTTCACTAAGTTTTAGAGTGATTATAGGAAGTGGGCCCCAAGGAAGGAATGTATGGTTAAAGTGTAGACAAAAGTTGTGGATCCTATGAAATGTGTGGATAAAAATAAATATACTTCTAAGAAGTTTTAATCTTTGCCAGACGTGTGCTAATTTGATCCAAGGGACTTTGCACCAATCAAGACTGCCTGAAACAAGTGCCGATTCTAGTGATGCCAAATTTTTTGACAAATTCTGCCATGGAGGAGGATGTGTTTGTGGCTATAGGAGTAGTTCTAAAACAATACGGAAAACACATGTCTTTCTTTACTAAGAAGTTGTCGGATGCTAATTGTGGGTATTCAACATATGATCTAGAATTCTATGCTCAAGATATTCACCATTGGCAATATTGTATGTTGTATGTGGATTTTAATGGTTACTTATATCATACTACACCTAGTTATTTGAATTCTCTAAGAAGCTCAGTCCAAAGCATCTTAACTAGAATTATTTTATTCAGCAATTTTCTTTCTTATTCTCGTTCTCATTCAAGCATCAACTTGTGAAGAGTAACAAAGTTGATGTATGCTTAAGTAATAATCTTTGAAGAGTTTTAAGAATCAGTAAAAAGAGGATATCCTTAGTGAGTTAATAGAAGATTTACTAAGAGTATTGGGAAAAATGACTTTTTTTGTTATGCATGATGATTATATGTTCCAAGGTAATCAACCGTGCATGCTGCAGGTTCTAAAACGGAGAAAATTATTAATGAGCTCTATGGCCGTGGTTTAGGTGGACATTTTGGTTGATAAGAGACTTTAGCTTTGATGGAACAAAATTTATCGTATTAAATGTCACAATATATTGAGGTAGAGAACCAATGTTTAAGTTCATTTTCAAAATATAGGTTCGCATTTCATCGCTGGCAATTGCTACTTCACCTTTTGTTCTTCCTAGTATGAACATTATTGAGTAAACATTCTATGGAGAACACTTGGATATCTGAGGGAGAGCTAAGCTATACGCCCACTCATTTAAGTCTCTTCAATCCAGAGTAATTGATGTAGGCAAGAGTTTATTATTTTCAAATCCTTCTTGTAAAAGTATTTCTGTTCTTATTGGACTTGAATTTTAGTTGGTTGGGGATTAGATTTTATATGGACTCTTAAGTTATTGTTTCTTTTAGGTTTCGAACAATAATTATGATTACTTTCCTAGTTACAGTAGTTTTTAAACTAACCTAGTGACTTAAGCTTGACTGGTTTCTCTTGGTTTTGGAGTCTCTAAGGGTTATAAAGCCTCTAATAAGGCCTTGTCGTTCCATAAAACAATAATAACCAAAATTTCTGGTTTGCTGGAATTTAAATCTTGGGACTAAACCTTTAGTGTTTACTTCGATATCTGCCAATTTCTGCCAATATCCCTTTGTGTTGGTTAACACTGGTTCCCTTATCACTAGTATTTGGATATAAAGATCTCTTTAATATTAAAGTTGAAAATTGATCAAAGATGTTATATTCAGGTTGAAGTCTATGATTCGAATGAAGTCAATTATTCGAAGAAGTAGAGAGTATTTTAACAGATGCTTTTACTTTATTTATATTTTTTCTTTTTAAGATTGTGGAATTGCAGTTTTTTTATTAGAAGTGCAAAAGTATATCAATTATAAAGTATAAACACCCAAAGCACAATTGTCCTTGTTTGTTTTTAAAAAATCTTCCATGGCAGGTTTTAGTTCCTTGTGGTGGATTTGCCATTAAATCAACCATGACAGAAACAGAATGGTCGATCCTGCAAAGATGTTACTAATTACTTTTTCAATAAGATGCTTAATTGACTGGGTTAAATAATATCAATGCATGTGTTAGATACACCAATGTTGCTCAAGCCTTGCATCACTAGTTTCCAGTTTGAAGATTATACAAATTAAAATTTACTAATAATATATGTTACTTACTATTTGAATGGATTATTTTTCATGGTGGTGATTACATATTCTAATTAGCTTATTTAATGAAAGGGGAATGGTGTAGCACTATTTATATCTGACATATAAATACTTGAAAAGGTTACCGAAATACTTGAATGTTTGGACTCTTATGTAGATGTTTATGGTTTATGTTTTCAATTTAGACGGACAGACTCACATATTTGGACATCTTACTGGTTAATGATAAAGTCGTCATCATTCTTCCAGAGAGGTACTGTGAAAATTGGGAGTTCTTTTCTACATAAAGGTGGATCTCCATTTAATGAGCCTTTTATATGATTGAAGAACTGAATCTTCATCCGTCAAATTTCATTGTTATTGTCATATAAGGCACTTTGCTTACCTGCTATAATGGTTGGAGGCTCAATTTATTTCTCATAATTCTAATGTATGACATTTCATTGATTGATTTTAACTCGCGTTAATAGATCTGTTCACTCCATATGAATTAATTTCTTGACCATTTAATGCAAGATCATGCTGAATTTACTGGTTTGAGGAAATTCTATTCCTCTTCATTTATTGAGTACAATTGACTTACAACAATTACTATAAGGGCGAAACTTCACATTTTCACTTGGATGACAAAGCTTGCACATTTTGTGCCACATGATTCAGAACCATTTAATTGTCTTCCAATGCTCAATTCTGTGCCCTACTTTGCTTATAACTTTATTGTGTGAATTTCTTACGACATTGTTTTCTTTCGCAGAAGCATGATCTTTTACAGAAATTATCTTGTGTAAGTTTCACTTCTTTTTAATGATGTGTACGTATGATTTCCAGGCTGCTCCACTCTCGCCTGCACTTCTTTCAAAGCATGGTCAAGATGGAAGTGGGTCTACTGGAATGATGTCCTTGAAAGTATTTGCACTTCTTGGTGCTGGGGCTTCAGGTCTCCTGAGTTGTGCAACAGTAGCTTACTCTTCTGATGAGGCCGAGCACGGGTTAGAGTGTCCCAGCTATCCATGGCCCCACAAAGGGATTCTCAGTTCATATGACCATGCTTCGTAAGTAAATGATTTGTGCACTAGCATTCTTCTTCAACTGTTTGGGGAAATGGTTACACTAGGCTAATCTACCTGATTGAATTTGGAAACATAATCACTGTTTGTGTGTGCAGGATTCGTCGTGGTCACCAGGTTTACCAGCAAGTTTGTGCATCATGCCACTCAATGTCTCTTATTTCTTATCGCGATCTGGTTGGTGTGGCTTACACTGAGGAAGAAACTAAAGCTATGGCAGCAGAGATTGAAGTGGTTGATGGTCCAAATGATGAGGGTGAGATGTTCACTCGCCCTGGGAAACTGAGTGATCGTTTTCCTGAGCCTTATCCTAATGAACAAGCTGCAAGGTTTGCCAATGGAGGGGCCTATCCCCCTGATCTAAGTCTTATCACTAAGGTATTCTTTTGCTCTCTCTTGATTTGAAGAAATATTGAGAAACCTTTATACCTCTGTTGCTAATTATTTTTCCTCTCAGGCCCGCCATAATGGTCAGAATTATGTTTTTGCTCTTCTAACTGGGTACCGTGATCCTCCTGCTGGCGTGATGGTAATTTCTGCTTCTAAATTGTCCGTTTAAAAAAAATAAAAAATAAAAAATAAAATATTGGAGAGCAAATAGTAGTGAAATATTTTGCCCTTGTTTGGTAGAGTAAAAATCATATTTTTAGTAGATTTTGATAAAATTTGATAAAATGTGTGATTGAAAAGATATAGAAGTTGTGAAATCCATAAAATGTGCAGTTAAAATTAATTATTGACTTTGAATTAAATTTTTATCAATTTTTTTAGCTCAACCAAAAAGGGGCTTTATAAATTTTATTACATTATTGCAGGATAATCTAATCCATAAATTGATGTAGAGTAAAATTTTATATTGATTGCACCTATTTTGGATCCTGACATCATTCTAAATGGGAGTAGCACGAGCAGCTAAATTTTTACTGTTGTCTGATGCTGTCGTGCACGTGCTCCTACTCTCGCTCGTAGAAGCTCTTGATTAGGTGTGGTAAGAAGTTCTTTTATTGAACGTAAAGGCAAGTTTGTTAAAATATGGATTCTTATATGCTTAAGATGAAAGGATCCGTATGTCATAATGTTGTGTGCGTCTGGGGTGACTGATATAGGTACACGAGCCTTCATTCAGGAGTCCATATAATGTAGTCCTTTAAATAATTTTTTTCACGCTAGCTACATTGCTCCCACTCTGGTGCGGTTTATGGTTTTTAGATTACAACTGAATAGATCATTGATGTTTCCATTCTGCTGAGGCGAATTTTTTCCTGACATTTTTAATACCTACATAGATTCGAGATGGGCTACACTATAATCCTTATTTCCCTGGCGGAGCTATTGCTATGCCTAAAATGCTTAATGACGGTGCTGTCGAATATGAAGATGGTATCCCTGCAACAGAGGCACAGGTGACTTCCTTAGCCTTTGAGTTGCATAATTATCCGTACCTTTTACATCTGGAAATCATGTAGTGTTGCTTCTTCATTGTGCAGATGGGAAAAGATGTCGTATCATTTTTATCATGGGCTGCTGAACCAGAAATGGAAGAACGAAAGCTGGTAAGGCCTCTTTCTCCCTCTCTGTATCTTTCTGCTTAAGCTCTGCAGAAATTTTGAATCCAGTTTTTCGGTTTTCTTATACTGCATTTGAGTGCTCTCTCTCTCTCTCTCTCTGGGAAGCATATCAATGAACCCTAAACAGAACACTATCCCTAACCCTAAACATCCTTTATGATCTGAAATCATTAACCTAACGCAGTTTTAGAACAACCAATGTTCGCCTTACTATTTTTTCATTTTTTTTTCTCTTTATTTTTGTTAAAATTATATTGCTAATTGTCTCAGTGTACATGGTTAAAGGTCATTCACAGTGTTAACAATTAATAAAGCCAATCGGTCGAGATATTATACAAATCTTCTTGTTCGAATCCTTGTTTTGGTTGTCTAACCTTCTTCCCATTGAAATGCTGACAGATGGGTTTCAAATGGATCTTCGTATTGTCTCTCGCACTTCTCCAAGCAGGCTACTATAGACGTTTGAAATGGTCAGTTTTCAAGTCCCGGAAGTTGGTCCTCGATGTTGTCAACTAAACCTCGAAGAGTTTTATCAAGATGTTCAAGCACTAGTAGTTAATTAACATAGGAAATTAATTTTAGGTTTCACGTTCTATAGCCTATGCTAATCAGTATAATAAGTATGTTTTTTGAGTAATAAATACTACTTGGATACACTGTATGTTTTTACTTTTTATTCACTGCCCTTGTGTCTGTAACAATTGAGGGTTAGTTTCTCTATAACAATCTTGATGTGCTGTATGTTGCACCGTTTGGAAAACTTTTGAATGAAAGTTTATTTATTTTGTGTATATTGTCTCAATTTTCTATTAAAATTCTGCTGTAAAGAGCAAGTTCTTCCAATGCATGAGCAGCAATTTATTAGGAAAATAGTGTTTAAAAAACAAAAACAGAAACAAAAAACAAATATTTTGTGCCTCTCTTAGAGCTAAGAAATTGCAAGATCACAGATGAATGAGAGAACCAAAGTAGAAATCTGAACTCCGTGTGATCTAGACATTTGGAACCTAATCAGATTGATATCTGCAACCAGTTTCCCTAAAATTGAATAGGAAACTCGATCTAACCAATGAAATCATCATCGTCCTAGTCATCGGGAAGTGGCCGATTCCGTGCATTATTTAGTTCCGATTCATGCCTGCAATGATGAAAACATTCATTGTCACGATTGTGTTGTCATCTTAACATAATTATCATCGATATGTATGGAAGACAAAACATTGCTAAATCTACATCAAAGGAACATGGAAAAGCCACTTACTTTTTTTTTTTTTTTTTTTTTTTTTACAAGGTGTCCTATTCTAGACTAATCCTTGGGTCTGTGATCCGGCCCCTCTTCACACAGTCCGGTTAATCGCAGGATGTGCCTCCAACTGGCCAGGGTCCGAGCGCTCCCCACCTGGTCTGACAAAGTGTCAAGCAAGCCAATCCAAGTTGCACCTTGCCTTCCAAGAATAATCCTTGCCTTCCAAGTTCCCACTTGCCTTCCAAGAATAAATCCTTGCCTTCCAAATGTTCCCTTGCCTTCCAAGAATAAATCATTGCCTTCCAAGAGCCCCATGTTTCGAACTCACGACCTCTGCTCTGCCAGGTTTGATAGCGTCCGTCCTTTGCCAGTGGAAAAGCCACTTACTTTAGTTGAACTTCAGGAGGAGCAAGAGCAGGTGACTCAACAAAATGAAGATTAGAATCCCTGAAGAATAATGTAATGTGTATCAGCAGAAACCCAAAGATTCATTGACAAACAAGAACCATCAAAAGAGAACAGATGTGGATTTGTTTGTCAATATTTTACCCTGCAAGTTTTCTAGCAAGATACAGGAATGGCTTCTCAAAGTTGTAGTTGCTCTTCGCTGAAATCTCATAGTACTGAAGATTCTTTTTCCGGTGGAATGTAACCTGCTTCTCTTTCACCTGCCTGTTCTTGAGATCTATCTTATTTCCGCACAGTACAATTGGAATATCCTCGCACACCCTGCAATTGACAGAAGAATATTTAAATCTGATTTGTAGTCGGGATAATTCAACTTTATGGGAAACATGGAGTTTCTTGAAAGAGCCTGCAGATATCCCGATGCCATGTTGGAACATTTTTGTAGGTAAGGCGTCCTGTTACATCAAACATTATGATAGCACAATTCCCATGAATACTGCATAGGTAAAAAAAAATTGAATTATATTAGTGTTAAAAATCATTCCAAGATGTAGAAAGAACATAGGCAGCTCACAGTCATTACTGAAAAGGCCAACATAGACCATGTTCTTCCAGCTATTTCTAAAGGAAAAATGCAAGTCCAAATCTGCATTTACATGCATCAATCAGAGGAATGTTTTTGCAAACTTTAACCACGGCAATGTAAACTATGCACTGACCACAAATTGTAAAGTAAATGAAAAAGATATTAGCAGTCTGAAATTTAACTAGCTTTCTAATGCCAATCTATTATGGAAGACTCTGTTCCAAGAAAGAGTTTTTAACAAAATAAAAAATAAAAAATAAAAAATAAATTCATTGCTGAAAGATCCATCTCAACGTAAAAGGAACATCAGTGAACGCTAGATAATGAACACACATATAAATCTAAATTAAGAGTTAAAAGAACATTCCTATTGCCTGTAATTTTATATTAGTAACAAAATATGAAATCCTTTAGAGGCATGTAATAGCACAAGTCAAATTCGTAAGCAAACATAGGAAAAATTGAGCACTACTTCTAGATGTTACTAAACATCCAAAAATGTTATGAGCTTATTCCTGTCAACGACGTATGTCATAAACAAATGAGCTTTGTAGCTGATATAAATTATTCAAAACTACAGAATAAAAAATGTATGCCAAGAGAAACATAAATGGATCCAAAGATTCCTAAATTTCTTGGTAAAGAAAAAAATTATGTCATTGTCTTTCCTTTTTGTTCATCTTTAATTCATCATAACCATAATATTGTACCAGACAATATCTAATAGCATTCACAAAGTAGGAATAGTAATAATGACTCTCCAATGAAATATGGATTTTGCTCCTCTACCAGACTTGTAAATGATTTGGTAGAGGAGCCTCTCTCACAGCATTGGGACCTATTATTAAAAAAATGTCAAAAAACACCCACCCCCACCTCCAAATGTGAGTAGAGTTGCTCTATCAGATCATTTACAGATCTGGTAGAGTAGCACGGTCCATGAAATATAAACTTACTAGTAATTATCTCGAAGTCCTCCAAACTTCTCTTGCCCAGCAGTATCCCAATAGTAGAACCTTATTTTGCCGCAGTTTGTAAAGAAGTCCAATGGATATACCTCTACACCAATTGTAGCTGCAATCCAAAATAGAAGCATAATAGTCATTCACTACATCAACTCAATGCACATAATTTGATTAAACTATAAAAATTGCGTCCGCCTACTCCTAAATAGGCACAAGATATTACATTCGTACTTTGATGCACACCAAGGGGGACAGATTCATACGGACTAAAAAGCCAAAAATAAAAAATAGGCGCAAGATATTACATTCGTACTCTGTGCATATACATGTATATAAAAGTTGAATCTCAATCTTGACAGCCTCCACCGCCTTGCCTTGCCTCTAGAGCTTTCGGAGGGAGGTAAATCACGGGATGTGTTCCAGCAGGCCAGGGAACAAGAGCTGCCTGTAGACTGCGCCTACAAAGAGTCAAATTCCATGTTTCAGGAATCGAATCCCCACACTGCGGCTGTCAGCAAGGCGTGAGATAACCTCACTCCTGTCCTTTGTACCACTAGACTATGCCTCGGGAGACTGCATATACATGTATATGCACATATACATGTATCAATATGTTATAGGGATCAGTAAAGTATATCTAACCTTATCATTCCGACTAAGACAAGCTAGACATATGTATATAGATGAAAAAAATATTCACATGCGTAAATAGATATTCATATCCTATTGTATATACATGAAGAAATACGTTGATTTCTAAGCAATAACATTATATGCTCATATACAGAAATAGAACCGACACTTACGCTCATATTTCTTCTCGAATTCTCCAGTAAGATGGCGTTTAACAAACGTCGTTTTCCCTAACGTCATTAAACCACAAAATAATCAACACAATACTCATTTCAGCTCTCAATTATATGGAATTAAAGATCCAAAAATAAAAGCATGGTATAAAATTTGATAATTAAGTGAAAAATATCAGAAAACTTAGTAAAATCACCTGTACCGCCATCGCCCACGACGACAAGCTTGAAGTTTGGGTAATCCACTGGCTGTTGATTCGGAAGTGCCTACACACAAACATGTAAGTACGTACATACATACATGAATGCAGATCAATGTGTGCAAAATTTGCGGAAATTCAATATGCATAATTAAATTTGAGTGATTACAGAAGATTTACCATAGCGAGAGAGAAACTATTCGTGATTTTGAATGGAGGGAGAATAGAAGCGCAGAGGGATTTATTTATTTATAGAGGAGGAGGTGTGCTTTTCGCTTGAATACGCGGATTTTTTCAGCCGTAGGATTCTGTTTGGCTTAATCTTGGCGCGTTAGTCTTGGCCGTTCACGTGTCCTTGATGGAAAACGAGGCCATACTGTTTTTGGAATATCAGAAAATTGCAATTAGGTTTTCCTAAAATTTTCAAAAAGTGCAACTGTGCAACGGTTCTTTAACCTTTAAATATTTGCAAGGTAGTAAATAGCACAAAATGTACTTACCTTTCATTTTTTTGATATTTTCACTCCTATTTCCACCTTTTATTATGCAAAAGATCATTTCCATCTATTTTTTTTTTCAATAAGAGATGATTTTACCCTCTTATTCAAATAAAACAAAAAAGAAATGAAATGAAAGTTTAAACAATTAATTGCAACAATAATCCCAATTTTCAAGAAATTACAAAAATTAACATATCATCACTGAAATTGCCCAACCACCACACCCACCCCACTACTATCAACACCATTCAAATCATCATTGTCACCTCAAATTCTTGATGCACCATCGTCACCTTCATTTCAAATTCACAACAACCACCACCTCATCTGCCTCAAACCATCACCACCACCCTCACTTCAAATCCACCATCAGCACCCATCTTCATCCCTTTCACAGCCCACAACCACCTATCTTCTACAGTCAACTATCGTCATCTCATCTTCTCATCTCATCTTCTAGAGCCATCCCTCTTCATCTTTTTCATAGCTCACCACCACCCGTCTTCCACAGTCAACTACAACAAATACTGCTGACTTCTACTTCATTGGGCAGCTATTTTCGACACCAAAGTTAATCTTGAGTTATGACGACGGAGCTTCACTGATGACAATGCTGCTGTATCAATTCATGAGATGGTTGGACTTTGAAATTTGATTTTTATTTTTAGTCCACCATGTGCAATGAGTCAAATGCCCCTTATGCTTCAACAACTTTGGTGGCAAATTTCCTATGGGGTGCATGAGAGTTCCACCAGAGAAGGACCTTCGGAGGCGGTGATAGAGACAAATAGCAAGTGGTAAATGAAGCTAGAAGGCATATTATAGATTTGAAAATTTGGGGGAAGTTGATTAAATGATAAAGGCGTGGGAGTAGAGGGTAGTTGGGTATTTGGTTTCCGGTTACAACGGTTGGAGTTGATGGTGGGGTCGGATGGAGAGAGAGAGAGAGAGAGTCATAGGTTTTTTTTTTTTTTTTTTTTGAATGAGAGGGGGAGGGGATTATTGAAATGGAAAGTTAAATAAATTTTTGAAAATTTGGGACTATTGTTGCAATTAATTGTTTAACCTTTCATTTCTTTTCTTTTTGTTATATTTGAATAAGAGGGTAAAATCATCCCTTTATTAAAAAAAATGAATGAAAATAACTTTTTGCGTAATGAAAGATGGAAATAGGGGGTAAAAATGCTAAAAAATGAAAGATAAGGACGTTTTGAACAATGACATTAAAAGGTAGGGACATTTTGTGCTATTTACCCTTTGTGAAGGCGTCTCAAACCTTTGAGAAAATAGTTGGCTGAAAGACATTTATGATAGCCTAAGCCTATGTTTCATCAGGATTAAAATTAGATTTTTAATAAATTTAAATAGAAGTTGATGAAATGTGTAATTGAAAAGTTGTGAGACCAATAAAATATGTTATTAAAATGAATTGTTGGCGTTGACTTAAATTAAAATCTAGCTTTGAATTGGTACCAAACATGAACTAAAAATGACTAACAAAGAAGGGGTAAATTAGTTTTAAATTTTTTTTAAAAAATTAATCTTAAATCAAGTTAAGGGCAAGTAGATCAATCAAATAATAAACATAAATAAAATAACGATAAGTAAAAAAAGAAAAGAGAGGATGCAAACAATATAATTTTGTAGGTTCAATTCAAACCAATGATATATGTCATTCGTTAACAAGCTCTTCGCGTAAGTCATTTTCGCTGTATTGATTGATTTATGGTGCAATCACAATCCTTACAACTCTTCTAATAACTTACAATTAATGAGTATTGATATTTATACAATATTGAGTTTTCACAGGACCTCAATATAACCTATAAATTTAACGAATTGATTTATAATAAAACTTTTCTTTTAATAAATGATACAAATAAATTAAGTACCAAAAGATGTTAACACTTCAATAAATAACAATGAATAATAGCTCAAATGTTAGTTGAAAAACTTTGATGAATATGATGATTTAAAAGTTTGATTCAATTAATCAAAACTTTTGATATGAAGAAATAGAAGAAATAAATATAATGTAAGCTTAATAATATTTTTTTTTCAAAATATTTTTCTCTTAAATGCATTTGAAAGACCTTACATTGAATACAAAAAGAGAACCTATTTATCGAGAAGAATTTGCAAAACAGTCTGGGAGTTCGGATGATTCTTCGATTGACAGTGACAATAGAGATGATCAAAATATAGTCATTGGACAAAAATTCAGAAATCAGAATGGTCAAATTTTTTTACTATTAAGATTGTTGGTTGATTGGATAGTCCGGCCAATCGATCACATCCGCCTAATTGACCTGATTTCGACCTTGTTTGATCCAATTTAAATGTTTTGAAAAATATAAACTTTAAAAGTGTTTTTAACTAGTTTTCAAGGTAAGTGATATTTTAAAGATATGATATAACTTCAAATTTCACTTTTGAAAATCAATCTTACCTGTTAACAAAATATTTTTGCAAGTGCTAATCAAAATAGCTTTCAGTGCATAAAATGATTTTTAAGCTTTAATCCATTCATTGCTAAATATCTAAATATTAGAACCTGTACATTCGAATTAAAAAGTCTAGTCTTTGATCTTTTTTCGAAGTTTGGCTTTTAGTCTCTTGTCTTGATCTTTTTTAGACATTTAACTTTTAAGTACTTGTCTCGGAGGATTTGTTTTGAATGCTTGATTTCAATCTTGATCTTTTTTATGAGTTCGATTAGTAATGATAGTCTTTGATTATTATCTTTTAACCAGATCGATCAATTTATCATATAATACTATGAAAACTATTGTCACTTAAATTCAATTACTAGTAAATAAGATTAACTTGTTTGTTAGGATTAAAACAATAAGAATAAAGTCAATCATATGTCAACAATTTCTCTCTTTCTGATTATAATAAATAAAATGATTTGCAAAGTAATATCAACATTTGATAAGGAATAAAAATATTAAATTCACTATTCCATATATTTTTCCTATCTTATAAAAATCAATTGTCATTCATTCAAAGCATATAGATAATTTAAAGTATATTCAATTCATATCAAATCTATCTCTCATGTCCCCCTTTCAACATAAACAAAAAGATAGCACATAGGAGAGCATGAGTGCGGCATTTATGATAAAAACTTAATAATCAACCATAGGAAGGAATAATATTTTTCCTCAAAAAACTATAAAATGCCAAATATATGCAAGATGAAACAAGAGATCAATCATCACATTCGTCGCAAAATGCATATCAAAACATGATGGATGAAGTATCAAAAGCATAATCAAAGTTTAATGATTATTTAGAAGGTTTCATAATACATAAAGTAGATACCAAATGTTAAGAGTACTTAACAACAAATCAATACTCTGAAAAAGGTGGAGGAGGAAAGAGTGAGTTGATGCATTTTGTAAAGCAAGCACTTATTGAAACAACTCGACAATTCCATTGGTGGAGGAAGTAAGAGAGTCGATATGGAAGTTCAAGAGATTGTAGTTATCCTAAGTGAATGTAAAGCCAGAGATCGAACATGGAAAGCTTGAGCTTGGAACATTGTGATGAGGGCTTGGAGGGATTGGCACATCATCCTTATCTTGATAATCATTGATCGTATCTTCATCATCTTCAAAGGATAGAGTTGAGGGTCCGACTTCATATCAAACCCCTTGGTTCTAACCACGCATTAACTCTCATTTTTTTGAAAGTTTGAATATTTATTATATCTGTAGGACGTTGAGAAATAGAAACCTCACCATTCAAAGATACCTCAAAATGTTTAAAAATTTTTGGTGAGAAGCATACCAAAACCAAAGGATAAAGCCTTGACTCTTAGTAGTGGTGTGAACAACGTTCATGTGACCAATGATAATAGACGAAAAATCTAATTTACGCTCGACCATCAAGTTGACATTTCCTAGGAACAATGATATAAGCAATGATGTTAAGTGAAACTTTGCATGGTAGAGAGAGTTGGTTGGAGCTAAGTTTTATGGGATGTTGGAAATGTTTACTGGTTACTTTACTACATGCCTCGATGGGATTATAACCCTCAAAATTTGGATAAGCCATATGATAAAAAAAACTTGATTCGCACAATTTTCAAGCTCAAGTAAAGTGCGAATGAGGGTTCTAGTAATTTTGATTTGGTTTCTTTTAATAGAACAGTTAATACCCATACCCATTCTTTAATTCATATCCTTGTAGTCATTGTTTGGTATCACTAAAAATCTGATTAAAATTTAAATCAAAGTTAACAATTAATTTTAACCACACATTTCATAGGACCTTCAAATTTTCTACCACACATTCCATAATTTTTTTTTTATTATCAAAATTTGCTAAAATTTTGATTTTAATCTCTACAAAATAGGATCTAATTTTAGATGTTTCACAAAAGTAACAAAAAAATTGTACGGAAGTAACAAAGTACATACTATGAAGAAAATTCACATCAAATGCATCTCGAAATGAGAAACAAATAGTATGATTAACAGAGTGGCATCGTTCTTAATTTTAAGAATTTTGACCATCTCTCTGAGAGCTTGACGCTGTGTTTGAATAGAAAATATAGATGGATAAAATTATGGTCACGACTCTTTATATTCTAGAAAAAACAAGAAGACAAAGCTTGGTTGCTCGACCTAAAACACCAATCAACTCTCAAATGATATGGAGAAAATTTTAATTTCTTTGTTTTAATGCTATCAATTACAAAGAAAATAAATATCAATGTTTAGATTATTTGAAGTGACACATATTTTTTGATGGGATTGACCAACTTCTGCGTCCCTAAGCAAAGACATGTTTAACAAATCGAATACTCGTGGATTCTCGACGTAATGGATCAGACAATTAGAGTGAATTGAAAATAAAATAAAATAAAATAAAATAAAATAATAATAATAAATAAATAAATTCAAAGCTGAAAATTAAAGTTGAAGTTAAATTAATTTGGTAAGCAAAAACAGGAAATCAATTATTTGAAGGCATGATCATTATGTAGATTCTTATTTTATTTATTTATTTATTTATTTTTCTCCAGACAAGCCAAATGAACACTATGTAACATTAATCTAGCTTCTTCACGTTACAAGAAAAAAAAGCCTAATTACACCTTGTTGACTAAAGTAGGATCATAAATATCGTATATCAACATGTTTTATAAGTAGTATTTGACGGGATTAGAAGGTAGTATCTAATCCTGTTCAGTACGGAAAATAAATCAAATGTGACGAACACTAACCAATCTCATATCATCAATCACAGGACCACACATTGAACCGGAATTGTCACTCTTCATGTGATAAAATGAGCTCAAAAACCTAACCCTAGTGCGTGTCGAGATTGCCTTGAACCTTAGCCTTGCACGTTTGAATCCACCATTGCCTTTGGATTCATAAGGAACCTGAACAATGTCTCTGGCTGCACTTGCTTCAACCAACATTGATCCTTGGCATGAATTTTTGGCATCTCCTAGTGAGAAAAATAGATCATAAGTCTTGTCGGGAACGGTTCTTACGACTTGTGTAAGTGCACTCTCTCTTCCTGCCACCAGTTCGACTGCCCGTTTGCCCCCGGGAACTGAAAAATGGTCGGAATCTATGTACTTTACGGCCTTAAGGGATTCGATAATCCATCCAGGAAGTGGTGAGTGATCATCCTCAATATTGGGAGGAATTAGGACACCCCAGGATGTGTTGTGGAAAATATATGGACCCTCTTCAAAATTCCCATTCTTCAGCATGTTGCCTGCATAATTGTTTGATATAAACTGCTAAGGTTTTGGAAAGTAATAATCAATAGAAAATGAAAAATCCTTGCATGCCTGAGTGGTGTATTTGCATTGATAACCTTTTACTAAAGAATAATCAATGATATGTATCTATGCTTACTTGTCAAATCAATGGGACAACTCACATATAGTAGTGAGTAATGTTATTCAGTACCACTCATGTCAAGTACTAATTTAGGTGGCAACTGCATGACATTAAATGATAGATTTACGTAAATGCAATGTCATATGATTTATTTAATTGAACTTATCAAATATGGCTACATAAATTGGTGCTCTCTAGTACCATTGGTATTAGATAATATAAATCTTTGATAAATGGTTCAAGCAAAATCTATATAGTCAAACACAAGAACTATCATGTGTAGACCAACGAAAATGCTCGCACTACGTTTTACTAGTTATCAATGACTCATTGACCATATGAATTGTATGTAACTAACGAAAAATTTAGTATTTAAAGGGATCGGAGCAACGGAAATAGATTGTTTTTACAACCTAAAAATTAATAGAAAAACACTATGCCCACATCAACTTGTTCACCATGGAAACAACAATTTTTTTTTTACGTGTCAATCGAAAACAAAGGTACACGTGACAACTGATTTGACTCTCCTATTTTATGTGATGGTAGTCCCAAAAAAAATAAAATAAATAAATAAATAAAATTCAGTTTTATTTGCTAACTTCTTATTTTTAGGTGTAAGGAAGTTTACCTCTTAGCCTTTTAGGTGGGTTCAAAGCCTTGAGTGCCACTGAATCAATGACTGGTCCACAAGCTGGGTCCTTCTCTTTTCCTGGATTATGCAAAATTATCTCAATTTCATTGAACTCTGCCAAGAATCCCCAACAATATGTATCCCAACCCTCACTACTATACATTGTCTGAATAGGTAGAATTCCCCAGTCCTTTGGTGACACTGAAATATTCAATTTCTCGTCCTGTGCACAAGTTCTTGCAGCACTAAACGATATCGAGTAAAACATCCCATTTGTGACCTTAACCTTTGTCTTAATCGATGCCTCGTCCCCCAGCCTCACAGCCGAGGCTCACTCCGGCACCACCAGCAACATGTCACCTTGTTTTTGGCCCCATTTTATGTATTCGACAAAACCCGAAATTTCCCAGTTGGGTATGGCTTTTGGGTCCATCACTTTGGTCCCTTTGATTTGAGATGGCTTTGGACCGAACTCGAAGTTCCCATTAGGCAATAATCCTGGAATTTTTTTAAATTGCATTAGATTATGTGGTTCAACTACAGCTAAAGAGTGGATCAATTTTATCTTAAATAAACAATGAAAAGTAAACATGCAGATCCTAACAGAATATTTAATTATGATTTTGATGGAAAAAAAAAAAAAGGTTGAACCCCAACCTTAACGGCCTTCCACCGCCCCTGTCCTGGAATATCGTGAGGGAGGTAAATTGCAGGTTATGCCTCCAATAATATAGGGTGGAAGGCTGCTTGTACACTTACACTTACACTTACACTTACCCAAGAGCCAAATCCATATTTCAGGATTCGAACCCTTGACGCAGCAGCTTCAAGCAAAGCTGGATTTCTCCACCCCCTTTTACCAATTGGAGATGTGCCTTGGGGCTATCAATTCACACATTTTAATATCTAGAATGTATAGTCCGTGAATTAATAACTAGGAATTAATTCACAAGATGCTGGATCCACTTGGGCAATATTTTATTATTTGTGTTAAAAGGTGCAGATGACACAAAATTCCAACAAAGGTCTATACTTAAGAATTATGGCTTCTTGCTATCAAGACTTCATTATTCAGATTTTGTACACCTTAAGACAAGGGTACAATTGCACAAACATAGGAGAAACGCATAAAAACGTTATTGTTATTTGGAAAATTCACATTTTACCATAGTAATTAAAATTGGACGAAGAGTGGTATGGTTAAGTTGGCATGCGTTGGTCTATTAACAAAGGAATCGATCAAGAATCGCTAAAACCAGTCCATAATCGTCTGAACTCTGAATCGAACGAGTTTAGCAAAGATCAAAACCGGTTGTGGCCAGCTAACCAGGGCCTATGTGGCCCTTGTATATAAAGGAGTTTAATCCAAATTTAATATCATATTTGAACTAGGAAAGATTCAAACTTGTACTTCCTATAATAGAAGCTTGACCACTATGGCAACTATTGAACATTTTGTAATAAATGAGAGATATATATTAAATTTTGTTGTCCACCAATGACCATGTTTAATATAAGATGACCACGGGTGATCATTATGATCATTTCTCTCTCTGAGAAGGGGGGCGGGGGGGAGAGAGAGAGAGCTGTCAGTTCTCTTATTTTGGTAGATTTGGCATAGGTAGCCATTGCTAGTACCATTGGCGGACCTACACAAGGCCCTAGTGGGTCACTTGATCCACTAGCTTCAAGGTCCCTTTTTTTTTTTTTTGTTTTTTGTGGAAGAACCAAAAATTAGAATTGGGCAATAATAGTAGTTGTGCTTTTTTATTAAAATAGAGTTCCAACAATGACCGAACAATTGAGAGAGTGAGGTTGAAATTATTTTGTCATTTGTCAGATTTAATTTGAAAATTCTTTAAAAAAATTTATTCATCATACATGTGAGATTATTTGAAATTCTTTGGAAATTGTTATTTATCATATATATGAGATTTGTGAATCTATGATAGTGATCATGTGTATGTGTTTTTGTAGAATACATAATTTTTTTTTAACTTTTTAATAAATTTAATTGTGTCCCACCAACTCCAAATGTCTAAGTCTGCCATTGGCTAGTACTCAAGTTTTTTTATTTCTTTGTTTCTTCCCATGTACCAAATGATTAAATTCATATACTCTTGAGAGATTTGTTCAGTAATAGATTCTTATAAATGCAGCGAATTTAAGACAAAATATGAATTTAATCTCATGAAAGTAAGAAGAGAAATTAATTGATGTGAAGTATTGGAAGGTTACCATCGTTGAAAGATAATGCAAAAGAGAAGGCGGCGCAGAGCAGAAGCAACAACAGGTTCATCTTCTTCATGTTGTAATAACAATACAATGTACTTCAGTATGTGTATTGAGTTGAGTGCGTAAGAGAAATTATGGGGGAGAGGGAGGGAGGGAGAGAGAGAGAGAGGATTGGATCGAAAATGAAGAAGCCAGTGGGATTTTATGGGTTTCACTTGGTGAGAAAGCCCCCAAATTTTGATAAAATTACAACCTAATGCAATTAACTGCTGGTTACTTTTCTCAATTTACTTATATGTAAATAAAGCCCCATCAAAGATTTCTTTTTGAGCTTTCTAAACAATCACAATTATTTTAGGTGTTTAGTAAATATAATAAAATATTGATCATGAAAGAATTTTAAATTTTTGACTATAGATTTTGAGTCCATTTGGCATGATTTTGCCTTTTTTTTTTTAAAGAGTTTCCGAAGAAATTAATCTTAATTTTTGTTTGAAAACTAATTTTTAAAAGAAATTTTTATTTTGAAAGTACTTAAGAAAGCTAAATTGGATCAACTTCTTTTAACGTTTTTTTAACTTGAAAAACTGCTTTCATAAAATTAGTTAAGTGAGTTCAAAAACTACTTTAAATTTTTCAAAAGTTATGTCAAACAAGTCATTTATGAAACAACGAAAAGGTAGTTGCATGCTTTTAAATTCCTCTATAGCCCATTTTTAAAATTTTAATTTTAAACCTAATCAATAAAATTATCTATTTTTATTTTCAAATTTTTTTTAAAAAAATTTTGAGTTTTAGTAAATATTAACATTTTCAATTTAAATTACTGTGGTGAATATATTGTCTTAGATAAGTATTTAATAATAGTATATAAGTTATATAAAAGTAAGATTAAATTTTGAATTATGATTGATGATAATAGTACATAAAGAGATCATTATAATTAATTTTTATTTTTAATAATTGTCTATTCATACAATAATAAAGTATTGTGTTTACTAAAAGTTAAAATGATTTAAAAATGTGGAAATTTTTATTTTGAAATATAATAAAATAAGTTAGTTTCATATAAATAAAAAAGAATATAAAATCATTTTTACTCATATAAAACAGTAACTTATTTTAACATATTTAAAAATAAAAAGTTACTTCAAAGAAGTTGGATGCCACAAGATTTCTTTGCAACAATAGCATATAAAATCTCTCAAGAACGATAACATGTGCACGTGCAATTCTAGCAGAAGACTAGGCCAAGAAAAGGAAAGAGAATGGAAAGTTGAAACGAATAATTAAATAAATAATCAGGATGATTGTAGGGATGGACGGGCACAATATATTCGAATTAGGTTTATTTTAATGAAAAATCCTATTATTTAAGCAACATCAAATTAATTGAATCTTAAATATTTTAAAATTATTTATAGTTTCATATGGTGAAGGTTCAAGGCATATGGCATTCACAGCTCAACGTTCCATTCGTCATTTCACTTTATCGATCGATATGACTAACCTCTAATTTTGTTGTTGTTTGTTGGTAAAAGCCTACATGTTGGTGTTGACGATCTGAGTGAATTATTAGGGATGTCAAAAATATCTCGTACCATCCTGTTGGAGAATCAGGACAGAGCCTTGATTTTTCTATTTTATTTTATTTTAGGTTTTTAGATTTAATTTGTGTTTAATTATAAAAAAAGTAAACAAATAAGTAAACAGGGTGATACTTGAGATATTTTAATTTTACTCCGCCATACCTTGTTCACATTACGTCAATTGCCATTCCTATAAATTACTAAATGTCGGGATGAAAGTACTACAAAAAAAAATGTGGGTGAAAGTGTTAAAAAGTGCAAAGTTTGGAAGCCTATGCTGTAATTAATCCTAAACAAAATATTTAAAAAAGGCTATTAGCACAAAATGTCCCTACATTTGAAGTTCATTGTCCAAAACGTCCCAATTTTTCATTACTATATTTTTTTGCATTTTCACCCATATTTACACCTTTCAATGTCGAAATCATCAATTTCATCCAACTTTTCAATAAAAAGTTATGCAATAACGAATATACCCCCTTATGTTTAATTTTTTTTCGTTTTCTTTTTGTTTTGTTTTATTTAAACATAAGAATATATTCGTTATTTCATAGTTTTTTATTGAGAAATTGGATAAAAATTGATGAAAATGACGATTTCGGCATATATATATATGAAACCTCGAGAC
Organism: Olea europaea var. sylvestris; assembly: GCF_002742605.1. Lineage (NCBI taxonomy): Eukaryota > Viridiplantae > Streptophyta > Magnoliopsida > Lamiales > Oleaceae > Olea > Olea europaea. The sequence goes on from NC_036246.1 coordinate 20,846,832, forward strand.
GTTTTGCACAGTGAAATTCAAACGTATGGATGTTTTGTGCTAATAACTTTTTAAAAATTGGCAAATATTATGATATAAATATTTTTCAGAAAAAATAAAAATAAAAAATACCAACATTTATACTATAGATCTTTTTCTCCAACAGGTTCTGTAGGTTGTCCTTTGCACAATCATTCATCTTTAGGTCATTGAAGATAGATTGTTGAAAATATTTATCGGGTGTGAAGTGGATTTCCTTATCGCACAAGAAGGGTAAATGTTATCATTTACATAATCATTCATCTTTAGGTCGTTGAAGATAGGTGGTATCAATTCTTATCGAGTATGGAATGAATTCCCTCTTTACATGAGAACATGAGAGAGGAAGATATCATCTTAATCTCGCTTATTTTTACTTTTATCGCTTTACTCTCATTTTCGTAAACAAATAAATAAAATCGTTGCAAAATGGCAGTGACATAAATTGAGGAATACAATCGACTCAGGAATAGATTCATATCTAATGTGGCGATGTCAACTCATGAGCCACTTTATTCTTATTTTCGGGAATAAAGTGACAAGAACCACTCTTGACACCATGTTACAAAGCTACAATTTTCGACAAGATAATTTTGATTTCATAATATAAACGAAATGACATTTGAAGCCCCTAGAAATTAGTCAGCGACACCACATGCCTGTGATAAAAATAATACATGATTGAGTGAAGAAGAAATTATCGTCATTGTTTGTGAATATTAATCTAACAATCATCAAATATCAAATCATTAAAATAAAAAATAAAGAAAAGAAAATCGGTCCAAGATCTGATAGCAGGCAGGCACCCCATGTGCAAATAAAACTAAGGATATATTGTTTATTAGAAATTGGCATAAAATTGAGTGCATTCCTGTTTAAGCTTCAAGATTTTGCTCCTTTCCTTTTTGGTCGGCGATAATTTTATGTCACATCCAATCCAGTAATGTGCAATAATTGAATAGAAGAGAAGGAGCTGTTACGCTCCTCACTAACTACCTCGGTGCGTCAAATCCACTCTCCATCAAGGTGCCCTGTGTCAATCTGAGGCGTCATCGAAGTGATATATGCCTCACCCGAATCTCAAGTCGACGTGCCGTGAGGCACAGACACTACCTAAGTGATATTATCAAAGGCATCCTCTGATACCAAAGTGTGAGGAGATGAGGCACCTTACGGCGGAGGAGTGCAGAGGCCCCTTTGTCAGGGACGGACCCAAACTTTTATTGTTGTGGGGTCAAAAATTTAAATATAATTGTTAAAAAAAAACAAAATAATATTAATGGAAATAAATTAATACATATTTTGATACTTAATCGCTTTCTTAAGGCTTCAAACAACTAGTCATTAAGACTACTATGAAAGAAAAGTAAGGAAGTCCTTTTCTTGACTTGGCTTGCGTGCATTATACCTACCTCTTTTTAAATGTCGTATAATTATATCATTATCAATATTATTAAATAAATTTTGTTATTTGTTTAGTTTTGTTTACCATTTCGAAAATGAATTGAAATAAATTTCAAGTTTAATCCAAAATGTAAATGAAATTCAAATTAAAAAAAAAATGTAATTCGAAAGTAATTTAAATTACATTTGACCCGTAACAAATGTAAAATTTTTTTTATGTCATTCCATGTAAAATGTCATAATACAACGATATAAATTATAATGAAAAATTTATCATGCAAAAATAATAAACGTTAATGAAATAATTGAATTTTTTAAAAGAAAAAACGAGTTAGATGTCTTTTTTGAGACATACGTTATCCGTTTGGACTATTCGATATGACAACAATATAGTTTTTGAAGCAAGCTTCTACATGATATAGACAATTTGTGGATTCTGATAGCACATTATCGTCGACGAATTTTACAAGTTAGGATATTATTGAAATTATGAAAATATCAATTTCAAATGGCCTACTTTTGCTATAGTTAACCATTTCGCACGCTATTAATGAGTAAAAAACTAGGCCATGAGCATTTTGAAATGTATTAATAATGCAATATTTCAACTTCATTTGGCATTCCCAAACGAGTGTATCAAAGTAAATTGTAGAAAAAAAACTGAGGCAAAATTTCCCATGTGGGTCCGCCCCTGCCCTCCGTCGCCAGTTTCAAAGATGTATCTCAGTAGTAGGATTTCCTTATCCTTATGAATTGATTGATGTGCCATCTTAGCCTTATGTCAACTTACATATCAAAATAATTAATTACCCACCCCCCAGGATGCGGCTAATTAAACCCTACGAGCAGACGTTTCACATCGTCAAATGCATACACGTGTCCAACATCCAGCGGTGCCCTTTGCCTATAAATAAAGGTTTGGCAAGAGACAAAGCTAATCTTTTTAATTTGGGGCACTCCACAACAAAGTAATATATATTCTCCTTCGCCCTCTCTTGTACAGTTCTGGCATCGCCTCTATTACCATCCACTGACTTGACCTTCGGCGTGTATACAACTGCCACCACCCCTGACTACTATCGATTGTGTACGTCTAGTCGTTTGCTCTTGTGCGCGGGAGGAACAAGTGAAGTGGCTCTCAGTTGGCCGCGTGAAAGGTCTAATTTGCGAGGTCAGTAGATTGACGCCGTCTGTGGGAAATCTTCGTTCTAGAGTTCCCTATTAACCACTGAAAAAAGCCATCGAAAAATCAGTAACTCTCTTTGAAAAAGGGACGTTCTTGAAAAAGAACCCAAGTCAAAATTAGCGATCCAGTTTTGAACACCCTTGAAAAAGGAGTAGTAAAATGAGTTCTAGCAATAATGACACAAATCCTGAAAGACTAAGGGACACCTCTGAAGAAGAGGTGCTCCAGACAAATGTCACCCAACCCAACCCCACCATTGACGCCACCGAGGTAGTAGGGTCACAGTAACGCTAACTGCAGGAATGGCCCAAATAGCTACCGGAATGAGGGGCATCGCAGCCCAAAATATAGCGATGAGTAAATTCTTCATGCAGGTTCAAGGTCAGCAGGGCTTCCAAGTACCACAAAGGTCCCACCCAGCTTAGGAACTTCCTGTGTCTCATAGCCGAGGCCATTCGAGTCATCAAAGAGAGCCCTCTTGGAGAGAAAAGTAGGGGTTGACGTAACTTCTTATGCATAAGGCACCCAGGCAACCGAACCCTAGTTGGGAGAAAACTTCCCACCAGAGTATGAGCCACAAAAGTAGGTCAGTATTTTTGACCGGATAGGACAAAGTCCCAACAGCAGGCTTTATTCCATGTAAAGACCAACTTAGCAAGAGCAGGAACAGGAGCAGAAAGCACCTCCTCTGCCTAGAAATAAGCATGAAAGGATGAATTTGGTGGATTGAGGGAGTCGAGGAGGAGCACCTCCACCTTCCCCAAGATGTGCCAAATGGAGACAACTCTAAAAGACCATGTCAATCCTATGAGATAGACGATGATGAGGATAACCTCCCATTTTCTAGAGAAATCCGAAACTTCCCAATGCCTGGGAATTTCATACTCGCTAAAATTCCTAAGTATGAGGGAAAAGAAGACCCAGAAAAACACCTCACCAAATACATGACGCAAATAAGTCTGAGAGGAGCCTCACCGACATTGAAGTGCAAGGCTTTTATTTGACCTTTGTCGGAGCAGCCGAGATATGGTACAGTTGGCTACCACCTCTGAGCATTAGGAGCTAGCTCGACCTAAAAAAAGCCTTTTTGAACCAATATCTCTCACGAAGGGAAGGAGGCCCAGGTACAGCACTTACAAGACATGAGGCAAGCTCCTGGAGAGACTTCTCAAAAACTACCTCGCTAGATTCACCGAAAAATAACCTATTGTGAGCAAGTTACAGATAGAGAGGCACTTTAAGCCCTAAAAGAAGGCCTCAACATGAACACTTTGTTTTGGCGAGATATGCGAAGTAGAAATCTAACCACTTATGACGAGCTGGTAGAGATGATGAGAGTGGAGATCGTCAATGAAGAGATGATCGACCATCAGAACTGCGCATCCCAGGGATTCTTACTGCCTCAGAGGCAAGTTGGTCAAGGACTGACCACACACCTCGTCACCCAGCAATAGACCCAAGCCGAACATGCAGTAGCTTCCACGTCCGGACAAGCTTTGGCCTCTACCACACTAAATGCAATATTAGTATTGGTATATGAAAATGCAAATGCCAAAGCGGGGCCATCCGGGGACGAAACGTAGGAACCGACGTAAGAATAAATATGCAAACTAGCCATTAGTAGGTGCAAAGTAGTGTATCTTCCATTGTTTCTATAGCCACGACACCAGCGAATGCATAGACGGTCCTCGATCCTTATAGAGAAGTAACTCGCGCTCCTCTAAGGGGACCAATATCATGAATCTTCTCAGTGGTCCACCTCGCCTGCCAAGGATGCTAGGTGATAAAGGGACCATGTGCCTCGAAAAAGGAAAATGAAAAATAGAGCACGAGGAGAGTCTAGGCAGAAAAGTTCGACTCTGACAGCTAAAGGCGGACCAATCTGTAAAATAGACACAATCATAGGAGGCCCTTATGTCAGAGGCAACACTCAGAATGCGCAAAGAAACTATAAAAGGGAAGCAAATGATCCTTCAATGACTAGCTACTTTGTCAACCGATCACAAGTAGCGAATAGGATGGCACCAATTACATTTTCCCAAGACGATGCACGAGGTGTACATTACCCTCATTATGATGTATTGGTAGTAAGAGCTATAGTAGCTTGGGATGGACTAAAGCATATGCTTGTTGACAATGAAAGTTCGATGAACATACTGTTCAGGTCAACTGTTGATAAAATGCAAATTAAGCATGGCTTGGTCCCCATGACCAACCCACTATACGAATTCACTGGTGACAGCATCGTCCCACAAGGACAGATAACTTTGGCTGTTGAGATGAGATCAGCCCCCTGGTGGCCCACCACTTCATGGAATTCCTTGTGGTAGACCATAGATCAGCTTACGACGAAGTACTAGGCCGACCTGCCCTAAGGAGCTTTGAGCTGTCACCTCGATTCACTACTTATGTATGAAGTTCCCAATCGAGCATGGGATTGCCACAGTCTGAGGCAACCAAATGAGCTCAAGGGAATGCTACATCAACTCATTGCAAAAGTCTGAGCCCCATACTTTAAATAATATCATAATTGATATTGTAAACGAAGCCAGTGTGGATGTAGAAATGGCCGATGTCCCTGAACAAAGGCATGCCTCCGAATAGGAGGAAGACGTCGACAAGGTCGAGGCCTCTGAAAAAGGGCACCCTCTAGATGAATTGGATCCTCATATCATTGAATTTGAGCTGAACACAACCCAATGCGAGAACTAGAAACCTTTCCTGCCAACCCTCAAGACCTCAGGTCTTACGGATAGGGAAAGTACTACATCTTGAGATCAAAGAGGAATTAATGAACTTCCTGCAAAAGAACTTGCACATCTTCACATGGAAACATAAGGATATGGTGGGAATATACCCCAGGCAAGGGATCATGTAAGTTACCTCAACAACGCTTTTCAAATTCTGAGAAAACAAATGAAGTTGAACCCATTGAAGTGTACCTTTGGAATAGCATTGGGTCAATTTTTGGGATACATTATCAATCAAAGGAGAATTGAAGCAAACCTTGAAAAAATAAAGGCATTGTTAAAGATGAGATCACCTCAAAAATCGAAAGAGGTGCAAAGCCTTAACGAGCGAATTTTGCACTTAGCCGTTTCATCTCAAGGACACAGACAAAAGTTTACCCTTCTTCAAGGTTTTGAAGAAAGGGAAAAAGTTTCAATGGACAGAAGAATGTGAGGTAGCCTTCCAGGCGCTGAAAAAGTACTTGGGAGGATCATTTCTATTGTCGAGGCCTAAACTACTCGAGCCCCTTCTATTTGGCAATCTCGGAGGACGCAGCCAGCGGTCTTTGTTAGAGAAGAAGAGACACGTCAACTGCCAGTATATTACATGAGCAAGGCCTTACTGCCAGCAGAAGCTCGCTACCCAGACATGGAAAAGCTCGTTCTTTCTCTTCTTACTGCATCAAGGAAATCGAGGCCATACTTCCAGGCCCACTCCATTGAAGTTCTAACCAATTTTTTGCTCAAACAAGTGCTATAGAAGGCAGACGCTTTGGGTCGCACATTAAAATGGGTAATTGAGCTCAGCGAGTTCGACCTACTTTTCAAGCCTTGTAGTGCTATCAAAGGACAAGCCCTCGCAGATTTTGTAGTGGAGTTTGCTAAAGTCCCAGAAATGAAAGTGACCATGGAACCAGTGAGTCCCCCTACATGGAGCCTCTTTATGGACGGTACGTCCAGAGAGGTCGGTTCAGGGGTAAGGCTCATTCTAGAAAGCTTAGAAGGCCAAAAACTAAACTATACAATCATATTCGGTTTCAAGGCCCCAAACAATGCTATTGAGTATGAGGCCCTTTTAACAAGCCTTAGACTGGTCAAAGAAATACAAGTCAAAAGACTCCTAGCCAGCAATGATTCTCAGCTCGTAGTAAGTCAGGTCAATGGAAGGTTCGCAGCCAAGGATAGTGTCATGGCCGCTTATTTGAAGTTAGTTTTGAGCCTCGTTCCCCACTTCGAGAAGTTTGAACTAGTGCATGTCTTATGCCTTGAGAACATTCATGCAGATGTCCTGTCCAAGCTGGCCAGCAGTAAAGACTCCGAGCTATTAAAAATTGTTCTAATTGAGCATCTTCTAAAGCCCTCCATTGTCGGAGGCGAAGAGGTAATTTAGATTGAAGGTACTCTACCCTGGATACAACCTATCATAGCCTACCTCAAAGGCCAATCAGTGCGGGGCTCGAAGAACGAAGCCAAAAGGTTGAGGAGATGAGCTGCTCATTTCATCCTCCAGGATGATGTGCTGTACAAAAGAGGTTTCGCATCGCCTCTTCTCCGATGCGTTGGAAGAGAAGAAGCTACGTACATATTAAGGGAAATCCACAAGGAAGTCTGTGGAAACCATTCCAGAGGAACATCTTTAGCATATAAAGTGCTTAAACAAGGCTACCTTTGGCCAACCCTGAAAAAGGATGCGCGCCAGTTTATTCAAATATGTGACAAGTGCGAGCGGTTCTCCAATGTTCAAAAATAGCCTTTCCAAAGCCTCTATGTGGTCATTAGCCCCTGACAGTTTTCCAAATGAGAAATAGACTTCATTGGCCCCCTCCCGAAAGAGAGAGGAAGCGCAACCTTTGCCATCGTTGCTATTGACTACTTCACCATTCTCTTGTGTTCGACAATGGAATAGGAGAGACCCCTTTTTCCATGACCTATGGAGCTGAACCCAATTAAGGTTGGAGTCCTCTCTCATCGTCGTACACACTTTAACGAGAACAGGAACGATGAAGCGCGAATGTGCGGGCTCCATCTTTTGGAAGAAAAGAGGTATTCCTCCCAAGTCAAGCTAGTCACATATCAGAGAAAAATGACCTGCTATTACAATGCAAAGTTCAGGAATCGAACTCTACGTTTGGAAGACCAGGTACTTAGGAGGCTCTTTCCAGCACTAAACCAATAGGGTCCAGAGTGCTAGGGCTGAACTGGAAGAGACCTTATCGCATCACCAAGGAATCCCAACATGAAACTTATCAAATTAAAGACATGACAGAAAGAATAAATGCCTCATCAGTTGAACATTGAGCACTTGAGGAAGTATTACCAATAAATGTATGTTTTATTTCGAACTGAAGATGTCCCCAAGAAGTGCTTAGAAACAAAGCAACTTTATCTGACTTAAGTGCTAACACAGCTTATGACAATGTTAAGTTCAAATTATTAATGGAAGTTCATCTCATCGATGTGTTCTACTGGTGACTAGTTCTCATACGCTTCTACTTATTGGTGATTAGTAAGTAATGTTTATTGACTTGAAGCATTTACAATAATACAATAGAGACAATTCGAACGTGAATGGAAAATGTCATAACACTTGAAAAAAATTTCATTTCATTGGTAATTTCATTTCATTAATATATACCCTACTCTATTGGCATTATGGCCCTATCTCCCACCTCCACTCCTGCCTCTTGGGGAGTCTCAGCAGCCTCGTTAGCAGCTGTGACGTCTGGCCGACCTCCAGTAGGTCTTCCGAACTCTGCTTCAAGTGTAGAAATGTCCAGGGTTGGATGAACCTCTCTTAGCCGCTCCAACATCGCTTGGGCATTCCAGGAGGTCCAGAAGTTGACAAACATGTCGTCCAATGGGTGCTCCTCAAAGTGATCAATAAAGTGCTAAACCGCTATCTCCCCAACCACATTTGCCTAAGCCTTCAGAGATTCGATCTCCTCAAACTGGTCCTCCACCGATTGCCTCAGCTGTGATCTTTCTTTGTTCGAGGCCTCTAGAGATTTCGTTGCCAGACGATGGTGCTCATTAGCGCGGTCAAGTCACCTAATAAGAGCAGCACCTGGCACTCCATCTCATGGAGCTCCTTTCTCAGTCGCTCTACATCAGCGTTGCCTTCCTCAGTTGGCCCTCCGTCTCCAACCTTCTCTTCTCTGCCTCCGATGCCTCACCCTCTACATCCCGCACTGCATTCCTATAGTGCGGGTTCTCCTCCAGTCGTTGAGCTAATTCGATATTCTTCGCCCTGAGGTCCTTCACTAGACCCTTCAAGTTGGACGCTGGTACTCAAGGCCCAGGATGATACAGACATTGTTGGCTGTAACCAAGTCCTCCACAGTGTAGGATGCAGAGTGATCTCTCCAATACTTGTTGTGGACCACTGTCAAGGCTACGGTCTCAAGAGACAAAGCCTCCAACAGTTCTTCACGAGCTCCTCAAAGTTAGTGCTTAAGAAATCTTCTTCCTTGTCGAAGTGCGGCCTCTTTGTTCTAGCCTGCTTAGGAGCTCAAGGTTGATGGGCCACTGGAGGCGGAATGGTAGAAGCAGGTGCAGATGAGTTGCTAGGGTTACCTCCAGCAGTCGGACCGCCTTTTCCTTTATTGCGATCCCGATTGGGATCATGGCCTGTTTGGCGACCCTCACCATGGTAGGGCCTTTCGAAGACCCGATTGCTTGTTTCTTCTTCTTCAGCCGGAGGACTTCAAGCTCCTCCTCCTTGCCACCAATAGGTTGGAGCTTCTTACTCGCAGCCACCAAATCATTTGTATATTTCTTGTAGGCCGATGAGGAGTTCTTCAGCGCCCTAGTCTCGGTCATCATCCTTTAGATGGCAACAAAGTCAGGCCTCAAAGGTCTCTTCGTGTTGAGGTTATCTGCAGTAAATCACAAAAATTATCACCAAAGTATGATGAGCCTGAAAATCAACTATAAAGAAGTCGCTTTGGAATTTTACCCTGGGCTGCCATCAGTTCGTGAGTCACGAAGTGGATATTCTTTCTTATCAGCTCATTATATGATGTCCTTTTCGGAAAGAGCTGATATACAATGTAGATGGTGACGAAATCCTCAGTGGACAAGTCACACCGAGGAAGGGTACCTGCAAGAACAAGCAAGAGTTAGAGTTCGAACTCAAGTAAACAAACATGCATGAAAATCCAAAGTTCTAGTATTCACTAAGAGCTAAATATTTGGTGGGAGCTATTAGAGGTGCCAAGGGGTCCCCCTCCATTGTAGCCCACCGTCCTGAGGCCCAGCACCACGAACTCTTCTAGTCTTTGATTGAGCTCGACAGGTCGAGAACGAAAGGAGTATGGGCTCCCCAAAAAGTTAAGTAATGCCACTCCTTCATTTTATTGCCCCCGCAGCTACCTTAGAAATGTATGAAGTTTAAAAGACGGAGAAGGGCATCTTCATCCCGTAGGACGCCTCCTTCCATGGGATCCACGACTCCACCATTTGACTCCATGAGTTTGGGTTAAGCTAGGTTGGAGCTAGGCTATAGGACCTAAGTACGTATCGAAAGAGGGGTGAATGGGTAGCCTAAGTCCCACCCTAAGGATGGCCTCACTAACAGCCATGTACCCTGGCCTTAGGTAGCAGGGTCGCTCATCCGGTCTAGCAATATCAGACCTACACTATCTAGGATCCTGTATTCAGTCTTAAGCTTGGCCAGGTCGGCGAATTTTAGTTTGGAAAGGTAATCAGACGCCTTCCCTATGCATAGAAGTGTCCACGGGGCTGTCTAGTCATCCTCAAATGTTTAATTTCAGCCGAACTGGCCAAAGTGGGCTCAACAATCCTAACAACCTCTAAATCCCTCCCAGAAGACCTCCACTTTCAGAAGCCATTTTGTATGATGAAAAAGGTGAAAAACTTGGGAAACACTTACGAGAGTTGATTAAAAATGGGCTTTTTCGCCAGAAAAGTCGAATGGACTCTACGAAAGTCATCGAGAAACTTGAAGAACGTCAAACGGTGGTCGAAAAATGTGATAGTGGTAAAAAAAAACCCGTCGAAAATCGCCAAAGAAATATGAATGCAAGAGTTTTAAGTTACCAAAGCAAAAACCTTCAAATGGAAAAGGGTGCAACTTTTATAGGAAGCTTAGAACAACCTTAACCGTCCAATTCAAACGTTGTAGACCTGGGCCGTTAATCGCATCTCAAATCTAGACCGTTGAAACAAAATTTCAGATTTGATCAATGCCTAGGATCTAACTGTAACTCTCACACAATCCCCAAATGCATTTGCTCGAGCTCCAACAGTCATTTGCTATAATTAGCAGCAACAAACTTTTTTAGGAATAGGTGTCACATCCAACTGTCCTCCTGGAAACACGCGACGGCTGTTACATCATTCAAGACTCCATACTCTTCAAATTGGAACTCCTCAGCTTTACAAAGCTTCAACCCTCCCAACGCGTAGTCCCTTGTGGGTCAGCGCCTCCGTCGAAGCGTTACAAAAGCTTTACACAGCTTCAAGCCATCTCCCAAGCATCATTCCCTGTGGGTCAGCGTCTCGGTCGAAGCGTTGCGAAAGCTTTGCAAAGCTTCAAGCCAATCACTTAGAATGACAACCATACACAACCGGTCAAAAATTCCACGAACGATATAAATATTCATTCCTAAACTTGGGGGACCACTTTTACGCCCCTCACTAACCACTTCGGCGCATCAGGCCATTCTCCGATAAGGTGCCACATGTCAATCTGAAGCATCACTGAAGTGATATACGCCTCACCCAAACCTTAATTCGACGTGCTATGAGACATAGACACTCCCTAAGTGATATTATCTGAGGCGTCCTCTGATACTGAAGTGTGAGGAGACAAGGCACCATACGGCAGAGGAGTGCAGAGGCCCCTCTGCCACTAGTTTCGAAGATATATCTTTGTTTCAAGATCCCCTTATCTTGATAAATTGATTGATGCCTACGAGCAGACACCTCAAGCCGTTAGATGCATAAACGTGTGCAAAATCTAGCGGTGCCCTTTGCCAATAAATACCAAAGGCGTGAGGTGTCTGATAAATGTAATCTTTTTAATTCAGGGCACTCCACAACCAAGTAATATATATTCTCCTCCCCCCACTCTTGCACAATTACGACATCGTCCCTGTTATCATCCATTGACTTGATCGTCGAAGTGTATGCGGTCGCCACCACCTCGCTGGTATCGATCATGTACGTATGACCGTTTTCTCTTGTCCGCAGGGAGAAACACGTGGAGTGGCTCTCGATTGGCCACATAAAAGGTCCAATTCGCGAGGTCAATAAGAGCATTCTTGATAATTCAGTGTAATGGCTCAATTTAGATGAAGAATACAAATAATTCAATTTTGTCTATCATTATAATAATGTAGCAACCAACTTAATAGAAATTTAGTATAGTAATACGTGGAGTGGCTCTCGATTGGCCACATAAAAGGTCCAATTCGCGAGGTCAATAAGAGCATTCTTGATAATTCAGTGTAATGGCTCAATTTAGATGAAGAATACAAATAATTCAATTTTGTCTATCATTATAATAATGTAGCAACCAACTTAATAGAAATTTAGTGTAGTAATTGCTGAAATTTATGAGAATCAAAGGCTAATTTTGTCGATTGAAGTTTGGAGTGTTATGGAGAGTAGATTGAGTTTGGCTTTTGGAGAGAGACCATTTACCCCATTTATAGGCCCAAAAATCAAGCATTTGACTGTCCAGCGTCATATTTTCTATAGTGTCGACCTACAAATCCATGCTACCACTCAATCTTAATATTTCTTATTCATTGATGAGGTCAGTCAAACAAGTCATCATGGGGTCTAGGTCATAGCGATGGCCTAGGTTATAATTACCTACGACATAGGTAATCATTGATGATTTTCTATTGTTTTAAAATGGGGTACTGACATCATGAACGTCACATGTCATTTTGAGAACTGTTAATCTTGAGGTGAGCATGTCAAGCTAGGACAGCTTTCACCAATTCTTAATCATTTTATCTCTTTTTATGACAGAAGGCTGTGTCTGGCATATCGTGTGAATTTTAATGACCTCGCTTAGATATGGTGACGTTTTCTATACTCACTTCTAAAATGAAAGTTTGAAAAGTAATTAGGTTAGACTCCAATAGTTCAGTGTTCCTTCTTACAAAGGTCTGACCTCAAGCTTTTCCTACCCTCTAATTGATTTGAATGTCTTTAAGATAGATGACAAAAGTCGCATTGAACACTCTCCATAGGTGATAAATGTCTTTTAATGAGTGATTGTCATGTTCCATTGTCCCTTAAAGCTTCCGATTGAAGTTTTTGTCAAAACCAAGTAGTTTTGGGAGGTTATATCCAGGCCTTCTATTTTCCCTCTATCTTTGTATCCAATGTCCTAGGTGGAACCTCTTGAGTTTTCATTTTTTTTTTTTATTCCCTCTTTCTATTCATTTCATTCACCTTACTCTCTAGATTTCTTTCTTCGCTCCACTTCGAGTGTCATCTTCTAGTTGGGATTTTGTGTTTGCGAGATCGTTAGTCAAAACTGTAAGTGTTATGCCCTAAGTCCAATCATTTTTGGACATAAACACTTTTAATAAATAGTTGATGCGATTTACAGTAGATCTATTATTTAATTAATATACATTTGAATTAAATAATGGAGTCTGTAGATTCAAATCTTGGTAATTTATTAATCACAAGGAGTTGTGATTGTGAGATACAAATTACATATGATTGAATTTTAAATCATCAGTGGCTGTAAGTAATTACGAGATACAGATATCGTTATTACGGATAGACCATCACGTGTGGCATTTCTTACTTGTGAAGTAAGTATTTGATCTCTCAAATTAAAATTTGATGACACTTGAATGAACATGTGAATGTTTTATTGTAGCAAAACATTGGAGATCCGCTAAGATATTCCACATGGATAACTATCTGAATGTCAGTGGTTAATATCTAACATTCGGTAGTGAAATTGGTCCTTTGACTTGAGGTCATCATAGTGCCTTATATGAGGACAATCATGCTTTGACGATATTGGATGTTGCTCTACCAAAAGCCGTTAATACAACATCGTTTGTGTATGTGAAAAATTGTATGAAGGTTGTGATGACCAATAGAGGATTTGTCACTCTTAGATGTAAGAGATTATAATCTACATTTCATTCAATCAAGTCCATAACAAAATCATTGGCCAAGGTGTACTCTTAAGTCGAAAATGAGTTTTTGACTTATATTAAATAATCGATAATCAAGATTGACAAACATCTATATCTCGTAATTGATGGGATCATATTGATGAAAGGATTATACTTTCACGGTAAATGAACGAGTTTGATTTTGTCGTACCACTTGACATTTTTCTTAACATGTATTGCCCTGACACATTGCTAGTGTTAATCTGGGACGGCGAACGTGAATTGATGATAAATTAAAATGGTATTTTAATTTATCAATTTTGATTAGATCAAAATAAAAATTTACGTCGTTAGACATCATGATTGGGAATCCGATAGGTCGTACACAAAATGAGAATTGAAAGATTGTGATTTGTCAATTAAAACTTAACAATCATTGGATAAATTAATTAATTGGGTTGCTTATTCATATGCTCGAACTAATTAATTAGTTTAATTAATTCAGGGACCAGATTTAATTAAATGGGTAAATTAAATATTGGACCAGGTCAGGAAACAAGCCAAGCACATTTGGGCTTATATAAATAAGTGGGTAGGATTTTCAATTTGTAGAGAATTTTATCATTCTTGCTAGCACAAGAGGAGAAAATCATAGTTCTCTACAATCTTGTTCTCTGTGTGGAATTTCATTGAAAGCTGGACAATTTTACAGTTGTGAATGATGGATCAAGGTTGCTGGAAGAAAAGAAAAGCATAGGAGTTTGCAATTTTCTCAAAAGGCATAATTCTATCATAATTTCTACTTGAACACAGAGCATATCCTTGATGGGAATTTAAATTTGTTTTATTTTCTACTGCATGATAAGCGAATTCCCAACAAGACTTCTCTATCTATGTACTTTCTTTTCCTTTGTCATCTCCTCTTTTCTTTCTTTTTTTTCTTTTTCTTCATTGCCACAATGAGCTCGGATGAGTATAGAGTTCATTCTTAGGTGAATCAACATGAGGAGTCCATCCTACCTTCTCCTATCGCTTCATCTAATTTTGATGTCCATGAGATTTTATGCTGATTCTCCATAACACCGTCCACCTTGATAATATGCTTCCCATTTTGGAAGAAGAGTATAACCCAGCAAGTTTAGGAGGCTTAGAGATAAGGATGGTGTGGTAATTATGGTGAGAGTAAGGTCAACAATCCCCTGGATGAAAAATAGGGGTGCTCTAATATGAAGTCGTCCATAATGGAGAGAAGCCAGAATCTTGGAGAAGTAAATATAGTGTACCAAGCTCTGTTGAAATGATTATACTTAGTCTTTCTAATCAAGCTGATGTACTATTTTGAATGTTGAGCTGAGACTGCCATTTCATAGGGTTATCTATGATTTCTCTTAGCATGAGAAATAGTTCCAACACGGCTCTGTCCTAATGGATGGACGACCTTTTTAACACTTCACTACGTTGGTGTAGACTAGGTTTTCCAACATTGGCTATAGATCAATTCAACTCTTCATATGTCTTTAAAGATGATGATAAGAAATTAGGCTAGTGCTATGGGAATGTAAAGAGTAAGATTGAGGGCTCTTAGTGTTAGACACAACATCCTCAGTCAAATGTTGAAAGGCCAATTTTTTCTTCATTAAAGGAGAATGGTAATTTCATTCAACTGAAGTAAACATGAGAGATGTTTTCTCTATTCATTATAGTAAGCTACGTAAGTCCATCTTGATCATATCTTTAGAAAATTATGATGCGTTTCGAACTTGGATTGTTATCATTCCTTTTATATGTAATCATATCTACAAGGTTACCTTGGATACTAAGGAGAAGCTATTCGAGCTCCGAATAGGGACCAAAGGTTATGCACCTTCTCGATCTTGATTTCCAACTTGTTTGAGTTGAGCTATTCCTCAACAATTTCGTGCCACCGCGTCATTTACAGTTTTCTTTAAGTAGATTCTCCAAACTAATGAGTTGTATACACTCCTTCCCCCATCTCTCTCTCTCTCTCTCTCTCTCTCTCTCTCTCTCTCTCTCTCTCTCTTATATATATCTTTTAAATCCAAATTAAAGAAATGTTAGGGTATAATGTTTCCAAGGTTACAGAGGATGACGCCAAGATGGCTTAGAAAAAGAAAGCTCCTGTTGATGGAGGCCAAGGTGCGCTAAAGAGCTAGCTATCTAACTTGACTAGAGTAGATCATTTACCCCCATTTATTGGCCTAGAAATCAGTCAACTTGGTAGCTCAGCATCACATCTGCTACGATGCTGAGCTAGAAATTCATGCCACCTTCCGACCTCAATGTTTCTCATTGGTTGATGAGGTTGGCCAAACAAAGTTATCAAGGGGTCTAGGTTATGACTATCTGCCACTTAGGTAATCATTGATGATTTTTAATTGGTTGAAAATAAGGTGCTAACATCATGAATGCCAACTATCATTCCAAGAATGGTTAATCATGTGGTGAAGATGTCACGCTCTAATCATGATCATTTTTTTATGATAGTGGCAAGAGGGCTAAAATCACTAATTTTGACTTTTTTATCCAATATTGTAGGATAGATCTTGGAAGATATGAAATATCTCCCTCCAACCCGTACATATGACTCTCATCAAATAGCATTTCGTAAAATTCTCTATATATCTTTGAGATCGAGTATGTAATTCTGTTTACTCGCTTTAAATTGAGGACAAATTTCTCTCCCTTTCCTGTGAGGATTGAAAATGTTGTACTTTACATATCCATACAATTGAGTCCTTAGGTTTTCAAATTAGTGTAAAAAAAAAAAAAAAAAAAATAGTGCTTCAAATCATTGCTATTTGACTCAGACTTATTCTAAAAAATTCGAGGTATTTCGGATTATTTGTTGACAAAAACTAAGTCATGGAAAACTCTAAAATTATTTCTATATTAAGCCTTGAACATAAAAGAGTTTCGAATTGAATCTCATTAGAAAGATATTTTGTCTCATGGTAGCATGCTCCAACCTCGTTATGATATTTTCGTTATTAGGTTAGCCATACACTTAACATGACATCATCAAATGACACAAGCTTTGAATATGATTTTACAATGCAATAAAATGCCCTTATTGACGATCCTTTAGTCCAACAACATCTAGGTTCCTCAAACAATGTGATATCTTACACGGGTAAATTTTTAATCCTTCACCCTCTTACTAAGACTGAATAATGTTCTTAACTTTTTTTAGATTTAGAAATTGCTATCTTAATCAAGCATCTGCACATGTTTAAGTACTTATTGTTAGGTTTGTGATATTTTCATAATTCGTAAGCTACATTGTGCATTTTTTGATGTGATAATATATTGAGAATGTAATTGGCAGAGAGCGATGCTTTTTCCACAAGAATATATGGTAGTAACAAACTTATCAACATAACATTCATCATCTCTTTTAATGTTTGATTCTTGCATTCAACAATATCATTAGATTGACGAGAATAAGGCATAGTTGTTTGATGAACAATTTCATATTCCGAGCAAAATTGTTCAAATGGAGATTCCTACTCACCACATATATCACTCTTATTGCTTTAATATTTTTACTCAATTGATTCTTAACCTCTAAATTATAGTGTTTAATTACTTCAATTGTCAACATCTTTTCTTATGAATAAATACTCAGCAATATCGTGTGCCATCATTAATAAAAGTTATATCATAACTTTTATCACCTCTAGTTAAAAACAAACTTTAAACTACATATATCAGTGTGAATTTCAATACTTTTTTTGACATAATGAAAGTGTAACGAGTCATTTTGGCTTCCACACATACGTATTTATGAATAGGATCTAAATCACACTTATATAAAAAATCTAATTTTATTAATCTACAAAATATTAAAATTTAGATATCCTAATTATTCATGCCAAATGTTAATGACTCAAGCAAGTAGAAGAAGTAATTTTATTCATCAATGGAGTTACGACGGTCATTAAATTCATTTTAAATAACCCCTCATTTGGATAGCAATTTCCTACAAACATATCATTTTTTGTAAAGATATTTTTCAATACAAAAACTGACCTAAATATGTTCTTACTTAATAGAAAACCGAATACTAAATTCTTACAAATCTCGGGCAAATTAAGAATGTCATTCAATGTAATCTCCTTTCCACTAGCCGATTTCAGCTTGATCTTTCTATGTTCTTCAACTTTGAAAGATGAAGATTTTCTCATATAGAGTTGTCCATCATGATCCATCGTCATGTAGGTAGAGAATATCGAGTGGTTTGCACATATATGGCGAGTCACTTCAGTAGCCACCCACAATTTCGTAGCATTCCATAATGAGTAACATTTAGAAACGATAGCAAAAAGATTCATATCTTGTACCTTGCTAGAAAAGTTTTCATGTTCCATTATATTAGCCTGGACATTTTTTCCCTTGACATTCTTTGGCTTTTGACAATTCTTGAATCGATGTCCCATCTTGCCACAATTATATCAATTACTTTTGAACTTTTTATGAGCTTTTGAAGAACAAGATTTCCTTTCGCTGCGTGCTTCCTCTTTTTTGTTAGTCTTGGAGCCCCATTCCACTATATTGGCATTCGATTCCATCGAATAAAATGCATCACTCTTTGAACGTTTGCAATTCTCTTCTTCTATTATCAACTAGACAATGATATCTTCAAACTTCATTTACTTTCTTGCATTCATGCTTTAAATAATTCTTGATGTACTTTCATGAAAGTTTTAAATTTTCAATCTATGCAGCAACTTTGGCTAATTCGCCAAGAGATATTTCTTTCGCATAGATATCAATGAGTATGACTTGAAGTTCTTAACTTGGAAGATAATGGTCTTGCTGTCAACCATTTGGTCCTGAAAATGATCAACAATGAATTAATGCGTGCCAACATCTTCGATATAATATTTCCAAAGTTTTTTCGCAGACTTCAAATTATAATACATATTATTTAATGTGCTTTCCAATATGTTGAGTACATAGTTTCCGTATACAAAGTCCAAATGCTTCCATGCATCAACTGTGAACAATTTCTCTCATCACTTTCATCCTCTTTATATGAAGGTGCATCTTCCTCAACAATTTTCGCCAAATTTAATGTTGTCAAATAAAATAATATTTTCTTTTGTCAATGTTTAAAAATCTACCTACTCAATTTCTCAAAAATTTCCCCAGTCGAATTAGAGAGTCGATTACTGAAGTAACCATTTTTTATTCACAATTGAAAGATAAATGAATAAGGAGTAGAAGTATAATAGAATCATCTTAAGATTCTTGTATATGGAATATCATTTTCTCCTTCGAACAATCTAAAGATACTTCCACTTGTAGTTATTGGAACAGATTTGAACAGAGTAAAATGATAATCAACATAATCATAATTTTAATTGCAGCGTGCTGACTACGTTGCGTCTTTATGATGAATTTACTCCCTTCTATGTTACTTAAAGCCGATTGTAATTGTCTTTTAAGATAAAATGAATTCTGTCTCTTAAGAAAGCAACACAACAATTAGTAAGAGTTCAATGAACTCAAAATTGTATTTCGTACTTAAAAAATAGTATTAGTATATAGAGAGAGAAGTGATATTCAAAATTGGAAAATTTGCATTAAAAATGACGTAATTTTTTTGACATAAACACAGGGGCGGACCCAGACTTTTGCTGTTGTGGGGTAAAAAATTTAAATATATATATATTTTTAAAAACAACAAAATATTAATGGAAATATGTTAATACATATTTTGATACTATAAAAACGTCGCATAATTACATCATTATTAATATTATTAAATAAATTTTGCTACTTGTATAGTTTTGTTTACCATTTCATAAATGAATTGAAATAAATTTTAAGTTCAATCCATGAAGTAAATGAAATTCAAATTTAAAGAAAATGTAATTCAAAAATAATTTAAATTACATTTAATTTGTAACGATCCTAATAATTTTTATGTCATATTCCATGTAAAATTTTCTAATTAAATGATATAAATTATATTGAAAAATTTATCGTGCAAAAATTATAAACATTAATGAAATAATTGAATTTTTTAAAAGAAAATACGAGTTAAACGTCTTTTTTTAGACGTATGTTTGACATATATTTAACTATTTTCGATATCCGTTTGAACCATTCGATATGACAACGATATAGTTTTCGAAACGAGCTTCTACATGACATAGACGATTTGTGAATTTGGATAACACGTGATCGCCGACAAATTTTACAAGTTAGGATATTATCGAAATTCTCAAAATACTAATTTCAAACGGCCTATTTTGACACGCCGTAACTTTTGCTATAATTGACAACTTCAAAATCCATTAATGAGTGAAAAATTAGGTCGTGAGCACTTCGAAATAATATTAAAAATGCCATAATTCGACTTCATTTGACATCCCGTAACAAGTGTATCAAAGTAGATCGTAAAGGATAAAATAAAATAATAATAATAATAATAAGCTGGGGCAAAATTTTGTGGGGTCATTTGACCCCACATGACCCCATGTGAGTCTGCCCCTGCATAAATGCAATCTATAAATGACCCCGCATGACCCCATGTGGGTCTGCCCTTGCATAAACGCAAACTATTTATAGATTTATTCATGGCCATTCAACCACTATACAAGAATTTTCAGGACAATAGTCACTATTTCTACTCCCTTTAAAAAATGACGACTTTGTTTAGATCGAAACCATGCATCTATTATAGTCGGTTAACAAATGCCTGCTCCAGAAAAGCACCGTTATAAATAATTTTACTAAGTACAAAAGAATTTAATTAACTAATATGATCCAAAATTTTGATGAAGTTGGTTTAAAAATGATTTCAATTAAATTCTCTACTTTTCCAAGTTTCAAGTAGATAACTTTTATGCATATAAAGAGTCCTACTGAAATTTGATCTCAAAGCTAACCCACTTCACTAATTTATTGAACCATTTACAACAATAAATTTAACAATCTTGAAACTACGCCCCTATTTGACAACCATTATTTGGTTAAAACATAGTTTTGAAAAATGAATTTTTGGAAAATGTGTGGCCAAGAAGTACGAATTTTTTTTTAGTTTAAGTGCAAAATATTTTATTATCTGAATGTATAGTTGAAAATGAGTTTGTATAATGAAGAATTTTGAAATAATGGTTGTCAAACAGGAGCTAAAGGTCTTGAATTATGTTGAAACTTGACGGACCTCGTAATCCTCGCCCAAACCAACACAAAAGGGATGAAAAGGTTCCATATAGTGTTGACATCCGAATGGTGTAAATGCCAAAACGAACAAGAGAGACGCAAGAAGAATTGTTGAGAAGTTCAATGTCATTGATTCAATTTAGTTTTCAAGGTCCCTTACGATGAATGTTGGAATTGGTGTTTTAACACTTCCACATGAAGTTCAAATGGCAAGAAGATCAAAACACGAAACAAACAAAATAAAATGCATGATTCTCAAGCAAGTTAAAAGGTTATATAACAAACTCAATATAAAGATGGTGCTGAAGTTGAAGTCATGACTCTTCGACGATCGTAGTGAAGTCACAGAACTTGTGTAAATGTGCACTCGAGATTTGTTGCTGCATCAGAAAGAACTTGGAAGAATCTCACTGAGAATTTTACTAAAATTGAGTTAATTATATATGAATCTAAGTGTGTCACTATTTGTACTAGGACTGACTAGAGTTGCACACATCAGCTAAAGACATGACTGATCTAAAATGTCAACGACATGTCCGTACAACTATAACTGACAAAAACAGTACGACTCTACGGAGCAAAATACAGGTACAGTAGATAGAACACAAAGTACAATACAATTTTAACAAACATAAGTGGTTTCATCATTGAAGTTTGGCCATCCTAAAAGTGTTCCCCTTTTAATCTGTTTCTTCGACCTTTGGATGAACCTGCAAATCATAAACTCCAAAAATCTTTAGCCAATATTCTTTTCAGTTTCATTAAATTATGTTTTTACTTAGGCCCAGTTTGGTACCCTTTTTCCTAAATATGAGAATGAAAAATATAGCCATTACGGGACCCACACAAGAGATAAAAAGTCAAATATATTAATTTGATATGATGGATAACGTTCATATTTTTCTTTTTTGTGGCAAAAGAATGGGAATCAAACCGGGGCTTAAAATTGGTTCCTCATTAATTCATTGGGCATATGTACATGTATTGTCTTTGGAATATTTTGTGCATGGCATTTCATCATGAACTAAAGAATATTCTATTAGTTTTTAATACCTGAGGGATTTTTTCCTCTCTGAAACTCACTGTTCTCAGCTTCAGTTCTCCTCTACTGGTTGTCAGTTCATCCAATATCTCAGCATCACAAATTTTCTCTTCACCTTCATTCCCAACATGAGTTCCCTCATTTTCCTGATAAAAACATAGTTAATAAGCTGTAAATCAGTTCAGTTCTTATGTATCCTATCCGGGCACGAGTTGTGGCCTGATTCTAATACTTTTGTCGTCTATGCTTATGGATGTACGATTTAGATTGTGTTTTGTCGAATTATGCTGATTTGTGTGTCATTTTATTTCCTATTCTTGGCTTGGTTGATTATTCTCCTTCTTATCATCATTGTTGTGAAAAATATTAACGTTTAGGCATACGTACAGTGAAAGAAAGACTTCGAGAATGATGTGGAGCTCCTTCTATTTCCTCGTACTCGGCAGCGTCGAGCTCACGCAGATGATGAGCCTTAAACAGCTTGGGGAGAAAATGTTGTCTTATGCTTAAAAGAAGGAAAAAAGGCAATGGAAAGAGAATTCCAGCTACAGGAATCCAAGTCACTCCTAAGCATAAAAGTAAATATACAATCTGAAACATTGTGAAGATTGCAATATATCTGAATGGCACTGACTCCACAAATGAAGCATGAACTCCCTCAAGAACCCTGCCAAAATAATCAAACAACTCAACAAGGTACTGAAAAAAATGAAAAAATAAATAAATTTGTATTACCTATCAATCATTGAAACTATAATTCTACGGCATGAATTCAATGAGCAATATGAATTTGAACTTACTTGTAACAACGGTTTGGGGCAATGAAGAGAAGCAAAATCCTTTCCCAGAATTGATTTCCAGGGAGGCTGTCAATAGCCATATAGGCAAAATAGCCCCAAAGAACTGATTTTGGTATCAACTTAATCACAGGCATGGCACATACTGATGCTGCAACAAGTAATGATTGCAGCAGATTGCTCACTCTTTGCTCATTTACGCGAACTGGCAAGTAGTCATCAATATGTTTTTCGGGATCAAATTTTTCCTTTGTTTGTTCTCCGTTTTCATTTTTCGTTACTGCCTCTTTCAAATTTTCCAGCTCTTTAACCACTGAAGTTGCCTGCAATAAGATACCTCAATATCATTTTCGAAGGATTTGAACAGTAACTTTACCTGAATCAGGATTAAATTCAAGTGGAGACTTACATTAATTGGAGGTTTGTCTATCTCTATGAAAACGGCTTGCATCTCACCATAGATTTCAGAATCGGAAGCTTTACGGTTTATACTTTCCTTAGCACTTTCAATCATCTTCCTTCGAATCAACTGCTAACCAAAATTAGGATTTTAGGCATCTGAAAAGTCACATTACCGCAGAACATAGTTTGTCTTCTGTTTGGCACACAAACCTGTCTTTTAAGAACTGCTAGGCTTTTTGTATGCATTGGAGATTGTGGCAAGACTCCATTTGAAGGAGGCAATCCAATCAAACCGCAAAACAAAGTCTAAGAACATCATACCAATACAAGTACTTATGAGACTTGATGAGTTTAAATTGAAATAAAGGGAATCAGTGAGAAAAATAAACTATGGCATACCATAAATCCAAGCAACAAGATGTCATAATGATAGGCAGAGGGGTTCTTAATATTGAATTCCTTTTGTTGTGCTAATTGCGATGCAACACTATGATCGAAAAAATAG
This sequence comes from Olea europaea var. sylvestris, assembly GCF_002742605.1. Lineage (NCBI taxonomy): Eukaryota > Viridiplantae > Streptophyta > Magnoliopsida > Lamiales > Oleaceae > Olea > Olea europaea. The sequence goes on from NC_036246.1 coordinate 20,870,226, forward strand.
AGTCCGGCTATCATTACAGCCGGGACAATGGCTGCAAAGATATAGATTGTTGGAACCTTCCCCATATCCTGCACATTTGGCATGAGAAAGTGAATAGTTTACCATAACTCGAAATATAGTTACCCAAACAGTTTTGGCTTATTTAGAAAGGTGTATTATGGAGTACTGGACAGTAGTAAGGAAGAAAAAGAAACTATAATCGCATCCATTGTAATGGACATTCTTGTCAAGTAACATGTACGTAACATGCACTTTATGAATAGGATATTTTCATTCAAACTTGTTACCATGACAGACTCAATGACAGATTCAAAAACAAGGAGAACATGTGTCAAAACATAATTGGACAGTTTGAAAAAATAAAAAATAAAATCCAGTTAGGTGCTGGCGCTCCACCTCATTTACCCCATCCCTGTCAAAAGCCCCTGTTCAAGGAGCATTATTCATTTACATTTGTATACTATTTGGTGTACCTTAATTACGGTCCAATGGTATATAGATACAGATTGCCATGGAAGGGGACTAAAAAGCCTTCTAGGAATGCCGGATGGAACATTTTTCGATATGCCAAATGACATTGTTGTCCACGCTAAGACCATTAGAGGCACCCCATAGTCTGCAATAAAGCTTCTAAGCCAACCTGTTTCAGAAATTGTTGTGACATTTCAGATTCTAGATTTTATTTAGCTCTAAACGAATCAACAAAAGGTTAACACCACAAACCTGTGCCATACCACCATGATCTGGCTCTTCTGCTTTTTAAGGAAGTGTAGAGAAGGCCAAATGAAAAGATAACTCCAAGTAAACCATTTGTATAAAGCCATTGGAACTGGTATTTATCAGAATTGGGGTCCTCAGATTTCGGGATTTTGAACTCACTAATAATTCCCTATCAAAAGAATCAAAAATCGAAAGAGATATTAAAAATCATCCCATAAGAGCTTCAAAATCTAACTACCTCGGAATATGAATTTTTAGCCATAAATTTTGATTCAGAATTATTCAAGAAAGAATTTTAATGTTGAAATTCATAATTAACGTTCATATAAAAAAAAAAAAAAAAAAATTGGATGTGAATTTCAAACCCAATACATCTAAATTTCTGGGCTCAAGTTAATTTTTTCGGCATCAAAGAATCACTGCAGCACTGGGGTGCCCAAACGCGATGCTACATCACCGTGATTGAAAAAAAGGCAGGGCATGAGCCCAGGCATTGCAATGCCCAGTAAACTACTAGGCGTACACTGCGACCAGATGGTGGGCGTTGCATCGCTCAATCTTGGGCGTTGTAGCGCCTGTTTGTGCAGGTTTTTAATTTTTTTATTTTGTTTGCCTCGTGCTGCAATGCCTAGCAAACTACTAGGCGCACACAATGCCCAGATGATAGGCGTTGCATCGCTCAATCTTGGGCACTGTAGCGCCTGTTTGTGCAGGTTTTTAATTTTTTTATTTTGTTTTAAATTTAAAACAAAAAAATAAAAAAAATAAAAGGATTTCAAATCTTGGTATTTTAAGTTTCTTTCAAATTACTAATTTTCTAAAACAGATGAGTTGAAATAACATGTTACCAAAGTAACCTCTCTTACCTAAATTAATTTACTTGGAATATTAAAAAGGTGGTGTGTATGTAATTCATGCGAATATTCACTAGTCGAAAGAAAGGTCAATATTTGACAGAATTATTTCACACTTGTGATAATAAATATGTGAAAATTGTAAAGTTTTCCATTATGTGAATGTAGAGCGAGTCCAAAGATAGACTTTATTTGATTACTATACTAAGAGCATCACTTACAAGTTAATATTTCTGTCCAAAGACTAAATATCAATATTTATACTCGATCTCTTGTGATGAGGCCCACCACTATTTGAATTATTGATAGTCCAATATGAATTTTCATGTGAACATGTTATTTAGGTTTAGGTTCTCTATTCGGTTAATTCATCCACTTCTATAATATCTGTCAATAGTTATTTAAAATATGTGATTGAACTAAAGTTTAAGGTCTGGAAAGAGAATGTTTGTATCGTTCTTGGCGATAGGAATTTAAACTTTATTTTAAGAACTAAACTATCCACTACTCTTACGGATAAGGGTTCCGGTAATATATCGTTCAAAGTACATAAGTCTTATGATCATGAAGTATAAAATTCCGGCAACATTTAGGGACACTCTGCTCAATAAGGTAACTACCAAAAAATAAAAAAATATTACAAAATGCTTTGTGAAAAGACAATAAGGTCGAAACTAGTATGCTTGTAGAAAACTTGATTTACTAAATTATAAGGCTAACTAAAATAGTGAGCACATTTTGGATGTGTCTATCTTGTTTCAAAATCAACAGCATTAAAGTTTGGGCTAGCTGACAACTTGTTCGTGCATATGATTTTGATTTCTCTTCCTAAACAATTCGATTAATTTATGGTCAATTACAATTGTCAAAATGGAAAGTGGAGTCTTAGTGAGCTCATTTCATATTGCGTGTAAGAAGAAGAAAGTTTAAAGCAAGAGAGAATTGGAAGTACTCACTTGGCAAGTACCTCTAAAGATAAGTTAAAGAATAAGAAAGATGCATCCAGTTCGATTCAAAAAAAAAAAAAAAAGCAAACGCCTGAAAAAGATAAATCATCTTGCTGTTACTTTTGTGAAATTTTGGGATACATGAAGAGAAAGTGTACTAAACACAATGCTTGGTGTGTAAAGTCAAGTACACTTCTCATTTTGGTATGGTCTGAGATTAATTTAGTTTTATACCAAGAAATATTTGGTAGATAAATTTTGTTGTCACTACTTACATAAGCGTGTCTATGTGGGGTTACCTAAACTGTCGAAAGCCAAATAGTGCTAAAAGATCCATCTATTTGGGGGTGATGGCAAATTAGTTAAAGTTGAAGCTATAAGAACTTTTAGGCTATTATTTGGATTTAAAAGAGACATTTGCAGTACCGTCCTTTTGGATGAAATTTGGTTTCTGTTTCTACATTAGACGAATTCGGTTACTTTTGTTCAATTGAAAATAGTAAGTTTAGTCTTTTTCTTAATTCAAATATTGTCGGTACTACTTTTTTATACGGTTATGATAACCTATATTTGGTTAATATGTTGCATCTTATAAAGAAGCCTTACATGTAAATTCACGTAGTATTAAACATAAATTAATGGGTGAGAATTCTGCTTCGTTATGATATAAGTGATTAGGTCACATATCTCAAAAGAGAATGAAAAATCTTATGTCAGAATGAATTCTTGATTTTCTTAAGTTTTCAGACTCAAGTGTTTATGTTAATCATATTGGGGGGAAACAAACAAACTTAAAGAGATTAAGTGCCAATAGAACTTCAGATGTCTTAGAACAAATTCATACGGATATCTATGCACCATTTCCTTCGGCTTCTTGGAATGGTTAACAGTTATTTATTACATTTATAGACAATTATTCTCACTATAACTACCTATATCTCATTCATGAGAAATCTTAATCACTGGACATGTTCAAGACTTATAAGATTGAAGTTGAAAACTAACTTGGCAAAAAAATAAAACACGTTAGATCTGATCGTTGTAGTGAATACTATACCAGATATGCCGAATCAGGAGAACAATGTTCAAGACCTTTTCCTATATTCCTAGAGAAATGTGGAATTGTCCACAATACACCATGTTAGGTTTTCCTAGTATAAACGGTGTTATTGAAAGACGAAACAAAACACTTAAAGATATGGTAAGGAGTATGATTAGTCATTCCATCTTGCCAGAATCTCTTTGGGGATAAGCGCAAAAGACTGCAGCTTGAATACACAATAAAGTTCCAAGTAAAACAACTTTCAAGGGGTTACAAGTTTTATTATCCCACTGCAAAGTTAGTTTTTGAAACGAAAATTGCCCAATTCTTTGAGGATGTATAGCTTATGGGGGGAGATAAAGTTAGAGATTTTGTCTTTGAAGAGGAACATTTAAATATTCCTTCCATTTTAATTGACTATGATCTGGAATAAGGACAAATTCTTACTCCAGATCTTGTTTAAGAAACAATTTCAGATTCAAACAATATTATAAAATCTCTCGTACACAATCAAAAGATTGTTTAAAAAAAATGAACAACCTCAAGAACAAATATCATCAAGGAAATCCACTAAAGAAAAGGACAATTCAAATCATTTTATAGTCTTTCTCTAAGAAAATAAGGATGGTAATGTATTGATGAAAGAAGATTTGATCAATCAACTTTCATCATGCAATGCAAAGGAATAATTCTTAAAAATGGATTGATGTCGTGAATAAAGAGATAAAGTTCATGAGTAACAATGACATTTGGGAACTCATCTCATTGTTCGAAGGTGCAAACCAATTAGTTGTAAATGGATATTTAAAATCAAGGGAGATTTGAAGGGTGATATGGAGAGATATAAGACTCATCTCGTGGCAAATGATTTTACTTTTGAGGAAGGTGTTGATTTTGAAGAGGCTTTCTATCCTATTTCTACATAAGACTTTTTTAGGTCTATTATACCATTTGATCTTAAGCTACATCTGATGGTTTACAAATTAAAGAAACCCATCTATGGTCTTGAGCAGGTTTTTCGTCAATGGTATCACAAATTTCATCAAATAATTATCTCATTTGATTTTAAGATAATTACAGCTGATGATAGTATATACCACAAGTTCAGTGAGAGAATATACATTTTCTGGTATTGGATATCAATGACATAGTCTTTGCCCACAATGATATAAGATTATTGGACAAAACCAAGCGATTTCTATCATAGATTTTTGAAATGAAATCTCTTGATGATGCCTCTTTTGTGTCAAGAATACAAATATACCGGGATTGCTCTTCGGGTATATTTGGATTATTATAAAAGAGCTATATTGATAAAGTTATTAAAGGATTTAGAATGCAATTATGTAAATTACGTGATGCCCCTATTACTAAGGAAGACAAGTTTAGTCTAAATTAATGTCCAAAGGATAAACTTAAATTAATGAAAGCACGAAAATTTCATGTACTTCAGCAATTGGGAGTTTAATATATACATACGTTTGGATATGACATTCATTGGTTGAATGACAAATAGATATTTAAATAACCCTAGGACGAATATTCTGATATTGATTATAGAATATGACTTCAAAATTTTGTCACTAGACTGTATATTTTGGATGGATTTAAAAGACCACTTTAGTTATTCTATGACAATTATTGTCTTGTATTCTAACAAGAGTTTGATGATGTCAAAGTTTATATAAATTATGTTCCTAGTTATTAAGGAAATAATTTAGAGTTTTGGGTTTCTATAGAATAACTAGGACAAGCTCTATAATTGCGGATCTGCTTACTGAGAAGCTATTATCCAAGGTCTTTCATAAGCACACAGCTCACATAGGTATTGCATTTTTTATGATATGCTAGTTTAGTGGAAGTTTGTATTCGGATGTTGTTTGTTTTAGATACATAATTCTATCTATGGATATTCAGTTTATTTCAGAAATAACGTATTCAGTTCAGGTTCACTCTAATTAAAGTTTTTGTTTGATCTCATAAGGTAGGACTTGTTGGAAATAGATATGTTTAGATCATATTGAATGTAATTTTCATGTTACACATCCACACACTGATTTATGTCATTTGATTATGTTCATATACGTGGCCATTGAGGGTTTAGTTATGATAATTGTAACGAAGACTGCTTGATCCTATATTATCATAATTAATGGACGAGATTGTTCGAAGATGCCTTTTGGTTATAATAGTAAAAGTATTGAGATCATAAGGTTATACACATTTATAAATTAACATATGTGGCCAAGTGGGATATTATTGGAAAATTATTTAATAAGCCCAAAATTAAAATGATCTAATAAATAATTCAATAATTGGTCTTAGGACATCTAAATAAAATGTGGGTCGAATTATATCTGTAGAAATCTGATTCCTTTATAATTGTATTTTATGATGGACGAAATACATATGGAAACTATATATAAGGCTATGGTCCCCAATTCATATATAACTTCTCATTCTTTATATCATCTCATCAATACAAGAATTCAGAGAAAATGCATACTGAAGAGAAGATCCAAAAGTCCACAATCAAGAACATACATTCTACAATCAAGAATCAAGATTATGGGTCAAGAAGAAAACCAAGAACAAGAATTAAGGATACAAGGAGGAAAAATTCAAGATTGAAAGCAAGAAACCAATCAAGAAGAGATTCCAAATTGATTTTCAAAATTAAAGATCCGGAATCAAGATTCAGTAATAAAGAATCGTTCTCAAAAAATTAAGGTATGTTTCGCATTATTGATTTTCTTGGTGATTTGATATGGAGAATCTTAGCAAATAAAGCAATTAGATTTTCATGTTTATTAAGATTTAAGTTTCATAAAATTTCAAAATTGGTACCTTAATTGCCTCTTGAATGAATAGAACAGCAATCAACATGCCAAAAGTTTCCCCAGCAATCCTTGTAAATCTATTTATGATTTTACAAGCATTAAATACTGCAAGAAGAAACAAGAATAAAGCTGTCCACACACAAACCCTGCAACAAAAAAGAGAGAGTAAAAAAAAATAATAATAATAAATAAAAAAGATCATTGTAATATCAAGATTATAAAATCTTTCAAAGCAAAAATTAGCATATCAAAAGAAAATTCAAAATACCATCCAGCCCAAGCCAAGTAGAGGTTTTGTCCCAATTCTTCTCTTCCTTTGGCAAATTTGTAGAGATAAGAGTACATTATAATAGTTGGTTCTGCAACTCCTAATATCAGAAGAGGTTGACCACCAAATATCGAGTGTATGATACCACAAATTGCAGTTGATGCCAAGGTTTCTACTGTGCTCAAGCTCCCATCTACAATGCAATAAAACAGTACAAACTCGTAATTCTTATAAGCAAAAGTGATGTATTTTCCTTTTGAAAATTTTTCTTCCATCATGTCTGCAATCAATTTGGCACCCTCCCTTATAAACTGGTTTTAACGAATTGGGTGGTAGCAATCCATATGAGAGCGTACTTTTGGAAAAAAGGGGTAACCTGGGAGGGTTACTTCGAGTAGAAGACTGCTTCTGTGAAGTCAACTAGCTAGGAATATGTGCACATAGACTGTAATGACTCTAAATGCGTCCCTCCCACATCGCTAAGTTAAGGATTGGTTTGATATCATCTCCTCTACCAATGTGGTTGTAACACCTCAAAAACTAAATGATGGAATTGGAAGTTAAAAACAGTACCAGTATCTCTGCTTATTTGTTCTCCAAATGCAATCACAGGAAGAGCAGAGGCAAAAAAGATATATGTAGTTGGAGCCAATATCCTGGTACATATGAAACAGAAGTTTGTTAAATTTACATTTTTCTTTGTTCTTTTTACTAAAAACAGAAGAAATTATATACCCAATTCCCGAACGAATTCCGGTCATCCAATCTTGCTTATAGCAAGATAGCCTGCCCTGAAAATCTTTTGCAATTCCTCGGAATGGAGCTTCCATTTTACGCTGATAGCCAAGAACAACAAGAACAAGTGGAACATAGTGAATTCAATGGTTCTTGTATGAAGAAAATTTTGTGGAAAATTTACCATATAATTATCACTCCCTAGGGAAAGGAAAATACCAGGAAAAGTTTGCTAAAAACTTTCCAGCTGATTGTGCTTTCTTGCTTCACGACAGTTTAATGCAATAGTGGTTGATTCTATTGATCATTTTGGCAAAATTTCTTAAAAAGACCCGCGCCATGAGTCTTGGAAGGACACGGGGGTGGGCATGGGGGTCACGTGACCCCAACTCTGGGGCCATTTTTTTTCCCTATGTTTTGTCTCAAATTTTGAAGTCATTATGAGATGTCAAACGAATTCAAAATATTGCATTCTTAATATCAATTCGAAGTACTTATGGCCTAGTTTTCTACATTGTTAATGGTGCACGAAACGAGCAACCGTAGCAAGTGTTACGGCTTGTCAAAGTAGGACATTCCAAACTAGTATTTCAAGAGTTTCGATAACATGTTAACTTTAAAAATGCTCCGCCTATCATACACTAGCTGAATTCACAAATCACCTATGTCTTCTCGAAGCTCATTTCGATAACTACATTATAGGCATATCGAATTATCCTAACAAATATCGAAAGAGTTAAAGATGTGTAAAACATGCGTCTTTAAAAAATGCATATAATTCGTATTTTTTTTAAAAGAAAAAATTCAATTATTATTATTTTTGTGATATAAATTGTCAATATAATTTGTATCATTTTATTAGGAAATTTTACATGGGATATGACGTCAAAAACTTTCGAAATTTTACATCCAGAAAAGTCGTACCCACGTGAATTGTTGGATGTAAAATTACATGGATGGGATTTTTTTTTTGGATGTCAATTTTTGAATGAAAAGTTCATCACAACTTTTTTGCAAGTTTGATGGTGCCCCTAACTCAAAATGTCTATATCCGGCCTTTAGCCAAGACTTGAGGGATTCAATGGTAACCATGTAGTTTATGAAATCTACAACTGGCTAAGTGCCACCAATCAAGACAATTAAAAATAAAATAAAAAAATACTGAGTCGAGATTACTTTGCAGCACATAGAATTTTGGAGTTTGAGATTTGCTGTTCATTAATAAATGATTGATACATTATTTTACATTAAAGTGTCTAATTTTAAGCACAAGTGACAGTTAGAGAAAATTTGGATATGTTAATTTAAAATGATGTATCAATCATTCATTAGGTAGACAACAAATTGGACAGCAGATCTCAACTCATAATTTTGTCACATTAACAAGGTGGGGTAGCCTTCAAGTAAGCAAATTCAAAGCTTAATTTGAACAAAGTATACGGATTATGTTTCAGTTGAAGATTGGAAATAGAATAACGTATTTGTTGAATCTCAAAGGGTGTGATTGTACACATGTTGATTAAGATGGTGATTCATTTGAGTAGGCCAATTTTAACGCAGACATTATACATTGGCCATAGTTTTGATAATTATTCGTCTTGATAATCATCCCTTAAAATATGGTACCAAATCTACTTACCTACTTTATTTTTAAGACCCTAGTGTCTATATGCTCTCCTTAGCGTCTACATGGGTATTCCTCTAGGCGCATGTGGTGTTAGGAAAAAACATCGTAATTTACATGAGATGTTTCTGATAATTTTACAAGCAAATTTTATTTCTAGGAAAAAAAAATTACAAAATTTTAAGTAATTAAAAGATGGGTTCGTCACTAAGTTGTTGGCATGGCCTCAAATGTTTCATGATCTTTAAAATATTAATATTTGGTAACTAATTTTTAAAATGTTTACACCATTGTTCATCATGGATTCCTTCAAATTATTATGGACTCAATGTTATAATAGTCTGTCTTAATGCTTGTAATCGATTTTTACAGTTAAGAAAGCGTTTTATAACCTTAATTTGTTACCAAGTTAGTATCCCTTGCTCTCATTCCTAATCAATTTTTCTTTTAATCCTAAGTTATTTATGTTCTTAGGAGGCATGTCGAACATCTATCCGATAATATTCTTACGTCCCTGTACAACTATTCATCTAGATGATTTTTTCATACCATAGTGCTCCGTATTCTTTGAAGCTTTCATGAGTCATCTTCAAGTCGTAAGATCTAACACCATGTTGCTTGAGAGAATATATTCACTTTTTACCTCTCAGTTGTTAAATCATGTATTGCGTATAAATCGATAGGTCATACTAATGTGAGGATAGCAAAATAGCGTGACACCTTTTCTTCCCGAGGTGCCTGTCTAGAGTGGGGCTGAGATTCTGTGATTGGAAAAATCAACTGTAATTGCAATCTATAAATATCTTAGACTATATACCTGTACTTGTCATTTCGCTGCAACACGTGCTGTGCTTCTAGTGGAGTTCGCCACAACTTTTTCTATCTACTTTTGTTGAATGATTCTCACCTGACGATGTGCACATGAATTGAATTTTTTGAGTTTTTGACATTTCTATGTGGAACCTTTGGGCATTTTATTTGCCTACCTACGGTCTTAAACTTCACAATAACTATGTACACGTGAATTGAATTTTTTAGTTTTTTTGACTTTTCTTGGGGATTTTTTTATGGACGGATGGGCTTTTAGTGCTTTTTTGGCAACTCAAGTGTGAATTTTTAAGCATTTATTGAAAAAGAAAGTAGTGTTTTTAGTTTCATTTAAAAGATAATGATGTTGTTCGGTGTAGTTGATTTTTTTGTGGCCACATAATTTAGAATAAATTGAAGACTTGCTTCAAGATTCATGATTGATGTTGACCTAGATTTTCAGAGGGATGATGTAGTCAATAGATCCGACTCCTCTTGCTTGCACCTAAACATTTTTCTACACACTTGGACAAACTTTAAGTCGCGTGTGGCCTTCTCTAATGATGGGGAGGCGACCATGAGCACTTCGATGATCAAATCAGTCGACATGCTAAAGACATGATCCACTAAGTGAGAAGGGTCGGATCGGGAGTGTATGAAAAGAGAGTGATGAGAGCAAGTTTATAGTTTGAGTGTATAAAGTTGCATTACCTTCTAATGGCATTAAAGGTCCGTTTAATTGTGAAGATGGAATTTGAGTGGAAAGAAAATGAATTTTAGGGAATTGAAGTGACTAGAAATTATTTTCCTAAGAATTTGCAAATTATTGTGTTTGATTGTTATAATTTTTCACGTAGAAAATGTTGAAATAAAAGTTTTTTTTAGTATTCGTTTGAATTTGTTGTACATGAAAATTGTCAATTAAAGGGATAGAATTTACTGGTATTGGGGATGAAATTTGTTTCCATTACAAAAAATAAAAAATAAAAAATCATATATCTTTTGATGCTCGTTTGGCTTTATTTTACATGGAAATTGTCAATTAAAGGGAAATATTTTTTTACAATAATTTTTAGAATTTGTTTCAATTACCAACAAAAAAAAAGTTACAGTACTGAGAATTGGAATGAGAATTCCAATTCAAGGATTTGATGGAAAATGCTGACGTGACCAAGAAATGTGAAATTCGTTTTCCCTGAAAAATTTCACCTATCAAACACTACAAAAGTTAGAAAATAGTTTTTATTTTTCATTTTCCATGAAAAATGTGAGGCTATCAAACACACCCTAAGTGTAAGATTTTATATTAGAAGAGGTGAAATACTGACCATTGCACGAAAAGACATGTGATCTCATCCTGATGGTCGAGGAGTCCTCTCTAGGCGTCAATTCATCTATCATAGGCTGCATGGCCATTAATGCTTTTGAAAAGTAGCCTTCCTAATGCCTAGATTTGAACTCTGAATCATAGATTTATGATTGGACCTTTAAGCGACTGCTGCAGAGATATTACATTAATCAATCGTGTGACGATCTTGTGCAGAAAGTCTCTAAGAAAAGGTGATGTGAGATATACCTTTTTGTCAATGAAGAGGCTGGTTCTCTCAACCTTCTTCCCTGTAGCATGTGTTGCACCTCGCCTATGTCATAGAGGGTTGACCTCTAGATGTCACCTCGACCTCGATTACCTTACATGTGGCCTTATCTCAGCTAGGTAGGAGGTTGATGTGGAGTATGGGCCTAGTTGGCTTGTCAACTGTCTGTCACATGGTGGTGATCTAAAACTTTGTCAAAAAGAGGGGTAAAAATAATCCCTCAAGTCCATGTATGGATATTCATATAATAATTAGACTTTCAATGTAAGGTTAAGTAAATTAGTTGTCGACATGATGTGTCGGCGTAGAGCATTTTTCCTTTTATTGACAATTATGAGTTTGAACATAATATAACAGTCCTCAAGTTCAAGCATGTATATTTATATAATGCATGGTATTTAAGGAGTAGAAGTGAGTTTAATACCTCATGTAGTAGCATATTCAAGTGATGCAGATGCAAACTACTTGCTTGAGGACGGGGTTCTGAAAGATATACAGCTTGAAGAAAGCTAATAGATAGAGATAAAGTCTTTGCTTGAGGATGAGGCTTTGAAAGATAGGCAGTTTGAAGAATATTGGTAGGCAGAGGTGAGGTCCTTGTATGAGGACGAGGCTCTGAAAAATAGGTAGTGTTGCTTGAGGAAAACTAGTAGGCAGAGGAGAGGTCCTTGCATAAGGATGATGCTCTAAAAAATAGATGACTAGAAGAAAGTTGGTATGTAAAGGTGAGTTCCTAGCATAAGGAGGAAGCTGTGAAAGAAAGTTGGTAAGCAGAGGTGAGGTCCTTGTGTAAGGTCGAGGATCTAAAAGATAGGCAGTTTGAAGAAAGCTGATAAGCAGAGCGAGGTCCTTACATAAGAACAAGGCACTGAAAGATAGGTACCTTGAAGAAAGTTGGTAAGCAGAGATAAGGTGATCCGAAAATTCAAACATTAGAGTAGAGGTGATTGCAGACCACTAAGCCGGTGAGACATTTTTTGGTTCTGTGCTAATAATTTCAAAGTTGTTGTGCGTTTCAAAGAAGGCCAGGTGATGCGTCGTCTACTTCTAAGAGATGCGTCTCCGAGGTCATAATTGCTAATAAAAATAGATAATTATGTTAGTTAAACGTAACACACGTTCGTGTGCATTTTAGATGCACATCCTCATTTGTGCCCTTAATCATGTTTGATATTTTTGCTCAACGACTCAGATGAAGTATGAATGAAGGATTAGGATGGCTCTTGATTTGATCCAAATGTTGAGGTTTGCCACATCTGCATATAAAAGGCATACTTGTTCATTTTGCAAACTTTTCACTTTTTGCAAAAATTCAAAAACTCACATACACTCTACAAAAATTTATTGTCCATGATCTGCTTGCAATTATTGACAATAGTCACCATCCTTAGTGAAGTTTAGCAACTCCGACGAGTATTTTCCCTAGAAAACCTTCTTTTAGGTAACTTTTTGACCATCTTCATCAAATTCTTCATCTCTTTTTACATTATAAAAATCCATGTATGTGGTTAAGGAGTGATTCTAGTAAGACGAGAGAAAGTAGTTTACCTTAGTGCCATCTGAGGTTGGAAAACCAAAAGCTTTAACTTTCAAGGAGATCACTAGGACGATAAGGTTCAATGAGAACATATGAAGATCGGCCCCTTCCCTTTGTCAACTCTGTTAAATGGGGGCATCAGACTATCCTTCTAAACTGACCTCTACTAAACTCTAGACACTTAGGAAGAATTATAGGATCTCAGACAATGTAGGGCTCATCTTCCTCGAGCATCATAAGAAGGTTAGTTTCCCTAGAATCTCTAGAAAATCGACCTTAGGTTATTCCTTTACCAATTTTTTACCTCATTCTGAGATCATACGAGCTTGCCTTGACCCAACTTAATCTAAATTTTTCAAGTCAGATGGTTAAGTCGTGGATACTTTGGCATGAGGCCAACCTAGAAGATATCCCATTTTCCATTTACCTTCCAAAGGCGTCGGGAGAAGGTGAGAAGATGAGAGAATAGTACTATTTCACTTCTTGGGAGGCTCATTTTCCCTTTGTGCTCGCCCTGCACACTTCTATAAAAGAATGGAAAAGTTCCTTATTTTGGGCATTTGGACGCTAGGATACAATATAGGATGACCCCACGGTGCCTCTGACTATCCCTACGACATTTTCTACAGTTAGTAAATTCTATTGTCAAACTAGTATTGCTTTTTTTATGCTTGTAGATACTTAACCAATTTTACTGTTGTTTGCATATTCATTGTCTCGATGTGAGATCAGCATGGAATAGTGGGGTGTCATCTTTACCATTTATCAACTCACTCATAAGTAACATAGCTAGGGCGAGCTAATTGAAAAGAATATTCACTTCATCGATAACAAGCTGGTGTCTTCTCAAGGTAATTCTAATATCACTTAAGCTATTGATTAGTACTTGGGTCCTAGGTGCTATCAAGTGTGTAAACTTTTTGTAGAAAACTTCATAACAAAGCAACCTTTGAAGCGTGACTTTGCCACTATCAAACAGAGTGTTACAGAGGCTCATACATGAAAGACTACCTTTGTAAATTACAATAGACAGAGTGAACAACTCGTCAACCTGAGCAAGAGGCTACTTATTGCTAAAGTTGATAAGCATAAAAAAGAGGTGCCGCCTCTAAATAAAAGTTAAAAAAACCAGCATATTCGATCATCTTCTTCTAGGCCTACTATTGCCTGACCTCCTCCACCTTAATCTACTGCTAAAATTTCCAATGGGTAACAGTTAAGAAGAAATCACCTCTGCGTTGCTCTAAGCCTTAAAAGGAGAAGACTCAGCTCCTCCTCCACTCTCCAAAAGCAAAAAGCCAACCAATTGTCCTCAATCTAAAAAGGTTGAAGACTTCATATAAAGGGACACTAAGAAACTCTCTATTGACCTACTGGATATGTTGCCTCCAAAGACAGTAGCATCTACAGCAGCCCATTATAAGTGTTGGCTGAAGAGGTGGCAAGACGTGCTTGGGGTGAATAATGCCTGCCTCTCACGGGGCTTGAAGGTCAAAATAGCTATATAAGGTCTTGTAAGAGACCTTAAAAATAGAAATTAAGTATTGGCTGCTCACCTCGAGGTTGCCTCCTAGTTACAAGGATGAACTGAGGAAAGCTAGGGCTAAAGTTGAAAGGTCTAAGTAGCGAGCGAAAGTTGAGGCTAATCTTCAAAAAGTTGATTCTAAGGTGGATTGCCTAAGGAGGAAACTATATGAAGCAAAACCCCAAGTAAGTGCTCTAATTAAAAGGATTGAGTCAAATGAATACCAACGCCTCGTTGTCGAGGCTTTGGAGGCATCTAAAAAAAAAGTTGAGCTAAGGTAGCTAATTGAGGCTCAGAAAAAAGAGATTAAGTCTTTGCAAGTTGAAGAGAAGACAATGAGAAAGGTTGTAGTCCAAAACTATGTTGACAACTTCGACAAGACTAAGAACTATGAAGACTTTGCCAATTACTGAGCTTCATGAAGTGTCCAAGAGATGATGTCTCGCCTAATGAAGGTCCATCATGAACTTGACACAATCTTTCTAAAAGTGAAATTCGGTAGACCAACTAGGGATTAACCTGATGCTGAAACAGCTGTTGATAATGCTCCAGCTGAAGATACTGAGATGGGGCAAAATGATGAGAAGCTGGTTAAGGATACATTAGTTGTAGTAGCCGACTCTTAGGCTCCTAGGTTTTAATTTGATCTTTTTGTAAAAGCTTTGGTCATCTCTTATTTAATATTCTATTCAATGAATGAAGTTTTAGTTTGCAAATGATAAAGTCTCTGCTTTTCTTATGCATTTTACTTTCGTACATTTGATTTTTATCACCTCGTAATAACTAATAACATATTTTCCCTAAGTAATGAACTAACCTCAACTGTATACCTCAACTCTGAGTAATTATTTCATTTCAGACATGATAAGGAAACTTGCAAATTTAAACATATGTTGACACCTCATGTAGTATAGTGTGTTGCGCCTCAATTAGTTTAGGTCCGATAAAGCATGTCACCTCGAACTTACAACACAAATTGAAATTTTTTAACCAAGTGTTAACACCTTGGTCACAATAACAAATTTTAGTTTTGATGATTTGAAAGAACCATTTGTTTCCTTAGGCTTACTAAACACTTCCTTGCATGGGCAGCTTGTCCATGCCAAGGGCTTCTTCTATGGTGGATAGTGCAATCATGGAAGGTTTTATCTTCGTATGTATCAAGGTGGAGACCCTTTAGGGTGCTTCACACCTTTCCTTTCGAAGCAAATTAACTTTCTTATATAGGATGGCTTATTCATGGCAAGGACTTTTTCTATGGTGAATGTCGTAGCCATGGAAAGCTTCATCTTCGTAGGTAGTCGAGGTGGTCTCCTTTGTATGGTGCTTTTCACTTCTCCTTTGAAGTGAATCAAGTTCCCTGCATGAGAGTGGCTCATCAATGTTAAGGACTTTTTCCATAATGGATGGCACAATCATGAAAAGCTTCATCTTCGTAGGTTCTAATGTGGGCCTAGTGGGGTGCTTCACACTTCTCCTTTTGAAGTGGGTTAACTTCTTTACGTGGAGTGGCTTATCATACCAATGGCTTCTTCAACAGTAAATGGTGTATTTATTCAATGCTTAGTCTTCGTAAATATTTGAGGTGGGCCCCCTATAGGGTGTTTGTCACTTTTCCTTTAAAGTGAATCAACTTCCTTGCTTGAATGTAGCTCATCCATGTCAATAACTTCTTCCATGGCAAATGGTGCAGCCATAGAAGGCAATGTAGCAATGTGAGAATACTTGGTGTTAAAATCCATTGCATTGAATAAAGAGATTTGCACAAAGGCTGGCAAAGATCGTCCAGCTAAATAGATGAGCCTTGTTCATTGATATTATCTTTGTAAGTCCTCTATATTCCATGGATGAGGCAATTTTGTAAGTCACAGTCCATTGTTCATCCTTGATGCTGTAGGGGCCTTTCCAATTGGGGCCTAATGTGCCTACGCCTAGCTCTCTGAGAGTAGGAAGACCTTTTTCAACACAAGGTCACCTATGCGAAATGATCTCTTCTTCAATTTAGCATTATAATAATAGGTCATCTTTCATTGATAAAAGGCGAGTCTTACTTGTGAATCATCGATCCTTTGTTCAATCAAGCCAAGTTATACCTTCTCAGCTCGTCGTTAGATATATCATTGAAGTGTAAGATGAGGTGAAAACGGTCCCACATCAATCAGAATCATAGCTTTGGCTCCATAGGCCATAGAAAAAGGAATTTTTCCAATATCAGTTTAGCTAGTGGTGTAAATAGCCCATAGAACTTGAGAAGACTCATCAACTCATGCTCCTTTAGAAGTATCAATCTTCCTTTTTATGGTATACTTGATGGGTTTGTTGACAACTTCGACCTAGCTATTTACACAATGATGGTAAGGTGTTGAGAAGTATTTCTTGATTCCCAGCTCCTTACATAGGTATCTGACTTTTTTGTCATCAAATTATCATCCACTGTCTAATATGATTGTGTGGAGAATGCTAAACCAATATATAATGCTCTTCCATATGAATTTTGAGTGTTGGCTTTTGTGATTTTGGTCAAAGATTCAGCCTCTATCTACTTTGTAAAGTAATTAATGGTGACAATAGCATTGCTTACATTACCTTTTTCTTTTGTCATGGGATCCAAGGGCTAAAGATAAATGTGAGCTCTTGGGATGGTTGTCTCTGCATGGTTGAGAAGTATTGGCTCTTGTCACACTTTCGCTCAAATTGAATGGCAACCTTTTTCAAGGTAGGACAATAGTATCATTGCCTAAGCACCTTTTGTGCAAGTACAGGTCCTACAGTGTGATAGCCACATACTTCTTCATGAATATCGCATAGGACGTATGTTAGCTCTTCTCTTAATCTGCATCGAATGAGGGGCGAGGAACAATCTCTTTTTATAGCACATCATCTTAGAGCATGAAATTTGCAGCTCTTCTTTTTAGCTTATGGGCTTTATCCTTGAGGAATGCTATGATTGGTTGCATCTATGATAGGTGCATTCAATCTACATCACTTCTTTTCCCTCTGAGGTAGAGGGTTTGGTGAAGTGCTCAATGGATATTATCTTGAGCAGCTCAAAATCTTTGCTATTAGCCAACTTTTATAGTGCGTCAGCATAGGCACTTTTAAGGTGAAAGGTTTGCGTCAGCTCAAACTTTTCAAATGATGGGAGAAGATCCACAACCTGTTTGTGGTATGCTATCATGCCCTTGTTTCTTGCAATGAAGTTGTCATTGACTTGGCTTACTACCATCTGAGAATCATTACTTATGAGTCGCATTTTCACTTGCATTTCCTTAGTCAATCTAAAGCCAACAATTAATGCCTCATATTTAGCAACATTCTTAAAGACTTTGAATCCAAATCTCATCGCACATTTAAACTTATGGCCTTTTGAGATGACCAAGACTACTCCAACCTAGGAGCCTACTTCTCCAGAGAAGCCAACTATGAAGAGGTTCCAAGTGGGAGGGCTCGACGGGTTCCATTGTCACCTCCATTTCAGGGACATTAGTAAATTTTGCTATAAAGTCCACTAGGGCTTTACCCTTGATGAAGGTTTTAGACTTGTAAATAATGTCGAACTCACTCAGCTTTATAGCCTATTTTATCAACCTCCCCAAAACATCAGGCTTTTGAAGAACTTTCTTGAGTGGAAAATTTGTTAGCACACGTATTCTACAAGTTGGAAGTACGGCCTCAATTTTCTTGAAGATGTGATAAGGGATAAGACGAACTTCTCCATATCTAGGTACTTGGCCTCCGCTTGTAGAAGGGCTTTTCTCACATAATAAATAGGTAGTTGTGATTTCCTTCTTCTCTTACAGGAAATGAGCTAATGGCGTCTTTAGATATGGTCAAAATAAAGTAATATGTGCTCATCAACTTTTAGTTTGGAGATGAGAGGGGCTGTCCTATGTGCTTCTTCAAATTTTATAAATCATCTTCACACTTATTTGTCTATTGGAACTTCATTCCTTTGACAACTTTGAAAAAAGAAATGTATCTATCGGTGGCTTTTGAGACGAAGCGACTCAAAGCTGCCATCCCCACAGTGAGGCTCTGCGCCGCTTTAGATTTTTAGTGGACCTGATCTCTATTTAAGCCTTAATCTTTTCAAGGTTAGCCTCAATACTTCTTTGGTTGACCATGTAGCCTATTGTTGGGTAATGCTCATCATATTAGCTGTCGTATTCGCCACCTCTTTTGTGAGACATGCCGCAACCCTTCTATCTCAACAATGTTGGTAGTGAGGTCAACGGTGGGTGACATTACTCCAAAGGACCTCTTTTTCAATGATCTCCCTCGACCTCTTTAGAGTTCTATCTTTATCACTAGCACTCAGGTGTGTGAACGCCTCTTATTCAAAAGGATGGTCTTTTAAGCAGATTTCTCACTCTAAATGTTCCATTTTCAAGGAGTACTGAATAACACTTCAAATCCTTTTCTCTTTGAAACTACCACTTGTCCTTTATTTAAGAATAAAAAATTTCTTTGAGGAAAAGTTGGAGCACTTTTCCAACAAGCTTTGTCCACGGGGTTGTATGTGATTATAGTGTGGTTTCTCGTAGACAGTAAAAATCTATTGATCTCAATTTTTTAGGTATGAACAATAGGTCCTGACTCATCTCACATCCACATAAGTCGATAAATTGTAAGACTCTAGTGTTATTCTATAATGGTAGAGAAGGCAACCGCAAACACTGCAACGGTCAAGTTAGTCAAGGAAAATAGTATATTAGGTGTGAAATATATGCTAAAGACATGAGCCAATAAGTATGTAGGTTCGGATCAATGAGTGTATGTAAAGGAAGTGATGAAAGCAAGTTTATAGTTTGAGTGTATAAACTTGCATTACCTCCTAATAGCACTAAGTGTGAGCTTTTATGGCAGAAGTTGTGAAATAGTGATTGTTGGATAAAAAGACACGTAGTCTCATCCTAATAACTGAGGCGTCCTTTCTTAGGCGTCAACCCATCATAGGTTTGATGGCATCTAATGTTTCTAAAAAGTAGCACCATAGTACCAAGGTCTAACTTCTGAATCATAGACTTACGTTTTGAAGTTTAGGCGCCTGCTGCAAGGATATCACATCAGTCGATCGTGGAAGAATCTTGTACAAAAGATACCTAGGAATAGCTGACATGGGAGATTTTTTTTGTCAATTAGGAGGTTGGTTGCTTTAACATCCTTCCCTATAGTATGCTCATCATCTTGCCTATGCCATGGATGGTCAGCCTCTGCATGGCACCTTTGACAAAAAAGATGCATCATCTTGACTAACTTACATGTAGCCTCACCTCGATCAGGTAGGAGGATGATGTGGAGTGTGGACCTGATTGACTTGTCGACTGACTCTCACATGGTGGTATTCTAGTGCCTCATGAAGAAGAGGCATAACAATTGTAACTGGCAACGCTCACATAAAAATTGACACTAGTTATACATTTATGTGATCTCTAATAGTATTCAAATAAAGTTAGTATTGTCGTTATAAAATTTACTTACTATGAGATTTGGTACGAGAAAGAGGTGAAATGAAAAAGTCTCAAGATTCGAGGCTCAACTTCTAGAATATGCAATCATCCCCAAATTCTTAATTGCTCAATGTTTGTTTGTGTTATATTTTTACTATTCATGTGTAAAGACATTATTTCTCACGTGGGTGGAGATTGAACTATTATTTTTAATATTCAAAGCGAATTATAAATATTAATGAAGTTACACAGCATGTAAAATTTTGTTGGATCCTTGTTGATAAGGTCAATTTAATCCCACAAACTTAATATTAAATCTTGATTTTATCAAAGATCTAACCCAAATTTCACGAACTTTACATCAAGAAGAATTGATTAAATTCTTTATTGAATGCAAACATAGTATAAACATATTAGGATTTTTATATAGGCTACAAAATATATTATATATATTATATACAGATGTATATATACTGTAAAAAGAGAATGGATTTTGTTATTTGTATACTGGGTTTGACATCCCAATGTACATCCCCCTCACAATAAGGGGGCCCGTGACCAATAAAAAAAATCGTGGCCTCCCATTGTGAGAGGGGTTGTGTATCGGGATGTTAAACTAGGTATACACATAACAAAATCCAAAGAGAATAAAGCTGCCAGTGTCAATTGTTTGTGCTGCAAACACACCACAGTCCATAAGAGATTTTGCTTACGTGTAGCGGACCCAAGTGGCATACAACTTCCAAAATATCTCTATTCACAAAAAAATAATAATAATAACTTCCAAAATTCCTTAATTTCTTGAAAAAATTAGAACAACGCTCTCAACCTTTAGAGTAGTGTGTTCATAAGTCCTCAATTTGGACCCTCATGTGATTGAAAGCCCAGTTCGCAACATATTTTAATATGTAAATTTGGATCTCCATATGATCAAAATCATCAATACAAAAATTAAAATCAAATATAACTTTCAATTGAATTTGAGAGAAATATTAAGTTATTTGACAGGTCTAGTCCTTCAAGTTTGTATGTGATTTTGAAGTCTACATCGATCATCTAGGACTCAATTTAAATAAGCTATTTGACAGGTC
>NC_036246.1:20892978-20961205 GCF_002742605.1 Olea europaea var. sylvestris
ACTTCAATATGTCAATTCCGCTACATCTGACTCCAATGGCAACCAGTATATAACAGATTTCTAAACAATTAAATTAAGCCATGAGTCGACGTGCTTAAATTTGAGCTTTTTCTAGATAGATAAGAATCATAGGATTAATAAGAAACAAGCTTTGTAGGTTCACAAATATCAGCACATAGAAGATCAAATCTTCGTAAAAAAATAGGCTTTGCTCCTTTTTCCCATCAAGCATCTAAAGACAGCAACTCAATTTTATTATCAGAGGTCATTTTCAAAGGAAGGGTTCTACTGTCCACTTTCGTAATCATCCAACTGAAATGACTGAATGGGAATAATTATCAGACACGAAGTAAATTACATATTTAAAAAATAATTTCCCAAATTTTGTCCAATGAAATAACTAACAAATACAAATTTCAATTAAGACAGATACTAGTATAAGTAGCTAAAGCACGGTTAATTTACTTGCATGAGCTCGCATTCATTATAATTGATTTGTCTTGATGCAATTGAGGAAAAGGTTCTCATTACACTTGGGTCAATAAACAATAAGACCCCCACATAAACATGGATATTCCAATCCCTAGTACCATCAAGGCGTAGGAAATATATTGTAGAAATATTGCCTCTACAGTGCACGTCAACAAATAAGAGCAACTAAACATTCAGAAACAAAAAATTCTTCAAAGAGAAGTTAAAACTTTAACAGCACAAGGGTCAATCATTCACATATGAAGTTGCAAGTCAACGTGAACATGTATATACAAGTTGGTAGTAGCAAATCCATAATTTCAAGAAATTAATGCTTTCTAACTGGCCAATGTAACTAAAAATCCCAAACATACCTTAAGTTCTGCACCAGACGCACCATTCATTTTCTCAGCAATCTTCTTCAGATCAATCCCCCTCATCAAATTCATTTTCCTCGAGTGTATCTTCAAGATGTCAAACCGAGACTGTAATTGATTGTCCACGATTAGATGCAAAAATCAAATGGGTAAAATCACTATATCAGAGCCGAAATATATTACTGAGATGAAAATTAACCAGAAAAAAAGTTAACGTCGCGCTGATCTCTGTTTGCTCATATTAACTAGTATAATATATTAGAAAAATTTAAGGTAGTCATTATACACAAGATTTACTAAGTGGATCATATTGCATGTGATGTGTACCTCTTCATTGGGATTTGGGAACTCAATTTTCCTATCTATTCTTCCAGGCCTGAGAAGAGCTTGGTCCAGAATGTCAATTCTATTGGTTGCCATCAACACCTGTACATATCAGTTATACATAAAGATTATCTCCTTTAGCATTTTATGAACAAACATAACCAATTTAAAACTCAGAGCAAGTCAAAAAGGAAGTTAAAGGTTATATATGAAGTTGGCAAAAAACATACTTTTATCTTGTTAGATGCTTCAAATCCATCCAGCTGATTGAGAAGCTCCAGCATAGTTCTCTGAACCTCACTATCCCCGTTGCCACTTCCAGATTCCATGCGAGCAGATCCTATGCTATCAATTTCATCCATAAAGATGATTGATGGAGCATGCTCTCTGTCAAAAGATAAGTGCACACAGTTGAAAAGTGAAAAACAAAAAAGGCTGAAAGGGAAAAGGAGCATGCATTTGGAAAAAATAATACATAAACAATGCTAGAGGCAAAAAGAACTAACCTGGCCATTACAAAAAGTTCTCTAACCATCCTTGAGCCTTCTCCAATGTACTTCTGGACTAATTCAGAGCCCGAAACTCGAATAAAAGTGCAGTCAGTGTGGTGAGCCACAGCCCTTGCAAGCAGTGTTTTACCTGTTCCTGGAGGCCCGTAGAGCAAGACTCCCTTCAACAATAAAAAGCAATGAAGCCATTAGATAAGGCTTCCAAAATATAATGAAATGATTTTTACCTGATTATTGACGATAATTACCTTGGGTTGGGCAATTCCAAGACTCTCAAACAATTCTGGATGTTT
Organism: Olea europaea var. sylvestris; assembly: GCF_002742605.1. Lineage (NCBI taxonomy): Eukaryota > Viridiplantae > Streptophyta > Magnoliopsida > Lamiales > Oleaceae > Olea > Olea europaea. Next base: position 20,894,953 of record NC_036246.1, read on the forward strand.
TATTGGAAGTTCAATCACCTGTAAAAAAAAATATGAGAGTAGGGGACTAATTAGAAACGATAACTTTAGCATACATCAAGTGATAATACATGAAGGCATTAAATTATGGCAAAACTTTAAAAAGTAGCAATTGCAAAACTCCCTACATCCACTGAAAAGACAGCTTGAAATACTAGGAATAAACACAAATTTAATGTTGTAAGAAACTTATAGGTCACAACTACCACGCCAAAAAGAAGATGCAAGTCAACAATAAAGAAACCACGTAAAAAAGGAGGATAAGTGTTGGTGTCATCATGTCATGGTTGCTTTTACTCGAAAACGTATTTATTTACAAGAACTTTTTAATATACATCAGACGCCCTTTTGGTGATATTTCAGAGCAATTTATGTTATCATATTCAGTTTCAACCTAAAGATTTCCATAACTTGACCTGAGCAAAAATACTATTATAGCCCTTGTTTGGCCCCATTAAATTAAAATTCATTTTTCTCTCTCTTCTTATCAACCATACACTCTCCAATAAAATAATATTACACGTAAATCTAAAAAAAATTCCTTTCTTTTTAACCTCAGATTTTTCAAATAAATTACTATTCCTTTCATTATAATCTGAAAAAATGGAGCTCAAACAAGGGCATAAACTTTAATATCTTCTTCCTTAGATTTGCAACAACAAAAAAGAGCAAGTGTTATTAATTTGAAATCAACTGCATGAATTCCTTTTGAACACTCCATTCATTGATACATCCACCAAAAAATTCGAAGAAATCAAATCATTAGCAACCACACCTGATCATTTTAGTATATTCCTATAATCTCATCCCTCTTATGGAAGAAACTTCTTTAAGTCTATGCACGTCAAAAACATCACAAACATCATTCCCTTAATATATATTTGACTGACACCTCCATTTGTCGACTTATATTTTCATTTATTTTTCTATCAAAATTCTAATATTGCTACTGCCTATAGGTTGGCCAGCCTTCTGTTTCAAAGAATAGAATCTTAGTTAAGAAAACAAAACCGAGGTACAAAGGCAGTAAAGGTAAATAAGATTTACAGCTTAAAAAAAAAAAAAAGGATTAGCGATTATATTGACTAAAGTAATCTGTGGGAAGCTTCTTGACCGTCTGTATCAATTTGACTGAAAAGAATACACGTTTGCAAATTGGAAAAATGAGGAGATAGACTTCATTCCAGTAGATGAGATAGAGAATAGAGAACAAAAGGTTCAAATGCAGCATTCCAATCAGGATTGTGGATAAGGCAGATGAAGAATGTAATTGATCAAATTATTATCTTGTGCTAATGCTATTCTCTCCAGTTGGACATTGGAAAGCTTTAAAAATATAATGAAGCATCTAAAGTGAACTTCAAAAATATGTTAAATACACTGAAACGGCTAGAAAATTAGGGGGTGTTCTCTTTGTGTTTCAGTTTTGTGTTTTGAGTTTTGAATTCATTTTGAGTTTTGTATTTTGAGTTTTTGTTTTGAAATTCTTGAAAATGCGTTCTTTTTTTTAGTTTCTCAAAACAAAAAAAAATAATTTTTTTTTTAAAATTTTGAGAATCACCACAACACCACCTCAAAACACCAAAAAAAAAATATAGTACTTTCTATTCTTTAAACTAAAATTATCTAATGTCTTATTGCTTCACTTGTTGGGCATGTTCAAATGTTAGAGGCTGTTCTTTTCGTGTTTCAATTTTATAGTTTTGAATTTTGAATTCATTTTGGATTTTCTGTTTTGAGTGTCTGTTTTGAAATTACTGAAAATGTATTTTTTTGCCATTTTGGAACCATTTCTCGTGTTTTCAATTTTTTCAAGTTTTACACTGAAAACGCCCAAAACGACAAAAAAGTCGTTTTGTGTTTTCTTCACAAATTTTTTTCGTTTTCGAAAACGTTTTCGAAAATTCGTTTTCGAAAACGGGAAAGAGAACACGTTTTCACCGTTTTGAAAAATCGAAAACAGAAAACGACCCGAAAACGGTAAAGAGAACAGGGCCTTAGCACTTGGAAAGTTTATTTCACTTAACAGTAAAAGATACACTTGGACCATGAAAATATGTAATACAAAGAGATTATGAATGAGCAATCTATTTAATTATTTCTATTTTTTAAAGAGAAAAGAACAAGTCGAGATTGCAGATGCCAAAACAGCATGGATGGGAAAATCTTTTTACTTTTGAATATGCCTAAATTTAAGAAATATTAAATCAAAGCAACCAATAAAAAAATTAAAGATACGCACCTCCTTTATCTCTTTAATTTGCTGATCAAGACCACCAATCATGTCATAAGTAGAGTCTGGAACTTTTTCAACTTTCATGAGGTTCACCAATGGATCGACTTTACTAGGCAAGATTAAGTGGAGAACATAGCTGTCATTGCGTAAAGCAACCCTCATCGAGGGTGTAATCTTAGTGATATCAATGTTCTTGTCAATATCAACAACATATTTTCCTTCAGGATGGACCTAAGCAGAAGAAAGCACAAAATTTCACCTATAATTGTCAGTCTACTCTCGGAAAAGAAAAGAAAAATTCATGCAAAATCCCAACATAGTGTGTGCAATAATAGATTTGAGACAAAGATTACAAGCTGACACAGCCTAACAAAGGGAATTAATTCAAAAGACTTAACAATAGATAGACCTATATGTTAATACTCAACGAAAATGGGAGAGGGGTGAAATTCTTTGATCCCCTTCATAGACAGAAAAAGAAAAAGGTCGCCACCATACAATATCATTTATTCCCCAATCATTAAAAAGAACAAGCACTCAGCTTAACAGCAATAATTATCACTGACCTTGACCAAGACCTTTGATTTTCCCATAACTTTGACAACTTCCCCAACATATGATCCAGGCTCCTGAAGAAGCTGCAGTTCCTCCTTCAGTGATCTCACTGTTCGTCAAGGAATTGTCCCAAAACAAATCCAGTACACATGTTAGATTAAAATCAAAAACAAGGTTCTTAAACTCAAACCATCTTCGTCTTGGTAATCTTAAGTTGAGTCCACATCCTTGACCCTACCAGTGACTAAGATGCAAGCAAAAAGCAACTGCTTTCCTATTTACAAAAATGTATAAAGAAAACACATAATGCCTAATCTAGCCACAGAAATGTACAGCACAAATTATAACATTGGATAAAAATTTTGGCACTTGAATAGAGCCCAGTGGACCTCAAAATTGCAAGAAAAAAATCTGTTTCAGAATTCCAAGTACTATGTACAGAAGACATAAGTTCAATTTCACAGAATTTGATTTGAGATAACATCCAATTCTTGAATATATATGATAAATGAAAAATATAAATACTTCCTTGTCCATTTGTTCCAAGTAAGGAAAAATATCTTGCCTGTCCATTTTAAACTATTTAAACGCTTCATTGACGTAACCTCAGCTGAATTTAACTATTTCATAAAGAAAAATCCCTGCTCTAAGGGCCAGTACTAACGAGATGATAATAAAATTTACGAAACGACCACCTCCCAGTTAACAAGAAATCCGTCCCCCAAAAAATAATAATAATAATAATAATAATATCGTCAATGGACTATACTAGCTTAAATCAACCGATATTCACAAAATAAACGCGTCAATTCAACATTTTAGGGTAATAAGAAAAAAAGGGCATAATTATGATACTATGTACAGTTCAAATGAGGAAGTAAAAACCTCGGCCATTGAGGTCGTTGCGCTGAGCTTCAAGACGCTGAAGATCGTTGTCTCTCTGGCGGACTAGTAGCTGCAGATCCTGTATACGTTGCTGATAGTATTGCCGAAGCCCTTCTCCGCCGCCCGACGCGCTTTGGTGGTGGTGGTTCTTCGCCTCATCCGCCTGCCGAGTTTCTATCGCCACCGTCGCCATTCGAATATACAGTCGAAGTATGGTATTCTGATCAAATCGGAACTACAGGATTTCGTCTCTCTCAAGTTATCTTTGAACACGTATATGCTCTGCAGCTCTGGTTAATTTCTCATCATTCATGCCTAACTACATTATTATTATTATTATATTATTAAAAAGTGCTGCGTCTCAAACCATTTAGATTTCGTTTGATAGGGATTTTAAAAATTGATTTTTTGACAATTAAAGATAAAGTGGGTTATATCTGTAAAAGAAAAATTTAAAAATAACAGTTGAATGTGAAATAATAATAAAAAAATTGATTTTAATTGATTTAAAATCTAAACCAAACAAGCACTCAGCCCCCGTTTCGTGCACATTATTTGGGAAAATAATATATTTTTTTATCAAATCAGCCTACAATATTTGATTTCAACACTTTAAGGTAGGACCCATGATGTGATGTTAAAATGCATTTTTGTTGGAAAAATGTGGAACAAACGACCCCTCAATTTATTGTAAACTATACTCAAATATTTTATTTTTGCATCCATGGTTTCAAACTTTTCACTTCGACTTGCAACCCTAGACAATGGACAGAATCTTTTCATTAATCCGTCAGTGAACCCAAAAATTAAAAGTTTGACTCAACTTGAAAATTTTAAGTGAAGGATAAAATGGCAAATTTATATTTTCTATAATAAAATAAATAACTATTCAATTTTTCCAAATCCCCCACCAATCCCTAAAACTAAAAATCAGAAACCCCATCATCGCCTACTGTCACGACCCATCTACACAGCGCCGCAATGCCCACCACGACCATTGTCATCCCCAATCTCAAACAACACAAACAATATCACTCAAAACCAATGTGGATTTGCCTATATAGGCTAGAGCAATCGGTTGGAGGGTGAAGAGGGTTCCATGGGAAGAAGGAATTATTCTTCTCGGGCTATACAGAAGGGTTCCATTGAGAACAAGTTCGTTGTTTATACTTTCAACAACTACACTAATTTGGAGACCATCATGCCTGAAGATTATTATTTTCGATTTCAATATCGACAGTGGTTGCGGTTTATGGTGCGACGCTTTGTGGATGGTTGGCAATGGTAGGGGATGACTGAGTTTTCTGGTTTTGATTTTGGAAGTTGGAGGTTTGGAGAATATCAACAGTTCATTATTTTTTTTTTATTATTATAAAAATATGAAAATTTACCACTTTACCCCTTCACTTAATTTGTCACGTTGATTCAAACTTTTAATTTTTAAGTTGACTAACAGATTAATGGACGGATTCTATCTGTTGTCCTCTAATTGCAATCAAAGTAAAAGATTTTGGATCTTGGGTGCAAAAATAAAAAAAGGTGTGGGTATAATCTGTAACAAATTAAAAGGTTTGGAACCCCGTTGCAATTTTCCATTATTAATATTACTATTATTTGATTATTATTATTTTATTGTAACAATATTTTAGGACCAGGCCAATTCAAGGTGTCTCTAGTCGGGGAGTTCGATTTCTGGTGGGAACCTTTGATCCAATAAAGGAGGAATTATTGGTGGATTAACCACTATGGAGGAAGGCTCCCTTTGGGGAAGGAGTAAAAGCCGTGTGGGAACCTGGGAACCAACAATGGCACATCCCGCGATTTACCTCCCTGAGCTGCTGAGGGGCCGGAGGTTCAGGGACGAGGATATAGTCTGGCGCAAGTTGGAACACCTCGTTAAAAAAAAAAAAAAAAAAAAAAAGATTGAGAAGAATTGACTAATAAAGATAAACTTTTTATTAACCCTTTGTTTAGGGTAGGCCCAAAAAAATGAAAAAGGGATTAAAATCGATCGAGTTGAACCGAGTTTGGTCTATTTGGATAGATTTGAACATAAAATTCTATTGATTCAATTATTTTTTAACTATTAAAAAGTTGGAATTGGTTGACTATGATTTAAGCAACCAACTCACTAATTAATCTACTCAACCCGTTGATACCTTTTTTTTTTTTTCATTTTAAGATTCTGATTTTTATGTTTTTAACTTCAAAAATAAAATAATGAAAATTCATACCTAATTCTTTCTCAAATCGTATCTCTATCATCTAAGCCTCTTGGCCATCTTTTACCAAAACTCCAAAAAATTTCATAAGACAAGAAAAGAAAAGCAAGAAGAAAAAAGGAAATTAATCTCTTATCATTGTCTCTGCCAGTGTCATCGTTCCGAAGAAGAAGAAGGTAAAATTCTGGCATCTTCATCTTGCCTTCTCAACTTCAACATTATCACAGATTCACAAATAGAGATGTAGTCAGGTTTTCATTTGATTTGGTTAATTTGATATAATTCATAGTATAAATACCTTCAATAATTGGTTGTGGTAGATTCAAGATACATTAATTTCATTTAATTAATTTAAAATATTTACATAAAATGGGTCTCTTCTTGCCTGTACATTGCTTTAGTAAAGTGCATCAATAATTTTCCTTATTTTGATTTAATTAATTGAATCATCATATTATTTTGTGAATTGGGTCAATCGAAATTTTTTATACCTATGGGTCATTGTTGCGTTTTTACTATCGCAAGTGCATGATATCGAATAAGTGGTAAGTGGACCTATGAGTTCGGGTTATCCTTCCCATGAGAACTATACTTTAAAGCTTAATCTACTTTCTTTCTAGCTACTATTCGACAAAAGCTAATAAAGATTTGTATGTTTGGAATTTTAATTTGAATGCGTAACACTACGTGGATGCACACAAACATTGGTTTAGAGATTAAATAATGAACAAATATTAGGACAGGATAATTTCACCTATTAAACACATTTACATTTTAAATCAAGATTCATATCTAATGTAGTGCTGACTCGAATTTTCCTATTATATTCAATTTATTTATTTCGAGTTCTCATTGAACCTATTTAACTAATTCAATTCCATATCTCTATACAAATCTAACTTAGTTAAACGAAATCTTTGTTCCAAGAATTCATTTATGATCACAATAATCAGTATAAGTATTTCTACACATTATATTAATTTACCAAATTTTACTATATGGTCTAAATCTTAAACCCACCTCTCGATTTGTAAAAGATTCACAAAATCATCAATTAGTGATCAAGTAATTCATTGTATTAAACTCATAGTAAAATCAACAATAAACGAACAAAGAACAAGAATATTAAATAAAAGATGTAAAGGATTCCAAGTAGATTACATTGTTCGCCCTAACAAGAATTTTGGTTATTCATAATAGAGAAAGAAAAGCAAATAACAATAGTGGAGTCCATCACCGGGTTATAATTTAGATGTAGAGGAGTAGATGAATCTTACACCAAGTTCTCTTTCTAGTTCCAAATCTTAATTTCAAACCCTTGAATTGTTGTATTTCTCATCTTGAATTTGCTCTCAATCCTTAAGTTGTGTTTCCCCCCCCCCCCCCCCCCCCCCCCCCCCCCCCCCCCCCCCCCCCCCCCCCCCCCCCCCCCCCCCCCCCCCCCCCCCCCCCCCCCCCCCCCCCCCCCCTCTCAATGTATGGAATCCCCTTTAAAAGTGTGAAAACTTGTATTTATAATAGCCTCCTCGTTAGTGTAAAAATTAGGATTTTATGGACTTCAAAATGGGTCAAAACACATTGAGTGAGGAAGCTTACTCCTAGCTCTTCTTCGATCTCTAGAGAAGTTCTTGTAGCCGAGGCAGCGCACCACCTTTCAGGTAGAAAATCATATTGCACTTCCTTTTGTATTTTTATCATAACTTTATCTTCCGAGATCCGATTAAGACAATTCAAGTTGGGTTATAAAGATAACTCAAACGGATACAAAATTACTTAATATCCTTTTTGCAATTCAAATGTTTATTAGGTCAAAATTGGGTTTCAATCTTGAGCTAAAAATATGGAGCGTCCTGGTGCGGTTTAAAATTGATTTGTAAAAATATTTTGGTCATATTTCATTTCTTTTGACGTCTAATTGCATCCAATTGACCATAGCATTATCGAATCTTCATCGTGAGGTTCGACACAATTTTTGAGTATTTACACTTTAGTCCCCAAACTTTGAATCTTGCCCCCTTTTATCAATTTTTCTTCTTTCTTTCAATTCCACTTCTATCCATCGAGTTTCACCTAGTAAATGAAATATTATTAAATGCCTATATTTTTAAATCCAAATAAGTGTACAAAATACACTTATCAGTCATTGGTATTTTCGGTGCATATCAGACTCAATGTTCTTATTGATGATGCAAATCCTCCCAGGTCGCATACTTTAGAATGAGATTGAACCAAAGAAGCAACATAACACAATTACAGTAGTAGCTGTAACTGCATATGACATTCCTCTTGAATAGTTGGTAACTGCATTTGGGAGAATACCATTACCTCTAATTGCTTCGTCCATTTCATTCCAAATTTATTATTATTTACCTTTGTGTTTTTGCACCTTTATTACAGATGCTTTCCGGTCTAAGAATATTTTCAAGAGATCCTCTAAATACAAAATTCTCTCTATTTAAAATAATCAATGCTTAAAGATAAGTTTCAAAAGAATTTCTATCGTAATTTTTCAAAATAAAGAATGGTTTGACTCTCCAAATATGTTTCTACCAACTTGATTGGTTGTGGCGCGTTTATATGGCTAATGAACGCTAGGTACAGAAAATAATTTATTCCTTTTCCTTTCCTTTTTAGTTTTTTTTTTTTATCTTTCTCTATTTTATTTTATTTTTTTCCAAAAAAGGATGAAGCTATTGGTTTGATGCCATTCGAGCGGTCTTTTGCCTAAGATATTTTAATTTAACTATTCGCCATAATAATCTAAAGTTCCATGATCATACAAGATATCATAGTTGTATACTTTATGGTTCAATTGTAGTAACACGCAATTTTTTATCCGATCAATATATATCATTCGTGATTGGTAAATAAAGTTGGACATTTTTTGTTAATAAGCTTTTACCGTTCTTATTAGGATTTTCCTTAATTCTAGGAATAAGAGCAATTATACGATTGATGCACATTGAATATAATGTCATTGATGATTCATTTGTGACCATTAGGAATGAAGCTCTACTCAATCATTAAATGAATCACATAAATCCTAAATGAGTAATGTGCCTATGATTGCTAGTTCAAGTTCAAGTTCTTTAAGGTGCCATAAAGTCTTAATTTGAAGATCAGTATTGGTACTTGGGAATTTGGACGAAACATTTAGATATCACAAATACTTGTAATGAAGGAGTTTGTTAATCGTTACGATGAGATGATCGTCATTCCAAGACATTCTCTCTAAGCATTCAACATGAGTTCAGTAGTCCAATGATAAGATCATTGGACTCTATGAGGTGATTTGTTCCCAACAAATTTGCCTTATAAAAATTGGACTCTGAGGACTATACATTTTGGAAGGGCAAAGTAGCCATTTTGTCAGTTCCAACATATTAGCAGTCAAATGAGGTTGGCTTGTGGAATGATGATCAGATGATACTGCTGTCGAATCATTATTTGCTTTCATAATTGTTATTCAACTCGAGATTGTCGTTTCGATTCTTTGGTAAAATGAATCAAGCTTAATAAAAATATCTTAATCGGTCAATAGTTAAATTATAAATATCCATTAGAGCTTGAGTTTTTTAAGTTCGATTAGAACCCTCTATTAGGTCTAATATAGTGTGAGATTTAATCGACCTACTACAATAAAATTCAAATGGAGTTGTACAATAATGAAATCCTAATTGAGTATTATAAATATGCCATTTATGTGTACATTCACTAGCATTAAGGCTAGTCCCATTCTTACATTTCTCAAAAAGCGAGGCACGTAAAGAGAGAACGTGAGTGATGATCTAAAGGAGGAAACTTTGGCTAGGTGGTGGAAGGCCATTAAAGGATCTTATAAAGTTGGATTTAAAAATAGAATACAGCAGCCTTAAAGGAGATCTAAGATCTATAATCTCTTTGAATTAATTTTCAAAGAAAAATCAATCTCCTCTCGTGATTAACTAAATACCAACAAACGCTATCAGAGTCAACGGTTGTAGAGATCTTTAAGTAGGGTTAGTTTTTAAAATCTTAGTGAAAGTATGGGTAGCGTTAAATTATTTGATTATGTTTATTGCTTTTTGTACTTAAAGTAGATATTTCTTTTGGCTCTAAAATACTCCATTTCCATTCTTGTAGTTTGATATGTTCATTACAAAATCTCTAATCATAAGGTACTAGGGTTTTGTATATTCATTTTTAAAGTTTCTACATTTTTGTATCAAGACAAGATGATGAAATTTTGGGCTCCAAGAATATTTTATTGTTGATTTTTCATGGAAAACTTGGTATTTTGAGGATGAAAAAATTGTCGTTTGGACATGTTTACTGAAAGCTTGGGATAAAGGAGAAATGGAACAAACAACGGCAAAAATGCCATTGTGGAACTACCTAGGAGGGTTGATGTGGATGCGGAAAAGATCTAGATTACTGATTAAGTTTGACCTTACGTATAGAATTAACACAATTAAAAGTAACAAGTTACTTTTTAATTGTTTCTAGATGGTTAATCAAACAGTCTAGTTATCTTAAGTTGAATTGTTACTTTTTAATTGTTTCTAGATGTTTAATCAAACAGTCTACTTATCTTAAGTTGAATCGCCAAAGTTTGTAATAAGAAAACAGTATATAACACCACATATGTTGACAAAAAGACCTAACTAGATAAAAACTTTGGGACCAAGCTAGTTACCTCCATTATATACAATATGGATTTACACTTAGATTTTGCCTAGCCAACTCCGCTAGACATCCTGGACTATTTGATTACTATTAGATGCTAGAAGGCATTGGGTATTTATAGTTGAAGGCAATTAGGCAGTATGGGCTATGTAAAACTCTTCAAAAATGCAAACTAAGATTTTTCATATATAATTGTAGCTCAAGCAAGATGTGGACGACAGACGAGCGATGGGGTCTCTGTTTTTGTCACTCGAGCGACATCCAAGTGATAGGCTGTCGAAATTGCACCATCTGTTCTTTCCTTATTCTGAACTCAAAACCTAACCTACATAACTTTACTATACAATATTGCAACTAACTCCTTGACTTTTTACTACATATTTATTACAGTCCTTTTGTTCACAGAATTGCCAATTACATAGAACGTAACAAACTCTTTCTTTAGCATTCTATAACAAAACTATACAATTAAAGTCAAGATAGTAAAACACAAACATCTAATCTACCCAAGCTCTGTTTCTTGCATTCCTTGTCAAACCTGTTTCCTAAAATCAATAACTTAAATACCAAGTGTAAAAACACGTGATACAGAACATATAGCAATATAGGCCCATGATCATAAATAAGTATGCTAAAATGAGAAGTAATACTAATGTCAATCAAAATACCAATCAAAAGATTAATATTACAAAATTTAAAAAACTTAAACAGTTATGCATTATGATATGGAGTGCAATGAAAATAATCAATCTCTCCCTTACTACAAACTCTTATCAATCAATCATTTCACTTCCGTAACTTGTAATTCTCTCTTAAGGTATAAAGATATAATGATATAAATGATATATTCTTTTTTCATATATCATCTTCCCCTATCGAAATAATCACTCTCCTCCTTTTGTCACTAATGACGAAGGGATTAATATCAAAAAAATTTAACATCAATATATAATAACTCAAAATATACAGTTGGTAGCACATACAAGCATAATCAATTATTAGTAAACCTTCTCACATATTCAGTTCATGTTAACATGGAGTAAATTATATAAATGAAAATGTGTGTAAAGTGTTATTAATTCTTTGTAAGCATGACTCCAAACTTTAATTTTGTGAGAATGGACATACTAAATATCACCGCCAATAAGTTTATTCCTCTACTTATGAAAGTAAAACCATTTAAGACACATTAATACCTTTAAATAAAAGCTTTTTTTGTATGTATATTTTTTTCTCCCTCTAACTTTAAGCATACATAAATTTTTCTTATCTTTCAATATTTTTTAAGCTCATCATATTTTTTACATCTTAAGTACAGGTCCCTCTCCATTAAGCAATTAAGATGACCCATATAACGAGGTTTGGATCAATTAACCCAAGTCAGTTAACTATAGGCACTAGGTTATGAGAAACCCCAACAAGCTTAATTGCTAGAGTCAAATAGGCTCCGAAGAAAAATATAAGATATTACGCTTTTTATTACAGGGAATAAACTTGAGCTTAGATCTAATACATAATGTCAATTTATGTTCAAAGTCAACTTACTAATGTGTGACTGCCATTCCAAATCTCACACATGCGGTTGAATCCCACTAATAGTATAATAGTGTATGCAATGCAGATGGTATATGAAGACACCTATACTAAGTACTCTATAATAACCTAAGCAAGCAATAGAAACTATCCTAAAACTTTTCAATTAAACTAATACTTGATCACAACAAATAAATTCAATTATATTATATATCATGTTGTAAAAACATTTTTCCTTCTTCTTGTTTTTTTTTTTCTTTTGTATTTTTCAATTTTCAAATTTTTTTTTGTTTTTATTTTTAAAATATGAATGCACCAAGCACACAAAAAAATATGCATGAGTCTTTTACCTAGAAAATAAATAAACAAATGTGATGTATGCATAAATCAATGATACACAATGATAAAATGCAAGCATACACCAGAAATACCAAATCAGTTAGGTATGCAAATGCTTTTACCTTTAACAGCACCATAATCTATTTCAAGATTAATCAGATCACTTTTCTTCACCTAAACTTGCCTAATAATAGGAATATTCCAAGTCATATGTGTCATTGACTTGGTCAATTGACTCACCTGATTAGTAAAGAAGTCAATCTGACTAATAAATTCCTAATTCTTGTCTCTATTGAAGTTCTTATTTTTATTTAAGTTCAAGAATTTATAACACCTAGGTTTTATATATCCTAACTCTCCACAATAAAAAACGTATTGAGATAAACCTAGGACCAAAATTATGTGGTTGCTGATTTCCATTCCTAGGTTGGCGGGTCCTACGCTATCTAGTAAGCCTCTGTCCTACAAATCTCATATCCTTAGGTTCAGGGTTTCGCACATATTTAGACTGGTTAGTAGTAGAGACAAATGTGGTCTTGAACTTACCAGCAACATTATGATCTTTCTCCTTATATCATAGACCTCCCTTATTATTTGTAGGCTTACCAATTCCTAGGATGTTATCTAACTTTATAGAATCCCTAGAAAAGATAAGAAGTTGAGACTTGAAAAACTCTAGTTCGCTCAGAAGATTCTTAACCTGGATTTCTAAAGTTTCATTTGCAATGGATAGCTCATTAGCTCTCTTAGAAGTCTTCTAAAGCTCACTTGTGAGATTCTTAACCCAAGTATCTAAAGATTCGTTCATGGATTTCAACTCACTTAGGGTTGAGGTAGATTCCTGAAGGCAAGCTAACAATTTTTCTTTCTCCAACTCGAGTTTATTGACCTTTGTACCAAAAGCTTTATTCGTAGTTAGAATCTTAATGCTTTCCTCATATATTCTATCACAAGCCTCATGAATATCTCCCTCACTATCAGAATCTTCCTCTGATTTCTCAACACTATCTATGCCTTCTACCTCATCGCTATCCTTATCAGATCCACTCCTAATTTGCAATGAAGGCAATATATTTTCCATTTTCCTCACATGTGGATTTCTCACTCTGATTGTCCGACCTAGACTCGTTATCAGCGAGAGTATCATTGATAGCTTTATCCGGATTTCTTCTACTGCTAGGGCATTCATTCCTAATATGGCCAAAACCTCGACAATTATGACATCTCATAGAATTAGAACTCTTATAGACTTACTAGAGTCACTTCTATGCTTCTCTTGAGGGTTCTTTTTATTCCTAAACATTTTTTCAGAATTTTTTAGCTAAGTAAGCTAACTTTTCTTCAGTAGGAGAATCTGAATTTGAAGACTCTCTATGACTATTACTGATCGTGTTTAAGGTCAACGGCTTATTGTTTGTGGGTTTAGCTTATGTCAGTTCATAAGTTTGGAGAGGTCCAATCAGCTCTTCTACCTTAATAGAATCTATATCTTTACTCTCATCAATAGCAGTGATTTTAGGCCTAAATCGCTCAGATAAGGATCTAGAGATTTTTTTGACTATCTTAAGTCCGGGATTCTCTCACTTAGATTGAAGCTAGAATTGACTATGTCATTTAGGCATGCATATGATTCATAAAATGTCTCATCATTTTTCATCCTAATCTCTTCAAACTTAGTGGTTAGCCTCTGTAACTTAAAGTTCTTAACAGCCTGAGTTTCCTCATGTATGGTCTATAAAGTATCCCAAACTTCTTTAGCTACCTCACATATAGACACTCGCCTTAGATCTTCAGGGGACACGACCATAAACAACGCATGCAAAGCTTTGTTGTTCCAATTATATTCAACTAGGTTTGTTTTAGTCTAATTTGCAATGGGAGTGGGGATTACTACATTATCAATCGTTGAACTAGAGGCAGCCCAGCCATTAACAACACTCAACCAAATGAGTTCATCCATAGATTTTAAAAATGCTCTTATTCTAACCTTCTAGTAGGCATAATTACTGCCATCAAAATATGACAAGACAGATAATAAACTACTCATCTAGAAATCTAAGATCAAAAATCAAATTTAGGCTCTGATACCACTTGAAAAGATCTAGATTATCGAATAAGTTTGACCTTACATGCAAAATTAACACAATTAAGCAACAAGTCACTTTTTAATTATTTCTAGATAGTTAATCAAACAGTCCAATTATCCTAAGTTGAATTGTCGTAATTAGTAAAATATGTTGACAAAGAAACTTAATTGGGTAAAAACTCCGAGACCAAGCTATTTACCTCCACTATTGATAATATGGATTTACAATTAGATGTTGCCTAGCCAAGTCCACTAGAATTCTTGATCTATTTCCTGTAACCTCCAAGATCCTGCTAAAACCATCAGCTCTCGATCTCCAACAATTTTCTCTTCCAAGTGGATCACCAAGAATCACCAATTCTTGTACTCTTCCTGCACTTGTAATCCAAACTCTCTTAATCTTCAATAGCCTCTTAAGTTCAATTGAGAAAGTATCTTCCTAGGATGTTTAGGAAGTAGGTGTTCTAGATTCAATAGATTTGATGTTTTTCAATAACGTGGTTGTATGAATTCGAAAATGAATTGAATGATCTCACCAATAGATTGTGTTCTTGAATCTTCAAGGAATAGTGTGGATAGCCAACACAATGAACAACCACACACATTTCATGCAAGGCATTGGATATTTATAGTTGAAGGCAACTAGGTAGTTTGGGCAATGTAAAACTCTTCAAAACCGCGAACTAGGGTTTTCCATATATAAATATCGCTTAAGCAAGACGTGGACGGCAGGTGAGCGATGGAGTTTCTATTTTGGTCACTTAACCAACATCCAGGCGACAAGCTGGGAAATTACGGTGTCTATTCTTTCCTTAAACCTAAACTGCCTAACTCAACTATGCAATATTACAACTAACTCCTTAACTTTTTACAACATATTTATTTCTGTCCTTTTGCTCACGGAATTGCCAATTACATAAAACCTAATAGATACGATAGCCGTTGCAATCGAAACTATAGTAGTCGATCATTGTGACTATAATCAACAATAACTGCCTCATATGAGGCAATCGTAACTGTAGCCCCCTCTTCGATTCAACAATGGCGCCCTTTTTTGGGGCTACCACTTCTTGTACGTCTGGGTGTAGGTAGATTTGGGATACTAGAGGTGGTGAGGTTTTTGGGCTTTTCTTTGAGTCTTGGCCTAATCTAAATGGATAAGGGTTCTTGTTTAAAAGATTGAAACTCCAAATTAAATTGACCTTCATTTTGGACATTTTCATGGATTGTGCTACAAGAAGATTGAATAATTAGGTTGGAATGTAGCTAATGGACTATTTTAATTAATGTTGAAATTTAAATTTATTAGGATGTACATAAATCATTATAATGAAAGAATACATAACTCCTAAGATTTAAAGATACAATTTCAAGTTTGACAAATTTGAATTTTTTTTTTTTTTTTGTTTCAAATCAGGTCTGACACACACAAAAATCACAATCACAAATCAATCATAATTATTTTACGATAAAAAATTATCAAATTAATTGATCACAAGTTTTCTCGATCACAAATTATTGCATTAATTGATCACAACTTATTTTACGATTACAAATTATCAAATTAATTAGTCACAACTTATTTGTCGATTATGAAAACACACATTATATGTCACAATTACAAATTTAGTCACAAATTACTCATTTTTTAGATTACATATTATTTATTGGTTACATTTTATTCATTTTATTGGTTGCAATTATTCGATAATTTGTCATAACAGCTCTTCATCCGACCCATTCCATCCCACCACCAACACCGACACAAACAAAAAACAACATCATCATCTCACCACCACCACCTCCAAACGATCACCATCCCGTCCAACTGTACCACACAGAGATCACCACCATAACTTATCACCACTACCTTTGACAAATCTCCAACGAACCACCACCACCACCACATACACAAACAACCATCGCCACTTCATCACCATTGATGCCACTGCAATCGTACCACACCACATATACATAGATTAATGCCATTTTCATACATGGATTTGTACAAAAACATATTTACCCAGTAGTTTCCCAACCTCGTTTCTGCAATGCCATTACCAGTCCACCGCCAACTACTATGCCACCATCAACAAGCTCCAGATCTACATCAAAAAGGGCATCCATCGCTAACCATCGATCTTTATAAAGCAGGATTGCACATATATAGATTCCTAGCCAATAGCATTGTAAAGACATATACACCAATACAAAGAAAGAAAGACTTGCGTAAAAGTGGTTGGTGAGTAGGTGAAAGAGTTAATGGGTTTTTAAAAAAATTGAGCAAACCAGAAGCAAAAGCCAAAGATTTATCCTAAATCGCCACATCATTCATGTTAATTTATGGGAACTACAAGGGAATGAAGCTTTATTCTCATATTCATTTGATGTCTACTTCTCACGCACCTCCACCAACGTCTACCCCGACCATTGACATCAACGAGCTCCTTTGCCTCATCGAAGAACTATGTGATCGAGAGTCCCATTTTAAAATTAAACTCTTAGAACATAAGCTGCTCAAAAATCAAGCAACCTAGGAAAAATATTTGTATTTACAAGCAAAAAAAATTAGAGATGTAGAAAGAGAGTTATGTAGAGAGGGAATGAGTTCGAGAGAGAAAGAGAGAGGATTCTTAAGGGTAATTTTTTCTGATTATAATTCATTAGATTATTACTTTATGGCTGATGAATGAATGGATATGGTGGCATGTTAATCACATTAAATAAAATACCACAAGAATGACTCAACAAAATCTTATAAGACTTTATATGAAAGTGGTGTCAAACTAATGAGATAACCAATTTCTATATTTTGGCATTAATGTCAAATCTATTGCAACAAAATTATCAAAATATGAAAATAGCTTTTGACATGATGAAAAATCTTCATGAGATATTTGGACATCAAAATCGACAAGCTTTCATTAAGGAAATTATGAACATACATATGAAATCGGGCACTTCTGTAAAGGACCACATATTAAACAGGATTAATCATTTCCATGTTACGGAGATTTTAAGAGCTAACATTGATTCCAGGACTCAAATTGACATGGTTCTTAAGGCTCTCTTTGAGATGTTCTCATAGTTCAAAGTTTATTACAATCTTTACAAATGAAAATGTCTTTAACAAAATTAATGAAGGAGCTCCAAAGCATCGAATCTCTTCTAAAGGCTAAAAGTAGAGATGCTTCGATTGTGACGGCCGATCTTTCTCATCTTAAGCCGTCTAATAACAAAGAAAGAAACAAGTGACAGAGGCAAAACAGAAAGGGTGGCAAGTCAAAGGAGAAGAAAACCAATATTGAGTTATGTTTAGTGATTGATTCCACTAAAATCAGTATTGCAATTCTTTATAGAGGTTCCAGGTAACCAGGCATCTCAGTGAAATGGAGTTCACTCTTAAGGTTAGCATATGAGCAGTAGTGTCCGTCAAAGCTTTTAACACCCTTTTACTTTACATTTTGAAAATCATAAACATTTTATCTTAGATGATAGCTATTATTGTCAAAAACTATAATGACTTTGTTTCCGTTGTACTTTTGTTTTGTGTTGGTTATTCAGTACTTTTTACCTGTTCTATGGTGGCTATTAAGATGAATAATTATTGTAACGCCCCGACCCCTTGTAGACCGGAACGCTACTTACTTTACTTAACTAACTAGTGATTTAGTCATAGGAGAATATATTTTAGTGGAAGCTTAATTTTTACAATGATAATTTTAACAACAACCTTTCGAATACTTTAAATAAAATATTGAATAAAAAATAACGGAACGTAATTTATTTGAAGAAAACACAACTTGTTCTCGCATTCAGCGTTATTCAAATACTTTAAAGAAATAACATTGAAAACGTTCACAAAAATAAATCTAAATAACTTGTTCACCAGGCTTTCCATGGGCTCGTTGCACCACTCTCCATCTTTTCCATCATCCAGGCCCCAAGGTAGAATCATATCAATTTGTAGAGAAGGGGTTAAACCCGTGAGTTAAAAACTCAATAGATATCATTGGTGCATTTGTGATCAAGCTATACATTTCAAAGTTGTAACTTTAGAAACATTTTCATAGTAGGATTTTCGATAGAATCCCAAACACATAGAGTCATGACTTAACACGATGCCTCAACCAGAAGTACATGCCGTACCCGGAGGTACCATTAGACATGGAGGTGTATACTATACCGGAGGTACCATTAGACATACAAACATTAACATAAATCTTCATTTGTTAAAAACTCATAACTTAACACGAATTAACACTTTGTCCCTCTACCTACCTTGATTGATGCTTTGAACCTTGTTGAAAAATGCATTCCTTTGATGTTTCCAAAAAAAAAACACTCCGTTGAGAATTGATGCTTGGAAAACACTTCTTGATAATACTAAAACTTCTAGGAAAAAGTAATTTTCCTCCCTCTCCTTTATCTTTTTTCTAGATTTGAAAACTCTCTCCTTTATATTTAGAAACTTTTATCTTGGTGTGAAAAATGTGTATGCATTGGGGCCTATTTATTGATGAAAATCTCACAACTTAAGGGCAAGTGAAGGACCTAATACTCATTAATACGGGTGCCATTTATGTGGGAGTTATAGGTTTAAGAAGGTGTTAGAAAATCGTGTAGGAATTTGACTTTTCATATTCCACGTACTTCGGTTGATATTGTACAGCTTTTAGTATTTCTATCATAACTTCTTCTCTCGATATCCGATTGAGATAATTCAAAGTGCGTTGGAAAGCTAACTCAAAGAGCTACAACTTTTATTGAGATATTATTTTTCAAATCGAATGTTTTCTATGTCCTAAATGGGTCTCAAATGAGACTAAAAATCTGAAGTATACTTTAGCCATCCAATATTCATTTCTTAGTACCACTAAGGTGTTTAAAATTATTTGGGGTTCTAAAATTATGTTACATGTTCAGGTCATGTAGTTAATAGTCTCTATATCTTAAGTCCTATGACTAGCTTTATACATAACGCTATTACTAGTAGAAAAAAAGAGGTTATCTATTACTAATGAAACTCTCTTATACTATCTTAGGTGTTGTCATATTAACCTAATTAGGATTCAAAGATTGGTAAGGATAGGCCTTTAACTAGGTTAGAGGTGGAATTTATACCTACTTGTGAATCTTGTATGGAAGGTAAGATGACCAAATGGCCTTTTAAGGATAAAAGATTAAAAGCCAAATAAGTTTTGAAAATAGTACATTCTCATGTTTGTGGATCCATTAGTACTCGAGCTAGAAGAGAATATAAGAGAGAGAGAGAGAGAGAGAGAGAGAGAGAGAGGGGGGGGAGTGTGTGTGTGTGTGTGTGTGTGTGTGTGTGTGTGTGTAGTCTCTTAAGATGTAAATGGTCATTTATATTGCATATTATCCCAATGAGCTCAATTGAGATAGTATCTAATTATCCGATAAGTAAACTATAAATTCTTGGGTATTGATATTCGTCACCTCAATTGGATCGATGGGTCTTAATACTTTACCTAATTGTTTCTCAACCTCCATTCTAGTCAATTCCTACTTCTTGAATTATGACATGGGCGCAAACCTAATTTACACCACATTTAAATATGAAGATGCTCAGCATACGTGTGTTATCCAAAAAAATGAGAGATTACTACTTCTAGAGTCCTTTAGATAAAAAGATATTTTACTACTTCTAGAGTCCTTTAGATAGAAAGATATTTGTTAGTACAAATAGAACCTTCTTAAGGGGCAAGTGTATAGAATAATACAAATCTACTAATAAGATTTCAATGGAAGGTGCATTAGAACATGGTTCAAACAATTTGGTTCCATATTTTTGCATAGAATAAAATAACAAAGACTTGAAACATCTGACTGAAACAATGCCTACTAACGGTGTAAATGAGCAAGTGATGCCTATAGAACCCCATGGACAAGCAAAAAAAAGACAGTAGAGAATGAGGCACCATTGTTCCACAAATGTATGCCCCTCTCAATAAGGATAATGAGGTGGTTGGTACTAATAAAAATAGGACCAAGCAATGAAAGAAGAGGAAGAACCTTTAGTCGAACAGAATGATGCATTTGCAACATTACTCGTAAATAGGGTCGTAGACCACCTTCTAGATAGTTGCTCTATGGAGAATCTTATCAAGTGGTCTTGACTGAGTAAGAGGAAGACCCCACTTCATTTAAGGAAGAGATGGAGGATTTAGACTTTAAATCATGGAATGTATCATGAACCTAGAAATAGAATCCATGTATTTCAATAAGGTTTGGGATTTTGTACACGCTCTTAACGACTTCAAAACCCATAAGGTGCAAATGGGTCTATAAAATAAAATGATGAATAGATGGAAAGGTTGAAATCTTCAAATCAAGACTAGTAGTTAAGGATTTTTATGCAAAAAATGTATCAATTATGAGGAAACCTTCTTGCTTAAATATTTTTTAATCATTTTCTCTTTTAATGCTCATTATGATTATAAGGTATGGAAAATGAAAGTAAAGATAGCATTGTTAAATGTACAAATTGACTAGACCATCTAAATTATGCAACTTAATAGGTTTATAGAAGATGGACATTAAAGAAATATTTGCAAGTTGCAAAGGTCCATTTATGAACTTAAGCAAGTGTTCATGTCTTGGAATATCAGATTTGATTAGACTATGAAGAGCTATGGTTTTGGTCAAAATCTAGATAAACATTGTGTATACAAATGTATACAAGGAAAGTAAGTAGTTTTTTCTAATTTTATAAGTGGATGACATTCTACTCATACGAAATGATGTAGAGGCATTGTCATACGTTAAGAAATGTTGGCACAACAATTTAATATGAAGGACTTGGGACTAGCTAATTATGTTTTAGGCATTCGTATATAATAAGATAGAAAAATAGGTGGATAATACTATCCCAAACTTCATATATTGACAAGATATTGTCAAAGTTAGTAATGCAAAATTCCAAAAGGGGATAATTTCCCTCTTGAAATGGATTTAATCTACTTAAGAAGCATTCTCCTAAGACTCCTACAAAGATAGATGACATAAAGAAGGTTTCTTACGCTTTGGTTATAGGAATCCTCATGTATTAGCGCTTCACACTAGACCAATTATTTATATAATGTGGGTGTTGTTAGTCGTTATTATTCTAATTCAGGACTAGAACACGGGACAGTGGTGAAACATATATTTAAGTACCTTCGGGAAAAAAATATTATGTGCCTCCCTATTCAGGGAATTATGTGAACCACATTGGATATAATAATTCCAATTTTTAACTTAGAGATGTTGTTCATTGAAAAGATGTAATGGTTAAAAAGATTGCATCAGTCAATAACCTTATAGATCTATTTACTAAGAGCTTAAACAAATGAGATTTTTTATAAGCATATTGAGAGGATAGGTATTCTTGATATGTCATATTTAATTTGAAGGGCAAGTTAAAGAATGTTAGTTTGATGCACTTCGAGTAATACTTTGAGAATGACATTATGAGTTATGATTCAAATATTTACAATAATCTATAAAGTTCTATGATCATACAAGATGTCACAAGTTGTATACTTGACTGTTCAAATATAGTAAAACACAACTTGTGATATGATCAAAATATATCATTTGGATGGGTACACAAAGTTGGTTGCTTTCTGTTAATAAGATTACACTGTTGTTATTGATCTTAGGAATAAGAACAATGTTGTGTTTTGTGCACATTGAATAGGAGGACCATATAGATAACTTATTTATAATCACTAAAAATGAGACTCTATTCGATCATCAAACAAACACCTAAGTTCTAAGTGACTAATGTAATTTTGAATGTTATTTCAAATTCCTTAAGGTGCCAATGAATGAAGTCTTAATTTGAAGATCGATCTCAATACTGTGGAAATCAGGACGAAACAGTTAGAGATCATATACATGCGATTGAGGAATTTATTAATTATTACAAAGAGACGATCGTCACTCCGAGGCATTTTCTATAAGCATTGGAACCTGACTCTATGTTGTGATTTGTTCACAATGGATTTGTCTTATGAAAATTGGAAAGATAAAAGATCTTTTGTAAGTTCCAACATTGAATGATAATTAGATGATATTGTTATTTAACCATGATTTGATTTCATAATTGTCACTTGATCCGATATTATCATTTTAACTCTTTAGCTGAATGAATAAGGATTAATAAATGTATATTGGTCAAGAATTGACTCAACTGAAAATATCTATTGGAGCTCGAGTTTTGAGAGTCCGATTAAATTCCTCTCTTGACTCTAATATAGATGTTAGATTTAATTGATTTACTACAATAAAGTCCAAGTAAAATTGTGTAATTATGAACTCTAATTGAATATCATAAATATATCATTTATCTAGAATTAAGGCTAGCCACATTCTCAATTCTCAAAAGGGAGAAACCTAAAGGAGAAAATTAGAAGGGAGATCTAAGGAAACTTTGGCTATGTGGTGGAAGCTCATTAAAAGTTCTTCTCAAATTATGATCTCACCCATGCGTTAAGATTTAAAAATAATCCAGTAACCTACAAGGAGATTTAAGATCTATAATCTGTTTGGATTTAATATTCAAATAGAAATCAATATCTTCTTTTTATTTAATCTAAAAGCCAATAGAAACAACAGAGGCTTAACAACCATGATAGCAATTTTGTTGGTTGGGATGACAAAGGTAAACATAATTAGAGTGTGTTTGACCTACATTCTTTCAAAAAAAAAAAATACTTTTTTAAACAGCAATTTGATATCGTTTCAACTATATATTCTTCAATAAAATAATATTACACGCAAATTTAAAACTTTTTCTTATTTTTTCTAATAACACATTTTCCATCACTACACTATTAAAAAATGCATTCTTGTTAAACTAATATGGCCCAAACAAAGGCTTAATCTAAAATAGAACAAGAATTTTAGTGACCGATGCTACCAAAAATCTGCACCTGTTGATTTTTCGAGCATGAGGACTTTGAATGAGCATTATCGTAGTCTTCCGATTCCTGAAACAAAGGCAACGAGGTATGTTCACGTCGCCCATTCAATGCTTAAGTAAGAAAGGAAATTATATACGTGAGGCTATAAAATGGAAAATAATGAAAACCTACCTGAATAATGTCCAAGGTTGGTATTTAAAAGGGTAGGTAGTACATTCCTGATAGAATTGGAATCGGGTGAATATTCTTATCCGATAGAGTCTTGTTTGTGAGGAATGTCATACTCGTAATGGGACTATTTAACTAGTGGTGTTAAAGTTGATATAGAGTCCTTGGGGGTTTAGGTGTCTGTTCGTTGGGCATATACATCTCAAGGATCGCTTAATGAACAATGACCTGAGGACATATTCTCAAGGATAGTAAAAGGTGAGTTTTCATGGTCGTATGAGCAAAGTCCTTGAGGATACAATCCTCGAGGACTAACATATCTCGAGGACGTCTTGGTAGAAAAGTGAGCCGGAGCATATAGGTAGTCCTCGAGGAAAAAAATACTGAGGGTGTGCAATATTGGTATTATCACTAGCCCCTGTGCACTCCTCTTAGAGTACGAGCTCTGGGATGGGGTGTACATGAGTTATAAGACCTCGCTTTAGGTCGCGTCGTCAAAAAATATGGGCTGCCAATAAATGTCGGTATTCATAAGATCGTTGCAGAGAGTGAGCTTGGATGCGTGACACGTGTCTACATAGACGGCCATAGATGGCGACCTTTGGCCTCCTGTCTTTTTCACCTATAAATATTACTGTTCACACCATCATTTTTCACTTTTACCCACTTTAAATCTAAACTCTGCGAGGTCGTGCTCGAGCAAAATACTTTGGAACTTCTCAAGTCATCGGGTAACTCCAGGTAAGGCTCGAGACTCTAAGTTATTTCATAAGCTAGGACTTAAGTTCATTGAGTAATGTCGAGTAGTGAGGGTTGTGATCTATCCAGTAGCTCGAGTAGTAGCGAGGATGTAGGTTCTTCGATAATAACAACGGTTATTCCCCTAGAGGCTACACCTGAAGCTCGGGTTAATATGATCTTCGAGTATCCCGACGAGCCTTGTAGGCCAAAAGAGCACTTAGCTATTGTAGCGGCTAGGGAATATAGCCTTATGCCTATTTGTGATGTTAGATCCCCTGGCCCCGAGGATAGAATTGTTCGAGCTCGTTGAAGAGAGATTGTCATTTTTAGGGATACCCTTAAGGCTGGCTTTAGGTGGCCTCTTTACCCCTTTTTTAGTGCTTTATTGGTCGAGCACTCCATGTGCCCAGGGCAGTTAGTGCCCAATGCCTGGAGAATGCTTGTGTATTTCTTTATAGCTTGTAGGTACTTAGATATCGAGCCCAATGTCGACCTTTGTAAATTGGTATGTGAACTTAAGAAGCATCCTCAGTATACCTGTTTTGGTTATCTCTCGACGATAGAAGGGTTTAAGGTCCCGAGGATGGCGAGTTCTCTAAAAAGGTAGAGGGAGGGGTGGTTTTACGTTATTGCGCAAGAACCCGACCTTCCTTAAAGGCCTGACTGGGGAATCCTCGATGTCAAGAAGTTTTGTGAGGGCCAGGTGTATCCAGATGTGTTAGAAGAGCATAGAAGGATGCTGGTGGGGCTCAACCCCCTTTTCTCAACCATGAAGGAGATTGGGGAAGAGGTTATAGACCTGGCAGATATTAGAGGCGTTGAGGGTAGGGTTGTTCCCTTATTTTTGCAAAATTGCTTGATCTTGTGTTCGTTCTAAAGTGTGTATTTTTTGTTCTTGCAGGTATGTCGTTTGATCCTTGAGCCCTTCGCAATTTTGTTAACACAAGGGCTGATGCCCGTCCACAAGGCCAACTTCAGGCGAAGAAGAAGAATAAGAAAAGGCCTCAAGGTACCCCACTCAAGCACAGTATGAGAGGGCCTGGCGAAACGTCTTGAGCCCAGTGATACAGCCAAGCCAAAGATCTCCTACTCCTCGAGTCGTCACTCCTCGACTTTCTTCTGAGGTCGTCGATCTCGAGGATGACACTGTTCCTTTGGTGAATTCCCTTATCGAGGACTTTGAACGTTGCCACCTTGTTCTCGGTCCTGTTTCCAAATTCAAGGATGAGATAAAGCTCGAGGATAGGATGAAGGTCCTCGAGCTCCTCACAATGAAGGTAATCCTCGAATATTTGACTTAGCTTTCAGTTTCTTCCTCGAGATTAATACTATGATTCTTTTTCAGATGTTGAGTGTAGCTCGAGGACTCTCTCTTCAAGGAATCGAGGAGGCCAAGAGAGCAACTGGGGTGGAGAGCTCAATGGCTTCTAAGGACAGGAGGATCCTCGACCTTGAGGCCGAGGTCGAGGCATTGTTGAAAGAGTGTGATGACGCAAAGAGGGAGGCTGTAAAGGTCCGGGATGACCTTGGTGTTACAAAGGACGAGGCCGAGGATGCGAGGCTCGAACTTCTGCAAAAGACAAGATTTCGAGGGCAAACTCGCGGAGGTTAGGGAGAAAGCTCGGGAGGAGTTCAAAACCTCCGAAGATTGTGACAAAATCAAGGATGAATACGCGTCGAGGACGTAGTTCCATGCTCTCAAGGAGGCCCGGGCATTCCTCCGTGTAAAATTACCTGACGTCACCCCAGATGACCTGAAGACGATGCCTTCTATCGTCGATACTCCGGAGCAGTCGAGATCAGAGGACGGAGGAGTAGGTGGGATGATGACGGGGAAGGCCTCGATGATGACGTGCGGATTGACATCAACAACCTCGACCCTCCCCTTGGTCAAATAGGATAGTGTCCCCACCCCGATCTCTTGTTTTGTAATTTTTGAAACAAGTTTTTTGCCCGACAAAACATTTTGCTAGTGAGTAAACATTGCCTTTGTATAAACTGTCAATTTGTCGTGTGATCTCGAGCTCTACTCGAGGCCAAAACACATCTCGAGCACATTAAATTTAAAAAGATATAATCTTGCATGTGATGTCCTCAGGATAACATCCTCGAGAAATATTTTTAGTCTAAGAGTTGCATAGTATTAAGATTGAGGACTCTTATTTATATCCGTCTCGAGGACTATCAAGATTCGGGCACTATACCGTGTTTCCTTCTTTGAGGTCTTGGGGGACGTGTACCCACACCGCGAGAAATGGGACACCTACAGGTGAGCCTTAACCTAAGGAATGGTACAACTCCTCGAGGACTTTTCGGACCTCCGGAGCCTTATTTGCACGATCTAGGCGTAGTTTAGGTATTGACGTGTCAGGTATAGGGAATGGTTGAGGTTTTACATGAAGCATGTAGGTTAGGTTTTTCTTGCACATCATCAAGCTTTATATTATTTTAAATGAGACTTGTGTATTTGTGCGGAAAGTTTTAAGGTGCTTGCTCGGGACAAGGTTTTGAGGTGCTTGTGCGGGGCAAGACTTTGAGTTATAGTGATCATATCATCGAATTTAACTTTAATTGTAATATACTCTATAAATGGACTTGGTACGTAGGCTTGATAAATGGTAAAAAAAATTAACTTGGCACACAAGCCTGAGAAATGGTAGAAATAGACTTGGCACGCAAGCCTTATTAATGATAGAAAATTGACTTGGTAAAAAATTGACTTGGCGCGCAGGCCTTATTTCTAAAACATGGTGGGGGTGAGTTACTTGTAATATACCTTTAAGTTTTTGGCGTTCCACAGTCTTGGAAGTGGTCTTCCCGAAGTATCCTTTAAATTGTATGCACCTCCTGGGAGCTGTCGTATGACTTCAAAGGGCCCTTCCCAAATTGGTCCGAGTTTTCCCGGAGCATGACTAGCAGCTTCAGCCCTTCTGAACACCAAATATCCAACTCTGAATCTTCGCGGCCTTACCTTTCTATTGAAATACTTTGCTGCTCTGTCTTGGTAAGAGGCCATTCTTAAGGCTGTCTGGTCACAAACTTCTTCAAGAGGTCAAGGTGTTCAGTGGTGTGCCTTGTTTCTTCGAGATTAAGTCTTCTTTGGCTAGGTAACCTTATTTCAATGGGAATGGTAGCTTCGATTCCGAAAGCTAACATGAAGGTGGTCTCTCCGGTGGCAGTCCTGTGGGATGTTCTATATGTCCAAAGTATGGAAAGCAACTCGTTGGACCAGGAACCTCTTGCATCTCCAATCCTCGTTCGGAGGTCTTGCAATATAATCCAATTGGTGACCTCGACTAGACTATTATTTTGGGGGATAAGAAACTGACGTCAGGCGGTGGTCAACCCCTAGGTTGAAACAGAAATCCTTGAATTGTGCATTGTCAAACTGTCGGCCATTATCAGTTATGAGGACCTTTGGTATCCCGAACCTGCATATGATGGACCTCCAAACGAAAGCTCTTATCTTAGGCTCCGAGATCGTTGCCAAGGGCTCGACCTCCACCCACTTGGTAAAGTACTCTACTGCTATAACTATAAACTTTAATTGTCCCCTTGTTATCGGAAACGGACCAAAGATATCTATCCCCTACTGCTCAAAGGGGCTGAGCAACTTATGTTGGTGAGGTCCTCTGCGGGAGAGTGGATAACATTGTCAAACCTCTGGCACCTATCACACTTCTTCACATATTCTACGGTATCCTTTTTCATGGTAGGCCAATAATATATGTACCTTATGAGTTTAAAGGCTAGTTTTCTAACTCCTTGATGGTTCACTCATACTCCTTCATGAACTTCCTATAGGGCTTGGAAGGATTTTGAAGGCTTAAGGCACCCAAGGTACGGAAGTGTGAAACTTCTGAGAAATAAGACCCTATCTATAATGCAATACCTTGGAGCTTTTGACCAGATGCTTCTTGCTGCTTGAGGATCTTCTGGAAGATTATCATTTGTTATGAAATCCACAATTTGGTCCATCCATGACAGTTCATGATCAATGTCCATGACCCCAACGACTGGATTGATGCTAGGCTTGGTCACAAATCTGATATGTACTATCCTGTCAAGTCCATCTATTCCCATAAACACCAGCCTTGATAAAGCATTTGCCTTGCAGTTGTCAGCTCAGGCAATCTTCACAATTTCACAACTCTTCAATTTTCATCAGAGATCATGAAATTTTAAGCAGTATAAGCTCATTTTTCATCTTTCTTCTTGAATGTTCCGTCAATCTGCCCAACCACCAACTGGGAATCACTAAAAATTTTGATGTTTTCAAGTTCAAGATTAATGGCAAGTTCCATGGCTATGATGACAGCCTCATACTCTGCTTCATTATTGGTTGCCTCGAATTCGAACCTAAGTGTACACTGAATGTCTATGAGCATGTCCGGGCTAGTGATGATGACCTCGGCACCCGAGCTCGAGGAGTTTGATGCTCCATCCACGAAAATTTGCCAAACATCTATTATAGTGCTCGAGCTCTCGTCTGGCCCCCGAGGCCTTGGGGTGAGTTTTGCAATGAAATCCGCTAAAGTTTGGACTTTGATGGATAGACGGGGTTTGAATGCTATGTCAAACTCTCCAAGTTCAATTGCCCACTTTAGTAACCTGCCTGAGACGCCTGGTTTTTGAAGAATGTGTTTGAGAGGCTGATTAGTGAACACCACAATGGGATGAGACTAAAAGTATTGCCGAAGCTTTCGTGTCGCCACTATTAAGGTAAGGGCAAGCTGTTATGCTAAAGTGTACCTGGTCTCCGCATCAAGTAGGACTTTACTTATGTAATAAATTGGTTGCTGGGCTCTGTTGACCTCTTTCACCAAGATGCCGCTCACTGTGTTTTGAGACAAGGCTAAGTACAAAAATAAAGTATCCCCGAGCTCAGGTTTATTGAGGATAGAAGGAGATGCCAATGTTTATTTGAGCTCTTGAAAAGCCTTCTCACACTCCTCATTCCATTCAAATGATTGGTTGTCTCTGCGAGCTTTGAAGAAAGGAAAGCACCTGTCTGTTGCTCGGGACATCAACCTGTTAAGGGCTGCTACCCTACCTGTTAACTTTTGCACCTCTTTCTTAGTCCTGGGTGATTCCATTGCTGCCAAGGCCTGGATCTTATCGGGGTTTACTTTAATTCCCCAGTAAGTGATCATGAAGCCCAAATTTTTTTTTCGAAACTACACCAAATACACATTTCTTTGGGTTGAGCTTCATTCGATATTTTCGTAGGGTGGCGAACACATCTTCCAGGTCAGATATGTGCTGCTCTACCTTTTTGCTCTTCACCATCATGTCGTCAATGTAGGCCTCAATATTCTTCCCTATTAAATCAGCAAAGACTTTGTTGATAAGCCTCTGATATGTTGCCCTAGTGTTTTTCAACCCAAACGGCATCACCCTATAGCAGTATATGGCTGAATCAGCTATGAATGAAGTCTTTTCTTGGTCTTCCTTGGCCATGAGGATTTGATGATATCCTGAGAATGCATCTAGGAAGCTGTACAACTTATGTCCAAATGTAATGTCCACAAGATTGTCTATCCTGGGGAGCGGGTAGCTATCTTTAGGGCATGCCTTGTTGAGATCTGTAAATTCAATGTAGATCCTCCCATTTACCATTGGCCTTCTTCACACAAATAACACTAGCCAATCGAGGTATTGGACTTCCCTTATGAACCCCGCTTTCACCAGTTTGCCGACTTATTCCTGAATGACCACACGTCTTTCTGGCGCAAACTGCCTCTTCTTTTGCTTAACAGGTTTAGCCCCTGGACTTATGTTGAGTCTATGGATAGCTACTTCAGGGTCTATCCCTGGCATATCCTCGACCTTCCATACAAAAACATCAATGTTGGGGGACAGACAATTGATGACTTCTTCCCGAAGCTGGCCTTGAGATCCTGACCAATTGTTACCATTTTTTCATGCTCAAGCTCGACCACTTCAGATTCCTCAACCGGGGCAAGTCTCCTTTTTGGCTCGAGGTCAAGGTCTAAAAGTTGCATGACGTCTATACTCATTCCTCGTATGCTAGTAACATAGCACTGTCTAGTAGCTATTTGGTCTCCTCAAACTACTCCGATGCCATGACTTTTTGGGAACTTCATGGCTAGGTGGAAAGTTGACACAACGGCTTGGATCTTATTCAGTAGAGGTCTTCCCAGGATGATGTTGTAAGCCATAGGAGTGTTAACCACTTGGAAGGGCATGATCTCCGTCATTTGTGCATTGTCATAACCCAATGTAAGTGTAAGCTCGACGATGCCTTCCGGGATAATGACTCCACCACCAAATCCCTGTAGAGGAGTTTTGACTGCTTTGAGCTATTTGGAAGAGATCCCCATTTTAGCGAAAGCCTCATGTGAGAGTATATTTGCTGCACTCCCATTATCAATCAGAATCCTCTTTACTTCAAAGTTAGCCACAATTGCAAAGACGACCAAGGCATCGTCATGAGGATATGATACTCCTTCCAAATCCCTTGCTCCAAAGGTAATGTCTTTGAGTTTATTACGGGATTCCCCCATGGTATGATCATGTTGGCGGGCATATTTCTTTTGCCCACTACTTGTGTCTCCTCCAGACGCTATGCTTCCAATGATAATATTAATGGTTCCAACAGTGGGTTGAGCACTACTTCCGGTTCAAGTCTCTTTTCGATTGTCACGATCATTCCTCGAGCGTTTATCATGACCAATGTAATTCCTTAAGAGCCATCTTTTAATGAGGGTTTCAATTTCCCGTTGCAATGCTTGAAAACCCTTCGTGATATGCCCATGATCTCGATGAAATTCACAGTACTTGCTCTTTTCTCTTGTGTCAGGGGGCGACTTCATTCTTGAAGGTCATTTCAACTCTTTCATATCCTTGACCTCCATCAAAATGTTTTCCTTTGTTGTGTTCAACCGGTGAAAGGCCTTAGCGGCCCTTCATTCTTGCGCTTGTCCCGATGATGCTCGGGTCGGGAAATGATGTCATGTTGTCTCTTGTTCTCGACCTTTTCATGAGAAGGACCAGTTCTCCTTAGATTCAGCGTTTCTTCCATATTAATGTATTTTTCAGCCCATGTAAGGAGCTCGGTCACTTTCTATGGCAGGGTCTTTGATAGGGACATTTTGAAGGCTTCACATCTTATGACATAGGTGAGAGCGAAAACTGTCGTCGTAATGTAAAGGTCAAGTATTTAAAGTCTTTCCTTGTTAAACCTCATCATAAATCCTCGTAGGGTTTCATTTGGTCCCTGACGAAGTTGCATGAGAGAGGCTGCAGTCTTTCTGATACACTTGCTACTTGCAAAGAAAGCTGAGAACTTATCAGCCAAATCTGAGAATGAGGCTATGGTGTTGGGCTCCAATATTGAGAACCAATCCCTAACAGCACTAGTTAACATTTGCAGGAAGGCTTTGCACATAACTTGATCCGGCACAACCTGCAAATTCATGACATCGGTATATACATTGAGATGGTTGATTGGGTCGATCATCCCATCATATTCTTTAATGCGAAAATATTTGAATCTATCAAGCAGGGAATATGACAATATCTCTGACATAAATGGAGTGTTAGGGGTAAAACTCGTTGGAACCCGAGCATTCCGTTGCAAGCCAACTGTAATTCCTTCTTGAATGATTCGGGCAATCTCATCGGAATCCATAGCAACCAATCTCGAGCCCGATGCCATATTACGAATACCCGAGATCCCACTCCGCCAATTGCGGGGTTGGGTGGTCGGGCTCGAGCATCAGTCATAAAACGACCATGCTCTACTTGTACTGGTAACGGATGCGAATTTCTTTGACTTAACAGTTGTGTTAGCGTGGCCACCTGCTGACGTAGCTCTTTGAAGGCTTCAGTTGTGACGACTGTTGGCTGAGGTGCAGACACTCTTGACGACTTTTCTTAAGGAGCCAGTTGATCTTCAGTAGGATGGGGGATGGGAGCGGATGAGCTTGCTGGAGAAAGACCTGATCACGTGTTAACCATGGCTTTTAGTAGCGTTTCCCACAGACGGTGCCAATGATGCTTCAAAAATTTGCACCTGTTGATTTCCCGAGCTTGAGGACTTTGAATGAGCGCGATCGTAGTCTTTCGGTTCCTAAAACAAAAGCAACGAGGTATGTTCTTGTCGTCTCTCCGATACTTAAGTCAAAAAGGGAATTATATGCGTGAGGCTATAAACTGGAAAATAATAAAAACGTACCTGAATAATGTCCAAGGTTTGTATTTATAGGGATAGGTAGTACATTCCTGATAAAATTGGAATCGGGTGGATATTCTTATCCAATAGAGTCTTGTTTGTGAGGAATGTCCTACTTGTGATGGAATTGTTTGACTAGTGGTGTTATAGTTTATATAGAGTCCTTGGAGGTTTAGGTGTCTGTTTGTTGGGCATATACATCTCGAGGATCGCTTAATAAACAATAACTCGAGGACAGTAAGAGGTGAGTTTTCATGGTCGTATGAGTAAAGTCCTCGAGGACTGAGGACTAACATATCTCGAGGACTTCTTGGCAGAAAAGTGAGGCGGAGCATGTAGGGAGTCCTCGAGGAAAACAATCCTCGAGGTATGCAATATTGGTATTATCAGTGACCATTTTGAAGGATAAACAAGAAAAGTTATCAAAATGAAATTATGGTCCAAGTTCAGATAGCAACAAAAGTTGTATCCTAATTCAAAATACACATTAGTATTGTGATTTTTAATTATTATTAGAGTTAAGAGAATGATAAAAGTAAACTAGTCGAGGAGTTGTCAACAAATTGGGAACACTGTACTTTAAAGTTAGGAGACGACAAAAGTACAATATCTCCAAATCACACATACAATTTTCACAAGAATTAAGTCCCCTGCACAGGTTTCTTGGCACAGTACTTGTACAGATCTTGTGCAAATGGGTCTCTGCCGATAGCACAGTTGTTTTCGGGTCTATCCTTGCAAATACACGACTACAAATTTAGAATAATTACAAAAATGGAAAAAGCGAGAAACTCTCCATATAAATACTAAAGAAATGGCGTTTCAGCTTCCCTGCGCCTAGCCCTATACCTAAGTTTTTTTGTTTTTGTATTTGTATTTGTAGCTATGGAGTTTTAGGTTTTTTCTTAGTGATTTTACTGTTCTAATTTTACCAAATTACTATAAATTTGATCTATTCTGGGGTTAGGAGGTGTGGATCCGCATCGATCGTTATTACAGCTAGGGTTTCCCACCTGTGTTCATTGCCGCCAATATATTCGTCTATGCATACTCCTTTGATGTATATCTGATCTGTAGAAATTTCTTGTTATAGTCTGTAATATTTCATACCTTCAAAGAATTGATCTGAAAAATGAGACAACTGTCCGTATTTTTGGTGTCATTTGTCATTATTTTGGGCTCTTGATTATGGGATCGGAGATTACGGTTTTTTTTATTCTTGATTTCGATAGTTTCTTTTTGTGTATATCTCGAAAGTAATTGCTTTTTTTAAGTAGTTTCTGGGATTTGGAAACGGTGAGAAATGGATAAGAAGAAAGTTGTTGCACCACTAGTTTGCCATGGGCATTCTCGACCAGTTGTCGATTTGTTCTACAGCCCTATCACCCCTGATGGGTTTTTCCTAGTCAGTGCTAGCAAAGGTAAATTTGTCTGGATCGTGATGTATTTTTTTTATGGTTTTCAGATGTGTTTTCTTGCCTACTGACGCTGATGATTTATAATTGAATACTGTTTCTGGAGTTATGATATAATGACTTTATGTAGTGACTTAGGCTTTGTTTGTCTATCATCCTCCCACATTCTTCATTAAAAAAATATTACACGAGAATCAAAAATATTTGCTTCTTTTTCTAACCACACATTTCAACATCAATTGCTATTCCATAATACATTATTAACAAATAATGGGGCACAAACAAGCACTTAATGAACAGAGCTGTAGATGTATAACATTTATGAGTGATGTGTGAGCTTGATTGTGAATAAGTTGCTTTCTTTAAGGATTGCTGGTAGATTATTTTTGCACATAGAGCAGAAATTGCAATGCTGATTTGAACGGTGTAATTTTTTATTTATTTGTTAGTATTGTTATTTTTTTAAAGTATATGTACAACGTATCCCTGAAAAAGCAGCTAAAACAGTTGATGAGAGATGGAAAAACTAAATAAATAGTTAAACTGGTGGACAAGGTCTACCATGGCCTGCAAATTGAATTGGTCATTGCAAGGCAAAATATAATGGCAGATGCATTACCGGCACTCTTTGTAATCTCGACAAAAATATGTTTTACGTGGATAGTACAAAGTATTATTACGTGGTAATCTTTGGGATCTGAGTCAGTTATATATGTTTTGCATTAGTAGCATCAACGGATGTACTCATGTCCTTCAGCTTGGATGTGATAATGCAGTTTCTTGTGGTTAAGCCCTATTATTTGTGAATAATGATTTCTTTAAATGTTAAGACATTTGTAACTCAATGGCTGCCCAGTGGTCTATTTGTTGCTTTGTGCAACCCGTATCTTTCCTACAATAGACAATGATAACTGCAGTCTTCTAAGAAGAAGGGATAAACTTGATCTTTCATACTGATCAACCGAAAGCTATAAGTAATTATTCAAAGTGGAGAGGAACATGTCATGAAGCAACATGATACACATTAAATACATATATTAATTTTTTTCATTTTGTAGAAGACAATAAAACATGAAATGACCTGAATTAGATAATATGTTGGGTCATGTTTTTAGTTGACCGGTGATCAATGAAAATCCATATAAATATGACATTAACATATATTATAGCACAAGTGCTGTACCAGCAAAAAAATATGAGGGAGAGTGTTGAGGCACATAGATTCATTTTACGTGTGCATTGTTGTTCAATTTCCATAAATGAACTAGTTGCACTTTTGTCTGTGTATGAAATACATTCTGTTCTGATAATATATACTTGTACTAGGTTCAAGTCACTAATTGTTTGTGTTGTGTTTGTTTCCTCAGATTCCACACCAATGTTAAGAAACGGAGAGACCGGAGATTGGATTGGAACCTTTCAAGGGCATAAAGGTGCGGTATGGAGTTGTTGCCTGGATAAACATGCTCTGCGTACTGCCTCTGCTTCTGCTGATTTTTCGGCGTATGTGACTAGTTATTTCAGTGTCTTTCTTCTTTAATTAAATTGAGATTTTCCATCTATAGATCTATGTTTGTAACATTTCTGTTAAGAGCTATTATCAAATCAATGCTGGTAAAGTTTGATCCACGTGTCATTGGATTCTCTTTTTTTACCCTAGGATTGATGATGTTGACTAGCAACAAACTGCGAGTACATGCTCTCTGAAACCTGTAAACGTTTCTTGGCATGGCACCTTTAATGGGATTATTCCTTACTAATATTTGTGGGCTTTGTTTGCAGGAAATTATGGGATGCTTTAACTGGAGATGAACTGCATTCTTTCGAGCATAAGCATATAGTTCGTGCTTGTGCCTTCTCAGAGGTGCTCATTTTAAATGTTTGAATGATTTTTGCTTTGTGTCTCTTCAAGTTTTATGAGGATATTATGATGTAAATCTCTTCAATTGGTTGGGACTTTTTATGAGGAAGTCATATTATTAAATTGTGTTTTATTTCCTGCTGTACCAGCTGATTTGGATGTTAAAGTCATCCAAATGTTCATTAATTCAATTGCATGGCTCTTGGGATGGTCAGATAGTACGGAAAACGTTAATATAAGTGAATGGAAGAGCCAAATCTTGTTTTACGATGTATTAAAGATTAAAATGATTCAAGATGTTAATGCTGGCCAATTCGCTTCTGGTAAAATGAGTTTTAATTAGTTCCTGCCCCCCCCCCCCCCCCCAACCAAATGCTTAGTCTTCAAAATGCAAAGCAAATTAGTAGGGTACCATAATTTCAGTTATGGTTTATGAAGGTGTACAATGTAATATAATCTGCTTTTGTTAGGGCTGGATCTTGCTTGGCGATTGAAGGTCCTTAAGAGAGTGTTTGGCATCCATTTTTATGAAAAAATGAATTTTGGAATAGTAGATTGATGGAGAATATGTGGATGAAAATAAGGAAAAGTTTTTTATTTACGTATAATATTATTTGAATGAAAAATGTGAGGTTGAAAAGAAGAGAGAGAAAAATGTATTTTGAGAAAAATGAGAATCAAATAGGGCTTAAATATAAGTACCTTATCCAGAAGTTCTTTTCTGGACATTTTAATTTTTGATAAATGCCTTCCTAATTGTCAAGTGGTTTTGTATTAGTTTCCTATTTTTGCAAGTTACTAACGTTGATATCAATGACTTCATCATATGAGCTGAGAAGTCCTAGATTTATTAGGTCCGTCTGTCAAATTCTGCTTTAGTTGAATAAGTCTGGTGCCAGGTTGACATTTAATCAGTGTTTAAACAAATAGATTCACCAACTCGACTTTAACAACAATCAATTTACTATCAACATATAAATACTGTTGATTTATCATGTGGCATTGGATCTATGCTTTGGTTAGTTTTATTTTTTCTTTTGACAGATATGAATGGATTAAATTATTTGATCAATTTTACAGGATACTCAGCTTCTGTTAACTGGAGGCATTGAAAAAGTTCTTCGCATATTTGATTTAAATCGACTGGATGCTCCTCCCAGGGAAGTTGAGAATTCTCCTGGTTCAGTTAGAACTCTTGCTTGGCTCCACAGTGACCAAACTATCTTAAGTACCTGTACTGATATGGGAGGGGTTAGGTATGCACACAGAATTTGAGTTTGATGTTATTTGTTTTCCCATAGGTAGTTTAAGTTACTTCTGTTAAATCTTGCTTTTTGTTTCAAACATTTCAGTAGTATATGTTGCATTTTGAGGTGAATAGCGATGCCCCATCTGTTCATGTGATAGTATTCAAGTTTCTGATGTATCTCCAATCTTACGTGATA
This sequence comes from Olea europaea var. sylvestris, assembly GCF_002742605.1. Lineage (NCBI taxonomy): Eukaryota > Viridiplantae > Streptophyta > Magnoliopsida > Lamiales > Oleaceae > Olea > Olea europaea. The sequence continues at coordinate 20,932,249 of NC_036246.1, forward strand.
CTTGAAGCTTAATATAAATGTTCAAGATATTGGACCATAAAACATTGTATCCTCAGGTGGCTGGTTTTAACATAGGCTGCTTTTTAGCAGAAAATCGAAGAAAAGAGTCTTTATCTGTGCTAGTTTTTGGCATGGAAAGTTATTTTACGTGGCTGAATTTGGCGGGTGTTTGATCAATGACTGATGCAACCTACGTATAGTGCTTGAGTTTGCATTGGACCCTTTTCTTTTAATTTTTTTCTTTTTGGTCAACTGTTAGCGACTTCTAGATTTAGACCTTCCTCATTGAACCATTTGATCGAATTTTAGTAACTGGCAACTTCCCAACTATTATATTTGCACTCTTGAACTCCTGGCCTAACGAATTTTCAGATTTCTCATTAGGATCAAGATATCAAGAGATGTTCTGTGCATGGTCAAATCCATTTATTTTCTGTTACTTCTATATTGATTTCTGGAATTTCAGATTCCATCATTGCATTATTGTAATCTAATATTTTGAGCTGATGGCTTAGGTTGTGGGATGTAAGAACTGGCAAAATATTTCGGACACTTGAGACCAAGTCTTCAGTAACCAGCGCTGAAGTGAGTCAAGATGGGCGCTATATAACTACCGCTGATGGATCAACTGTCAAATTTTGGGATGCTAATCAGTATATCTCTCCCTCCTCAACCTCCTTCCCTTCCCCTTTCTAATTCTGTGAGCAAATCTCTGAGCATAGCTTATGTTTGTGTCTTGGTTTTCATCCATAATGATGTGTGATTCAACAGCTTTGGACTGGTGAAAAGCTACAATATGCCTTGCATTGTTGAATCAGCTTCATTGGAACCAACGTATGGTAATAAGTTCGTTGCTGGAGGAGAAGACATGTGGGTTCGTGTTTTTGATTTTCACACTGGTGCAGAAGTTGGTGAGTTCCTGTATTCCTTTCATTATCAGAATTTTTGTACTACATCATTTAGTGCCTTGATTTACTGGACTTGGACTTTTATTTCCTTTGGAATTTTTTTTAATTTTTCCATGTCTCCACTTTTCAATTTTCCTCTTGATTATATTTTTGTCGGGTAGGAGAGTAGCTGCTGAATCTATTTCCATATTGACTTTTAACCCCAAGTCTTGCTCCTTTTCTGTGTTCCTAGTAATTATACGAGTGTTGTAAATGCCAGTTTCACCCCCCCCCCCCCCCCCCCCCCCCCCCCCTTCTCCAACATTTATTTTCTTTTTTAAGGTGACACTGAACTTAGTCCCTTCATGGATCCAGCCTCTCATTGTTTCCCAAGGTTTCCTTGTCAAAGGTTATCGCCTAAGCTGTTGCGCCTTGCTTGGTCTGATTTTTATTTTTATTTTTTTCGTAACAGGATGCAACAAAGGTCACCACGGTCCAGTGCACTGTGTTCGATTTTCTCCCGGAGGTGAATCCTATGCTTCGGGTTCTGAAGATGGGACTATCAGGATATGGCAGACTGGACCCTTGACTCATAATGAACAGGACACTTCTTCTAATGGACCTACTCAGAACGCGGAGGATGCAGCTGATGAGGTTGCTCAGCAAATCGACAATTTTCATATTGCTGAAGAGAAAAACGAGCGAGGTGAAAAGGCAATCGATGCTGAATAGGAGTATTTTGTCTTGTGTGTCTGTTACAGTTTACCCCAAACTGAAGGTTGTAAAAATGGCATAACTCATCCTGTTTCTATGGCGTATTTGAATAAAGATGATTCAGCCTTCATGTTAGACACTCTTTTGAATGATCTCTCTTGAAGAGAATTCATTATCCGGAGGATGGAGTGATTGCATTTTATTCTCAATGTCCAGGGAATGGCTATAGTCTATTGACCATAATTAGTTTGTATTAGACTGGAGAACTTGGGCAAAAGGGGTGGAGTCTTTACAAGTAAAAGAATTGCTTGCTTTGGAACCTTGGTTACTGGACGATAATTATCTACTAAGAGCATCTCCAAGAAATTTTTTAAATACAGTAAAATTTCGATAAATAAACGTTTGATAAATTAGTAATCTCACTTAAATAATAAAATTTTTCGGTCCTGACTTGGTCCAATGTATTAAATTGATAATCTCGTTAAATAAATAAGATAATAAATTTTTTTGAGATCGCTGAATGAATATATAAATGATAAGTCAATAATTGCTTAAATTCGTAGAAGTTTATACTAATACTAATACTAATACTAATTAACTTTTATTTTTGACATTTTTTTTTTCATTTCCCCTCTTTTTATTTAACAAACTTTTAAGTGGAAATCGGGTGAGATAGCCTTTTCTCCAAAGTTACTTTGTGAGATTAGCCATTGACCAGAATATTGGAATTAAAATAAATCTCTTAATTTGAAAAATATTTAGTTGTCCAAAATAACTTCAAAGAAAAACAAAACAAGACAAATCAAATTACCAATTATTTCTCCAATTCAAAAACCTCATCTTCTTCCCTTCCTACTATTTGCTTCGTTCTTCCTCCTGTTCACGTTCGTTTGGATTGGGTTAGTCAAATTAATAAATTTCTTGGTTGTGTTTCAGCCATAAATGCTTGTAACATCACTGCCGTTCTTTGCATTTTCTATGCATATTCTTCTGTGTCTTCTTCTCTAATCAAGTTAGTGAGTAATTATTCTTTTATTTCAAATCTTACCACCACAGGGAAACAGCTTCCACCTTGAACACCCCCTATCGCGAACAACATGCAGCGCAAACAACCATCGTTGCGAACAGTCCATTCAAGGAACCAATGTCTCAGTTGTCTATCCTCATGTATGAAGGTTTTATCAATTTTCTTGTTGCTAAGATTTGTGCGAATTTTTGTAGAAAATGTGGGTTTCTCGATATGTTAACTTCTTGTTATTGTATCCTATTTAGAATAGCCATGAACAGTCCATTTATTTTGGGAATTCATGAATGATTGAAGAAAGCACATTTTAAGATAGTGTCAGACAACAGTGCAATGTCTTTCTTTTTAAAAAAGGTTGAACCCCAACCTTAAGGGCCCTCACCGACCCTGTCCTGGGCCATTGTGGAGGAGGTAAATCGCAGGATGTGCCTCCCAGGAACCAGGGTGGAGAGCATATGAATAGGCCAAGGCTGTTAACCCATATGGTAACTCCCGCTTGCAACAAAGTCAATTCCACCTTGCGGGGAATCGAACTCTGCACACTGCCGCGCTGAGCCCTATCCGTCCTCCCCTTTGCCACTGGGAGATATGCCCTGGGGGCGTTTTCTATCTCATGTGTTGGTTAGTCACTTTTAAATGATTCCTTGCTTGAGTTTGTTCCTTGTATAGACTTTGCAATATCTAGATCCTTGTCTATATTTCAAGCCTTTAATTAATGTGTAACTATGAAAATATCTGTCCTATAGTCCCACATGGACTAGGCAATATTCCAGTTCACCTTAAGTTGATCATTGAAATTGTGTCAAACTTATACGTTCTTTGCGTGTCGTGGACTAAATCTTATACCTAGAAGGTGCTACTATTATTCTTTATCATTTCTTTCACTTAATAACTTATTTTTGATAAAATGTTTTCAAGTTTAACGTATAAAAATTCATACGTTTCTATTGTTAATTTTCATTCTGAAATGCACTTGTCATGAGTTTGATAGTTATTTGGTTGGAGCATAGTTGGTTGAAAATTTGCAAGAAATAATATTAATTCATAAACTATGCCATTTTAATATTGTCATGATATTAGTTTATATTTTAACCATCATTGAATTCATGGTTGAAAACTCAAAGTCCGACCTCGATTAAATTTCACTCGCACCGGACAATATTCATGGTTCCCCCCCTACTATTTAGCTAGTTTTTTTCTTTGAGTGCTAATGGAAATGTGGGTTTTCAATATGTTAATTATTAGGTGATTTGGTTAATCTTTTTTAGAGTTTTCTATAGCTTATTGATCCAAAGTTTCAGAAAACTAAAATCTACGCAAAAACTTGAAGGTTTTAGTGGAAACTCGTGATTACAGCAGAATGATGGTAGCTAACTGAAATCTTTACATCTTCTTTAGGAATTCTTAAAACTCTAAGAAGCTCCTGCAAAATTGCTCTAGATGAACAAAAAGAAAGTTGGTCCAATGATTTGAAATTAAATAGTTTAGTATGTACGTAAAAACAAATCTGAAAATGACACCCTCTCGTTTATGTAATTCTGAAAATGTCACCTTACCGTTTATCTTTTTTTAAAATGGATTGTACTAAGTATCACTTAGCATTATTGTAAAATCTTCATAATTGTCCATTGATAACATAGCATGACCGTTTTATGTTTTTTATTAAAGAAATGGAACGTTCATTTGAGTATGTGATTCACATTGAAGATAGAATTAAAGGCATGCCTTCACAAAAATGTTCCCTTCAAAAACTTGACTATGTTCAGGAAATGTTAGATGATGTTCATCAAGAAATGCTGATGGAATCTTGTTTCGGAAAACTATATTGAATGAAGCATATACCTTTTCAGCACAGCTAGTTCACCAACATGTAATGAGAATGATTGTAACCAAAAGAATAAAGTGAGATCTGGTTTTCAATTGGTGTTAAGCCAACATGATTTTCATTATATGAATTCTCATTGATAATGGGGTTGAGAGCGAGTGAAGAGCCTTCGTTGGAGTCTCATATTGTGACTAATGATAGATTGGTGAAGAAACACTTCAAAAAGTGTAAGAAAGACATAACGGTGTACAATTTGAAGCTATTGAAAGTCACAAAGTCTACATGGACGACAAGTACAAGATTGAGCTTCTATATATTTTGAAAACGATACTATTGCCCAAAGAAAACTACACATAAATAAATTTAGAACACTTGTCAATAGTTGATGAAGAGTTAGAGGTTTTTAATAGTTATTCTTGGGAGAGAAAGGCTTTTGGTCGTACAATAGATGTATTCACGAGAGAATATAGATTTTTGGTAAAGTCATACTTGATAAATAATGAGAAATATCCATATTCAATTTATGGATTTCCACTCGCCTTGCAAGCTTTTAAAATTACAATTTATTATTCATTTTATTTAAATTGTAATATTTTGAATCTTATACAGATTTGGACTTATGAAACCATACCATCTGTTGGATGGAAATATGCTGACAATTTAGAGGAGGCTGACCTCCCTAGAATATGTCAATGGAATTCTTCTGAAATGCCTAAGTCCAAAGACATTTGTACAAGTTTGGACAAACCAAATGTACAGAGATCTTAAATGTATATTAAAATATATAGTTTACTTTATGAAAAGCAAGTGGACCTTTCATTTTTATATAGATTGTCGTTCATTGCACACTGAAGCCTATGTAGGAAGAGGCTTCTAAAGCATATTAGACAGAGATTCATCGATTCAAGGATGACGTAAAGGATCCAAGTGTTGATATATTTGTGGATAATGTAAATGGAACGGAATTGTCTGTTCGTGTTGACTTTCCTCGGCAAACTTGTTAGACTCCCGATGCCTCTAGATCTCCTCAGGATCCATCTTCTTTTCATAGGCTACCTACTTCTACAGATGCTTATACATTTCATCTAGGCTGTCTACATCATGTCCATCTCTTTATCCATCTTGAGATGAGTTCGCTCGAGAATTAAGAATGCAATTAGTATAAATGGTAGAGACTTTAGAGAGGAAAAATGAAAGGCGAATATATGAGATGCGTTCTTAATTAGAACATTCGTCCTTTAACTTTCAAGTGGTTACGGGTTTGAATGCACCTAAATGAACATGAAATGAGTAGAAACATTGCTCATACATTTAAATCGACCAGATGCCGTTTTGGGTCAAGAGGTATCAATTTCACTCTGAAACTAGTAAAACAGTGTTTGAAACATCATACACATCTTGCACACGTTGAACGACTACACGTGCTATGTTTTGCATAATACATTTGCCACTTACGTTTTTCTTTATTATCAAGTGAAGTATAGTATAGTGTATGTTCCAATCAAATTACGGAAAGACTCGCTATAATTTGGACAAATGTGTTATTCGTAACGTCGAAATGTAATTATAACTTTCGTCCTTCAACTTTCAAGTGGTTATGAACTTGAATGTACCGAAACAAACACGAAATGAGTAGAAACGTCTCTTGTACATTTAAAACGATTAGGTACCGTTTTGGTCTGAACAAATAGTGCTGCTATCATTTTTATCAAAAACTAACTGAAAAAGCTATCAGAATTTATCAAAAAATCATCAAAATATGAAGATTAAATTGAACAATTAACATCCATCCATTCATAACAAACGTGAATAAACAAAAATGAATACAAAATGAGTAAAAATAGCACCCCATACATTTAAAACAACTAGATACTGGTGTGGTATGAACAAACAATGATGTTGTCATATATATCAAAAATCTTCCTAAAATAGCTATAAGTATTTATCGGGTAATCATCACAATGTATCAAAAATTATCATAATTTATCACAATTTCAAGATTAAGTTAAACAAAAATGTTCAATTTATTTGTCAAATAGTGTAGAGCATTTTTGCAAGTCGGAGGATTATGGCCCATGTAACAACCCAAATTTTAATAATTTAGATCGTTACTAATTAAATAATTATTCAAACATCCCAACATTAGAATTTTTTAGTTCCATCAACAAAATAAATAAATATCTATGAAACATTTCCCAAGTCCTATATAACAAGTTTCACATGCAAATAACTAAAATAACGCTGGAAATAAACTCTTAGGTCATGTTGCTTTATTTTTTTATCGAGTTTCATGAATCTTGGCACCACGATTGCACCGCATCGTCCACTAACCAACGACCCGTACTAACCTGTGAGGAGTAGGAAAAATGGTGAGTACATGAGAATATTTAGTAGGACATAAAAGCTAATAGTGCAATCCCAAGTAAAAAATTTTAAAACATGCATCAGAAAATTATACCGTCTCACAACCTTAGAATTCGGTAAGAGCTCATATCATTCGTACCAAAATGGCCATATCATTCATATCATATCTTATCTTTAGCCTTTATGAGTACAATAATTCATCTACATGGAAAAATAATTAAACGGGATAGAATACACTACACCTCGATATCCTACCTTAAACCTTTGAAAATCTTAATTTTGGGTTCCAAATCTTTTCTTAAACCAATGCGTTGAATAAGTGAATGTGTGAGTATGATGGATAGTAATATTAAATGTATGTAATTGGCTTCTTGATTTCCCACAACCTCTCTCTCTCATGTATGTATAAAAAATTTTGTGTGCCATTAGTCTCCAAATTGATACTACATATATCTACACCTTCATAACCTAGCCTACTAGAGATCGTTAGTATTTAGAAGTTGGAGCCATACCAGCAATATATTGGATAAGAATTTGAGTAAATAAAGTCTCCTATTGAGAATAGTGCATGAGATGTCAAATCAAAAGGTAATATTCTTGTACTTTGATTAAAATAAGATTCATATTCAAAATGGAAGATAAGTTTGTATTTATATATAGCACACTACACGTGTCTATACACTAAGAAATTAATAAACAAACCTAAATAAATTTCTAGTTAATGATAACTTTTACAAACGGCCACATCTTGAATCTAACCTATCCAAATTAATTTTTTTCTTGAGCTCAATATATATGATTAATTTACAAGCTATCCAACAAGTACAATATTAATATATTTATCATTATTCTATCAATATTTAAATATTTAACCCAATTAAAATTGAATTTAGGGTCCGTTTGATAGCCCTTTATTTTCTAGGAAAAATGAAAAACGAATTCTAACTTCCACTTTTGGCCGTATGATTGACAAAATTTTTCAAGGAATTCGTTTTCCACCTTTGGCCACCACGTTAACATTTTCTATCTTTTTCTTGAATTCAAATTCTCACCATATTGGTGAAAATTCGTTTTCCGATTTACTATAGCGATTTTTTTATTTTTTATTTTATTATTATTATTTTGCAATGGAAACAAATTCTAAGAATTATTGTAAAAAATTATATCTCTTTAATTGACAATTTTCACGTAAAACAAAGTCAAACGAACATCAAAAGATAGAAGATTTTCTTGATTTTTTTTTTTTGCAATAAAAACAAATTTCATCCCCAATACCAGTAAATTATATTCCTTTAGTTGACAATTTTCATATAAAACAAAGTCAAACGAACACCAAAAAATACTTTCATTTCAACATTTTTCACGTGAAAAATTATAACAATCAAACACATTAATTTACAATTTCCAAGAAAACAATTTCTAAACAATTCAATTTCCTGGAATTTGTTTTCTTTCCACCAAAATTTCATCTTTACAATCAAACGGACCTTTAATATATTTATTATTTTAGTCCCCGCCCCCCAACTTTTCAAATTTAAGATACAAGATATAAAATAAATAAATTCTAGTATGTGAAAATTTTCGAGACATTACTCTGACCACACCTACTACATTTACGAGTCATTTTTCCCTTTCTTGTTGATGAAATTTGACGATTTTTTGGACGTCCACTTTGTCGCCAATTCAAAAGGGGTGCTAACACCTTTGATTCATTGGGGATTTCCAAGTGAGCCTCATTTACTACTAGATATATATATTCGGCATATGCTTATTTCCAACTATTAGTAGTATAATAAGGTGAGTACAAACTGTAACAAGATATTCCCTTAAATTTCGCTGCTGCGAGTGCATGTTTGAAAGGAAGCTTTTTCAAATGAAATCCCCTCCAAGTACAAGTTAACAATATGCATTTCATTTTCAACACCAACGTGTAACTTGTACTCATTTTTTGGTACCGTTATCAATCCCTTCACATTATCATACTTTTTACGCATTTTATCCTCAATAGATAGGGTTAGAGTAGTTGCACATTTTTTTCAGCTTTAATGAGTCTCTCATAAAACCACTTTTGTAGAGTTTTTATTATTTACTCAACCATAGCAAGTACTAAAAATTCGCGAGCATTCTTGAATAAACGAGTTCAAAGATACTGCATTGTTAGTCGTCATAATATTGTAATGGATTTCTTTGAAATGTGTTCAAGACCAAAATTCATTCCCAACTTTCTTTTCTAGTTATTCTCCAACTATCAAACTTTTACCATATAGATTTGCCATTGATTTTTCAAAATTAATCAAACTATACTCCTTTGTAGTTGCCATAAACAACAACAAAATATCGATCATATGATAATTAAACTTTATGTTTAGTTATAGATGACACATGCAACATCCATGATGTACATAAAGATAAACAACCTTTATAAAGTTACCAATGCCATCCTTGCAATTAAAAATAAAAGCAAGTCCTTCCAACATATCCATTACCTGAAATAACTTATTGAAAAATCAAGTCCATGATGCATCGTTTTCATAATCAACAATGCCAAATGCAAAAGGATATATTTAAAGATTTGCATCTTGACACATAGCAACAAATAACATATCTCGAAATTTGGATTTGAGAAATGTTCCCTTCACAGAAATGACCCGTCTCATTGATGAGTGAAAATCATGTATGCTTGGTCCTAAAGCCATGAAAAAGTATTTGAAACAATTCTGATCATCAACCTCAATGAACGTAACTGTATTGGGATTATTCTTTTTCGGAATATTGCAATACTTGGCCAATCTATCATGATTAATATCAGGTGAACCTCTTAATAGCTCCATAGCACATTATCCATGCCTTATAATAATTTATATCTATGCTAAACTCCCAACGAATATCATTTTGAATGTTTAAAGGTCTGTATATAATGTTGGGATCCTCAAACTTCGACATGATGTGTTTTCCAATTATCTAACAACTAGCTTGTCTATGGTCTTTGTGGCGAACATCTAATGAACAATTATGATAACGTGAATACTTTTGAATTTCAAATTCGTCACTTTCCTTCAATCGTGTTGCTCGCAAACGTCATTTGCAAATTTTCTCAACACAAACTAATACATATGTACTCTTATTTGACTTAGTAGTCTTAAGTTCGAAAAAGTTTCTTAAGGCAAGTATTTGTAGTGATGCATGGAAATCCTTTTTGTTACGAAAAATTTGGCTAACGTGCACATCATCGGTGTTAGAATTCTCAACTGATGTTTCACAAGGATTCAGACAAGCAATAACTAGTAAAATGCCCATAATCTCATATACCAATGAAAAATGTACATTATGAGTAATATTGTCTTCATTTATCACATGAGAACCATCTATGTAGTTGCCACGCACTACTTCCACCCCATCCCAATAATCATTACTTGTAAAGTTCACACAATCGTTTTCACAAATTTGATTAAATGGAGACAATAGTCGCATATAATTGTCATCGAACTTATCTTTTTGCACATTCAATTCATCCATGGCTTTCCTAGGGATGGCAATTTGAACCTTTAAAATTGAAAATTGCGGTTAACCGAACCAAATGGGGGGGGGGAGGGGAAACCGAACTGATAGTGCAATGGGACGGATATGGTATTTGATTTTAATGAACCAGTTCGTGGTGGTGCGGGTATGGTATTTATGTCGTCGAACCGAAATCGAACCGATTACCCGCTTAAAAAAATCATTCTTTTATTAGGGATGACAAGGTTTAGTGAGGAGGAAGTTAATGAAGAGGTACATTTTTTTATTTAAATCTTAGTTAAAACCATTCTGGATTTGATAGTATCGTTATATTCTCCACTTACATTTTTTATTTACTATATAAGAATCAATTTTGAGTGCTGACCTATGCTAGTAAGAGTTGTGAGAAATAATGAAGATTGAATATAAGTTAAGGTTGAAACTTTTGAATTATTGAGCATGAATCAAATAACTACAATTTTGTTCAAATTCATTATCAACAATGTATTTTCTAATAAAATAATTATACAATTTAAAAATCTAACTATACAATTTTTAAAAATCAATTCTACAAAAATTATTCTGAAAACAAAAATCTCAAACTTTTACAAGGGTATCAAAGTAAATTATTCTTTGAATTATTGAGCATGAATCAAGTAACTATAATACACTAGAATCAAGAATGAAGGAAAAGTTTAGTATTGATATATTCATAATATTGTTTGTTAAATTTGTATTTTACAATTGGAATTTGGGATAATGTTTGCATTTTCGTTTGGCATATTGTGTTTTTGTTTTTATTGACTTTCTTTTCATAAGTTGTTTTATATCAATTTGACGGATGAACCTATAAAAAATAATTTATTTTTGTGGTTATTAACCGAACCGATTTACGTGGTTATGGTATGGCAAAAATTTTGATGGTTCGGTGATGGTTTTGGCCGAACCGAAACTGAACCATTGCCATCCCTATGGCTTCCGCATTATCCACAACTACGTTTAAATTATATTCATGATTCTCCTGAACATTTACTATATCAAGCTCCATATCTTGTTGATCAACATAACCCTCTTTCACAAAAGTTACACAAATTGGAACTTTGTCATGCAAAGAAATAAACCAACATCCATATCGCAAGTAATTTTCATTGACATAACTGATAATTTTGCCATGCCGAAAATGAGAAATTTCATCTTAATGTCATACATAACAGGATCGACCTTAACTGTTTTTGGACTTCGTCATACAACTCCGTATATGAGATAGTTTTTTTATACAAAAATATTTGTTGCGGTGTCTTCATCATTCCCTATCCATTTTCAAATCCATCCACCTTGGTCACTATTTTCAAATTCAACAAAATAATAAATGACAATCATTGCACCAGAGTCCATATCTGCAATTCAACAAAAAATATATAATATATTTCTCCATTAATTGTCAAAACTGAATACTATAAATAACAACTTCAATAACAAACAAAAGGCAACCCATATTATTACATAACAAATTTAAACAAAAAAAAAAGGCATTCTGTAGTTTGAAATGACTAATTTGCAAATAATTATATCAATACCACCATTGTCGTATTGAAACGACACCTAACTACAAGAAAAGGCACCCAACTACTTAAAAATGGCACCATTTCGTTTTTATATTTCACAGCAAATTTTGATTACCCAATTGATTTTTTCCATCGTATACAACTATAAAATAACAAAGAAATCATTAATTTTCAACTATAAAGCATACCTTCAACTGTTTGAAATCGATTCTTGCTAATCCACCTCCAAAATTTACACTATTTTATTTGTTCTTGGTTCAAATAAGGAAACTTCAAAATGTAATCATTAATTGTAAGTACAAATAATGCATATGGAGAATAAGAAAACTGGATCTGAAGGTGAATTTAATATGGTGAAAATGGGCTGAAAACGTGAGAAATGAAGGGGATTTAAGGATTTATACTTGAGGATTTGGCAAATATTAATCTCCAAATTGGACATTTTAGTCATTTCAATTTAAGGGTATTTAAGGCTTTTAATATATGATCAAACATACTATAGACTACTTGAACAAAAAATATTGATTAGGATAATTTACCATATATTATGGTTAACTAGGCTTTTTAAGCAAATCCCCTAACTTTTAATTTGATTGTAGAAATTATGTTTCATGTGTACATGAAATAACTTGAACCATTAATCTTTCAAAATATTAAACTTTGAAGCCAGTGTATGCACATTAATATTTCCTATTTCTGGATGTATGTGTGTGCCTTTTATGTGCTTATATAATAAATTTTGAATTTTACTAAATTCAGCGTCTTTTTGTTTTAATTTCCTACTTGTATTATGGTAAAATATAATACAAATTATAAAATATAAAATACTCTATAAATTAATTAATTATTCATTTATCGATAAATTAATAATCTCTCTAAAACAATAATGTTTGATCCCAACATTATTTAGTAGATGTTTTACTGCACAAAATGCTCTTTATTTTAGAGAGAATGCTTGAGATCGAGCTTCAAGAAACTCTTTTTTAACTGTTTAGAATAGAGTGGGTTTGACTCTCCAAATTTAGAGAACCAAACTCGCTCTCTGTTCTTAATATACAATTATTACATTTAATAAATAACATATTTCAATACTATACTTCTTAAACTATTCCAATCATATTTAGTATTTCAAGAAACTCTATTTTGACTTATTTGAGAGCACAGAACACCCAATCTATAGGTCACATGTTATTTTTTTAATCATAATTTATCAAATTAATTAATCATAGTTTATTTCTCAGTCTCAAATCACCAATTTTATAGGCCATGGCTTATGTCACGATCGCAAATTATCAAATTAATTGATCACGAATTATTTTTCGATCACAATTTATCAAATTAATTGATCACAAGTTATTTCTCAATCACAAATTATAAAATTAATAAGCCACACTTACAAATACACAATTGTAGGTCACAATTTGTTTATCTACCATAATTCCAAATTTAATCACAGATTACACATTTTTTTGTCACATTATTTATTGATCACAAATTACTCATTTTATTGATCACAATTGCCCAATAATTGATACTCTTCATTCCATTAACTCCATCCCACCACCACTTCGATCATTAAAAAACATTGTTGTCACCATCCCACTAAAATAATTCTTCTAAGGAGGACTATAGGGAGTTTTTCTAGGAGGGAATTCTTGAAATTCGGATAATCAACTCGAAAGGCTGGTTCAGTAGAATCCACCTCAATACTTGTTAGAACTAAATGATAATCAAAAGTAAGAAAAAGAAATCGTGATTTTATAATTTCTCCCAAGAAGAAAAAGCACGAATAAGAAAGAAAACTGGTTGTAGCAACATATTGCAACATTTGTTATGATTGTATTTTTCTGTAGCATTATTGGAAGCACTCCAATGCACAAATTAACCACATGACCCAAGTGTTAATAATAATAATAATAATAATAATAATAATAATAATAATAATAATAATAATAATAATAAAATAATAATAAATAAAATAAAAAAATTCCACTTTGATCTGAATGGAAGTTTGTGCGAGCACCTAATGTTACCTTTTTGCTTTTGTGAGCAAAAAGTAAAACATCTCCTGCAACAAGTTAAAAGGAAACAACAAGAATTTTAGGAAATTATCAATCTAGAATTTGAGCCTTGGTTTTGATCCGATTGATGAAGACCCATAGTTGGAATAGTAGCAGCATTGGGTGGTGATGCCATGGGTATAGGTCCGTCCAGATGTGTACCATTGCTGACGATTGAATTCAAGATTTTTTAAATGGACGATTTACGTTTAAAAAGCTTTTCTTGTAGATCTTGGACCATAGATGACGTTTGGGGGCTAATTGAAGGTGGAATTGTGTTTGCAAGATGATTTTGACAATGGTACATAGTGGGTAGTGGTGGTGGCACGGTGGTGGTCGATGTTCTTGGAATTGTGGGGTAGATTGGCGTAGAGAGATTGTCACAGAGAATTTTTGATGATTTTGATTTATAAATATAAAAATATATATTTTATATTTTTGAAAACATAATTAGCAACTAATTTTATTCGAATAAGATTAAATCTATTTAACACCACTAGTTTTAAAACACCAATTTACGTGGCAATAATGTAGCACTAAACGAAAGGTATAATTAAATGAATTATTTAATTCTATATTTTATTGAACTTATCACTTAGAACCAAATGGTACTAGAAAATATTATCCGCTGATCTTCAATTGGATTCCTGAGCAATCCAAGCAGTTTGGACGGTGGAAAAAATTTTCAGTTCAAATATTTCATCAATTACATTTCCTTACAACTTATTTTCCACGCAGAAATATCTTCTGCACACAAAATTCACAGCGTAAACATTAGAAAAGGTGCAAAATAAGTGAAGTTGAGAGCTCAATCACCAGAGGTAGAGTCGTCGTTGATTTTACTCTGATGCTCAAGTTAGTATTAGATGAAATTGCAGTAGATAGTTGAAACGTTAGACACACACTCTTTATTTAAGGAGAATGGTTATCAGTCCCTATTTTTAGGATTCTCGAGCACCATGACATTGTTATGATGAATATTGCCGTTTGGCTTCCACTAAAATCATACATTCTTCAATAAAATAATATTAAACGTAAACCCAAAAAATTTTCTTCTTTTTTAAACATTCATTCTTAAAAGAACCAATATTTCAAAAATTATAATCTCAAATAATGGAGGCCAAACAATGAATCACTTCTGGCATTAGAAGAGTGTTAACGTTTTCAAGACACAATACCAGAAACTTACAAGCAGATGCCAAATTCGATAACTTCACCCCATAACACGTTAAGAAGTACATTTACAACGACAAGAAGAAGAATAGACAAGCTCAAGAAGAGGAATAAGTCAATTCAAGAAGACAAAAAATAGACAGGCAACCAGAATAGATCTAACAGAGTGAGAAAACAAGAATATTAGATGGATGGTCACATTGAAGAAGAATTTCAACGGATATAAAAGACCTGCAACAGTGAAGTAACGTACGGATTACCCATTTACGAGAAGAGCAACCTAGCATTGTAACAAACTCTAGTAATTAAATGCTGTTTGGTTGGTCTACAAAACATCATAGGTTGAACTGCCCTAAAAGCCATTGTTAAATAACAAATGGTCGTGAAACTTTCTGGACTTGAAATGGAGTAAAGAGTTGTGAGGGAGAACAAATACAAAGCCAACATAATAACCATGAAGTGCAAAGCACGATGACGATCAAGCTCACCAAGTTGAGGCCTTCTAGACAATTTAAGACATATCTTGACATCAAGTATCAAAAAATAACAATCAAAGATCAAACATTACATGATCTCATTGCAGAATTCACAAACTACTTGGAGAAAAGACTAAGCCCCTTACCTTCCATCAGAATCAGAAATGTACAAAAATGCAAAACAAACACTCCTGACAGAGTAGCTAAAGAGGTGAGGGCACAAGCTCCTAACATTCAAACCGGTTTCCAGCTTGCAAAACCACTTACAGAGGAGTATTAAGCTTGTAGAACCAAGACGATCATCACAAATTAACTCAACTATTCCAAAAAGCCTCAAAAAATATTCAAAATCTTTTTCATTTTTCAACACAAACAAAATAACATTCTATGCTTCTGACAAAATATCAAGCTTGTAATCAAATTGACCTTAACAAGCATGGTTCTACGAACGAGGGAGTTCCATCATATATCTAATCTAGTTTTCATTTATTTTAATGAGGGACAATAAGAGGATAAGAAATGAGAATAATTCTCTTTGCAATAATTCTCTTTGCTATTTTTTATTAGGTACATAAAAGTAGACAAGACTCTATCATAGATTTAGACAAAATTACAATTTTTTTTTCTCCTTAATTCTGTTCTCTAATTCATCTTATCAAAACATGCCAACAGAATACTAAAGCTTGTGAATATTAAGCCTTCATTTGGCAGACAAATTTATAAATGGTTTATAAAATCAGTTAAAAAATATTAATTTGAATGACACATTCATAACTATTAATTATTATCAACACATTTTATAGAACACATTACTATTCCTCTTTATAAAACATTTATAAATTTGCCAAACAAGGCTAAAACCATAACATGGAGAGGTCATGCCCCAAACCATCATGCGGAGGTAAAACACATTGCGTTAGTACAATGGACAATACAATGAAAAATATTTTAGCTTCATTTCATTTCTTAATATTGTCGAGTACCATCTAATACCTTACACAATTCGAACCAATATACTTTAGTATAGTGGGAGAGAAAAGTAACTAAATAACTAGACTAAATATTAATGGATAAACTCACATTTCCTACAGAAAAATGCATGTCATCATAAATTTCACAATTAGAATTAAGTAAAAAACTCAGGAAAAAAAAAAAAGAAAGAACAAGAAAATGAGAGAGACAATTGAAATTGAGATAAATTTTAAAACACGGAAAAATTGGTTGATGGTATTACTGCAACCTAATTCAACAACACTCAAAAGGAGAGACGTATTTGGACTTCCTCTTGAGATAATTTACCACTTGTGATAATTTACCAGAACATAATAAAAAAGCAAAACAAAAAGAAAATTGGCCCTAGAACAAAAAATACCTCTATATCTATAGAACGAAGAGCTCTATCAATTTAGTATCTATGTTCTTAATAAAAGCCTACTAATGAAGGGTGATATTGCTGCAAGCAATGCTTTGGGACATTCCTCGTGCGGAAGATGGCCACAACCAGATATTGCTACAAGTCTCTGCACCACAGTAGATATAGACGAATTAGAAGATGAATCATAAAATTTATTTTTGTTTTCAACTTTCCACAAATTTTTTTATGATTGCAGATTTTCCATTCATAAACAAAACTGCCCAGAGTTAATATCTACATATGCTACCAAAATTCTGTGAACACAAATCATAAGCAGGTTTCAGTTTCAGTTTCACTATTAGCAAACTGTAGAACACGATAATGTTATTTTGTTTGAAAGCAGTGTTCAGATTTTCAAATATCTAATAAATTCAGAGTCTCAAGCACTTGGCTAAATACACGAGAAGCCTTGATATTATTGACTAAAACTGGTGTTGAGTAACACCATATTTTTACCTTGTAAGAAAAATTTAAAAGAAAATCCAAAACATCATGTACAAACATCAAAGAGAGTAAAATGCTTGGGTGAAATAAAGACTTACAGAATTTACAAGTTTAGAAGACATAATCTGAACAGATTTTAGAGGGACAATGACATCTTCAGCCCCGGCAATAACCAAGATTGGCAATGCTTCAACAGCTTTCAGCAAGGATGCTGCATTAGGTGGTGAGATTACTGTCTCACATGAAAGTTTCCCAATTTCATGAAGTGCTTCATCCCAACCTTCTACATGTAATGGGGCCTGATATACACCAGAGCAGCAAAATATCAAAATTATTGAACAAGATATGATCTAGACAAAATTTGCCGAACGAAAACAAGGCATGGAAAACCAACAAAGAATTCGTTTTATCCAACTTAAGTTTGTCTATATCTTATGTCTAATTCTTATAATCCTTCAATTACCTTCTTTTGGGAAGTTAATATTTAATTAGCAGCTTAAACCCCAAAAAGCCTTGGAGAACTTTCAAATTTTTAACATCCAAATAGACCAGCAGAAGAATATCTCATTATGAGCAATACTTTGTATTTCATATTGATTACCATCAGCTGGTTCCATTCTGAATGAAATAAGTTCGTCCATTCTACATATGGAAAAAAGAGGAAATCCGGTGGCAAGAGAACTCATTTAACTAGTGTTTTGTTACTTGTAGCACCCTTATTAAATTGAAATAAAGAACTGAACTACAACATGATTTATGTTTTGGCAGATACATGAATTGCTTAGATGTGGTTACATGCATTGATGTCACGGGATAGTAATTTTTTTCACACAGTACACTTAATCCCCATCATTCGCTACCAGAACTATTATCATGATAACAATCACAGCAGGTAAACTAAGAAGGAATATAATTACAGCTAAAAATCAAGCCAAAACAGTGTAAAGTTGTATCACAATTAAAAAGACATTCTCATTATCCATTACCACGACGCAGAATTTGTTGAAGATTTGAAAAAGCACTAGCATAAATGCAAGTTTAAAAGCTGTTGTTTAACATGAACTACATCAAGATGGACAATTGGTTAAGATGCTGCTCATCTAATTATGTGTATGAACTGGGCCAACTCAATTATTAACTTCTTCAACCGAAGGTCGACAAAAAACAACCACTGTCTGTACAGAATAGAAAAAAAAATATGCAGAGAAACAATAAAAATACAGAGGTTAAATTTTGACTTTTCAACCAGTAGGCACCCTCAACCTATTGATTTAATTTCACAGTTTATTTCCTATAAAATTCAACATTTTAGATAATTCTTAGCAAAATAAAGTTTTGCCATCGTACAAAAATTCAAAAATACTATAAAAGCTCCTAAAATATGCATCCCCCTCGAACACTGTGTTTCTATCATAATGCCTCAGATACGGAGAAAAAATAAAACAGTTGGATGAAGCAGCTGAACAAGTTGGAAGAACATATTTCACAAAATGTAAACATGTCAAAAATTTATGCAAATGCTAAAATGTAATTGTAAGAAGAGAGAAAACGGTATTCGGGTATCAATTGTAGGCAAAAATACCTTGTAGAGGCTTAAAATTTCGGTTGTTAGTTTCGTTGCATCATACCATGCACGCCGATTAACCACTTGAGTAATTTCTGTCCGAAGTAGAGGACGGACCAGGTGTTTCTTACCAAGTGATGTGCGTAATAAAATTCTTGCAAATGCAGGAATCAGTTCTCTTGACAAGCTCACACTCAGCAATACAATCCCCTTTATTTCAATCTGGATGACATGCCATTAGGACATTTATAGAAATCAGCAACAAACTTCCAAATTCCAAAACAGATTTGGACCCAAACACATGCATAGATATCATCACCAACAAAATTATTCTACATCAACTGTAGTAGTTCAACTAAATTTTAAGAAACACGTAAATGAACTTGCACTAACTATAATTCCCCTACATACATCTCAAGGAGGTGCATAAGCAAAATTATGTGCATAAGCAAAATTATCGCTGATTATCATAATGCTAATATTTAAAGCTCAATATTTAAGGGCACATCAGATTTTAGACTCCCTCTCTCTCTCTCTCCCTCTCTCTCTCTCTCTCTCTCTCTCTCTCGGTGCAACCTAGCTTATTCAAATTTAAGTGCATCTCTATTCTCTAGCGATTGGTTCTTCACTTTACCAAGGTCTTTCGAGCTGCCATTTATGTTCTCGTTAACAATTTATAGTTCAAAACACTTCCAAGCAGGATCACTAAACAATTTGTTTAATAAATTATTTTATCCTTCATTAAAAGGGAAAAAAAAAGATATCACACAATTCTATTGCATAAGAGCATAAGGAATATCAATTCTCTTTCATCACAAATAATTTATATTCGAGTAAATCTTGATTGTTGGAGTTAAAATTTCAGTAAGTACAGTGTCCACGTTCATCTTTAGCATGCAAGGGTTTTTATTTTAAGTAAATAGCCTACACTAAACGTTGCTCACATTCTGAGAATTTGCTGATGATTGGACTTTCTGCGCAGCCTTAAGTGCAAGCAGTCCTCCATCATCATGGCCAATTAGTACAACAGAAGAAAATCCCATCTCCAAACAAAAAGAAAGAAGCAGATCTACCTGAGAATAACAAACCCAATCACATGTTCAGGTGAAGCCCAAAACAGAAGATTAAAAACAAATGGAGATGGCATTGGAAAGCGAAACACATGCATTATTTTACTGCAGGCACAGATACACATATGCAAGTCCCTTGGATATTGCAGTGACCTAGTCTGTTGAGTCAGACCCGTCTATAATGACAAAATGATCTAATTATGTGCGCGCAAAATAATGACATGGATGAAGATACAGTTACTAAGGATAATTTTAAGCAAATTAAGTTTGGGTTGTCCATAGAATTTTACTTTCTTTACAAGCTATGGCTTACTTTCAAGAAAATTAAGTTTGTCATTAAAAAACTTTGAAAATCATGTTTGGTGATTACTTAAAAGTAAGTTTGACGATCTGACTTGCTTTTTAGTACTGCTATCAATGCTCATACAATTACAAGAATTGCCGAAAGAGCTTTCTTAATTTAGATCACAAGTCAATGTTTTACTTGAAGAGTTAGCTTGCAAACTGATAGAGAAGCGCTGTCATGGGGGAATTACAACTACAACCAATCACAGAGTTCAACATCACAGTAAAGCCACAGAGACGAACATGATAAAGTCTCATTCCTTGCAATTACATTTTTTATTTACATAAGTTATGAACATTTACTTTATATAAAAGAGTGTGTGTGTGTGTGAATCTGAGTACGATTATTCCCAGCTTTATTCCATTACCTGTGCCAGAGCTTCATAATCTACTCCAAATCTCTATATCTAATGCATCAAAATTGATATAATTACACCCAAATCGTGTATGAAGCCATGCAAATTTGAACTTAGTATGTCTTCAAGTTGACATTATCAACATACATTTGGAGAAAGTAATCACCTGATTATCAAGCTTGTAAGGATTAGGCAATTGATTTTCTTCCCAATCCCTACGGCGTGGCCTAGACGTCAAACCCCAACCAGGCCTGTCAAAAGCAACAACCGCACAACCAACCTGCTTAGCTAAAATGCTCATCAAATTTCTCCAGGAAAAGACTCCCCCTCCAAAACCATGCACTAAAACAATCCCAAAGTGTCCATTTGCCTCTAGATCCTGTTCCAACATTGAAGATCTCATATTGCTGATTTCATCCCCCTTGCCAGTTTCATCAAGGCTCAAAATTGGCATGTCTTTAGACAATGGGGACGTTGGAGAACCATCTAACAGAGGAGTGTATAGAGAGGAGGTGCTAACATGAAATTGACTACTGATGCTCCTGTGGATAGTGTATCGAGTTTTTAATGAAATGTTTGTTGCAGGCCCATCCAGAAAGGGGGAGGAGGATAAGGAACAGGAAGTCAACCCAGGGATGCTTAGCTTGTAGTGAACCATTACTCCTTCACAAGAAATGAATAAACTGTCCTTATCAGCAAGTAAACTAACTGGAAGTTCTCCATCATCACGAGCAAAACCTAACCCTTTTCTCCTCATTTCACTGTTACTTCTGAAAGTCTTCCCTGCAGATGGAGTAGGCGATCGTGGAACCTTATGGTAACCAGAGAAGACCATCTTGCAAGAAAGAGCCTGCAGGTAAAAGCCAAGACCTAAAATTATATGAAATCTCATCGTCCAAGCTTATAAAAACCTTCATCCTAAAATAAAGTTCTGGAAACAAAAGGAAATTGCAATCAGATCTTTGAAGTAAACTAATTGACCAATCTAAAGCTACATTGAACCAAACATCAGTGAATCAGTGTTTAACCACTAAAAGCACAGTAATGTGCAGATACTAGCATATCCACCTCATTTAAACTGTATGATAATTTTAAAGAACTGAAGTCGACTTTTATTGTAATTCTAACTGGCATTTCATTATACTACAGTCCAAAGGACCTAATAAATTGTGTAAGATAAAAGTATCTAAAATTGCAGGTAAATGCATAAAAATTGATAAACTAAAGGGTTGAGAAATATAGTGAAATTACAGCTTCTGGGTCAACACGGTGAAACAAGAGCTTCCTCCTAGCTCTGCAGCTTGTACGATAGGCTACAACAATGTGCCCAAGAGCAAAGACAACAGATGAGAGAAACAAGACTGGCATCCCCCAAGACTTCTTCAAATGAAGTCTCTGTCTTTGCCTCGAAAGAAAAGTTGAAGCTTCTGCCTCAAGTTGAGAATTCACAGCAAACAGACAAGCTTTGACAGAAAGAAGAAGTATTGAGAAGATAGAGCAGAATGTTACAGTTCCAAGATATGGCCCCTGTGAGAGCATTATGCTATCACACATTGAATATACACCTGTTGTCATTCAAACAAACACATACAAACGAAATCAATTTTCGATTACACAAGAAATTCATCTTGCTAAACTTCATGTCCTATTTGCTTCATGTTTGAAGTCATATCATCTAGAATTCAATTTTATTCTTTTTCACTTTACATATCAAACCTCCATGGGATTTTCCTTCACTTTCTTCATTTTGTTTCACAAAGATATTTCATTTTTTTTATTTTTTTATTTTTTATTTTTTATTTTTTATTTTTTTTTTTGAGTTTCAACTTTACTGATTAAGGGAAAGAATAAAGTAATAAAACTAATAAAAATTAAGATAGGGTAAGTAGAAAAATGAATTTATAAAAACTGAATCTCCAACTAAGAAAGTAATCTCTTCACTTGAAAGAAATCAAAATTTAGGAATCCGCAATTGCACTCTTTTCGTCACCTTTCCTCGCACAAACATAGACCTACATAAATGTACATTTGAGGTTCCACAGTAATTTATTTTAGAGTTTAATCGTTTTCAGGATTTTCGGAAAAGGAAAAGGAAAAAATGGGAAGCAAAATAGAAAAGCAAAAGCATATTAAGAGATGGCAAAAAAAAAAAAAAAAAATTATATATATATATATATATATAGTTACAAAAACGAGACCGCTTCTTTGACATTTATGGGATATCCTTCACTAATCCAATATGAATGAACAAATTTTAGCAAAAGGAGACCATGAAATATACAAAAAAATAAAAATAAAAAATCATACAGGTGATAATAAGAGATCTGATTATGGAGACAAGAGGAATATCCATAAGCGAGCTCTTGAAAGCGTATCTCTGCAAATGCTGTCTAAAACTGTAGCAATTAAAGCATGTGAAGCTTGGAATTAGCAAGCACGGCACCACCACATCGCTGATCGCCACCACTAACGGCAAAGACACAAGCAACAGCGACGCCAACATCGTCACCATGAAATACACCGTCCGCACCACCCTCAATACCTTCTCCCACCACCAAGCGCCTTTTGCCATCATAATCCCCCAACAATTTGCTCAAATTTCCCAAAATTATTTCAAAACACTAATAAGTTCAAATGTTCCTCGGATTTGAATATTTCAAGTGGGGCCAGGAGAAATACAAGATCGCGGAAAAATCAAAACTCGAAATGGAAATGAAGCCGCAGGAGACGGCGTGAAAACGGCCATCTCCCGGCGTAGATTTACGGCACCGGCGATTTTTACCAAACGACGTCGTCAATCTCGATTTTATCTTTATCAATTTCTCTTCATCAATTTCAACGTTTTCCAAAATTCAAAAACAACGAAGCAATATCATTTGTTCTTCATCGGATATTCACTTTCATCCCTCTTTCTCTCTCTTCTGGTGATTTTCTTCGTGTGTATGAATGTGAATGTAAGAGAGAGAAACAGAGTGTCAGTGCGTGTTTTGAAACTGAGCCTGGTTTTCGTCAAATTATACATTAATATATTTAGAAATGAGTTAATTTCATTTATAGGTACCCAAGTTCAAGCAGATGTTTATATTGGTCACTCAAAGTGTTTTTTTTTTTTTTAACCTTATTTAATTACTAGAGTTAAATAATGTGACATATGGACCATTAAAATTCTTTTGAAAAGTCAAAACTCCTTTTAAGATTAAGTGCCTATCTGGGATTGATTTTGGAAAAAAAATTTAAGTGAACTTCCAGTTGTTACCCCCGTATTGTGTCAATTTGAAAGAGCCTCAATATTTGACTCGGTTAGGTGTAATGACAAATACATCCCTTAACACTCATTTCATCCTTCATTAAAAATGGTAGATTGGTAAAATGGTAAAAATGAGTGAATGATTACTGCAAAAAAAAAAAAAAAAAGATCCACCTGCAAAATGCAACGGTCAAATTTTCACTTAAAATCGCGGCAAAATCAATCCCAGACAGACACTAAGAAACTACATTTATCATACATGTATAATTTTTGAAAATACTTTATTTTACTAGAATAGCTTTTAAATGAAGCATCTTCTATACAAATTGACTCGTAATTGATAATTATATTGGCTTGATTACGTCATATGACACATTAGTAGTTACACCTATCCATTAACAATCATTTCTTCTGGCTAGCCTCAAGTTTTAGCTCTTTTAATTATGGAAAATAAGGTTTAAGTGATTTATGATTTTTTTTTTTTTTTGGTCGAACGTGTTATAATCACATCTTATTTTCATATATTTAGAGTTTGTTGGAGTTCCCTTTTTTCAAAAGAAATAAAATATATATTTCGTAACAGCATGTTTAAAAAAAAATTTGTGGTTAAAAAGTTGAAATTTTTTTAATTTACACGTGAAATTATTTTATTGGGAGAATGTGTGATCACTAAAAACGTAATCAGTTATGTAATAATATTTTTTCAGTGACTAAATAAATCACAAAAATATTTTGATGACCAATTTAAAATTCTACTGAATTTCAGTGATCATTTATGAAATTAACACAGAGATACAACTTGGAAATGAAAAGGCGTGATTAATTAGAGTAATTAATTAATATGACAACACTTGATTCGCTAATCCTGACCGTTTGCATGCCTGGCAGCTTTTTGTTGGACTCTTCTGTCCCCATCCTTCGTTCTGGTTTAGGCGTGCTGCTTTTTACATGACAAAACTGCCCTTCTGTTTTCTATATATTTCGTTAGAGAAACTTGGAAGGTGTGGACTAACAGCATGATGTGTGCCAAAAATAATTTTTTTCCCATAGATTGGGATTTCACAAATATGTGAACTAAAATTCATATATATATAGTATTATGTATTTTAAATTTTTTCTAAAAAGAACATGTCAGTCAGTTAATTGCAATGTCCAACTATCATTTGTTAGATTCATGTTGTGCTATTTCAAATTTTATATACATACATACATACATATGTGTGTGTTCAGGGATGGATCCAGACAATTTGGGTTGGGGGTTACAATAAAACAAACAGTGGGTAGCCCGTAAGTAGTAATGACAGTCCGAAGTCGTCAAATTGAAGAAAGAGATAAAAGCACAAAGTTGAGTTTGGAGTTGTCTATTGCATAATATATTTATAATATAGGTTTTAAACTTCGACATTCAAAAAAAATGTAGCAAATAGAAATGTCAGAAAACTAGGGGGTCAATTGACACTATAGGACCCCCCAGGTCCGTCCCTGTGTGCGCGCCGCACGCATGAATATTATTTGAAAACTTATTTTGTTTTCAAATTTGGATGATGATTGTCATTTTGTGAGATGAAATATATCATTTCTTAAACTAGTCAGAGTTCAATGTGCATTGTACATTATTTTGGATTGCTTTACAAGTACTATAGCAAGGAGAATAATTCTTTTTACAATTTTATCATTTCTTGTTTCGCTACATTTATAATGCCACAATTCTCTGGTATAGTTTCGATCAAATGCATGATTGTCGTGTCATGTACAAGTCAAGTCTAGAAGTTTCGAGTTTTATATATTTGTATACTACATATTGTTGTAGCACTAGTCTAGTCCAAAGAATAATTGCATTACTTGTCGATCGAATTTGGAGCTTATGCATGATCGTACCGTGTATGCATCACTCAGTTTTATATTTTTCTTAATCAAATTTTGAGATTTTTATGTTTGTTTGTATACACACAAAATAAAAATAGATTAACTTAAAAAATTTTGAATTACATACATTAGTATGAACTCAAATAAATTGAGAATTAAAGAAATTGAATTCCTCTTAAATACATTAACATGAACCTTATTGATATGAAATGAAGTTCCACTTGATATTAATAAAGTACAACGATTTTTAGAATGTACTACATGAATCTAAATTAATTGAGAATTAATAAAATTATGTTCCGCTTAATGTAAATAAGGTTTAAAGAATTTGAAAATGTACTTTCATGGTAATAAATACGAAAATTGACAAAATCATTCATGATAATAATTTATGTCAATAGGAATTTTGTTTGATATTAAGAATTAATATAGGATTATTGGGTCCAGCAAATATAGAATTTTTGAAAGTACTGCCATTTTTTGACATAAGATTACAAGTTGTCTGCTTCAAATTGGTATAAAATATCAAAAGTTCAATTTGACTTCAATATGACAAAAAATAATTAATTGAATAACAAAAATAAGCTGTTTCAGTCAATATAAAAACATCAACTACATTCTCAAATATGAAATAAGTAAATGATGTTCATGTTGGAAGTTATGTTGGTGGAATGATACCAGGTTTTCTCATACCGGTTTATAATATTAGTTAATTACACAATAAACTAAATTATCATAAACCACAATATATTAATCTAATTTAGAACTAAATTATATTAAGTTATGTAAAACACGTTAATTTAATAAATCCAAACGGGAAAGCTGAAAATTAACAGAAATTTCAGAGAACAAAAAAAATTAACGACATGCTTATAATTTCATATAAATTTTTAACCCGAGGTCTGTGTAAATACAGTGTCCTTAAAACAGATTCACCCTTTCACCGTACGTGCTTGAGTTTTAATCCGAACGTCTGTTTTCCATGATACAACAGTATATAGTAGAATCTGAGCATCGCAGATACTACTCTGATGAACTGATCTAGTATCCGAACAATATCACCATAAGAACAAGACCTTACTGGACAAGGAATACAGAAAAGAAGAAACTGTGTATGCAGAAATGTAGGTGAGATTTTCGAGTGTGTTAGATTGCTGGAGAATGAGCCTTTTTATAGGCATACTGCCCATTAACATTGTGACCATTGAGAGTTCATTGGAGTTACTGCCCATTAATACTGTAACCATTGGGAATCCATTGGAGTTTTTACAGTTTCACAAACTCAAAAGTTATTGGAGAAAGCAAAAAAAATTACAAATTTTGCCTTGTTCGGTTCAACATTCGTGTGCGTGCCCAAGTTCAAGGTCCGAAGGCTATTTTAGTCCGAGATTTGCACCACCCCTGTGCGCGCACGTGGAGAGAGCCTCTATACTACACATGATTACACTATTCCAAAGTGTAGGCATATATAAAGTGGTTCATGCTTTCTTCATTTTCCTATGTGGGACAAATGTCACTTTTCCCACATAAATCATCTTCCAATGGCCAACTTTGAACTCCAATTTTTCAGTCATCCGTTAATCAATTTTGGCAAGTAAATATATGGTTTCGATAATCTCACGGAAGAGAACACAGATCAACTTTGATCTTCCAAATCCGACCAACGGGTCCCACTCAAACTTATGCCAGAAGTGACCATTTACTCATTTTCCAACAGTTTATACTATAAGATTGGACATGATAAATTGGTAAATATATTCACATCACGGTTTCTATTATCAAAATCACATTTTAATCGTAATAAAGATATCTAATGTTTTCCTCTTTTATTTTATGTATTCTCTGAACTTTTTCATCTCATTCTTGTCCTTACACTTCAATTAATTAACTCGTATATGATAATTATTGTTCAAATATTATGCTAAGTGCTCTGACATAAAGGGCAAATAAATCGTCAATTTTTCTCTTGGTTTTTAAATTTGCTTATTTAAAGATCCGATAGGCAAATAAATCTTTTTACACCGTCGTACAACTAATAGAAGATTAAGAATAAGAATGTGATGGGAGATATTTGAAGATATAAGTGAAAAAGATAAGTAAAGATAGACATTATTTGCAAATAAAATATGAAGAAATTAACAAAAATTGTAATGTGAATATGATAAGCGTATAACAATGACATATAAAAAATACTTCACTCCAAAAACTAGAAAACTTAATCACCACATGGCCATTACATATGATTCTAGGCTCCTCGTATTTTAATACAAGATTTCCGGCTTAACGAAAATAATTTTTGTGATTGGTTCGCAATATTTTTTTAGAAAAAAGTTAAATCGGTCATATTTTCATACAATTGTCTAAGTGTTATGTTCGATAGATTATATTAAAGAAATCAATTGCTACCCGCATTCCAATTGAGAATGCAATTCAAATTGTTGCTTGGAATCCAACTCCCAATGGATTGTACATATTCTAATAGTGCACAAAATAGTCCTAAGTGAAAGATTTGTCTGAAAAAGTCAATGATCGTTACAAAAAAGTCATGTTTGTCAACATTTTGTTTCAAAATATTCGGTAATATATATATTTTTTTTGTTTATGAACACACGAATTTCAACATGTACATTATATTACGAATATAATGGTAGTTGAGAGAGAATCAAAATTAATCAACATTCTCGAGATTTTAAACTGATGCACCAATCCACTACTAAATTTTTGAGTTTGTCAAATTATCATTTCATTAATTTTTTCTATTGCACCAAACCCTAAGCATACATTCAACTAACAATATTAAATATCCTGAATAGTATCTATTATTTCTAAAATTATTTTTATAGATTATTACTGTGTTTTCTGTACTAGCTGAATTTAAGTATTATGACTTTGTACATGTAGCTAGTTCGTAGCTTCATAAATCTCTATTTTATCGAGTCTTTCTTTAAGACAATGTCCAAATCATTATACAGGAAATAATATATATATATATATATATATATATATATATATATATATATATAGAGAGAGAGAGAGAGAGAGAGAGAGAGAGAGAGAGAGAGAAA